>NC_069499.1:673721086-674921086 GCF_027579735.1 Bombina bombina
TATGCTAATCATACAGTATCGTCTCACCTTGATAAAAAGCACAATAGGAATGTAAAGGATTTGGAATTTCTGGGCATTAGGAAATTAGAACAGAATTGGAAGGGAGGAGACACACAGAATAGATTGGGACAATTGGAAATGAAGTGGATCCATATTATGGATAGCTTCATACCCAATGGTTTTAATAAAGATTTTGAAATCCATCACTTTTTGTGAAAGGCATTTACAAGCACAGCCACGAAGGCTATAAAATCTTTATATGTTTTGTTTCATTTCTTTTACTTTATCCACACTTATATTGTTATTGCTAGGTAGTTTAAGAATGTTTCACAAATTAATTTTCAATATATGGAACCCCAAATGCAAAATTAAACACATAGTTAGAAACATTAACTTCAACATCCTATCATAATTTTTCAGCGCAAACTCGTATAAGTATATTATATGTTTTTACACATGTTACATGCTAACAAAGAAAATCTATTTTTGAAAACATTGCGATACAACTAGGTTTATGATAAGGCTAGTAGTTTAATTATGGTCCATAGGGCGTATAGTCAGTAACATCACTCAAACTGAAAAAGATATAACTAATAGCTGTACACTAAGGGGTTAAAAAATCAATACCTACATATATATCACCAGTATGGACACTAATTGCAGGCACAATGTTATTATGTTTTTTGGAGTTTTGCATATATGTATAATACTATAACATTATAATGTATAATTTCCCAATTCTGGTTATCCACCTTAACATTAATGCATATATCATCAAAATGTATAAAATTGAAAGAAGTTGAAAAACATATTAGTTGTTTAATGACAAATTACCCAAATGCCAACTTCCAAAATGGAGGATGTAACCACAAACCTGGCAGAAACTCCTCAATGAATTGTTTAAAAGGACTCTTGGACATGTGCACTAACATTCCTTGACAAAGCATACCAGTGAAACGTACGTCGGAACTGAACTGTTCTATATTGAGTTTTATCGCGTCTCTACACTAGCCAGGACACCTGGGGGACTAGCGCTATTGTCTTGCAACTAAAGAGGTATTGGTTTCGGCGGTCACAATCCTGCTGATCCATTCACCTCTCTGCAAGTTTGGCGATTTGAAGCATTTGTCATAGCATATCTGCTTTTGTACCCTTACATTGTGGTGTTATCAAGGCTTATGTGACGCTTTTATGTACTGTTTTCCCATCAGTATAAAGTGGGAGCGCGCATATCCTTGAGCTTAGTCGAAAGCTCCAACAAATGTGAGTAGTCATTTGTTACAAAACAACTACTTCCTCAAAGTGCCGTTACAGATTCACACTATGTTGCAATTTTCTGTTTCCTTGTTTATGGGATCTCACTGAGGAATGCTAACAAGCTGAAAAACTCATCCAGAGGACACAGACATATCCTTGATTCAGAACTTTATATGGTTTTCTTTTTATGATTTTTGTTATCACATTTATTTCACAGATTAGGGGTTAATACTTGTAGTTAGGTAGCGGCGACGTTGGGGGGCAGATTAGGGGTTAATAAAGATAATATAGGGGTCGGCGATGTTAGGGGCAGCAGATTAGGGGTTCATAGCTATAATGTAGGTGGCGGCTGTGTCCGGTCGGCAGATTAGGGGTTACATTTTTTTATTAGAGTGGCAGCGATGTAGGGGGGCCTCGGTTTAGGGGTACATAGGTAGTTTATGGGTGTTAGTGTACTTTATATTTGTTGGGGCGTTATTCGTTTATGGGCGTTAGCCCATAAAGCTCTTAACTACTGACTTTTTTTGCGGCTGGAGTCTTGTCGGTAGAGGGTCTACCGCTCACTTGTTCCAAGACTCCAAATACCGGTGTTAGGCAGATTCCATAGAAAAGATAGGATACGCAATTGGCGTAAGGGGATCTGCGGTAGCCTCGAGTCGCGGTAAGGAAGTGAGCGTTAGACCCTTTCCTGGCTGACTCTAAATACCAGCGGCCGGCCAAAAGCAGCGTTAGGACCCCTTAACGCTGCTTTTGACGACTAACGCAGAACTCTAAATCTAGCCGTAAGTTTAAACTAACAATTAAACTAATATTAAACTAACTACCAATTAAATAAAACTAAAATACACATTAAAAAATCCTAACATTACTATAAAAATTACAAACTATCTAATTACAAAAAATTAAAAATACTAAATTACTAAAAATAACAAACACTAAATTATGAAAAATAACAAACGAATTTATCAAAAATATAAAAGAATGACAGCTAATCTAATGCCCTATCAAAATAAAAAAGCCCACCCAAAATAAAAAAAAAACTAGCCTACATTAAACTACCAATAGCCCTTAAAAGGGCCTTTTGTAGGGCATTGCCCTAAGTTAAACAGCTCTTTTACATGTAACAAAAATACAAAGGTCCCCCCAACAGTAAAACCCACTACCAAACCAACCCTCCAAAATAAAAAACTTAACTCTAACAATAACCTAAGCTTCCCATTGCCCTGAAAAGGGCATTTGTATGGGCATTGCCCTTAAAAGGGCATTTAGCTCTTTTGCATTGCCCTGAAAAGGGAATTTAGCTCTTTTACGAAAAGCCCAAACCCTAACACTAACCCACTGACATTTGTTGAAGTCCCGCTTAAAGGATCTTCATCCCGGCGGCTCCATCTTCATCCAGGTGGCTCCATTTTCATCAAGGGGTCTCCATCTTCATCAAGGCAGTTCCATCTTCATCCAGGCTGCATCTTCTGTCTTCATCCGGCAGCGTTTTCTATCTTCATCCCGGCGGTGTCTTCTATCTTCATCCCGGTGGCACGGGGCGGGTCCATCCTGAAGACATCCGGCGTGGAGCATCCTCTTCATACGGTCGCCGCCGTATACTGAATCTTCAATGCAAGGTACGCGATTCAAAATGGCGTCCCTTGCATTTCTATTGGCTAATTTGATTTTGGAAATTCAAATCAGCCAATAGGATGAGAGCTACTGAAATCCTATTGGCTGTTCAAATCAGCCAATAGGATGAGAGCTACTGAAATTCTATTGGCTAATTTGAATAAGCCAATAGGATTTCAGTAGCTAACTATTTACTAACTAGTCACATAAATACAAACTTACCTGTGAAATAGTTATATTGTAGCTAGCTTAGGTTTTATTTTACAGGTAAGTATGTATTTAGTTTTAAATAGGTATTATTTAGTTAATAATTGTAACTTTAATTTAGCTGTATTTTAATTATGTTAAAGTTAGGGGGTGTTAGGGTTACGTTAGGGTTAGGCGTTAATATAGTTTAAATTAGGTTGTTGTGATGTGGGGGCTGGCGGTTTAGGGGTTAATAGGGTTATTTAATGGTAGTGATGTGGGAGGCCAGAGGTTTAGGGGTTAATAACTTTATTTAGTGGCGACAATGTCGGGAAGCGGCGGAATAGGGGTTAATAGTTTTATTTCAAAAAGAAAAAGCAAAAAGCAAGCTCAACTATAATAAATCAAATACACAATTTCTAAGAGGAGGTGCAGCCTGGGAACAATGTAACAAAGAAAATGAATTAGAAAAGTGGATGCACCAATATAAGATGCATCCAAAAGACTGGGACAACAACACCCTCACTATAAATAATTAATCACAAGGACACAAAGGTTAATATGCAAAAAGAAAAAATCTTTATGAGATCATAAATAAATATATAAAAACCACATGTAGACACACAGACAAACAAAACAACACATGGGACCCTCACAAACAAAAAAGAGTAACTTAGCCGGCTATAAAAAGTCATAAATGATGCACCATGAATGGAAAAACACAATTCAGATAATGTTCAAGTTGACTCTTGTGATTAAATCAATTGCAATAATAAAGCCACAATGTTGATGCAAACACAGGAGGTGCAGAATCAAGTGCAACAGCCAAGCATTAGATGAATATTTGCAGATGTATAAGAGCAAACAAGCAGTTAATCATATAGGGTACAGGCAGACAAGAAAGCACTCAAGCAAGTATTAAAAGTTCAAATCCGCTACAAACCTGTGAGGTAGCCAAATAGCAAGTGACACTACTTCTCCTTCAAATGTTATGATGGTTAGATGCTAATAAGCAGGCTCACTTCTCCTCCACACAGGAAAGACTTCCAGCAGGGTAAAGTGGGGGGATCCCACAGTAGAAAGCTGCACACCAACGCATCCTCTTGCGCGTTTCGCTCCGTAACACGAACAACAGGGAGCTTCTTTTGGGTGATAGCGTAGTCCATGAATGCGGTCCTCTTATTGGCCGAGTTAGTCACATGACGTTAGCTCGTCATAAGTCAGCTGAAACTTCAAACGGCTTTTATTTTTCCTTACTTCCAAAGTTACTTATAGAATACACTATCAGTTAAGGTCACAGATACCATCATGGAACATTCAGAGGAACATTTAAAACAATATAAGACAAACAAACATATAATATATACAACTTAAACATAAACAGTGGGAGTAATTGAATACATTTATGTCAATATAGAATAATTAATTCTTATAGTGTGACTGGTGTCAAACAAAAATACTTATACTGTATAATTTAAATACAAATAATAATATTAACCTTTAAATACTGAAGGTGTCTCTGAATCATAGAATGGCTATACTATGCAGAGAGATAGGATAGGAATTAAAGACAAGAATAGAACCATAAATCAATATTTTGGCAAAAAAGAAGCAAATAACATTTTCTCATTTAGTCCTATAGGGGACAAAGTGTGTAGATTAAAAATAGTTTTATTTTGGTGGCGGCGATATCAGGAGCGCCAAATTAGGGGTTAATAACATTATGTAGGTGTCGGCGATGTCGGGGCAGCAGATTAGGGGTGTTTAGAAGTGGGGTCTATGTTAGGGTGTTAGGTTTAAACGTTACTTTTTTTCTCCCCAAAGACATCAATGGGGCTGCATTACGGAGAATTTCATTCCGCGATCGGAGGTGATTTTTTTTCTGACCTGCTCTCCTCATTGATGTCTATGGGGAAAGCGTGCACGAGCACGTCAAAACAGCGCTTGTATTGTGTGCAGTATGGAGCTCAACGCAACCATATCGCACGCAAAAGCCGGCTGTTTCAAAACTTGTAATAGCTGCGCTATAAAGGGTTAAATATCACAACTTTTGTTGCATTCATTAAATTCCCTATAGCACGCATAACTCATAATCTACCTGACTATATATTCATATATAAATATATATAGTTTACAAAATAATAATCATATAGATATATTTATATATATATATATATATATATATATATATACAAGTACTGTATATATATATATATATATATATATAAAGAGCCTTTTCTTCCATGTGAAAAACATTGGAATATAAAATGTTCATAATTCATATTGAGTATAAAGCACTTGGTTAAACGCAGATGGGTTAGTGAGGGCGATAGGTGCTAGTTTTTTTCTGATGTGTACACTCTATTAAAGTCTATAGAGAAAAGAAGTTAGTGCGGTTGCAATATCCGAAGTCCAACAGTTAGCATGCAGCGTCTTTCACTTGTGCGCAAACATTTTACTTTTAAATTGTAATTCTTGCACTAACCCGCACTCCTTAGAAGTTTACTTCTGGAGGTGTTTGCACATGAGCGAAAGCACTAAATAGTGCACCACTTGTAATCTGGCCCTCTGTGTTTAATCTTTATACTGGTCCCTCAGCAAAAAGTGTTGTAACCCACTATGTGTGTAGGAGAGAGAGGGAATGTCACACCACTCCTCAGCTAAACTCGCCGCTCCGTCCTGTTGCTATGGCCGCGTGGCAATGAGGTTTCCCCTCTGATGCCGGTCAAATCACCTGTGAGTCCTCTTGGCCTGGATTTGGGCCTGTGTAAGTACCTGTGTTACTTACCTCCAGTGCCCAAGTATAGGTTAGTCTTGTGCTTCCCTAGGTACCATTATTCTGAACTGCTGTGACTTTGATTGCCTTATTGTTACTGAACTATGCTTGTCTGACCACTCTGCTGCTTAACCCTTGAATTGCTAGATTTCCTTATTGTTACTGAACTCTGCTTGTCTGACCACTCTGCTGCTTAACCCTTGAATTGCTGGATTTCCTTATTGTTACTGAAATCTGCTTGTCTGACCAGTCTGCTGCTTAACCCTTGAATTACCGGATTTCCTTATTGTTACTGAACTCTGCTTGTCTGACCACTCTGCTGCTTAACCCTTGAATTACCGGATTACCTTATTGTTACTGAACTCTGCTTGTCTGACCACTCTGCTCCTTAACCCTTGAATTGCTGGATTGTTTTATTATTACTGAACTCTGCTTGTCTGACCACTCTGCTGCTTAACCCTTGAATTGCTGGATTGTCTTATTGTTACCGAACTCTGCTTGTCTGACCACTCTGCTGCTTAACCCTTGAATTGCTGGATTGCCTCATTGTTACTGAACTCTGCTTGTCTGACCACTCTGCTGCTTAACCCTTGAATTACCAGATTGCCTTATTGTTACTGAACTCTGCCTGTCTAACCACTCTGTCGTTTAACCCCTGAATTGCTGGATTGCCTTATTTTTACTGAACTCTGCCTGTTCCTGACCATTCTACTGGTTTACCCCTGAACTGCTTAACTGCTTGATTACCTTTTGTTACTGACCTCTGCCTGTTACTTACCATTCTACTGGTTTACCCCTGAAGTGGTTTACCCGTACTATCCTCCTCTCTTGTCACCTCATCACACTCCTGTTTACAGGACTTCTCCAGACTGGCTCCCATCTTATGGAACTCTCTGCCTCGCTCCACAAGACTCTCTTCTAGTTTTAAAAGCTTCAAGTGCTCCCTAAAGACTCTACTGTTCAGGGACGCATACAACCTACGCTAACCTTTCCTAATACCAGTTCCTCTCCTCCACTGCAATCCCCTGAACCCTCTTAGCATGTAAGCCTAATAGTCCAGCTGTTAGTAGATCACCTTCTTAAGAGCTGACTACAACAGTGCAACTATTGGCAGGGCCCTCTACCCTATAATTGTTTTGTTGTACTCCCCCTTTGTTTATAGCGCTGCGGAATCTGTTGGCGCTCTACAAATAACCGATAATAATAATAATAATAACTGCTAAACTGCTGGATTGCCTTTCTGTTGTCAAAGTCTGCCTGTCTCTGACCATCCTCTGCCTTAACCTTATTGCCATAAAGGACTACTCTGTCTACCGTGAGTACTGCTTACCTAATTTCTTAAACTCACTTTGTTCTGGGATATTTCCTTATCCTTCCACTTGACGCCGGGATAAGAAGACTAATGGCCAAGTTTTGGTCTAATAGGGAAATATCCCACAAGCCATACAGGGGGAAAGGGATGAGCAGGGTTGTAGTGTAATGATAGGAAACTTTTTATTTTACATATGGAAAGTAACACTATTACTTGATCCAGAGAAGATGAATATGGAATCATCGGAAATGTTCAAGGTCGGCATAGGGACCCAAGGAAACTAATTCGCTACCACCGCTGTAGAATCACACTCCCTTAGATTTACTAAGATTTCACAGTAAAATATCACCAAGCAGAACTGATTCACTAAAGCATTGAGCTTACAATTTACACAGTATTTAGTGTTTCTCCTTTAAGGTACTGTAAAGAGAATGGGCTATAACCTCTAAATAGAAAATAGGAAAAAATAGTAACTTTATTAAAGTCGCTGTAGTACTTAAGCCACATGTGTCCATTTCCAAGTATGAATTCAATTACTTTGCTAAAAATCACCATTTATTGTACCTTCCACTGCCCTCAAAATGCATTCTATCTTACATGACTCATTTTTAGATTGCAGGTAGGTGCATAACATTTACGCCACTTAAAAAGAAGAGCTCTGTAACTTTACCAACTAGGAATTTGCTGAATCACCTCAGTAAGAGACACCAAAAGCAAACAGCTTATCAGATACATTTAATTTTGAAGCACGAAAACAAATGATATAGGAGTAAAAGCTAAGGTACCTTGCCTTAAATCATTTGTTTGTAGATGGTATATACATAATTATACCTTTATCATTACTTTGTAAATGAATCTTGTATGTTCAATTCTTCAAGTCTACAGGCTGCAAATATGATAACGTTTACCCAATCACAGCATATTTTTATTTTTTACAAATGCAAATACTGCTTTATTCATGCCAAAATTCAATGTAGTATCAAAATACACAAGCAACTAAAGTGCATTACAATTGATTTTTTTTGTAACTGTTTCCATTTAGCATAATTTTTATTCAAACAGTCCTATAGTTTCTCATTCATATCACATCTTAAACAGTTTCATTTGCATCCTGAAACCTTAGCGAGCTGCTTTTCACACTCTGCTGTAGAAGTTACATTTTACAACTTGTCACGGTGCATTCATAAAAATCATATCATTGGCCTTGGGGTGTGTTGTTGCACCACTCTAAATTAAACCCCATCTGTCCCGTGTTCCCAGTGAGATATTCATTCCAGTTCGGAACACTTTGCAGCAGGCAGAAAAAAAAAAGACTTAAAATATATATGAAAAGCAAAATATGTTACAGTGTGAGGCAGTGATCTGCATGAAACTTGCTACTTGTCAGACTTGTGGATCTCTAGTTTATTGTACAAACATCTCTAAATCAACACAGTTAGGGTCAACAATTGCATCTTTGTATTTCAAATAAGGTAGTCAACATCATCAGCAAAGTATCATTTTTAAAAGTTTTTTTTTTTTTTAAATCAGTAACACTGA
The DNA here is from genome assembly GCF_027579735.1 of Bombina bombina. Classification (NCBI taxonomy): domain Eukaryota; kingdom Metazoa; phylum Chordata; class Amphibia; order Anura; family Bombinatoridae; genus Bombina; species Bombina bombina. The sequence goes on from NC_069499.1 coordinate 673,729,771, forward strand.
TTTGTTTATTTTTTAACTTGATGAGTTTTTTCATTCTAATTGATATATATATATATATATATATATATATATATATATATCACAGGTTCTGTTCAAAAAGAGAAAAGAGAGAAGAGGCGCCAAATGGTGTGTATCATTTTAAATTCAGTAGGCCATGCCCCCAAATAAAAACTACTTACAAAATTTCCAGCACTTGAGAAGTGCCACAAATGCCTTCTGAACTGTTAGCAGCCGTCCAGCTAGCTGAATTGTATCAGAACTGCTTCAATATTATGCTGTTCAAGACAAAAAACACAAAAGTGCCACAATAGTGTGTATCAGTGTGATCGTTTGATAAAGTGCAACAAATGTAATGTACTCACAGGATATAGGGCACTTGAGAAGTGCCACAAAAGCCTCCTGGACACTTGTCAGCTGTCCAGCTCACTGATAGCACCGATATCCCCTAGGTTCACTTGTTCAGGTCACAAACGGGTTCCAATGCAGCACCCTTGGATATACCTGCAACTCGGTGTTCAGATGAGTGCAAGTATGGTTACCAATGTTGGATGCAAAAATTTGCTAAAAATTACCGTGCTACTTGTACTGATATAGTTAAAAATAGAAATTTATTAAAAACAATGTTACACTACGCGTTTCCCGGTTCCTCAGACCGCTTCCTCAGGTGTAATTACAGATACAAAGTAGCAAAGTTTTATAGCCCAATGTCGGCGTCTATCCCGCCCCAGAGCGCATGCGTGAGCAACTAAAAGAACATTAGCCAATCAGTGCCTTAGTTGAATTTCTCTCTAATGTAATAGGTTCCCACTAAGGGGCTTGGCTAGTGACGATGCCCGCTATCAAATGTATAATGTTTGACATCGGCCCGATGTGCTCTCCTGTCAGTTTTAAACTGACATATAAACAAATCGTAAGTGTTATAATGCCTAGTGGTACATTGTTATTTAAATGTCTCCCCGGTGTTTATAATATTACTCACTTTGGCACCAATTTACTAAAGTTAGTTGATCAAGCATTTACAAAATGTATAAAATATATAGAAACAATATCACAATACAAATGTTTATGTCATAGCTCATTTCTCAAAATCTACATGCATTATCTGATATTAAAGCCGCTGTGATCTGACAGATGTACACATTCTTATAACTAAACTGAAATAGGTGTTGATATTCGATAATAATAGTGAAAATTAACACTAATATTGAAAATTATAAATATAGAATTTAATAACTTAACATAAAATATATATTAATCTAGAATACGATCTAGAATCAAATAGTATAAATCAAATTAGTTATAATATGACTATTGTTGCTATTGTCATAAACTACAGCTGCTGATTTATAAGTCCTATACCTTAATTAAAAGCAGCCATGTCTATATTTTCGTTGAGGCCATATGGTTGGAGAGTCTTAAGCTTCCAAATCCAAAATGTCTCTCTCTGTCTCAGATAGGTCAGCCTATTCCTACCCCATTTGGGAGCAATATGTTCTAAAGGAAAAATGTTAAATAAATCTGTTTGTCCATCATGACAGTTTTTACTGTGTCTTGGGACACTATGATTGGCCACCCCATTTTTTATATTTCTGTTATGTTCCCCCCATCTCTTCTTTAGGGGTCTTGAAGACCTACCAATATACTGAATTCCACATTGACACTCAAGGAGATATACCACATAACTTGAATCACAAGTGAATCTAGAGTTTATCTCAAATTCTTCCTTAGTGGACGCAGATTGAAACTTAATCCTATTCCCTGAAGTGTATTTACAAAGACCACAGTTTGGTCGATTGCATCTATAAAAGCCCCTTTTTCCCATTGGCCAACTATTTTTAATGGTTCTTATATTGCTCCCTTTGGTATATTTCTTCACTACCACCTTGCTCGGTGCTAATTTATTTTTTAGAGTAGGAGCTCTCTTGAAAGTGCAGATGGGGAACTCTTCTAAAATATTTTTAAGAATGCAATCATTTCTTAAAATATACCAATGTTTGCACAAAATGTGTTTAATTTTGTTGTGGTTGCTATTAAATTTGGTGATAAATCTTAAATTGTTAGATTTGGACTGTGTATTTTTGGATTCCTTCCCTCTAGTATCATTAATATTTATAATGCCTTCATGTTTCTTTTTGAAAAATTCCTCTCTATCTTTAATCCTTGCTTTTCTATAGCCTTCTTCAATCAGGTCTCTTGGGTATCCCTTTTCTAGAAATCTTGATCTTAAAGTCTCTGCCTGATCATCAAAACTATTTAAAGTTGTACAATTTCTGCGGATCCTCGAAAACTGGTTATATGGTATATTTTTTACCCAGGCTCTGTAATGATTACTTTTATAGTTTAAATAGCTATTTGTGTCAACTGATTTGAAATATGTTTTTGTGGTTACTCGTCCATACACATCCCAGCTCAAGACTAAATCCAGAAATTCTATGGTGTTCCTATTAATATTTGATGTTAGTTTTAAGCCCATATTATTATTATTTAAAGATATGATAAATTCCTTTACAGAGTCTTCTGTGCCCTCCCATACCAGTAATAGGTCATCAATGAAACGGCCATAGTACACCAGGCTTGCCCCCAAAGGAGACTTGTAAATATATTTCTCCTCAAATATCCCCATGAACAAATTTGCAAAACTGGGGGCAAACCTGGTGCCCATGGCCGTTCCCTTGATTTGTAAAAAAAACCTTTCCTGGTACACAAAATAATTGTGTTTTAACACAAAAGATATGGCTTCCAACAAAAACTGTCTTTGATTGGACGGTAGATATTGATCCCTTTTTAAAAACTCATCTATTGCTTCCAAGCCCAGACTGTGACAGATATTTGAATATAAAGAGGATACATCACATGTACACCAAATAAGATCACGCCCTGCTTTTTCAATTTTAGAGATCTTCGATATAAGGTCTGGGGTATCTTTGATATAAGATTCTAGACCCATAACCGGTTTTTTAAGATAGGTGTCTACATATTCAGATAAATTGCAAGTAAGATTTCCAATACCAGAAATAATAGGTCTCCCTGGTGGACACTTTGGGTCTTTGTGTATTTTCGGAAGATGGTAATAATAAGCCAAATTGGGTGATGTAGGTATCAAATAATCTCTCTCTTTTTTGTTGAGAATCCCTTCTGAAAAGCCTTTATCTATTAGTTTGGTGAGTTTAGCCATATATGTTAATGTGGGGTTAAAGCTCAATTCCCTATAGTAACAAGGATCTAACAGAATTTTATTGGCTTCTGCAATGTAATCTGACATATCTTGTAAAACCACCCCTCCCCCCTTGTCCGCCTGCCTGATGACTATATCTTTGTTATTAGCCAAATTGACAAGAGCCTTGTATTCAAATTTATTCAAATTATGATTATTAATTTCAAGGTTCATAGTTCCAAACTCTTCTAACACTAGGTTTTGAAAAAGAGTGATATTGGGACATGTAGTGGGGGGATTGAAATTGGATCTAGGTGCAAGATTAGAGTGTATGTAATCATCGAATAGTGATTCACAAAATTCTTCAGGTTCACAATAAACAATTTCTCTAGTAGGTCTTTCAGGCATGTCATTTGTGATGATGGGAAATTGATTTGTTGACTTTAATTTTTTGTCACAAAAATACCTTTGTAAATTTAACTTTCTAATGAACCTATTGAGGTCAACAAACAACTCAAACATATTGTGTTTGTTGGAGGGACAAAATGAAAGTCCTCTACTTAAAATACAGATTTCCTCATTGGTTAATGTGTGACTAGATAGATTGAAAATACCTTCTTTCATTTTCGCAAGTTTTTGTTTTTTGGTTGATTTTGCTCTACCTCTGCAGCCACGCTTGCGTAGCTTCTCTTTCTTGGGGTTGACACTGGTATGTATTCCTCTCTTATAGGTGTTCTGTCTAATTGTTTCAGGTGCACAGGTAACCTTCTCTGGTTCGACTGAAAAGAATTTTGTTGTTTGTGCATCTGAAAAACCTGAGCGTTTCCAGGTTCAAAAAAATCTTCTCTATTATCTGATCTATGATTGTATGTATGATGAAATCTATTTTGTTCCTCATAATTTCTAGATTCCTTCATTGAATTGCCACTATGTGACTCTCTATATTCATGGTGAACATTAGGGGATTCAGTTCTCCTTCTATAATTATTGGAGTAAAAATTCCCCATATGATTTTCTGATCCCTTACTTTTCTCCATGTAATCTCTTCTATGGTTATTCCCTGATTGGGAGTTTTTATGCCAATTGCTCTCATTTTTGAAATTGTAATTCCCTTTAAAGTTTATATTTTTCTTTTTATCTTTAGGTTTTTTGTAATAATTTACCCTTTTCCAGTTGGGGGAATTTACCGCTGACTGGTCTCTCTGATTTATCAGTATGGGATTGCTCTCAATATTGGGCTCTGTTGTTTCATCTTTGTTATCTGTTTGTTGGGTTCTATATATACAACCCTCCAGGTAATCTTTTTCATCTCTTGCTAATTTTTTAATTTTTATTTTAATTAGTTTTTTCTGGAATGCATCAGATTTTTCTGTAACCTCCTTAATCTTAGCAGTATACTCTGGATGTTGTTCATATTTGTTTAATAGTGATTGTAATTTCTCTATCTCAATTTCTATATTATTTAGAAGAGTACTCCTAAATTCTATTAAAAGATCTATCAATTTAAGTGAACAGTTTGTAAGTTGTTCTTGCCATTTAATCGTTAAATCATTATCGTGTGTGAATGAGCAGACTTTGGATAACCTTAATCCTCTCGGTATATGACCTTTTGCTTTATATTTTTTCAAAGTATCAATGTCCCACCAGTGTCTGTGTTCACATTTTAAAGCTTCTTCAAGTTTATGTAGAAGCTGTGGAAAAGTGAGTTCCTCATCATCCCTAGATAATTCCTCAAGTGGGGTGTCTAAATTACTAAGTGTGTGCCGAAAATTTATTCTTTGTTCCTTGCTTTGCATTGTATTGCAAGTTTCTAAACAAGGAAGATAAAAATTTATTTGTGCTATATAAAAAACAATGTATTAACTGTAATATGTGAAGCAATCTATAAAGTTGCCTTATAATAATATCCAATAGAACTATTAACTTTGTTCTATTCCAAGTGAAATACAACTATGAAGTGTGTGGTGGTTCTGTGAATAATTGATATAATAATCTCTCAGGTCGCTCTCTAACAAAAGCCAGAAATCATCAAATGAAAATCATTAAAGTAAAATTAGAGGCGCCCCCAAATACTAGCAATAATCCGCCAGTATTTATGTGCAATGTGCTGCAATAATGTCATAGAAAAGTTTAACTTATCACAACTAGTGTTGATATTGACAATATTGCAACAAGAAAAATAATAACAACCTACAAATAGATATATAACTTGTTCGGTTAAGAGTATCTTAATATGATTAAGTATACTATGATGGATAAACTATCTCTCTAACAATAATAATAATATAATGTAATAAGATAGTCCACACTCCGCAATCGACCAAACTGTGGTCTTTGTAAATACACTTCAGGGAATAGGATTAAGTTTCAATCTGCGTCCACTAAGGAAGAATTTGAGATAAACTCTAGATTCACTTGTGATTCAAGTTATGTGGTATATCTCCTTGAGTGTCAATGTGGAATTCAGTATATTGGTAGGTCTTCAAGACCCCTAAAGAAGAGATGGGGGAACATAACAGAAATATAAAAAATGGGGTGGCCAATCATAGTGTCCCAAGACACAGCAAAAACTGTCATGATGGACAAACAGATTTATTTAACATTTTTCCTTTAGAACATATTGCTCCCAAATGGGGTAGGAATAGGCTGACCTATCTGAGACAGAGAGAGACATTTTGGATTTGGAAGCTTAAGACTCTCCAACCATATGGCCTCAACGAAAATATAGACATGGCTGCTTTTAATTAAGGTATAGGACTTATAAATCAGCAGCTGTAGTTTATGTCAATAGCAACAATAGTCATATTATAACTAATTTGATTTATACTATTTGATTCTAGATCGTATTCTAGATTAATATATATTTTATGTTAAGTTATTAAATTCTATATTTATAATTTTCAATATTAGTGTTAATTTTCACTATTATTATCGAATATCAACACCTATTTCAGTTTAGTTATAAGAATGTGTACATCTGTCAGATCACAGCGGCTTTAATATCAGATAATGCATGTAGATTTTGAGAAATGAGCTATGACATAAACATTTGTATTGTGATATTGTTTCTATATATTTTATACATTTTGTAAATGCTTGATCAACTAACTTTAGTAAATTGGTGCCAAAGTGAGTAATATTATAAACACCGGGGAGACATTTAAATAACAATGTACCACTAGGCATTATAACACTTACGATTTGTTTATATGTCAGTTTAAAACTGACAGGAGAGCACATCGGGCCGATGTCAAACATTATACATTTGATAGCGGGCATCGTCACTAGCCAAGCCCCTTAGTGGGAACCTATTACATTATAGAGAAATTCAACTAAGGCACTGATTGGCTAATGTTCTTTTAGTTGCTCACGCATGCGCCCTGGAGCGGGATAGACGCCGACATTGGGCTATAAAACTTTGCTACTTTGTATCTGTAATTACACCTGAGGAAGCGGTCTGAGGAACCGGGAAACGCGTAGTGTAACATTGTTTTTAATAAATTTCTATTTTTAACTATATCAGTACAAGTAGCACGGTAATTTTTAGCAAATTTTTGCATCCAACATTGGTAACCATACTTGCACTCATCTGAACACCGAGTTGCAGGTATATCCAAGGGTGCTGCATTGGAGCCCGTTTGTGACCTGAACAAGTGAACCTAGGGGATATCGGTGCTATCAGTGAGCTGGACAGCTGACAAGTGTCCAGGAGGCTTTTGTGGCACTTCTCAAGTGCCCTATATCCTGTGAGTACATTACATTTGTTGCGCTTTATCAAACGATCACACTGATACACACTATTGTGGCACTTTTGTGTTTTTTGTCTTGAACAGCATAATATTGAAGCAGTTCTGATACAATTCAGCTAGCTGGACGGCTGCTAACAGTTCAGAAGGCATTTGTGGCACTTCTCAAGTGCTGGAAATTTTGTAAGTAGTTTTTATTTGGGGGCATGGCCTACTGAATTTAAAACGATACACACCATTTCGCGCCTCTTCTCTCTTTTCTCTTTTTGAACAGAACCTGTGATTGCCAACACCTTTCTGGAATGAGATTGCTGCCTGGAGATTACAAACACCTCTGAGAGTGTGGACTATCTTATTACATTATATTATTATTATTGTTAGAGAGATAGTTTATCCATCATAGTATACTTAATCATATTAAGATACTCTTAACCGAACAAGTTATATATCTATTTGTAGGTTGTTATTATTTTTCTTGTTGCAATATTGTCAATATCAACACTAGTTGTGATAAGTTAAACTTTTCTATGACATTATTGCAGCACATTGCACATAAATACTGGCGGATTATTGCTAGTATTTGGGGGCGCCTCTAATTTTACTTTAATGATTTTCATTTGATATATATATATATATATATATATATATATATATATATATATATATATATCCAAACAAGAACAGTGACACCACAGGATTTTCACCAAAGCTGTGGTGTTACTGTTCTTGTTTCAATATAATATGTCAAGTTAAACATCCAGGTGGTTGTATATTGAGGGCAGATTCATAATTGGAAATATATATATACAGGTAGCCCTCAGTTTACGCCAGGGTTAGGTTCCAGAAGGAATGGTTGTAAATCGAAAACGTTGTAAATTGAAACCCAGATTATAATGTAAGTCAATGGGAAGTGAGGGAGATAGGTTCCAGGCCCCTCTCAAAATTGTCATAAGTAACACTTAATACATTATTTTAAAAGCTTTGAAATGAAGACTTTAAATGCTAGGCAGCATTATAAACCTAATAAAATAGTCACACAACACAGAATATATAATTAAACTAAGTTAAATGAACAGAAAAATGTGCTAAACAGCATTAAACCTAATAAAATAATCACACAACACAGACTTCACTTGCATTTTTCTGCAGTTCTTTCTATGCATTCCAATCTGGACTGAGTTATAGACAGGAAGATCTTGTTCCTTTGAAATCTGCTCAATAGCTCAGGTCTGGTTAAATTGATTAATTTCAGCTTGCTTGGCTTTGCTGCAACACAAGCCGACAGCTCCACCTACTGGCTATTTTAATAAATGCACTGCTTCTCAATAGCAGTCACAATAGCAGTCACATGACTGGAAAAAAAGGTTGTTATTCTGAAACGGTGTAAATTTAACCGTTGTAAAACGAGGGCCACCTGTATATATATATATATATATATATATATATATATAATATATAGAACAGAGTAGAATATATCTCCAACTATTGGAGATATAAGCTTTTGGCACAGGAGCGCAATACTACAGGGGGAGGTGTTGGTTTAAAATCAGAGCTGTATGTACAGTAGATATGTACACCAAATAATTATCTCAGTGAAATCAGGTACTTGTTAACTACCATAAAATAATGATATTATAAAGATATTATAAATAACTCAAGGTAAAAGTAGCTATGAGCGGTTTTAGTATAATAGGTGTATTATATATTATAATATATAAGTGGGCTCTATACCAGCTGCTAAACGCCAATAAACCAATAAGGCAGGATATCCTTTCCCTAGAAATCCTTAACAAAGAGATAGACGACAAGGTAGAAAACTGGATATAAGCCCAGCGCTTGGTATCTAAGCCACAACACCCTAGAATGGTTATTAATGGGTTATTCTTATAACTTGTATATAAAACAGCATTAAACACACAAAAACACAGTTCAATATAAGGCGATAATGTACTAAATAAACACACAAGGAGAAATGTGACTAAAGTTTATAAGAATGCAAATCCGTGCAAAGAGGGAATTAGGTGTCCTGTGAAGATCCCCTCTAGGAAATCAACTTACAAACTGGAGCCTCAATCATATGAGGTAAGTGATGTGCAAGAATCAGATTTATTTTGTCTGAAGGCTTCCCTGGTGACATAAGTATCCCTCCTAGTGCAGGTTATCTCATTCGGTCAAACACGGAGCAGTTGCAAATCAGTGTATATTGAAAAGAAAAATATATACACAATAATAGTGCAACTCTGTTTTAATGGAATAATAATAAAAGGTAAGTAAAATTCACAACCTCAATGATATGCGGTAACAAGAACGCCTGACATAAAGCTCATAAGAGTAGAACATCCAAAAAAAACTGCACCGGTAGGTGCAGTCACAGATAACACTCTCATAGGGCGCCATGTACTAAGGCGTCAATTTTTTCGCACAGACCATATCGAAATAACCCGCCGGCATTCGCACCATGCGGATGGCACTTCGTTACATGAATGTACTAAAAACCAAGCCGTAAAATTTCGTGTCTATTGTGTGTCGAAGACAATCGGATTATTGATAACTTTGAAGCTTCGTTCGGCGCGAAAGAGCAAAGTTAAGAAGCAGTCTGCAACCTGATTGGTTTAGTTCTTTACCCACGTGACGATCTAGGTGTCATAATCGCCAGACAAGCGGCAAACTTTGGTTAGGTGCCTCGAAAAAGCAGACTGGCTGATGCCAATTATAACGCTAGACACAGCTTGGAATGAACCGGTGGCAAAAAAGTGTAAGGCTGCCAACAGTTTTAATAGTCCGGGTATGGCTTGTGAACGCGCTGTCATAGGTTCCAGGTATTCTGCTATTTCATTGTAAAGTTGCATAATAGCTTCTCTGTCCAAACGGAATCTCTGGATAATCTCTCGATCAGAAATGCTTTCCAAGCCCATACGTGGAAGGAAAACTCTAGGGACTCTGATTCTTCTACCTCTCCTTCTTTGCAAGTTGTTAACCGGTGCCTGTATAGCCCTTCTTCCTCGTAATTGAATTAATCGGAAAAGAAACATGTGTGAAAGTGTCTCCATCTTCATTCACTGATCCAAAAACCAATAATGCTACAATAGTAGTCTAGTCCTTTCACTTAAGTACTTCTACCTGGCGTCAGGTTGATACCCCCTATAGTTTTCTATTGTATTTGCTACCTAAATGGTCGCAAAGCAAATCACGCGAAGTTACAGTGAAAGTTGGAGCGGGCGGATTAGTTGTAACATTCATAATTTCCGATTACAGCGAATTTACGTGCGATCGAACATGTAGTAAGTGGAAAAAGGCTTCGGAACGATGAGTTGAGTAAAATTACGATCGCTGATGAAAATAGTGTTTTTTTCGAGCAGATCGCAGATTGATACATACGAGAAGCAGATCGTGAGCGAATTTTGACGCGGAAATACAGACGGACGGTCACTTCGAAGCTTAGTACATGGCGCCCATAGTATCAACGGAAGAGTTGGAGTCAGGAAAAAAATATGTACAATCAGTACATTTACACCTGATGTGTTTCGAAGGACACTAGATTAACCTCTGATGAATAAGGCAGTAATCTAATGTCCTTCGAAACGAGTCAGGTGTAAATGTACTGATTGAACATATTTTTTTGCTGACTCCAACTCTTCCGTTGATACTATGAGAGTGTTAGCTGTGACTGCACCTACCGGTGCAGTTTTCTTCAGATGTTCTACTCTTATGAGCTTTATGTCAGGTGTTCTTGTTACCTCATATCATTGAGGTTGTTTATTGTAAGTGTGAATTTTACTTACCTTTTATTATTATTCCAATAAAACAGAGTTGCACTATTATTGTGTATATATTTTTCTTTAAAAAAAATAATTGATTTGCAACTGCTCCGTGTTTAACCGAATGAGATAACCTGCACTAGGAGGGATACTGATGTCACCAGGGACGCCTTCAGAGAAAAGAAATCTGATTCTTGCACATCACTTATCTCATATGATTGAGGTTCCAGTTCGTAAGTAGATTTCCTAGAGGGGATCTTCACAGGACACCTAATTCCCTCTGTGCACAGATTTGCATTCTTATGAACTTTACTCACATTTCTCCTTGTGTGTTTATTTAGCACATTATCACCTTATATTGAACTGTGTTTTTGTGTGTTTAATGCTGTTTTATATACAAGTTTTAAAAATAACCCATTAATAACCATTCTAGGGTGTTGTGGCTTAGATACCAAGCGCTGGGCTTATATCTAGTTTTCTTCCTTGTCGTCTATATATATATATATATTTGTGTGTTTTTAAAGACTGGTGCTATAAACTTGCACATTCTTACAATAGCACTGATTACAAGTTAAGTGCAAAAATTAAATAATAGTGCACAATCACTACCGGTTCACTTTTTTCACTCAGTTTAAAGTTTGGATTTTTTATAGGGTCTGATGATCAAAATTTCTTATGCAAAAACGTGAAAACCCATACATAAAATAAGCAAAATGTGTTTTTGAAAGCATATTTAGTAGCCTATTTTCGCCAACATATTTCATTCACTGTTATTCAAAATGCCCGATGATCAAAAGTTTGCAAGCAGAGGGGCGGAGTCGGCCAGCAACACTAATGGCCACAACTGATTAGAGATCCATGATTTGAAACTCGCTTGGTTACTAAATGAAGTCTTAAAATTTGTCTTTTCAACCTGCAAAGTTAGCCCTCTGCCTTTCAACAACCCATGGATCCCAGCAATACAACTGCTTGAGCCAGAGGCAATATTATCAGTCCTTAAAAGTGAGGCCTACGACAGAGAACTCATAGCAAGAAAGTGCGCAACAAAAATTGCAAGCAGCATTCAAGCCACGGAGGTTCTCCTGACAGCATAAGACTTCGCCTCAAGACAATTGGACTGCTGCTGCATCTGCAGATATCTTCCCACCCTAGGGATCCAGGAATACTGGTGGTACAGGTATCATACTATCACATTCCACCACACACACCTCACGCACAGTGCCTCTCTCCCACGGCCTACTATCAAAGCACACAGGCGCTGTAAGGTACGGCTAACAACACTAGGCCATACAATAAATCTCTGGGAGGATAGCTGAGCAGGATCAGCAACGAAGTTCAGCCATTATAAAGACACCTGCCGCAGCTGTAATTAGTGACGATCAGACGCAGCCTTACATTCCCATCACCACTTTATTAACCACTAGCACAGACAGAGGACTACCTAGAATGGCGTCTAAAAGTAAAAACAAGCCTGACAAAACACCTAAGACTCCTGCAGTACCTTCAGGGAAGTTGAACTCCTACTTTAGAAGCCCTGACACACAGCAAGGAGGGGGGCAAGAAGCTTCTCAGCCAGGGTTAGCTGAACCCACCACCCAGAACGAAACTAGCATGGTTTCAGATGAGAGGCCAATCACAAAGGCTGATTTGTAATTGCTATCTACCAAAGCAGACTTGAACACAATAGTTGTAGAGGTCAACAAAGCCATTAAGGATGGACTAGCTGAGGTAAAGAGAGAAATAAGTGAGCTGGGAAACAGGGTGCTAGAATTGGAAGATCAGCTTGAAGGGACACAGAAACACTCTGATAACACTACAATGGCACTCCAACATCAGCATAAGGCCATAGAATAGCTTCAAAACCAAATGGAAGGAATTCCTCCCCTCCAAGAGACATTGTATTATGCTGCCATAGATTCATGGACAAAGAAAAAATTCTACAGGCTGCGAGACAGAAATCACTGATTCAATTCGGCGAGGATCACCTACAAATATATGCTGATCTAAGCCCCATAATGTTTTTGAAACGTAGAGAGGCGAGATATTTGACCCTACACTTACAGGATCTGGGTATACAATACAGGTGAGAATTTGCCTTTACCATCAAAGTGCTAAAAGAGGATAAAACTGTCATATACCGAGGACCAGAGGACTTGGAACTATTTTGCAAGCAACTGAACATTACTTAACCTTCTCTACCAAGTTTATATGAAGAAATGGAGGGCAAACGCAAACAGCACCTGTCAGCTACTAAGCAGCAATGGTCAACATGGTCCACAGTGGCAAAGAAAAGAAAAGTTGCGGCCGATGGCCTTTCCTCTTCAGCCTCTACATCTGCCTAACCTCCCTGATCAGCACTTTATATGGGACTTGCTTAAGTACCGTCTACAATTATGACTTCCAGAGTGGAGTTATATTTTGTAGACCTCTTTTACCACTGGCTGACTGAATAATCCCTAACAGGACTGATGCTGGTAATCCATAAATACATGTCTACCTTTGCCAGGTTTTCATGGGGTGAATGCACCCCTTCAACACAACACATCAGTTTAGGTAATTAATTTAATTATAGTGTAGTGTTAGGTGTAATTGTAACTTAGGTTAGGGTTTATTTTACAGGTACATTTGTATTTATTTTAGCTAGGTAGATATTAAATAGTTAATAACTATTTAATAACTATTGTACCTAGTTAAAATAAATACAAAGTTGCCTGTAAAATAAAAATAAACCCTAAGATAGCTACAATGTAATTATTAGTTATATTGTAGCTAGCTTAGTGTTTATTTTATAGGTATTTAGTTTTAAATAGGAATAATTTATTTAATTGTAGTAATTTTATTTCGTTTTATTTAAATAATATTTAAGTTAGGGGGGGTTAGGTTTAGGGTTAGACTTAGGTTTAGAGGTTAATACATTTAAAATAGTGTCGGCGACGTTGGGGGCGGCAGATTAGGGGTTAATAAATGTAGGTAGGTGTCAGCGATGTTAGGGACGGCAGATTAGGGGTTTTAGCTAGTGTTTGCGAGGCGGGATTGCGGCGGTTTAGGGGTTAATATATTTATTACAGTGGCGGCGATGTTCGGTCGGCAGATTAGGGGTTAAAAATTTTACTTCCTTTGCTGTGGTCAATTAGCAACAGACATGAACAAGCTCCTGCACGTATCAACCAATAATTGTGCAGTATGTCATAGTTTTTGTACTGTAGCTCATTTAGGAGAGCAATCACTACATATAGGGGCCTATTTTACAAAGGTCTGTCGGACCTGATCCAACAGTGCGGATCAGATCCGACAGACCTCGCTGAATGCGGAGAGCAATACGCTCTCTGTATTCAGCATTGCACCAGCAGCTCTTGTGAGATGCTGGTGCAACGCCGCCCCCTGCAGATTTGCGGCCAATCGGCCACCAGCAGGGGGGTGTCAAGTAACCCGATTGTACTCGATCGGGTTGAATTGCGGTGATGTCTGTCCGTCTGCTCAGAGCAGACGGACAGGTTATGGGGCTCGCGCAGAAACAGGGGCATTCGGAGCTTGATAAATCGGACCCTTAGTGTTATTTAGATTAATTTGCAGGGAGACAACATCTACAATTCATGTCATATGTTGCTTGTGCATGTATATTAATTTTAATGTTTTGGGATTCATGTAATTTTAAGAAACTTTCCAATTTACTTTTATTATCTAATTTGTTTAGTTCTTCTTGTATCCTTTGTTTAAAAGCATACCTAGGTAGGCTCAGGAGCTTAGAACTAGTTGCTGATTGGTGGCTGCACTTATATTGCTGTTGTCATTGGCTTGCCAATGTGCTCAGCTATCTTCCAGTAGTACATTGCTGCTCCTTCAACAAAGGATAAAAAAGAGAACGAAGCAAAATCAGTAATATAAATAAATTGGACAGTTGTTTAAAAATATATGCTCTATGCTCACCAGAAACACGGGCCCTCAAGCTCCATCCTAAAAACAGGGGCAAGATCTAAACAATCTGCCAATAAAGAGCGCCACCTATTGGTTGGCAGGAGTAAAAAGTATTATATGAATCTATATAGATATTGATATTTGTAATAAAAACCAACCAGTATATATAAAAAATTAACAAATAAATAAATTGATAGATAAACAAAATAAATGAATGAATAAATGAAACAAAGCCACTTTAAATAAATATTGCTGTTAAGTGACCTTATCTGAAAACTTTAAAAGCAAATAAGCAAATAAGCAAATACAATTTAAAGGATATCGTTTGTATCGATATATTGTAAGGGCTCTGTCTTCTAATCCACACTGCAGCGTCCTGGATAACACCACCGGCAGGATGGGGTGGCTGGATGAAAAGATAACAAAAGAGAAAGGAGACAGGAGCGCAAGGGACTGATCTGAGTGTAGTATAGTAAAACTTAAATTTTAATACAAAAGTTGCAGTGACAAAAACACACTCACACTTTCCAACCTCAAACAGAATGAGGGATGAATATGGCACAAGAAGCAAAAAGCCCCAGGCACTTGCTCACCACGAACCCTCTTCCGGTGCAGTGGGTCTCCCCTTCCGTCACCGTATGTGCAAACTGCAGCTCCCAGGTATAGCCGAGCACTGGTTCTCAAAGGTCCGTGGTCTCTGGTCAGGCTGTCACAGGTAAAACCGCATACCCATAGTCCCAGAGTCTCTTGGTAAATATTGCCGTGTCCACAGGGTCTTTTAGGCAAAACAAAGTATAAACAGTAGTTCACGCCGGGTATGTTCAGAATCTCACTAAACACTCACAAGCCGGCTAGAGTGTCTGTGGATCTGACTCCTCGCAGCGTGTGTAGATGTGGGCGTGGCCTTACGCGTTTCGTGGGGCTCCTCCCCACTTCGTCAGAGGCATGCCCACATACCTGTAACCTGTCAATTTATAGCGGAGTCACATATCTGTTTGACATAATCAATCGGAACAATAAGCCAGTATATTCGTAGCCATCACCCTTATTTCAAACATTTTAAGTTTCATATTACATAATACATAATGTTTGTGTTTTATTTCAATGTGATCACTCCTATTATCAATAGCACATATTATGTACATATTTTGTACAGATAATCAGTTAGTTTCGGTGCGCTTAAATCCAATAGTGTACAATATATATGCGCAAAAAAACACATACAGTTTATACAAACTGATCATACATGCATAAATTAAACTAAAAATATATATTTCATTTATATAATATCTTAAAACTTATAAATATTATAAAATCTACATTCAAGACACTTTCAATTACATAAATAGTTTAAAAATTCATACGGTAAAATTTAATATATTTTAAGTCACTACTTGGGGGACTCAGTAAATTATTTAAAAGTACATATTATCTAAATTGTAAAACAAGTTAATATATATACACACACCCCCGCATGCATATAATGCTACATGTCCCATACATACAGTGGCCATTCATCTCATAAACATATGTATGGGATATCATGTATGTGTAGTAAAAATACAGTATAAAATATGATATATTATATCTTTCCAATATATTGTATATCTCTGTAGTATCAGTTTGGACCTAAAACAATGGGTCACATATTCACAGAGATTTTATTATACTGACTAATCGAATAAATACCCTTACTCGCCTACCCCAACCATTCATCTTCAGGGATAGTCTATTATTACCATTAAAACCCAACAGATTGATCGCTTATATAGATTAACTTAAAATGGATTGAGTTTCTTGATTATCAGTTTCACTAAATCAAGTTTATTTCATCTCTTGATATTTAGATATTGAAATTTTGGGATAATTTTTTACATGTTGTATAAAAGAGAGATAAGGAAGATATTTTAGTCTGGAGACATGCACTAGGATTCAATAAAGGCCGCTAGATCAACCTCTCTATTCATACCATATGGCTCTAGGGTACCCAATGCATGAATCCAGAAAGTCTCTCGTTGTCTCAGGGTCCTAAGGCGATCCCCACCCCTTTCATCTCTTTTTACATGTTCGATGGCTTTTATTCTTAAACTACTATTATCCCTCATGTGTGCTTCTAAAAAATGTGCTGACACTCCATGGGAAGTAAGTCCTATGTCGATATTCCTTAGGTGTTCAGTTAACCTATACTTTACTTTTCTTTTTGTTCTTCCCACATACTTTTTCCCACACGAACATTCTAATAGGTAGACCACGTAATTGGTCTTACAGTTCATTAGTTCCTTAATGTCGTGTTTTTTTCCATCTTTACTAGAATAGAAGTATTTATTATCAGGGTGTATATGGGTGCAACAAGTGCAGACTTTTCTCCCACATCTAAAAAACCCTCTTGTATGTTGTCTCAACCAATTACTTCCAGTTTCTTTCTTTCTAAGTTTACTTGGAGCCACCAAATTTCTTATAGATTGTTTTTTTCTGTATATCACCTTACCCTTATTGGGGATAATATCTTTTAACACTGGATCTGGCAAAAGAATAGGCCAATATTTATTTAGGGCCTTCTCAATATTCTTGTGTGCATTATTATATTTTGTAATAAAATTTACCCTATTATCCCTACTATCGTTCTTGATTTCTTTTCGTCTTATCCCATCTGGAGGTAGATTGAATTCTAATCTTCTGGCCCTTTCTCGTGCTTTGGTTACCAGTTCCCCAGAATATTCTTTGGCCCTAAATCTTTTTTCTATGATCTCAGCTTCCTTATCATATACTTCTAAGTCTGTACAATTTCTTCTTGCTCTTTGAAATTGACCATAGGGGATATTTCTAAGCCATTTCATATGGTGACCACTCTTTGCATGAAGGTAGCCATTGGTGTCAGTTTCCTTCCTAAAGAGTTTGGTAACTATTTCCTTTCCCCTATGTGTCAATTCCAAATCGAGAAATGTGACTTTTTCTTTATCAATAGTGTGGGTGAAAGTTAGATTCAAGGTGTTTAAATTGACATATCGTACTAATTCCTCTGCTTCCTCTACACTTCCATGCCAGATGACCAAAATATCGTCGATATATCTGAACCATTCAATAACTCTTTTTTCAAATGGATTTCTACTATTGAAGATAAACAGATCCTCCCACCACCCCATGTACAAATTTGCAAAATCAGGCGCAAACTTGGTGCCCATTGCGGTACTGGTGGTTTGGAGGAAATACCTATCTTCAAAGAGAAAAAAATTCTTTGTTAAAATAAAATTTATAGCTCTCTTAACAAAATCCCCTTGGTTTTCATTGATAATTCTAGCCTTATCAAAAAAGTAATCTACTGCAGCTATCCCCAAGCTGTGTGGGATACATGTGTACAGTGCATTCACATCCATGTTTAGCCACATGTAACCTTCCTCCCACTGCACCTTTTTAAGTAAATCTAACATGTGTGGTGTATCTCTTACATAAGATCTCAAACATGGTACCATCGGTTTTAAAATGTGGTCCACATATTCTGAAAGGTCCGGAGCTTGATAAATGGGCCCCGTAGAGTTCCATTATAATAAAATCAGGCAAAATAAATAATGAAAATGCATAGAAAGTCTTCTTTTTAATTATGCACAATAAACATTTTGAACTAGATTGTTAGCGTGCTTATTACGTTTGTAAGTGGTGAGTTAAGTGCTGTGTGTAAGAGCATACTATAATAGTACTGTAAAATGTAAAGCTTATTACGTTTGTAAGTGGTGAGTTAAGTGCTGTGTGTAAGAGCATACTATAATAGTACTGTAAAATGTAAAGCTTATTACGTTTGTAAGTGGTGAGCTAAGTGCTGTGTGTAAGAGCATACTATAATAGTACTGTAAAATGTAAAGCTTATTACGTTTGTAAGTGGTGAGCTAAGTGCTGTGTGTAAGAGCATACTATAATAGTACTGTAAAATGTAAAGCTTATTACGTTTGTAAGTGGTGAGCTAAGTGCTGTGTGTAAGAGCATACTATAATAGTACTGTAAAATGTAAAGCTTATTACGTTTGTAAGTGGTGAGCTAAGTGCTGTGTGTAAGAGCATACTATAATAGTACTGTAAAATGTAAAGCTTATTACGTTTGTAAGTGGTGAGCTAAGTGCTGTGTGTAAGAGCATACTATAATAGTACTGTAAAATGTAAAGCTTATTACGTTTGTAAGTGGTGAGCTAAGTGCTGTGTGTAAGAGCATACTATAATAGTACTGTAAAATGTAAAGCTTATTACGTTTGTAAGTGGTGAGTTAAGTGCTGTGTGTAAGAGCATACTATAATAGTACTGTAAAATGTAAAGCTTATTACGTTTGTAAGTGGTGAGCTAAGTGCTGTGTGTAAGAGCATACTATAATAGTACTGTAAAATGTAAAGCTTATTACGTTTGTAAGTGGTGAGCTAAATGCTGTGTGTAAGAGCATACTATAATAGTACTGTAAAATGTAAAGCTTATTACGTTTGTAAGTGGTGAGTTAAGTGCTGTGTGTAAGAGCATACTATAATAGTACTGTAAAATGTAAAGTTTATTGAGAACTGTAGTAAACAATTATTATTGATAGTGTAGCACATAACTACATGAAGAACTACACTGCTTGTGCACCATTGGCTTAGTACACCCTCATTTTACTAAACCATTGGTTTGGTGCTCGAGTTATATCCAACATGAATTTTTTCTTCTTGTCCCCAAAGAAGTCTTTTATGTGAGAGATTTTGACCACCCTTGACTATCGCTCGAGTTATAAAAATTGCTTTGGACTTTTAATATGAGCGTATATTGGGGCACTATTGATTGTGTTGACACACAATAGCACCAAGATTTTTGCGCTCCACTTGTAATCTGAGTCTTTATGGGGTATTTTAATTTTTAGTCTAACGTCCCTTTAAATAAATATTTTATTCTAAAAAATGTGGTACTTCTTCAGTATTATTAGACAAGTGTTTATAGAAATATATTTATCAACTGTATGTAAAACTGTACTAATGTATGCTTGGTGACAATAATATCCATAATAGTCTAGCAGCCCTGCTGCATCTAATTATCTTAATGAATCTCAATTTGTGTTTTATTTCCAGGCTAGGAATATCTACTTTGCAAGATGATTATAGTTAGCTGTATGTGTAATTAAAATAAATACAATATTAAAGGTGATGATTTATATGGTGTCTAGTCTACTTTTTCACAGTGCCATTGTTTTGCTAGTTATTTAGCTTTTTTGAATGTTGCTGTTAAAATATTTCTTGCCATAGTGGTCATAGCTTCCAACATTCATGCAATTTTTAAACCCTTTGGAAGCTTAGGAACATGATGATATATAAGCCAAAGAGATGAGCTTTATTTGCTGCTAAAAACAATTCTTGTTCACAAAACTATTTTGAAATGTATAAGGATTTTCTACAATAAGGCAATGTGCTTTAAAGGTTATCAGATTTTTATATTATGACTTGTTTATACAGACATATTAGTCCACAATTATGATAATCCATACCATCATATTGTCAAAGAACTATTACATAAAGTAAAATCATATTAATAATTGCATATTAAAATTAAAATGCAATAACTTTTTTTTTTTAAATGAGCAATAGATTTTTTTCGAACATTTCAAATATTCCTTTAATGTAGGAGCAAGTGCCTCCTAAAATGTGCATATAGAAAAACTGTGTGATTATCTGATAATCACCAAGATTACGAGTTATGCGCGCTATAGGGAAATTAACGAATGCAACAAAAGTTGCGTTAATTAACCCTCTATAGCGCAGCCATTACAAGTTTTCAAACAGCCAGCTTGTGCGTGCGATATGGCTGCGTTGAGCTCCATACCACACACAATCCAAACGCTTTTTTGACGTGCTCGTGCATGCTTCCCCATAGACATCAATGGGAGGAGAGGGTAAAAAAAAGCCTAAAACCTGCGATCGCGGAAAGAAAAGCTCCATAACGCAGCCCCATTGATGTTTATGGGGAAAAAAAATAATGTTTAAACCTAACACCCTTAAATAAACCCCACATCTAAACACCCCTAATTTGCTGCCCCCGACATCGCCAACACCTACATAATGTTATTAATCCCTAATCTGCCACCCCCGATGAAGACTTTGCCACCTGGATAAAGATCGTTCAAGTGGCATTTCAAAAACTGTAAGTGATTCTTCAGGGGTTAGTAATACATTTTTTTAAGGTTTTTTGGGTGTTTTTTTTTTTAGTTTAGGGTTTGGGCTTTTCTTAAAAGAGCTAAATGCCCTTTTCAGGGCAATGCAAAAGAGCTAAATGCCCTTTTAAGGGCAATGCCCATACAAATGCCCTTTTCAGGGCAATGGGTAGCTTAGGTTTTTGTTAGAGTTTACTGTTGGGGGGTCTTTGTATTTTTTTTTACAGGTAAAATAGCTGTTTAACTTAGGGCAATGCGCTACAAAAGGCCCTTTTAAGGGCTATTGGTAGTTTATTGTAGGCTAGGGTATTTTTATTTTGGGTGGGCTTTTTTATTTTGATAGGGCTATTTGATAAGGTGTTATTCTTTTTTATTTTGGATAATTTCGTTTGTTATTTTTCGTAATTTAGTGTTTGTTTTTGTAATTTAGTATTTTTTATTTTTTGTAATTAGATAATTTGTAATTGTTGTGTATTTTAGTTTTATTTAATTGGTAGTTAGTTTAATATTAGTTAAACAGTTATATTAGTTTAATTGTTAGTTTAACCCCTTAATGACCGCAGCACTTTTCCATTTTCTGTCCGTTTGGGACCAAGGCTATTTTTACATTGTTGCGGTGTTTGTGTTTAGCTGTAATTTTCCTCTTACTCATTTACTGTAACCACATATATTATATACCGTTTTTCTCGCCATTAAATTGACTTTCAAAAGATACCATAATTTTCATCATATCTTATAATTTACTATAAAAAACATTATAAAATATGAGGAAAAAATGGAAAAAAACACATTTTTTCTAACTTTGACCCCCAAAATCTGTTACACATCTACAACCACCAAAAAACACCCATGCTAAATAGTTTCTAAATTTTGTCCTGAGTTTAGAAATACCCAATGTTTACATGTTCTTTGCTTTTTTTGCAAGTTATAGGGCCATAAATACAAGTAGCACTTTGCTATTTCCAAACCACTTTTTTTCAAAATTAGCGCTAGTTACATTGGAACACTAATATCTTTCAGGAATCCCTGAATATCCATTGACATGTATATATTTTTTTTTAGAAGACATCCCAAAGTATTGATCTAGGCCCATTTTGGTATATTTCATGCCACCATTTCACCGCCAAATGCGATCAAATAAAAAAAATTGTTCACTTTTTCACAAATATTTTCACAAACTTTAGGTTTCTCACTGAAATTATTTACAAACAACTTATGCAATTATAGCATAAATGGTTGTAAATAGTTCTCTGGGATCCCCTTTGTTCAGAAATAGCAGACATATATGGCTTTGGCTTTGCTTTTTGGTAATTAGAAGGCTGCTAAATGCCCCTGTGCAAAATACGTGTATTATGCCCAGCAGTGAAGGGGTTAATTAGGGAGCATGTAGGGAGCTTCTAGGGTTAATTTTAGCTTTAGTGTAGTGTAGTAGACAACCCCAAGTATTGATCTAGGCCCATTTTGGTATATTTCATGCCACCATTTCACCGCCAAATGCGATCAAATTAAAAAAAAACGTTAATTTTTTCACAATTTTAGGTTTCTCACTGAAATTATTTACAAACAGCTTGTGCAATTATGGCACAAATGGTTGTAAATGCTTCTCTGGGATGCCCTTTGTTCAGAAATAGCAGACATATATGACTTTGGCGTTGCTTTTTGGTAATTAGAAAGTCGCTAAATGCTGCTGCGCATCACACGTGTATTATGGCTAGCAGTGAAGGGGTTAATTAGGTAGTGTGTAGGGAGCTTGCAGGGTTAATTTTAGCTTTAGTGTAGAGTTCAGCCTCCCACCTGACAAATCCCACCCCCTGATCCCTCCCAAACAGCTCCCTTTCCTCCCCCACCCCACTATTGTCCCCGCCATCTTAAGTACTGGCAGAAAGTCTGCCAGTACTAAAATAAAAGTTTTTTTTTTTTAAAGAAAAAAAAAAAAAGCATATTTACATATGCTGTGTTTAGGATCCCCCCTTAGCCCCCAACCTCCCTGATCCCCCCCAAAACAGCTCTCTAAGCCTCCCCCTCTGCCTTATTGGGGGCCATCTTGGGTACTGGCAGCTGTCTGCCAGTACCCAGTTTGCACAATTAAATGTTTTTTTTTTATTTTATTTTTTTATTTTTTCTGTAGTGTAGCTTCCCCCCCCCCCCACGGACCAACCCCCACCACCTAAATAACGCCTAAGGGTTTTTTTTTTTAAATTATTGGTCTCACTTTTATTTTGGGACACATTTTTTTCTGTAGTGCAGCGGTCCCCACCCGGTCCCTGCCCCGGCGCGCGCCTGCGCGCGCCCCCTCGTGCACGTGCGCGCACCCGCACGTGCGCCCGGACTTCCACGCCCACGATCCCGCCCCCCTCCACATGACCAGGGCCATCGATGGCCGCCACCCACCTCCCACACCGGCTCCCACCCACCAACGATACCGGCCATCGATGTCCGGTGCAGAGAGGGCCACAGAGTGGCTCTCTCTGCATCGGATGGCCATCTAAGGTTATTGCAGGATGCCTCCATATCGAGGCATCACTGCAATAACCGGAAAGCAGCTGGAAGCGAGCAGGATCGCTTCCAGCTGCTTTCCACACCGAGGACGTGCAGGGTACGTCCTCAGGCGTTAACTGCCTTTTTTCTGAGGACGTACCCTGCACGTCCTCAGTCATTAAGGGGTTAAACTTAGTTTTTTTATTTGACAGGTAAGTTTTAATTTAATTTAAAATAGGAAAATTGTTATTTTAATATAAAGTTAGGGGGGCGTTAGGTTTAGGGGTTACTAGTTTAAAATAGTGTATTGCGATGTGGGGGACTTTCGATTTAGGGGTTAATAAATTAATTTAGTATATTTCGTTGTGGAGGGCTTGCGGTTTAGGGGTTAATAGGTTTATTATAGTAGCTGCGGTGTAGGGCTTAAAAACTTTAGTATACGGGGGGGATGTGGGCGGACGGCAGATTAGGGGTTAATTATATTTAAATAGTGTTTGCGATGCGGGAGGGCAGTGGTTTAGAGGTAAATGACTTTATTATAGTGTTGACGATGTCGGGAGCGGAGGAATAGGGGTAATACATTTTATTAGTGGCTGCGATGTCAGGAGTGGCAGATTAGGGGTTAATAACTTAATAATAGTCTTTGCGATGCAGGAGAGCCTAGGCTTAGGGGTTAATATGTAATTTATGGATGTTTAGTGCACTTTGTGACAGTTTAGTTATGAGTTTTATGTAACAGTTTTGTAGCGTAAAACTCATAACTACTGCTTTTAGATTGCGAAACGGATCTTGTCGTTATAGGCTGGAACGCAAGCATTTTAGCCTTACCGCAAAACTCGTAATGGCAGTGTTATGGAAGTCCCATGAAAAAACATAATTTTTACGAGTGCGGGACTGACGTTGCATTACAGGCTAAAAGGCTTGCGGTACAGCTATACAGACAAGACTTGTAATGGCTGCAGTGCTGTTTTAACGCTAAAATGACAATTTTTTCAGCATTAAAACACGAAGGCAAAACTTGTAATCTAGGTGAATGGAAGTAAATTGGAAAGTCTCTAAAAATCTGAATAATGAAAGTTTAAAGTGATAGTAAAGTTCAAATTAAACTTTCATGATTCTGATAGGTCATGTAATTTGAAACATATTTCTAATTTACTTTTATCATCAAATTTGCTTTGTTCGCTTTTTATTCTTAGTTGAAAGCTAAACCTAGGTAGGCTCATATTCTAATTTCAAAGCCTTTGAAGGCCGCCTCTTCTATGAATGCATTTGACCGTTTTCACAGCTAGAGGGTGTTAGTTCATGTGTTTCATATAGATAACACTGTGCTCATTTACGTGAAGTTATTTAAGAGTCAGCACTAATTGCCTCAAATGCAAGTCTGTCAAAAGATCTGAGATAAAAAGGCAGTAAGCAGAAGCTTAGATACAAGGTAATTACAGAGGTAAAAAGTATATTTCTATAACAGTGTTGGTTATGAAAAACTGGGGAATGGTATTAAAGGGATTATCTATCTTTTTAAAATAATAAAATTTTTGATGTTTACTATCCCTTTTAATGTTTCTGTCCCTACAAAAATAAAATTGCACTGGGCTAGATACACATAAACTCATAAGTCTGCCGAGGGGCTTCCTTGTAAACACAAGCTCTTGTTTAAGCTTCATTGACTATCTTTTTCCACCATTTTTTTAGTGGGCATTCCTGCCATTAGCATCCATTAGCATCTATAGCTTTGTTAAGTGCCCAATGCACTTCTCACAATCTGGTAAGAACTGCTAGCAATTCAGAAAAAGTTATGTAAATGTTTGTAACTGTAAAATATTCACAATTCTGTTTAATTAGGTTAAAGTCATTACATTGGACAGAACAACACATAGGGCTGGCCATGGGTGGTTGGAGTTTTTCAGAGGTGTCTCACAATTTACACAGATGTGAATGAGGGGCTGGCCGTGAGCGTTCTGGGGCGCTGTAGAGCCGTAGTCAGGTTTTTTCACCTACAGCTCGTTTAGACTTGTGGAATTCCCAGGTATATCATCTAGTAGTCAAGTCTTGATCTATCATAGCTGACGAGGTTGTATATATTTTATTTTATCTATCATTTTTCTTAATGTTTCAAAGTTACCTTGTGCATATGTGAACTATTTAATAGAGGGTATATATTTTCATGTAACAATTTGTTTATATTGTAAGATTTTGAAGGTGTCCTCTTCTCCAGCAAACCTTGTGTCTATGCCACGAGAAGTTAATGGTTACAAGATATATGCAGCTCCTTTGATATAATAGAACCAATTACACATCTCGTGGCTGGGCAATTACAAATCTCTTTGAATTTCTCCAATTGCAATACTACTCAAGATTTTTTTCAGTGAGATATTAGTTTCACAAATTACTTTTTGGAACCTAGGCCTTTGATACTTTCTTAGTTAAATAAGGAAATTAAAGCACACAAATGTAATGTGATATTGTATATACACTTGGTTCTTATTTTAATCAATAATGTACATGTTACGATTAGAGTGGAATTTCTGCCTGTCATATTATTACAATTTATGTACACAAAAACTTAGTTGTCTGATTTCGTCAGCTCAGTGCATTTAATTTGTTTTTAATTACATTCATTAAACAAATTATGTTAATTAATTTAATCTGAAACAAATTATATGACTAACAATATTTGGATGTACCAAATTACTTTAATAATTCAGAATGATTCATTTGTCCAAAACAAATTATTCCCCTGTGTACATCTCTAATGTATTTTAAATATAAGAGGCGAGACCAAGTTGTCGTGTAAAAGGTCAGTGACTTTGTCAAATATACAGATTTATAGTTAATTCACATATATCCTCTTTGATATAAAAATGTCTTGACATCTGTAATGATACAGTTCTCTCTATTATTGAACCTGAAATGGGTGACACAACCCTCCTTACTGATTAAGACATCTCAGAGTTCAAAGCATACATTTGTTAAGCTCTAAGATAACTCAAAAGCTTCCTGCCTTGAAATGTATAATAACATTTCCTAGCTAGATGACCACCCCCCCTGCAGTGAGGAGTGGACAGTCCATCTGAGAGAATAATGGAATATACACAAGTTCTCAGGGAATGTAGACCTTATCATCTAAGTGCTAATTATTCCATACTGAGTTAAATATACAAATCGCCAGTCTCCTCATGTGTGTTAAAAGTAACAAAGGGAGAAATATTTTCATCTTGTGGAGGTTGAAAACATAAGAGTTTGAAGAATTACAGTTTAAACAAATTGTCTATTTAGTTTTCATATAAGTTAATATACTGAATACTAATAAAAATATATATGTGGGTTCTGATATATAAATCTAATATATACTTAATATTTGTTGTATCAAATGCCTAGCACAACTGTGTCTGATATATATAAATAACTGCATTGCTATATTTAAAAAATGTTTAACAACTTATTTCAGAATAAACAACATTTATTTTTTTAATTTCAGAAATCTAACATACCTCTGAGATGACTGATACATACTAAATAAATTGTCCTATGACTATAATCAGAGATATGAGTCCATTCTCCTATACTTTATTAAGGAATGACTTCAGATAACTGAATATATCTATTTTAAATGGTATAATGCTCAAATATATATAATGATATTAGTTCCAACAGAATTATTCTTGCAGGCATGTATGGAATATAGAGATAACTGGAAATTGAGGCAATATAATATAAGAATATGAAATAAAAATATTATTAAACTTCCTGAATTATTATTATCATACTGAAATTATTAAATTATACTACCAAGTCCCCAAATAGAAATATTACTTGAAAGTGCATCTCTTCAGACATTATCAATAGGAAATATATATTATATGTATGTATATATGATATATATGATAGATATAAAATTATACCCATGTTTATTCTTAAAAAATACGTGCTCAGTCAAATTAAAATAATTACATATAATATTAACCAAATGCTTTATTAAAGCTAGGAAATAATAAGTATACTGAATATACATTTATGATAATATATATTAAAAGAAAATACACACCTGGATTGAGATACATTTAAAATATCTTACTGATAAAACCACATTTCAACTCCTGTTGCACCCCGTTGTTCGATACGAGAATTGCGGATAGAGATATTCAATCAAAGGGGGATTGAATTACAGATCTTTAAAAAATAACTATAGCCAATAAGAGTTATCCAGACCCAAAGATTTCTCTATTGGGTGATTAAGAAATGGGGAGGAGTTTTTGGTCTCTGACAAAAACTCTCTACACAGGGAGAGAAGGCCATTGCTGCTTCTTTTTGTGACTGACTGACTGAGCCTTGCCTTGGTGGTTACCTGTTTTCCTTGTTGCACTCCTGCTTTGCTGCCATTTTTACAGAGTGATGAGAGTGCGTACACAGTCCTTTGTAAGACAACCTGTTGGAACCCTCTTCCTGGATAAGAGATTACTGGGCTCACTTCTCTTCCAAAATTTGTACAATATCCCTTTATATATGACAATAAGAGAAATATCTGAGGTGTGAACTCTCAAATTTGTTCTCTGGTAAAGTATTGCGGTCTAATACTTTTAAAGGTTTATAGCAAATATATTCCTTATTGATGTAGTTTAATTGAAGCTGGGATTTAAAAGATACTTTATAGTTGCAACCCAGTATTAAATAGACGAGTGTATTTCATATATTAAATATACTAACATAGTAACATAGTAACATAGTAGATAAGGTTGAAAAAAGACTGAAGTCCATCGAGTTCAACCTATACAAATCTAAAATACTTACAAAAAGCTCCAGTTAAGCTTAAATAACCCCATTAAAATGTGACCCATTTAATACTAGTAATCATATCCATGAATTTTGTTTATATACAGAAATTTATCAAGACTATTTTTAAATGTATCTATGGTATTGGCATTCACTACCTCCTTTGGTAATGAGTTCCACAATTTTATTGCTCTTACAGTGAAAAAACGTTTCCGTTGCAGGAGATTAAATCTCCTTTCCTCCAACCTTAAATTATGACCTCTTGTCAGAACCAATTTTCTTGGAATAAAAAGAGCTTCTGCCATCTCTGTATATGGGCCTTGAATATATTTATATAAAGTAATCATGTCACCTCTCAAGCGCCTTTTTTCTAAAGAGAACAGACCCAGTTTGGCTAGCCTCTCCTCATAGGTTAATTTCTCCAATCCCCTTATTAGCTTTGTGGCCCTTCTCTGAACTTTTTCTAGTTCTGCAATATCTACTAGTGTTAAATAAATTATTATTATTATTATTAAAAAGGATTTGACATTCAATGTTCATAAGTTATTTGTAGTTACTGTGATATATTTTAGAAATTGTATTATTGTAATTAAATTAGACTTATTAATACTGTACTGATTGATATATGTTGAATTGATGGTATTGTGTAACAATCTCTGTTTGTTTAATTGACGTACATAAGATTATTTTGGCCCAAAATAGTGAATTATATTTCCCTGGAAATCGCATTAGATTTTGGGAGTTAAGCTAAGAATTCATTGTGAGATTTGGACATAGACAAGGTCAAAACGTTGTTAAATAAGCTTTATATTGAATTGGATTTTTGGCAATTATAAATTGTTGTAGTAAAAATGAATTGTGATATTTGATAATTAAATCAATTTGAGTTAAGGTAGATTTAAAGATTATATTGTGTCCATAATACAGAGGTACCAGACAATCTAACTGAATATTATTTGATCTAAAGATTTTTATAGCGTGTTAAATTACTTTAGGATTGTAATAATTAATATAGATACCTGGTTATAAGTGATTTTCAGTTTACTACTTAAATATAATCTGTGTGTTCACAAAGATTAACGTCAGAATTTAGGAAATATTTTAAAGTGTTATTGATAATTGACAATAATTTTATTATTGTTGTTATTTTTTTAATATTCATAATCAAACATATTAACATGCTTGGAGGTTACTACTGAAATCAATATAAATAAATAATAAATAATATTGTAACCTAGATTAATTATACTAATAAAGTCATTATTTTACAAGTCACAAGTAAGTCTTGAGTCTTTGCATTCAAGTCTCAAGTCAAGTCCCGAGTCAACACAGGGAAGTCCAAGTCAAGTTGCAAGTCCTCAACTTTAAAGGGACTGTCTACTAGATGTGTTTATTGTTTTAAAAGATAGATAATCCCTTTATTACCCATTCCCCAGTTTTGCATAACCAACACGGTTATATTAATATACTTTTTACCTCTGTGATTACCTTGTGTGTATATATATATATATATATATATATATATATAGATAAACACAGAAAGCAGAGCAGGAAAAGTGAAGCTGGTGCTGTAGTGTCCCTCAGCCACATCTATTGCCTATAGTTGTGCAGCTAACTAAAGCTGATAGGGCCAGTAGTATGCTTGCTTAAATAGGAAACCACCCGCTGACTCATGGAGATCAAACTCCAGATGCTGCAGGCGCCAAAAGATATCCCAACGGCTCCTCACTGTGTGGGTGACAAGACAGTGTACGAGGGTTTACTAACAAAGACTAATCCAAGCAGCAGACTATTCTCTATCTCTGGGAGATGAACTTTTTATGGAACTTTAACACCAAGCTGCAGTGAACTGATTTTTATGGGGCATAGGTAACATTGTAACTATGTGCTGATACATTGAATTTTTATAGGCAGACTGGGCCTGTTTGTTACTTTTATTCTTGGCAGTTTTTATATTGCTTTGAACTGTTTTTAACCATTGAGCATTTTGGGATGATTTCAATCGATTTTACGACATAAAAAAGGAGTCTTTTTATTAAAGTAAACTTTGTTGACTGCCTTATGTGGATATACAGTAGGGATTATATTTCAACCCCAGTGCCTGACACATACCTCTTTGAGGTTGACACGTGTGAGTACCCATTCGACTTTCACACAACATCTATTCCTTAATATTTTTTACATACTACACCATATTGGTTTCTCTCTCCCTCTTTGCTGTCTGAGGCGCTTCCCACCCCTTTCTTGTGCTTTGTTACAGATTTCTTTTGCGGATTGTTGGATGCGCAATCCGCTCCAGTGAAGCTGCATTGACTTTAAAGTGGAGAGTTTTGTACTGTAAAGACTCTTGTAGAGCAGTGTACACATCCTTTTGTTTTTGTTTTACACACACACACACACACACACACACACACACACACACACATATATATATATATATATATATATATATACACACACAGTTATACTGTACATATATTTAACCCCTTAACGACCAAGGACTTGTTAGACATATCCTACAAAAAGTGTCAGTTAAGGACCAAGGACGTGCCTGATATGTCCTCTGGGGTTTCAAGCGCTGGAAGTGATCGTGATCACTTCAAGATGCTTTCAGTGTATTGCAGTGATGCCTCGATATTGAGGCATTCTGCAATACCTTTTTTTTAGCCACCGATGCAGAGAGGGCCAATCCGTGGTGGGTGGGAGCCATAGCAAGGAGGCGGGTGGGCAGCTTATCAGTGGTCAGTTCTGGATCCTGTCACACTGAAGTGTGCGCGAGGGGGCAGGAGCCTGTGGTGGGGGGGTAGCGCGTGCCACATTTACATTAATTACTCTAAAAATTTATGGGAAGGAGTGAGAGAGAGGGGGGAATAAATGTTGAGAAAGGGATCTGGGAGGGGAAGGGGGATAGGGTATTGAGGGGGGCAGCTACACTACAGAAAAAAATGTATTCTATATAAAAAAAACAAAAAACAAATGGCTAGATTACGAGTTTTTCGTTTTGAGCTGTGCGGTGCTAACGAGCAGTTTATGCTCACCGCTCACTTACAGACATCGCTGGTATTACGGGTTTTTACAAACCCGGCGTTAACCGCAAAAAAGTGAGCGTAGAGCAAAATTTTGCTCCACATCTAACCTCAATACCAGCACTGCTTATGTTAGCGGTGAGCTGGTAAAACGTGCTTGTGCATGATTTCCCCATAGGAATCAATGGGGGAGAGCCGGCTGAAAAAAAACTAACACCTGCAAAAAAGCAGCATTTAGCTCCTAACGCAGCCCCATTGATTCCTATGGGGAAATAAAAGTTATGTCTACACCTAACACCCTAACATGAACCCAGAGTCTAAACACCCCTAATCTTACAATTTGCTGCCCCCAACATCGCCTACACCTACATTATATTATTAACCCCTAATCTGCCGCTCCGGACACCGCCGCCACCTACATTATATGAATGAACCCCTAATCTGCTGCCCCCAACATCGCCGACACCTACATTATATTTATTAACCCCTAATCTGCCGCCCCCAATGTCGCCGCAACCTAACTACATTTATTAACCCCTAATCTGCTGCCCCCAACGTCGCCACCACTATAATAAAGTTATTAACCCCTAAACTTAAGTCTAACCCTAACCCCCACTAACTTAAATATAATTTAAATAAATCTAAATAAAATTACTACAATTAACTAAATAATTCCTATTTAAAACTAAATACTTACCTATAAAATAAACCCTAAACTAGCTACAATATAACTAATAGTTACATTGTAGCTAGCTTAGGGTTTATTTTTATTTTACAGGCAACTTTGTATTTAATTTATCTAGGTACAATAGTTATTAAATAGTTATTAACTATTTAATAACTACCTAGTTAAAATAAAGACAAATTTAACTGTAAAATATAAACTAACCTAAGTTACAATTACACCTAACACTACACTACAATTAAATTAATTACCTAAATTAAATACAATTAATTACAATTAAATAAAAGTGTCTAAAGTACAAAAAACCCCACTAAATTACAGAAAATAATAAACAAATTACAAGATTTTTAAACTAATTACACCTAAATCTAATCCCCCTAACAAAATAAAAAAGCCCCCCCAAAATAAAAAACCCTACCCTACACTAAATTACAAATAGCACTCAAAAGGGTCTTTTGTAGGGCATTGCCCCAAAGTAATCAGCTCTTTTACCTGAAAAAATAATTACAATTTCCCCCCCAACATTAAAACCCACCACCCACACAACCAACCCTACTCTAAAACCCACCCAATCCCCCCTTAAAAAAAACTAACACTAACCCCCTGAAGATCACCTTACTGGGAGACCTCTTCACCCAACCGGGCCGAAGTCCTCAATGAAGCCAGGAGAAGTCTTCATCCAAGCCAGGTGAAGTGGTCCTCCAGACGGGCAGAAGTCTTCATCCAGACGGCATCTTCTATCTTCATCAATCCGGCGCGGAGCGGGTCCATCTTCAAGACATCCAACGCGGAGCATCCTCTTCTTCCGACGGCTAAACACAGAATGAAGGTTCCTTTAAATGACATCATCCAAGATGGCGTCCCTTCAATTCCGATTGGCTGATAGAATTCTATCAGCCAATCGGAATTAAGGTAGAAAAAATCCTATTGGCTGATGCAATCAGCCAATAGGATTGAACTGGCATTCTATTGGCTGATTGGAACAGCCAATAGAATGCCAGCTCAATCCTATTGGCTGATAGGATCAGCCAAAAGGATTGAACTTCAATCCAGAGTCTGAACCAATAAAAAAAGCTTAGATGCCTTCTTTTTCAAATAAAGCAAGAGAATGAAGAAAAATTGATAATAGGAGTAAATTAGAAAGTTGCTTAAAATTGCATGCTCTGTCTGAATCATGAAATAAAAAATTGGGTTTAGTGTCCCTTTAATTCCGATTGGAATTCTATCAGCCAATCGGATTTGAAGGGACACCATCTTGGATGACGTCATTTAAAGGAACCTTCATTCTGTGTTTAGCCGTTGGAAGAAGAGGATGCTCCGCGTCGGATGTCTTGAAGATGGACCCGCTCCGCGCCAGATGGATGAAGATAGAAGATGCCGTCTGGATGAAGACTTCTGCCCGTCTGGAGGACCACTTCGCCCGGCTTGGATGAAGACTTCTCCCGGCTTCGTTGAGGACTTCGGCCCGGTTGGGTGAAGATGTCTCCCAGTAAGGTGATCTTCAGGGGGTTAGTGTTAGGTTTTTTTAAGGGGGGATTGGGTGGGTTTTAGAGTAGGGTTGGTTGTGTGGGTGGTGGGTTTTAATGTTGGGGGGATTGTAATTTTTTTTCAGGTAAAAGAGCTGATTACTTTGGGGCAATTCCCAGCAAAAGGCCCTTTTAAGGGCTATTTGTAATTTAGTGTAGGGTGGGGCTTTTTTATTTTGTGGGGCTTTTTTTTATTTTGTTAGGGGGATTAGATTAGGTGTAAGTAGTTTAAAAATCTTGTAATTTGTTTATTATTTTCTGTAATTTAGTGGGGGGGTTTTGTACTTTAGATAATTTTATTTAATTGTAATTAATTGTATTTAATTTAGGTAATTAATTTAATTGTAGTGTAGTGTTAGGTGTAATTGTAGCTTAGGTTATGTTTATTTTACAGGTAAATTTGTCTTTATTTTAACTAGGTAGATATTAAATAGTTAAAAACTATTTAATAACTATTGTACCTAGTTAAAATAAATACAAAGTTGCCTGTAAAATAAAAATAAACCCTAAGATAGCTACAATGTAACTATTAGTTATATTGTAGCTAGCTTAGGGTTTATTTTATAGGTAATTATTTACGCCTAGATTTAGAGTTTTGCGGCCAAAGGGGTGCGTTAGCTACGCGTGCTTTTTTCTGGCTGCACCTTTTAAATACCGCTGGTATTTAGAGTTCACAGAATGGCTGCATTAGGCTCCAAAAAAGGAGCGTAGAGCATATTTACCGCAACTGCAACTCCCGATACCAGCGGTGCTTACGGACGCGGCCAGCTTCAAAAACGTGCTCGTGCATGATTCCCCTATAGGAAACAATGGGACAGTTTGAGCTGAAAAAAAACCTAACATCTGCAAAAAAGCAGCGTTCAGCTCCTAACGCGGCCCCGTTGTTTCCTATGGGGAAACACTTCCTAAGTCTGCACCAAACACCCTAACATGTACCCCGAGTCTAAACACCCCTAACCTTACACTTATTAACCTCTAATCTGCCGCCGCCGCTATCGCTGACCCCTGCATATTATTATTAACCCCTAATCTGCCGCTCCGTACACTGCCGCAACCTACATTATACCTATGTACCCCTAATCTGCTGCCCCTAACACCGCCGACCCCTATATTATATTTATTAACCCCTAATCTGCCCCCCACAACGTCGCTGCCAGCTACCTACAATAATTAACCCCTAATCTGCCGACCGTATCTCACCGCTACTATAATAAAGTTATTAACCCCTAATCCGCCTCACTCCCACCTCAATAACCCTATAAGAAATAGTATTAACCCCATCTGCCCTCCCTAACATCGCCGGCACCTAACTTCAATTATTAACCCCTAATCTGCCGACCGGAGCTCACCGCTACTATAATTAATGTATTAACCCCTAAAGCTAATTCTAACCCTAACACCCCCCTAAATTAAATATAATTTTATTCTAACGAAATAAATTAACTCTTATTAAATAAATTAATCCTATTTAAATCTAAATACTTACCTGTAAAATAAACCCTAATATAGCTACAATATAAATTATAATTATATTGTAGCTATTTTAGGATTAATATTTATTTTACAGGCAACTTTGTATTTATTTTAACCAGGTACAATAGCTATTAAATAGTTAAGAACTATTTAATAGTTACCTATTTAAAATAATTACAAATTACCTGTAAAATAAATCCTAACCTAAGTTACAATTAAACCTAACACTACATTATCAATAAATAAATTAAATAAACTACCTACAATTATCTACAATTAAACCTAACACTACACTATCAATAAATAAATTAAATACAATACCTACAAATAACTACAATTAAATAAACTAACTAAAGTACAAAAAATAAAAAAGAACTAAGTTATAAAAAATAAAAAAATATTTACAAACATTAGAAAAATATTACAACAATTTTAAACTAATTACACCTACTCTAAGCCCCCTAATAAAATAACAAAGACCCCCAAAATAAAAAAATGCCCTACCCTATTCTAAATTAAAGAAGTTCAAAGCTCTTTTACCTTACCAGCCCTGAAAAGGGCCATTTGCGGGGCATGC
This sequence comes from Bombina bombina, assembly GCF_027579735.1. NCBI lineage: Eukaryota > Metazoa > Chordata > Amphibia > Anura > Bombinatoridae > Bombina > Bombina bombina. Next base: position 673,765,029 of record NC_069499.1, read on the forward strand.
CCCAAAAAATTCAGCTCTTTTGCCTGTAAAAAAAAACATACAATACCCCCCCCCCAACATTACAACCCACCACCCACATACCCCTAATCTAACCCAAACCCCCCTTAAATAAACCTTACACTAAGCCCCTGAAGATCTTCCTACCTTATCTTCACCACGCCGGGTTCACCAATCGATCCAGAAGAGCTCCTCCGATGTCTTGATCCAAGCCCAAGTGGGGGGCTGAAGATGTCCATGATCCGACTGAAGTCTTCATCCAAGCGGGAGCTGAAGAGGTCCATGATCCGGCTGAAGTCTTCTATCAAGCGGCATCTTCAATCTTCTTTCTTCCGGATCCATGTTCATCCCGCCGACGCGGAACATCCATCTTCACCGACGACTTCCCGACGAATGACGGTTCCTTTAAGGGACGTCATCCAAGATGGCGTCCCTCGAATTCCGATTGGCTGATAGGATTCTATCAGCCAATCGGAATTAAGGTAGGAAAATTCTGATTGGCTGATGGAATCAGCCAATTAGAATCAAGTTCAATCCGATTGGCTGATTGGATCAGCCAATCAGATTGAGCTCGCATTCTATTGGCTGATCGGAACAGCCAATAGAATGCAAGCTCAATCTGATTGGCTGATCGGATCAGCCAATCGGATTGAACTTGATTCTGATTGGTTGATTCCATCAGCCAATCAGAATTTTCCTACCTTAATTCCGATTGGCTGATAGAATCCTATCAGCCAATCGGAATTCGAGGGACGCCATCTTGGATGACGTCCCTTAAAGGAACCGTCATTCGTCGGGAAGTCGTCGGTGAAGATGGATGTTCCGCATCGGCGGGATGAACATGGATCCGGAAGAAAAAAGATTGAAGATGCCGCTTGATAGAAGACTTCAGCCGGATCATGGACCTCTTCAGCTCCCGCTTGGATGAAGACTTCAGTCGGATCATGGACATCTTCAGCCCCCTACTTGGGCTTTTTACAGGCAAAAGAGCTGAATTTTTTGGGGCATGCCCCGCAAATGGCCCTTTTCAGGGCTGGTAAGGTAAAAGAGCTTTGAACTTCTTTAATTTAGAATAGGGTAGGGCATTTTTTTATTTTGGGGGTCTTTGTTATTTTATTAGGGGGCTTAGAGTAGGTGTAATTAGTTTAAAATTGTTGTAATATTTTTCTAATGTTTGTAAATATTTTTTTATTTTTTGTACTTTAGTTAGTTTATTTAACTGTAGTTATTTGTAGGTATTGTATTTAATTTATTTATTGATAGTGTAGTGTTTGGTTTAATTGTAGATAATTGTAGGTAGTTTATTTAATTTATTTATTGATAGTGTAGTGTTAGGTTTAATTGTAACTTAGGTTAGGATTTATTTTACAGGTAATTTGTAATTATTTTAACTAGGTAACTATTAAATAGTTCTTAACTATTTAATAGCTATTGTACCTGGTTAAAATAAATACAAAGTTCCCTGTAAAATAAATATTAATCCTAAAATAGCTACAATATAATTATAATTTATATTGTAGCTATATTAGGGTTTATTTTACAGGTAAGTATTTAGATTTAAATAGGATTAATTTATTTAATAAGAGTTAATTTATTTCGTTAGAATAAAATTATATTTAACTTAGGGGGGTGTTAGGGTTAGGGTTAGAATTAGCTTTAGGGGTTAATACATTTATTATAGTAGCGGCGAGCTCCGGTCGGCAGATTAGGGGTTAATAATTGAAGTTAGGTGTCGGTGATGTTAGGGAGGGCAGATTAGGGGTTAATACTATTTCTTATAGGGTTATTGAGGCGGGAGTGAGGCGGATTAGGGGTTAATAACTTTATTATAGTAGCGGTGAGATGCGGTCGGCAGATTAGGGGTTAATTATTGTAGGTAGCTGGCGGCGACGTTGTGGGGGGCAGATTAGGGGTTAATAAATATAATATAGGGGTCGGCGATGTTAGGGGCAGCAGATTAGGGGTACATAGTGATAACGTAGCTGGCGGCGGTGTACGGAGCGGCAGATTAGGGGTTAAAAAATTTTAATAGAGTGGCGGCGATGTGGAGGGACCTCGGTTTAGGGGTACATAGGTAGTTTATGGGTGTTAGTGTACTTTAGAGCACAGTAGTTAAGAGCTTTATAAACCGGCGTTAGCCCAGAAAGCTCTTAAATACTGACTTTTTTCTGCGGCTGGAGTTTTGTCGTTAGATTTCTAACGCTCACTTCAGCCACGACTCTAAATACCGGCGTTAGAAAGATCCCATTGAAAAGATAGGATACGCAAATGGCGTAGGGGGGTCTGCGGTATGGAAAAGTCGCGGCTGGAAAGTGAGCGTTAGACCCTTTCCTGACTGACTCCAAATACCAGCGGGCGGTAAAAACCAGCGTTAGAAGCCTCTAACGCTGGTTTTGATGGCTACCGCCCAACTCTAAATCTAGGCCTTAGTTTTAAATAGGAATTATTTAGTTAATTGTAGTAATTTTATTTAGATTTATTTAAATTATATTTAAGTTAGGGGGGTTAGGGTTAGACTTAGGTTTAGGGGTTAATAACTTTATTATAGTGGCGGCGAAGTTGGGGGCGGCAGATTAGGGGTTAATAAATGTAGGTAGGTGGCGGCGATGTTAGGGCCGGCAGATTAGGGGCTAATAATATTTAAATAGTGTTTGCGATGCGGGAGTGTGGCGGTTTAGAGGTTAATATAATTATTATAGTGGTGGCGATGACTGGTTCAGCAGATTAGGGGTTAAAAAATGTATTTTAGTGTTTGCGATGTTGGAGGGCCTCGTTTTAGGGGTTAATAGGTAGTTTATGGGTGTTAGTGTACTTTTTAGCACTTTAGTTAAGAGTTTTATGCTACAGCGTTGTAGTGTAAAACTCTTTACTAATGACTTTTAAATGCGGTACCAGTCTTGACAGGAGAGGGTGTACCGCTCACTTTTGGTCAGACTCGTAATACCGGCACTATGCAAGTCCAATTGAAAATATAGTATACGCAATTGACGTAAGTGGATTTGAGGTATTTCCGAGTCTGGCCAAAAAAGTGAGCGGTACACCGGTACCTTCAAGACTCGTAATACCAGTGGGTGTTAAAAAGCAGCGTTGGGACCGGCCAACGCTAATTTTTAAGCCTAATGCAAGACTCGTAATCTAGCCGAATCTTTTTTGGGCAAACTGCACTTAAGATGGCGTCAAACTGTATGCTGTATGGGGGGATCAGGGAGGTTGGGGCTAATGGGGGGATCCAACACTGCAGAATCAATATTAAAAAAATAAAAAAAATAAAAAAATGTTTTTTATTTTAGTACTGGCAAACTTTCTGCCAGTACTTAAGATGGCGGTGACAAATGTGATGTGGGGGAGGTAAGAGAGCTGTTTGAGGGGGGTCAGGGAGGGATCAGGGGTTGGGATGTGTCAGGAGGGAGGCTGATCTCTATACTAACGATAAAATTAACCCTACAAGCTACCTAATTAAACCCTTAACTGTTGGGCATAATACAAGTGTGGTGCACCATATATGTCTGCTATTTTTAAACAAAGGGGATTCCAGAGAAGCATTTACAACCATCTGTGCCATAATTGCACAAGCAGTTTGTAAATAATTTCAGTGAGAAACCTAAAGTTTGTGACAAAGTTAGTAAAAACAGTTAACATTTTTTTTTATTTGATCGCATTTGGAGGTGAAATGGTGTCATGAAATAAACCAAAATGAGCCTAGATCAATACTTTGGGTTGTCTTCTAAAAAAAATATATACATGTGAAGGGTTATTCAGGGATTCCCAACAGATATTGGTGTTACAATGTTAACTATGGCAAATTTAGAAAAAAAAATGGTTTGGAAATAGCAAAGTGCTACTTGTAAAAAAAAAGAGCAGCTGCTGACTGATACATTAAGGTCGTGACTGATGCACATGAGACTGAGACGCTGAAATCTGCTTGTCGATCTGCAGTCTGTGGAGATAGCTCGCTGGGCAGCTATTAATAGTCCAGCGTGTACCTGTGGCACTTCTCAAGTGCTTTATATCTAGTAAGTGATATTCACTGTATGCGTGGGGACACTATACCCCGGATTTCACACTATTGTGGCGCCTTCTCTTATCTTTTTCTAGTAATCACTCATCATTCTGGTGGCCTATCAGTTCCGGGAGAAGTCTAGCAGCCGCATAACATATCACCTGTGGACTCACAATCCAATGAGACCCTGGAGATCTTTGGGTTCGATTTGAACATTATTATATGACTTTTTTTGTTTTTCATTTATTAGGTTTTGTTTCTTCACCTTTTATACCACAGATACTTTTTGTATCCACTCTTGACACCACTGTGTCACATTTTTTATTATTGTTACCCTTTGAATTGTTTGTGTGCACACGCAGTGCTACATTCTTATACATATTTTTATACACATATACATTTTGTTATATTGTCTTATGTATGTATGGTATATATATTTTTCAATAGGGTCTTCTTAGATACAACAGACACACGTATATTTGTTTGGGTTTTTCTGGCACATGATCACTGACATAGAATGTGATTTAGTACTTATAGACAGTATATAATTCATAACCCATTTGTTTGCACCCCATATTATATTGTTTTTTTTTTGTGTGTTTTACATTTGGTTCTCACTGCTCTCAGGCGCCTTCAATATTTTTCACTTATTTGTATTTTCATATTAGGCTATAGTTGAAGAGCGACTGTTTGTTTAGTTCACTTTTTATATATATTCTAAACACTAACATGCAGAGTAAAGTAGCACGTAATAAGAGTCGTTTGACTCTTAGCAATTGTGAAAATAGTATGGAAATCTCTACATTGGTAGACAATAGTAATCTATCTATGACACAATTGTTTTTTAAACTTGAAGATGCACTTAAACAAGAGCACCGTCACTGGTGGGATATTGAAACTTTAAAAAAATATAAACTTAAGGGACATATACCTAGAGGCCTTAGATTATCTAAGTTGTGTTCATTCACAAATGATATGGATTTAACATCTAAATGGCAAAATTTACTATCTGAGTGTTCTTTCAAACTGATTGATTTATTAATTGAACACAGAGAAATGTGGTTAAAAAATACAGAATTAATAATAGAGGAGCTTCAATTAGCTCTTGTGAAGTATGAACAACACTCTGATTATGAAAATTAAAGTAAAGAAATCTTGGAGAAAACTGATAACTATCAAAAGAAATTAATTAAAATAAAGGCTAAGAAACTAGCCAGGGATGAAAAGGATTATTTAGAAGGATGCATATATACAGATAAAGTTGCCTCTGACAGGGAAGAAATACCTAAATCAGAAGAGACATTAATTAATAATAAAAATATGGTGAAACAAGATCAATGGGTGAAAGTGGAATATAAGAAACCTAAAGATAAAAGAAAAAATTTAGTATCTAAAGGTGATGAATATATACAACCTAATAAGTACAATCAGGGATACAATTCATACCAACAACAGCGCTCCTCTTGGAGACAAAAAGATAAAATTAATCCTCAGATTCAATATAGAGAGAGAATTAATTCTGTAAATTCTAAAGCTGATGAAAATGATTGGTACAGAAGGGAACAATATAGAGATTACAATAATGATGGATATCAATATAATCAATCAGAACCAGCTTACCAAAATAGGAGGGTAGAGCATAGGGAAGGTAAATCGCAGGTTTTTCAAGGGGACAAGAAACAGGGTTATTACAAACAACAACAAAGGCATGCACCAATCAGATTAAAACAAATGGAAATAGGCTATTCAAAAGGAGAGTTTTATACTCCTCCAAAAAAGAGAACATACACCAACGTGGCAGCAGAGGGAAAGCAAAATCTACCAAAAAGGAGAAACTTAAGAGAATGAAAGATGGAATTTTTAATCTTTCTAGTCATGTCTTGACAAATGAAGAGATCTGTGTACTTAACAGAGGGTTATCTTTCTGTCCTTCAAATACATAATATTTTTGAATTATTCGTAGACCTTAATAGGTTTATTAGGAAATTGTCATTACAACGTTACTTTTGTGATAAAAAACTTAAGCAAGATAAACAGATATCAATAGTAACAGATGACATGACAGAGAGACCCTATACAGATATTATTTACTATGAACCTGAGGAATTATGTGATACCTTATTTGATGGTTTTGTGCACTCCAATTTAATGCTGAAGTCAAACTTTAATCCTCCAATTACTAGTCAAAGTATCCAACTCTTTCAAGATTTAGTCTTGGAAGAATTTGGTTCAATGAAGGATAATAGCAAGGCTTCTAATTTGAATGTCTTTATCAAATCTGGCTAAAAATGACTCTTTGATTATCAGACAGGCGGACAAGGGAGGTGGGATAGTATTGCAGGACTGGGGTGACTATATAAATGAGGCAAATCGTATTTTGCTTGATACTGATTATTATAAAAGACTTACATATAATCCCACAAAGGAATATATGATAGGCCTCATTAAACTAATAGGTGATGGATACTATAAAGGTATCCTTACTAAAAAAGAAAAAGAATATCTTAGTCCAAATACCCCCAGTCTTGCATACTATTACCACCTCCCAAAAATTCATAAATGTAGAATAAATCCTCCCGGTCGCCCGATTATTTCGGGGATCAGTAACCTAACATGTAATCTATCTGAGTATATAGATTTATTTTTGAAAAAAGAAGTAAAATGTTTACCATCTTACATTAAAGATACACCAGATCTAATAAAGAAATTATCGAAATTACAAAATTTAGATAATAAAAATTTGCTATGGCTGACGTCTGACATGTCAGCTTTATATTCCAACATAGCGCATGATCTAGGGGTCAAAGCGGTTGATACATTTTTAAGTAGAGACATTTATTTACCAGAACAGCAGAAAGCATTTCTATTGGATGCTATCTTATTTGTGTTGAGACACAATTATTTTGTGTTCCAAGAACAATTTTTTCTACAGATCAAAGGAACGGCCATGGGGACCAGGTTCGCCCCTAGTTTTGCAAATCTTTTTATGGGGATCTTTGAAGAAAGATATATTTATAATTCTCCACTTGGGGCGAACCTGGTCTTCTATGGCCGTTTTATAGATTATTTGGTATTTTTATGGAGTGGAACGGAATCCTCAGCTGCAGAGTTTGTAGAATCACTCAATAGGAATGATATGGGTCTGACCTTTACTTCCAATATGTCAAGAGAACAGATTGAATTTTTGGATTTGATTTTATATTGGGATACAAAGGGCTCTATTCTTACTAAAACTTTCTTCAAAAGTGTAGATACAAATAGCTACTTAAATTATAAAAGTAACCATTATAGACCATGGAAAGAAAACATTCCATACAATCAGTTCTGCAGAATACGCAGAAACTGTACAGATATTGCAGTATTTGAAGAACAATCCAAAATTCTAAAGAAAAGATTTGTGGAAAGAAACTATCCATTAAAACTAGTAGAAGATAGCTACACAAAAGCTAAATTAAAAGATAGATCAGAATTTTTCACTCCTATTGAACAGAGTCAGTGTAGTCTTACAGATATAACGATTTTGAAGTAAAAAAATAATAATAATCCACGTTTTATTACTAGATATAATAATAACCATGGTAAAATTAAGAATATTATAAAAAAATATTGGTTCATTTTGAAAAGTGATCCGATACTCAAAGAAATCCTTAATGATACCCCTATATGTACCTTTAGGAGAGCTCAAACCCTGAAAAACAAACTAGCACTGAGTAAGGTAGTAATGAAAAAACAGACCAATAAAACCAATAATAAACATAATATTAACAGTAATTTTTTGGGGACAAAAACAGAATTTATGTTTACCTGATAAATTTCTTTCTCCTACGGTGTATCCGGTCCACGGCTTCATCCTTACTTGTGGGATATTCTCAATCCCTACAGGAAGTGGCAAAGAGAGCACACAGCAAAGCTGTCCATATAGCTCCCCTCAGGCTCCGCCCCCCCAGTCATTTGACCGACGGTTAGGAGAAAAAGGAGAACCATAGGGTGCAGTGGTGACTGTAGTTTACAAGAAAAAATTTAAACCTGACCAAATGCCAGGGTGGGCCGTGGACCAGATACACCGTAGGAGAAAGAAATTTATCAGGTAAACATAAATTCTGTTTTCTCCTACATTGGTGTATCCGGTCCACGGCTTCATCCTTACTTGTGGGAACCAATACCAAAGCTTTAGGACACGGATGAAGGGAGGGAACAAGTCAGGTAACCTAAACGGAAGGCACCACTGCTTGTAAAACCTTTCTCTCAAAAATAGCCTCCGAAGAAGCAAAAGTATCGAATTTGTAAAATTTGGTGAATGTATGCAGTGAAGACCAAGTCGCTGCCTTACAAATCTGTTCAACTGAAGCCTCATTCTTGAAAGCCCATGTGGAAGCCACAGCTCTGGTGGAATGAGCTGTAATTCGTTCAGGAGGCTGCTGTCCAGCAGTCTCATAAGCCAATCTGATGATGCTTTTCAGCCAGAAGGAAAGAGAGGTAGCAGTCGCTTTCTGACCTCTCCTCTTACCAGAATAGACAACAAACAAGGATGATGTTTGTCTGAAATCTTAAGTTGCTTGTAAATAGAATTTTAAAGCACGAACCACATCAAGATTGTGTAACAGTCGTTCCTTCTTAGAAGCTGGATTAGGGCACAGAGAAGGAACAATGATTTCCTGGTTAATATTCTTATTAGAAACCACTTTTGGAAGAAAACCAGGTTTGGTACGCAAAACAACCTTATCTGCATGGAACACCAGATAAGGTGAATTACACTGCAAAGCAGACAATTCAGAAACTCTTCTAGCAGAAGAAATAGCTACCAAAAACAAAACTTTCCAATATAGTAACTTAATATCTATGGAATGTAGAGGTTCAAACGGAACCCCTTGAAGAACTGAAAGAACTAAATTTAGACTCCATGGAGGAGCCACAGGTCTGTAGACAGGCTTGATTCTGACTAAAGCCTGTACAAACACCTGAACATCTGGCACGGCTGCCAGACGCTTGTGTAACAAAACAGACAGAGCAGATATCTGTCCTTTTAAGGAACTAGCTGATAGACCTTTCTCCAATCCTTCTTGGAGAAAAGATAGTATCCTTGGAATCCTAATCTTACTCCATGAGTAACCCTTGGATTCGCACCAGCAAAGATATTTCCGCCATATCTTATGGTAAATTTTCCTGGTGACAGGCTTTCTAGCCTGGATCAGAGTATCTATAACTGATTCCGAAAACCCACGCTTAGCTAGAATCAAGCGTTCAATCTCCAAGCAGTCAGTTGCAGAGAAACTAGGTTTGGATGTTCGAATGGACCTTGAATTAGAAGGTCCTGCCTCAAAGGTAGCTTCCATGGTGTAACCGATGACATATTCACCAAGTCCGCATACCATGTCCTGCGTGGCCACGCAGGAGCTATCAGAATTACCGAAGCCTTCTCCTGTTTGATCCTGGCTACTAGCCAGGGGAGAAGAGGAAATGGTGGAAAGACATAAGCTAGATTGAACGACCAAGGCGCCACTAAGGCATCTACCAATGTCGCCTTGGGATCCCTAGACCTGGACCCGTAACATGGAACTTTGGAGTTCTGACGTGACGCCATCAGATCCAGATCTGGAATGCCCCATAGTTGAGTTAACTGGGCAAAAACCTCCGGGTGAAGTTCCCACTCCCCTGGATGGAAAGTCTGATGACTCAGATAATCCGCTTCCCAGTTGTCCACTCCTGGGATGTGAATTGCTGATAGATGGCAGGAGTGATCCTCTGCCCATTTGATGATCTTGGATACCTCCCTCATCGCCAGGGAACTCTTTGTTCCTCCCTGATGATTGATGTACGCTACAGTCGTCATGTTGTCCGACTGAAATCTGATGAATTTGGCCTCCGCTAGTTGAGGCCATGCCTGGAGCGCATTGAATATTGCTCTCAATTCCAAAATGTTTATCGGGAGAAGAGATTCTTCCCGAGACCATAGACCCTGAGCTTTCAGGGACTCCCAGACCGCACCCCAGCCTAAGAGGCTGGCGTCGGTCGTGACAATGATCCACTCCAGTCTGCGGAAACTCATTCCCTGAGACAGGTGATCTTGAGACAACCACCAGAGGAGTGAGTCTCTGGTTTTCTGGTCCAATTGTATTTGGGGAGACAAATCTGCATAATCCCCATTCCACTGTTTGAGCATGCACAGTTGCAATGGTCTTAAATGAATTCGAGCAAAGGGAACCACATCCATTGCCGCAACCATTAGTCCTATTGCCTCCATGCACTGAGCTATGGAGGGTTGAGGAATGGATTGAAGAACTCGACAAGTGTTCAAAAGTTTTAACTTCCTGACCTCCGTCAGAAAGATCTTCATTTCTACCGAGTCTATTATTGTTCCCAGGAAGGGAACCCTTGTGAACAGGGACAGAGAACTCTTTTCTATGTTCACCTTCCACCCGTGAGACCTTAGAAAGGCTAGAACAATGTCCGTATGAGCCTTTGCTTTGAGAAAGGACGACGCTTGTATTAAAATGTCGTCTAGGTGGGGCGGAGCCTGGCGGCAAGGGGAGCAGACGTGTAAGCCTAGAGCTCTCCTGATACACCTAATTAAATACATATAAATCCTTATTCTGGAGTAAACTAAATGGCTTACATGTACATAAACTAAGGATAACAATATCGGTCAGCCCAATTTGACAGCAGAATTTTGAACTTTAAGCTGTGGAGGCATTGAAAGGACGGTACGACCTGGGGCCTTCAACTTAACATTAAGCGGTGAGGATAAGATCCCCCTTAACATATGTGAAGCTCTCTACTCTTCCTATCCTCTAAAATGAACCAAGAGGCTGCGCTGTGCAAGTTTGAGGATAAAGCCTTTAAAATTCTGGATGATCGCTTTTCCGAGATCAGCCAGCTTTTAGCGCAACTCTTTGAACAGCTCTGTACTGCACATGGCAGGCAAGATGGCTGTGACAGCTTTGGTCTCAACAAAGAAACCCGATCGCAATCTCCACATGTATTGGAAAGTTACGCACTTCCAAAAATAGCTGATCTCACGGCAGGAGGGTGTGAGCACCATTACGGATCGGACGGTAAGAGATCACAGAAAGGCACGAGATTGCCGATCCTTCATTGCACCATGCCGGGATTATTTACAGAGGCGGAGGTGAGCGCATATACAGAGGGCCCCAGGAGAGTGACACTACACCAGTCGATACACATGGCCGACCTAAGCTTTCTTCTATTTGGATGGATAGACCCCCACATCCCCTCAAGTCTGAGTCATGGAAGCATAGTGGGGGGCCGGGGTAACTGGCTCTACGTGTCCCTTCTCACAATACAGAAGTCTGAGGTGGGAGCTACGCCCGCAGTGGGTATCGGTTAAGAAACAGGGCTACCGATTACAGCACAAACTGACATTAAGGACTTGTGAGCTGGGTCCCACATGTGTTTGTTGCATTCTATGTTATGATGCCGCATGTCTGGAATACTTAAATTTTCCACACTAAATGTCCTATTTAAATACTAATGGGAGTATATCTCTGTACTTGTGTTTTGAAGGAGGCCGCAATTCCCCTGACATTGCATTATACTAAGTTGGCGATTAGGGTGATGTATTATCAGAGATATACAATATATGTCAAATGTGCTTTTGTGTACCCTCGCATATATAGGCACTATGGAGAAAATGTATCTTTAGCTAGATATTGACATGTCTTACCTTGGACTGTTTTTAGCATGCTTTAGTAATGTGGGCACAGACATTCACCCCAGCTTCTTGTCTCTTATGTATTAATCTATATAGGTTTCATGCTTATGTTTATTACACATATGTTTGCATTTTATGTTTGGTATAGTTATGATAACCCCATAGATGTATAAGGGTAAAACACACTATAACCCACCTCACTCACTGTCAAATACTTTATATTTCAGTTTTGGTTTGTTATAAGCTTCTATGTGGGTGATACATGGCTTTTCACATTTATAATGTCTTTTGGATCATGACATGTATAGTTATTGTTTGCAGTATATAGATATTATTATGCAAATAAATCTGTGCAACAGTGTAATGTTAGTACAAATCATCTGTCTCTGTTGGGCACCTCTCCTCCCTTTCCCACCGGTACTGGCTACCTGCGGGTCATATCCATATCCCTTTCTCCCACATCGCCTATAGCTGGCACTTCCCTAGGAGAGGGGCTCACCCTGAAGACTCCTCTACTCTATACTTACTGATGCCTTTCCCCTCCACATAATGTTATTGAGAGCTACTCTTCTTACTCTTATTGAAGGCTAATTTGCGTGAACTATGTGATGGATTAAGACTCAATTGCTTTCTACGTAACTATGACCCCTCCCTCTATAATAGCACTTGGTTAAGATATATAGTATGTCACGGGGGCCAACCTGTATATATGACCATGTTTCTGACATCAGATTAGAGCTCTTGTAATTATCAAGCTTATTTGTCCTCTGGTTTTTGCTATCCCTGTGTTCTAGTCGGCTCCGCCCTCCACCTCCCCCTTAGTGATCTCTCCCCTCAATGCTCTCCCAAGTAGTAATTTATAGTTGGTGTTATTAATGGGTAATTCCTGCATCTTCTGAATAGGAAACTGTTCTTTCTCATATATCCAGAACCTAACAAATGATTGACCACACTTGGTATTCTCAACCCTCATTGTAGATACAGTCGGGGTACCTTGACTGTACCTCTCTTGTAACTGCTCATATAGTCATGTAATTTGGTACTTATGTAGAGACATTAGCACTAATGGTATTGTGGCATCCTTATATGTATCACTAGGGACTGCCTCTTCATTACTATAACACAGCCAGCTTCGGGTATAGGGCCCGTACCCGGGGGGTAACATTACTTTTGCATATATCTCATATGTATGATGTGTCTATGCTGTAATACTATATGTATATATTATATGAGTAAGACTGTTGATAAATAGCCTCTAACATAGGTCTAAGTTGGTCATAGTTAAGCAGCCTGTAGTGACTCATAGGTGGAATTTCCTAGTTTGAAAGGTTCTGTCTTGGTTTTGCCCCCCCTTACTTCAACTTTCAGAGGAGTTGATCTGTTGTTAAACACTGTATTTCCCCCTCCCCCCCCCATAGCTATAGCTATATTTATCTAGCTACTGTCCACCTTTATTCTAGGTGGACAAATAAGCGGTATTCATCCGCTATTGATATTGTATTGCTATAAGTTGCTCCTACCTTTCTGTCCACAAAGAACATGAGGCAATTTGTTCTCCAATTTCTTACATTTAGTAGGAGCAACTTGTCATGACTCCCTATAATCTGTAAATTTTCAGACAATAAATACATCTATTTTATAATTAACGTATCATTCTATAAGAAGTATAAGCTTTTCAGGCTATTCAAATTCTATCACTTTATTATACGTTCATATAGGAAACAAAAGGAAAAAAGAGGTAACACTTGATTATATGTATTTGATTTTGTACTCGCATACAATGTCCTTTATTTTCATTATGTTCTTCTGATGAGATACACATATGATATCTGAATTAAGATTTCTTTACTATCTTATATGAAAAGGTTTCATTGTCCAATGGATAAACAATATCTTGTAAGCAAAATCTACCAAATTGATGTAAAATGTATATTATGTTTATGTTCTTTTTTTTTCTTGTATTGCCTCAATAAAAATCTTTGATTAAAAAAAAAAAAAAATGTCGTCTAGGTAAGGTGCTACTGCAATGCCCCTTGGCCTTAGCACCGCTAGAAGGGACCCTAGCACCTTTGTGAAAATTCTGGGAGCAGTGGCCAATCCGAAGGGAAGAGCCACGAACTGGTAATGCTTGTCCAGAAAGGCGAACCTCAGGAACTGATGGTGATCTATGTGGATAGGAATATGCAGATACGCATCCTTTAAGTCCATGGTAGTCATATATTGACCCTCCTGGATCATTGGTAAAATTGTCTGAATGGTTTCCATTTTGAATGATGGAACTCTGAGGAATTTGTTTAGGATTTTTAAATCCAGAATTGGCCTGAAAGTTCCTTCCTTTTTGGGAACTACAAACAGGTTTGAGTAGAAACCCAGTCCTTGTTCTGCTGTTGGAACTGGGTGTATCACTCCCATTTTTAAAAGGTCTTCTACGCAATGTAAGAATGCCTGTCTCTTTATCTGGTCTAAAGATAAGCGAGACATGTGGAACCTTCCCTTTGGAGGAAAGTCCTTGAATTCTAGAAGATACCCCTGAGAGACAATTTCTAGTGCCCAGGGGTCCGGAACATCTCTTGCCCAAGCCTGAGCAAAGAAAGAAAGTCTGCCCCCTACTAGATCCGGTCCCGGATCGGGGGCTAACCTTTCATGCTGTCTTGGTAGCAGCAACAGGCTTCTTGGCCTGTTTACCTTTGTTCCAGCCTTGCAATGGTTTCCATGCTGGTTTGGGCTGGGATGCATTACCCTCTTGCCTAGTGGCTGTAGAGGTAGAAGCAGGTCCGTTCCTGAAATTGCGAAAGGAAAGAAAATTAGACTTATTCTTAGCTTTGAAAGGTCTATCTTGTGGAAGGGCATGGCCCTTTCCCCCAGTGATATCTGAAATAATTTCTTTCAACTCTGGCCCAAATAGGGTCTTACCCTTGAAAGGAATATTAAGCAATTTTGTTTTGGACGACACATCCGCCGACCAAGATTTTAGCCAAAGCGCTCTGCGCGCCACGATTGCAAAACTAGAATTTTTCACCGCTAATTTAGCTAACTGAAAAGCGGCATCTGTAATGAAGGAATTAGCCAACTTCAGGGCGTGAATTCTGTCCATGACTTCATCATAAGAAGTCTCCTTCTGGAGCGAGTTTTCTAGTTCCTCAAACCAAAAAGACGCTGCAGTGGTTACAGGAATAATGCAAGAAATTGGTTGAAGAAGAAAACCTTGTTGAACAAAAATTTTCTTAAGTAAACCTTCTAATTTTTTATCCATAGCATCTTTGAAAGCGCAACTATCTTCTATTGGTATAGTCGTGCGTTTAGCTAGTTTTGAAACTGCCCCCTCTACCTTAGGGACCGTCTGCCACGCGTCCCTTCTGGGGTCAACAATGGGGAACATTTTCTTAAATATAGGGGGGGGACAAAAGGTACACCTGGTCTCTCCCACTCCCTAGTCACAATATCCGCCACCCTCTTAGGTATCGGAAACGCATCAGTGTGTACTGGGACCTCTAAGAATTTGTTCATTTTACACAATTTTTCTGGGACCACCAAAGGGTCATAATCATCAAGTGTAGCTAGGACCTCCTTAAGTAGGGCGCGGAGGTCTTCTAGTTTAAATTTAAATGCTATGGTATCAGGCTCTGCCTGCTGAGAAACTTTTCCTGTGTCAGAAATTTCTCCCTCAGACAGGCCCTCCCTCACCGCCAAGTCAGATTGATGTGAGGGCACTACAGATAAATTATCCTCTGCGTCTGCTTGCTCATTTTCTGTATTTAAAACTGAGCAATCACGCTTCCTTGGAAAAGCTGGCAGTTTGGATAAAAATGCTGCGAGAGAATTATCCATTACTGCTGCTAACTGTTGCATAGTAATAGCAATTGGTGCGCTAGATGTACTGGGCATCGCTTGCGCGGGCATAGCTGGTGTTGACACAGAAGGAGGGGATAGCGGGCTATCCTCACTACCTTCAGCTAAAGAATCATCTTGGGCTACATCTTTAAGCGTGATTGTACGGTCCTTAAGCTGTTTGGACGCTATGGGACACTTTACACATAAATTTAATGGGGGAACCACCTTGGCCTTTAAACATACAGAACATAGGCTATCTGAAGGGTCAGACATGTTTGACAGACTTAAACAGAACTTCAATGCAATAAAAATTATTTTTGACAAAAACGTTACTGTGTCTTTAAATAATAAAAGTGCACACTTTATTACTGAAAACTCAAAAAACCATCAAATAAACATCCGATTTTAATGAAATTTTCACCACAGTGTCTTAATGCTTTTAAAAGATTGCACACAAATTTTCAGACCAATTAACCCCTTAATGCCCAAACCGGAGCTAATAACAGCAGTTAACCGGTTAAAAACACTACAGTACAATGCCACAGCCTCTACTGTGGCTTTTACCTTCCTTAGGGATTATTTAAGTAGGAAATAAGCCTCTCTGAAGTCCTTTCTGATGTCTCTGGACTCCCCACGTGAAGCTGCATGAACTGCCTAGTCAAAACAACTGCGCAATTGAGGCGCGAAAATGAGGCCTCTTCCCTCTTCATTCTAGAGTGGAGGGGCCTTTCTGACTAGATTAGGTGTCCAAATAAGTGCCAGGCGCAAATTAAACCCCAAAAGTGTTTTAAAGTCTGAAAAAACACCTTATTTATACTGAAAACATGTTAAAAAGCAATCGATTAAGCCCACAATAGTGTCAATCAGCATAGAGCCCTTAATATAAGCCATCATTTTATACAGAGTCTAAGAAAAATGGCTTACCTATCCTTGAGGGAATTTCTGACAGTCTTCTAGCATTACATGGTCTTGTTAGAAAAATGACTGATCATACCTGAAGCAGTTAAGCCTGCAAACTGTTCCCCCCAACTGATGTTCTCTGGTATTCAACAGTCCTGCGTGGGAACAGCAATGGATTTTAGTTACTGGTGCTAAAATCATATTCCTCTCAGCAGAAATCTTCATCACTTTCTGCTTAGAGTAAATAGTACAAGCCGGCACTATTTTAAAATAACAAACTCTTGATAGAAGAAATAAAAAACTACAACTAACACCACATACTCTTTACCACCCCCGTGGAGATGCTACTAGTTAGAGCGGCAAAGAGAATGACTGGGGGGGCGGAGCCTGAGGGGAGCTATATGGACAGCTCTGCTGTGTGCTCTCTTTGCCACTTCCTGTAGGGATTGAGAATATCCCACAAGTAAGGATGAAGCCGTGGACCGGATACACCAATGTAGGAGAAAAATGGTTTCTTCAGATGTAGAAAAGCTAATTGTGGTCTTTGTATGTATACGGTAGGGAATAAAATTGAATTTATTTCACACTCCACTAAAGAAAGCTTTAATAAAACATCACATTTCACTTGTGATTCTGCATTTGTGGTATATTTATTACAATGTAAATGTGGGGTTCAATACATTGGGAGAATGTCGAGACCCTTAAAAAAGAGGTGGGGGGAACATTTACGGAATCTAAAGAAATCAGTTGTAAATCATAGTGTGCCTCGTCACAAGGAGAGATATCATGCAGGAGAAATAGATACCTTTAAGATTTTCCCAATTGAGTATGTAGCACCCAAATCGGGTAGAAATAGGTTTATTTATTTACGACAACGTGAGACATACTGGATATGGAAATTAAAAACTCTTAAACCACATGGTCTAAATGAAAATATCGATATGGCTGCATTTAATTGAGTTTTTTATATGTGAATTATACATTTGTTTCAATCAAGAATATGTAAAGGTGTATGAAACAATAGTCTACCTCTGAGCCGGTTATAGTCATTAGAATTATTGGGAAACTATAATCAGGTCCTTCATATTTTGGGTACCCCTTGTTATGGAGCTATTTTTCAAATTTTCAATTTTTGATAATAATTTTTTCACAATTCGTTACAGTTTGTCATATTCACCCAATTATTTATTTATCAATAATAAATAATTTTCTATAGGGTGTACTTTCTTAATGGATGTTAATACCCTGATTGATAGCTCATTGTTGTGAGCATATGTGTTATCACCCTTTTATTATAAATGAGAGGCTAGTTATATATTGATAGTAATCTTAAGGGGCCATAACACTCTTAAATACAAATATGAGATCATTATATTACATTATCCCTATGGATGATTATGTATCAGTATATATTTTTAATATAATCTTGTTTTTGTAGGTTTTATAATTGTCCTTACCCTAGTCGTTTTTTTATATATATCGATTATTTCTTTTATATATATATATATATATATATATATATATATATATATATATATATATATATAATCTTGTTTTTGTAGGTTATATAATTGTTTACACCTTAGTTGGTATATATATATATATATATATATATATATATATATCGCTTATTTCCCTTATATATATTATTATTTTGCATTGCGGAGTGGTAGATTTCATAATCCCTTTTCTTATTATTTTTTTTTTTTTTTTTTCCAATATATCTTTTTATTGTTTTCAAACAGGTTTAAGGAAAAGAAACAGTATACAATGTATAAATACGCCTATAGGCAGATGTGAACAGCAAATACAATTAAATCAGGGATAACACATAGAATCACGATACTTGCCAACCTTACAGATTGTTACTGGCTATATCAAACTTCCAGACTGGATCCACAGACAATATTACAGAAACAGTAAGATAGTAGACAGAGGACCATATAATTTGAATCAAAGCATTTGTGCTGGGTTCATTCGCCCTGCTCCCAGAGGAATATCACATCAGCAATAAAATCTTGTTTACCTATATGTGTGTAGTATATTTTTTCAAGTTCAAGTACATGTTTCACTTCTTTAACCCACATTCCATATGGTGGTGTGTCTGCTTTTTTCCAATATCTTGGTATAAGGCGTCTAGCACAATTAAGCATGACATGTAGCAATTTTTTCCGATACTGACAGGTTACATCTGGGAAATTATTTAATAGGATCAGGCTAGGGGAAAGATCCAGGGACCTACCTATTATCTTGTTAATTTGTGTGTTTATACTGTGCCAATATGGCTGAATATGAAGGCATTTACACCATATATGAGAGAGTGTACCGACTTCTCCACAATGTCTCCAACACAGGGGGGAAGAGTTAGGAAAAATACTGCGTATTCTGTGTGGGGTAAGGTACCACCTGGAAAGCAGCTTAAAATTTGTTTCTACTAAAGTTAGTGATAGGGACGACTTTTTGGTTTCAATAAAAATATGGCCCCATTGCTCATCTGTCAATGTTATATCTAGCTCCCTTTCCCACTTGGTGATGTATGCAGGTCTCTTAATGGGGAAGGATCCACTTAGTAGCTTGTAAATTATAGAGATATGAGCTTTAGTCATGGAGGGGGATGTACCTAAGGTTTCAAATGGAGTCAGTGTTCTGGTTAAGTTTGCTTTGTGCGGACTAGAAAAAATGGCATGTCTAGCCTGCAAATATGGAAACCATAAATGGAACGGGGAACCTATTAATTGGCTTACCTCAGCCTGTGGGCGCATCAAGCCATTGTGTATCAGCATGTGTACTGGTACGTTGGAGGGGGCTCCAGCCATACGCGGGGTCGGGATGGTGTGGTTTTGTAGCAGTAGGGGGTTATTGAGTAGTGGAGTAAGAGGGGATATTGGCGTTGATAACGATCTATCTTCTACTAGGGATTTGTCCCATATTCGCAGCGTGGAGGCTGTATAGTAATTACTCCCTATGTCTGGGGACCTCGATTTATGTGGGATCCAGCACTGTTCTCCCAAGTCTAACCTCCCCGCTAAAAAGGATTCTATCTGCACCCAGGGTTTGCTCGTCAGCGAGCGTTTCCATGCAACTATTCGTGCCAAATGAGATGCCTTGTAGTAATTAACCAGGTTAGGGGATCCGAGCCCCCCATCTGCTCTGTTAAGGAACAACGTATTTCTGTTTACTCTGGGTCTTTTATGTGACCAAATAAATCGGTCAAATTTTCTCTGTTGTTTCTGCAGGAATTGTATGGGGAGATCTAGGGGGAGGACTTGAAATAGATAAAGGAATTTGGGAAGGATGTTCATCTTTAATGCATTTATGCGCCCCATCCATGAAAGATGGCCTTGTTTATGCCAGGAATCTAATGACTTTTCAGTTTCTATTTGAAGAGGAACATAATTGAGATTGAATAATTCTGTATGAGTAGGGGATATATCAATTCCTAAGTATTTGATTTTCGAGGTCAACTGAAAAGAGGTGTGGGTTGTAATGTAGTGCATGTCTTCTGCATTTAAGTGTATTGGGAGTATCATCGATTTTTCCATATTGATTGAAAAGTTGGAGACGCTTCTATACTCCTCCAGCTCCTCAAGGAGGGCTGGTAGGGACGTAGAGGGGGAGCTCAATGTGAATATAATATCGTCTGCGTATAGCAGACATTTCTGATGGAGCTCTCCAAAAGTGACCCCCTGTATAAGAGGGTTACTCCGTATCCTGGTGGCGAGCGCCTCTACTGCTAGGGCAAATAACAAGGGCGAAAGGGGGCATCCCTGTCGCGTGCCATTATTTATCATTATCTTTTGCGAAAGGGTGTTGTTTGCATTAATATATGCCGAGGGGTTGCTATATAGGGCTTTAATACGCAAGATCATTACTTGGGAGAATCCAAACTTTGACAGAGCAGACCAGAGAAAATCCCAGTCCACCCTGTCAAAGGCTTTCTCGGCGTCGGTGGAGAGAAGGACTAGGGGCGAGTTAGAGTTTGTGGCCGAGAATAGGGTATGCAAAACTCGGATGGTGTTCTCCTTAGCCTCCCTACCCGGGATAAAGCCTACCTGGTCTACGTGTACTAGGGACGGTAAGTAATTACTGATTCTCACTGCGAGTAGTTTAGCGTATAATTTGATATCCACATTTATTAGGGATATAGGACGGTAGTTAGTAACTTTATCTGGGGGCTTACCTGGTTTAGGGATTATGGAGATTGTAGCTTCCAGGAGCGTGGGTGGGAGGTGCGTAAACTGGTCAAAGGAATTGTACATTTCTAGCAAGTGAGGACCCAGGAGGGATTTGAAAAGATGGTAATATTTGGGAGTAAAGCCGTCTGGGCCGGGGGCTTTGCCCTGTGGGAGATCTCTTATGGCTAGCAGAACCTCCTGCAGTGAAAATGGTGCGTCTAAAGCTTCTCTATCAGAATCGGTCAATGTTGGAAGCAGGGCCTTTTCCAAGTATGTATGTATACTATTGTGTTTTTCTTCAAGGTGTGTGCTCGGGAGGTTATATAGTGAGGTGTAGTATTCTGCAAATTGATCAATTATTGCTGTGTTATCAGAGTGGGTGACATCTTTGGAGTCTGTAATTTTAGAAATGTGGGTTTTGTATCTCTTCTTCTTTAAGGATCTCGCCAATAGGCGCCCCGCTTTATTGTTTTCAACAAAAAATTTGGATTTAGATGCAAGCGCCCTCATATGTGCATTCTTAATTAAATAGTGATTTAGATCTTCTCTAGCTTGTTGTGATTTTTGCAGCAATAATGTTGATTTGGGGTTACCCTTTAGTGCATCTTCGCAGGCCTTAAACTCAGATGATAAGGAATTAAACATAGCTGAACGTTGCTTGCGCTGTCTGTGTGTATGTCCCATAATCACCCCTCTTATGTAACATTTATATGCTTCCCAGTTATTAATAGCTGAGGTAGCAGTGGAATTATTAAATGAGAAGAATTCTGAAGTTTTTTCGGCCAGATCAGTAGTTATCAAGGGGTCTAATAGAATTTGGTCATTTAGTTTCCAACAGTGTTGGTGTCGTGGTTTCGTGGACCATAAAAACGTGGAGGAGACCATGCTATGGTCTGACCAGGAGGTGTGGTGAAGCCTCGAATCTATAAGTGAGGTAAGCATCTGTTGTTCGCAAAAAATATAATCTAGACGGGTGTAGGAGCGCTGGGGGTTTGAGAAAAAAGTGAAGTCTTTGGTGTTTGGATGAGTGGTTCTCCATGTGTCAAATAGAGGGAGAGTGCTTATTGCTCTCCAGTTGGATCTAATTTGGGAGTTCCTAATATAAGACTTGCCCTGAGATGTATCTAACATGGGGTTAACAGGAAAATTTAGGTCTCCACTGAGGAATATTGGGCCTTTTGATATGTCCATAATGTGGTTAATCACTGAGCGAAAAAAGGATGGCTTAGGGCAGTTGGGAGCATATACGTTAACTAGAGTAATAGGTCTGCCAAAGTACAGCCCCACTATTATTAAAAAGCGACCCTCCCTGTCTAAGTGTTTGTTCAATAATTCAAAGGAGGAACCTTTCCTAAAAGATATACTAACTCCATTATGTCTCGTTGGGCCTGAACATAAAAAGTGTTGGTCGTAGTAGAGTCTTGAGAGAGAGGGTTCATTGGTTTTTTTAAAATGTGTCTCCTGTATCATTATAATATCAATGTTTTTTTATGAAAATCATGAAAGGCTATTGAGCGCTTCTGTGGGGAGAGAAAACCCTTAACATTTTGTGTGGAAATTGTGAACTGACTAGTCTGATGATGTTCTGACATACTACTATGACTTTGGAGATGCTAGCAGCAAGTTACTTTGATAGTCTAATACAATGTGTTATATCCTGAGAGCTGGAAAAATAGAATTAAATAAATAACAATAACAATTCAACAAATAAATTTCAACAAACAAAAATGAAATACTTTTAAACAGTATTTTTGATCGAATAACCACAATAATTGCTAGTTGCCTAACGTGTAGAAAAGAGCAGGGGGAGAGATGAGAGGGGGAGGATGGGTAGGGGAGAGAGAATCTTTACAGGAGGGATGTGTAGAGAGAGAGAGAGGCTAAGGAAAGTAAGAACTAGAGAGAGAGACAAAAGGAGGAAAAGTGTGGCCCGACGGGGCTCCCTTAAGTTATCGGGGGAGTTTATACTAGGACCTAAAGATACTTTAAACAGTATATAATATATAATATCATTTTAAGAAAGTGTCTTTCTATTATGACTGAGAGTAGTCTGTTGCACACAGAGTCAGTGTGTGTTGGGGACAAATATCACCCATTAGGAGATGTATGAATCCGCATACTCACGACCTCCAAGGATCAGGTTCAGCTGGTTATAATTTCTGCAAAAGTTCCTTTGTTGGTATTGTCAATACAGGGCTTTTTGATGCGCTGTTTGCTGATGACTTCAGACCATAGTCTTCTCTGGGGCTTTGGTGGGAGTGTAGGAAGTTTGGATGATGAAGGCTGTGGTGCCTCAGGGGCCGGAATGTCGAGAAGTTGGCAAAAGTCAGCAATATCCCCTGTTGAGGAGCATTCATAACGCCTTCCGTTCTTTATGATTTGTATCGATACAGGAAAACCCCATCTGTAAGGAATTTTGAGAGATCGCAGATGGGTAGTGAAGTGAGCAAATTCCTTCCTGAGTAGTAAAGTTCTGGTAGAGAGATCTTGGTAAATTTGAATTTTCGCGCCCATAAATGAGAAAGTGGGCTGAGTGCGTGCCATCTGAAATATTTTTTCTCTGTCTCTATAACTTGAGAAACACACAATGATATCTCTCGGAGGTTGATTGTCACTGGGTTTGGGCCGTAGAGATCTGTGGGCCCTCTCAATTGGTATTAAGTCAATTACTCTTTGATCTGAAATAGCCAGTGATTGGAATAAATTTTGTAAGTGTTCCATTATGTCTTCACTCTTTACCGACTCTGGTACTCCGCGTATGCGGAGATTATTTCTCCGTGTCCTGTTCTCAATGTCGTCTATCTTGTTTTCTAAATCCGATATCTGTGTCTGCTGATCTTCCATGGCGTGTGACATGACCGATATTTCTTTGATAATCTCTTCTCTGTCTCCTTCTAGTGTTTCCACCCTCTGGCCCAATTCGTTAATATCTTTTTTCAGCTCAGCGCACTCAGTTTTGATGCAGGTCTTAACCTGATTGATAAGGGCTTCCATTGCCTTTAATGTGACTGGGCCGTCTTCTGGTGGTGTGTGTGAGCCAGAGGGAGACACAGGGGTATGCATAGTGTCAGGATTATCTGATATTTCATCATCTTCGCTATCTATCTGAGGTTGGTCTGCCTTTTTCTTTTTATTTTCTGTGCTTTTAAAAAAGGTATTGACAGAGCCTGACCCCATATTGGATTTTAAGTTCTTTTCAGTTTTGTTGACTCTGCGTTGCGCCATGTCAGCAAACATGCAGGGGTTTCTGAGTAAGTAATGTTGCTTTAGCAAAGTAGATTGACCGTTTAGCAGTAAGCGTGATGAATATTGGGGGATGTATAGTTGGTGACAATCTCAGTGTGAAAGGAGTTGAACAACGGTCTGCAGAATGTCACACATATGTTTCTGTAGCCCCCTTATTTCAATAAGATTCTTGCTAGTGAAAGTGCATGGGGCCTTTTGCACTAAGCTCCTGCTTATGGCATAATGTGTCAGATACGTGCTATTGTGACTGTTAAAGGCATGCCCCAAACTTCATGTAAATATAGCTTCTTACTTGAGTATTATGTGTGATGTTCTCAGGGTCTCTGTTTTGCAGCAGATAATTACCCTTTCCGGATGTCTGTTGAGATCGGGTGTGATGCGTCACTGCGCCTCCAACTTTAGGTCCCGGCTTCAAACGCGGCCTAAACCGCGGTAACAATATCAGCCTCTTCCTTTAATATAATGTCTCCGAAATTGTGATTAGAGGGCCTCCGGACCCTCCTCCAGCATTCAGAGGTCTGATTCAGGCATCTTTAACTGTCTTTTTTGGGGTAAGAGAGAGCCCCGCCGACGCCACTTCAGGAGCTCTAGTTAGGTGCGGCCATTCAGCACGCCCGCACGCTCCGCCTCCTTCTTTTCTTATTATTTTTATGTCTATTGTTTATCAACGCATTATATGATTTATAATGATGGTATGTTTTTATAGTCCTGACATAGAAGTTAGAGTTGTTTTACACTTTGGTATATATTTTTTACCCTGCTAGTGAGCTTATCGTCTACGAACGAATAGTGGCTAATGTTAAAATGAAATATAATTTAAACATATATTTTTTCCACATGATCCATACATGGACCAGCATTTTGTGGCGATCATCTGTCATTTTTGTGGCCGCAAGTGTAAGTTATCAGACACTGGGAGGAGATATACTGTTATTCGGCTGTTCCATTATGTAACACGCATCCCAGCGATCAGCTGTTATATCAGCGGCGGTTAGCAAAATCAGCTGCTGGAGGGAGAGAGAACACACCCTTATTCAACTAACCTATCACTATCTAGCCGGCTCTTTGCAGGGATTCTATTGGTTCATATTCCTAGTGTGCATGCGCACTAATCGGCTGGAGACGCCAAATTTGTTTTATAAGTCGTGATGGCATTTGAATACTATACACCTGATGAAACGGTTGTTGAACCGGGAAACGCGTTGTGTATATGGTTTTTGATAAACTTTTATTGTGTTTTATAAAACCTATTGTCATCACGAAGTCTTTACTGCACGATCTCATCTGTTGCAAGTCTGCTGGATCTATGAAAGCGGGTTATCAGAGCAGCTGCTGACTGAGACATTAAGGTTGTGACTGATGCACATGAGACTGAGACGCTGAAATCTGCTTGTCGATCTGCAGTCTGTGGAGATAGCTCGCTGGGCAGCTATTAATAGTCCAGCGTGTACCTGTGGCACTTCTCAAGTGCTTTATATCTAGTAAGTGATATTCACTGTTTGCGTGGGGACACTATACCACGGATTTCACACTATTGTGGCGCCTTCTATTATTTTTTTATAGTAATCACTCATCATTCTGGTGGCCTATCAGTTCCGGGAGAAGTCTAGCAGCCGCATAACATATCACCTGTGGACTCACAATCCAATGAGACCCTGGAGATCTTTGGGTTCGATTTGAACATTATTATATTACTTTTTTTGTTCTTCATTTATTAGGTTTTGTTCCTTCAGATCACTGACACCTTTTATACCACAGATACTTTTTGTATCCACTCTTGACACCACTGTGTCACATTTTTTATTATTGTTACCCTTTGAATTGTTTCTGTGCACACGCAGTGCTACATTCTTATACATATTTTTATACACATATACATTTTGTTATATTGTCTTATGTATGTATGGTATATATATTTTTCAATAGGGTCTTCTTAGATACAACAGACACACGTATATTTGTTTGGGTTTTTCTGGCACATGATCACTGACATAGAATGTGATTTAGTACTTATAGACAGTATCTAATTCATAACCCATTTGTTTGCACCCCATATTATATTGTTTTTTTTGTGTGTTTTACATTTGGTTCTCACTGCTCTCAGGCGCCTTCAATAATTTTCACTTTTTTGTAAAGTGCTACTTGTACTTATTGCCCTATAACTTGCAAAAAGGCAAATAACATGTAAACATTGGGTATTTCTAAACTCAGGACAAAATTTAAAAACTATTTAACATGGGTGTTTTTTGGTGGTTGTAGATGTGTAACAGATTATGGGGGTCAAAGTTAGATAAAGTGTGTTTTTTTCCTCTAAGTGAAGAACATAAGCATTTAAAGGTTTTTTTTTAACATACATTCGGCTTTGGACAGGAATTGACACTGTCATTATCTCAACAATATCTCCATTGTTTGACATCAGCAGAAATTATAAGATAAACTGGAAACTAAGGAGAGATATGTGGCAAGGTTAAGCTTGTGATGCCTGCCATATGCTCTCCCAGTTTTCAGGGATAGAAAATTATTTGGTAACATAGAGCTTAAAGGGACATAATATTTAGATGCTAAACCACTTTTAAGTGATGCAGCATAACTGTAAAAAGTTGACATGAAAATATCACTTGAACATCTCTATATAAATATGGAAGATATAGTACCTCAAAATTTCTTCAATTTACCAGAGTAAGTGTGACTCTGTGTGATCTCCTGAGATTTCACTGAAATCTTGTGAGATTTCATAGTAAACTTCCTTACACTGAATAGAGAAATAACATGACTGTGCCTGCACATGCCAGATGCACGCTCCCTTGCATGTCCTGGGACTAGCATCCTGATTGGCTGTTTAAAGTCTCTTTACAGTGGGGTGTGAATAATTTTGAGATAAATATCTTCCTTTTTTACACAGTGATGTTTAGGTGATATTTTCTAATCAGTTTTTTACAGCTATGCTGCATCACTTTCAAGTGCTTCAACATTTGGGTATCATGTCCATTTAATTCTCTAATGTTTATTAAGATAAAGGTAAAACAAGAAAATGTTCAATATTTTTTTATGCTTGACTGAAAACTTAAACTCTGGAATGAATCTACTTTTATGATATGATTGGATGTAAAATATTAAAAATGCATACATAGATTTTATATCTATATCTAAAATATGTGCTCAAGAATACAAAGCTGTAATCATTTTTCTATGTTGAATATTTTTCAATTATTACTTTACATTTTCTGTAACAGAAAATGCCACAAATGGTCCACATGATAGTCTGCTTGTTGATGTTACTGTCCATTGTTGCTACTATAACTTTGTTGGAAAAGTTTAACAATGTGACACTGCAACTATGAATTTAGATAGCTTATTGGTTTTGGGAGGTTAAGCATATGAAAGAATCAGGTATTCTTTCAGAGCCACATACCATGAAGTGAACTGAAAAATTCAAGTGAAAATGTTACCTATTCTGTTTCCCTTGACTTCCCATCAAAGCTCTCACATAAAACTTCCTAACATCCTATTAATTTGCAGAAAATATGGTTTGTCATTCACTTTCTTACAAGGTTATAGGAGGTTTTGAATTGTATTCTTTGTATTTCCAGTGGCTCTACCAGTATCTTATTTAGCACAATTAGTTAATGGAATTAATTGCCATTTTTAAATAAGTCACTGTGTCCAGATTGATCGCTTTTCTTTCTTTAGACAACATTATTATGTTATGTCGGAATCACTGAATGCTAAGTTCATGTACTGCAACTGGGAGATTGCATTCTGAGGAAATAGGTTTGATTTGTTGTCATGGCAACATCTTCCTGTAAATGTAGTCTAATCCCATGATAATGCAGTATCTCGAAAACATTTTCATGACAAATTCTGATTAAACCCTTGCTAGTAAGAGCTTAAGACCTACTTTTAAAAATTAGGCTTATGGCCATTAATGTTATTTTCCTGTGTGCTTTTTCATTGTCATTTCTAAGTCATTTGTTAATGCATGCAGCATCAATAATAATAAGTAGTGTAAGTAACAAGTGGGAAGGCATGAGGGATAAGACTACAATCTTTATAGAGACATTATAACACTTCCCATAAGTAAATGAAAAGATGATGCACATGCATTTTTATTTGTTTATGTTTTGTTTTATTTTATTATTACTATTTTTTTTTTAATTATTGTTTTTTGCAGCAGCTTTAGACAACTTGCACAGAAATGTTAACCCTGAAACCATGATACGGTTACTGCTATAACCAAAGTTATTTCCACAGTTTGGGAAAAGTGAAAACAATAATTTTATTGATACAAAAAGCTAAAAAAAAAACGCATACAAAGCTGAAAAAAACCATCAACATTTGACACAATTTGTTTGGTCCTCAACTCCAGCCTCACTTCATCAGCAACTTAGATTATGAGTTGTGCGTTTTTGTCTTTTAACGCAAAAAAATGGTAATTTCTGTGTTAAAACAGCACCGTAGCCGTTACAAGTCTTGTCGGTGTAGCTGTACCACAAGCCATTTAGCCTGTAATGCAATGTCAGTCCCGCACTCGTAACAATTAAGTTTTTTCATGGGACTTCCATAGCGCAGCCATTACGAGTTTTGCAGTTAGGCTAAAAAGCTTGCATTGCAGCCTATACTGACACGATCCATACTACCATCTGAGAGCAGTAGTTATGAGTGTTACACAACAAAACTGTTACAAAAAACCCATAAATAAACTGTTACAAAGTACACTAAACACCCATAAACTATCTATTAACCCCTAAACCGAGGCCTTCCCACATCGCAAACACTATATTAAACCTATTAACCCCTAATCTGCCGCTCCCGACATCGCTGCCACTAATAAAATTTATTAAACCCTATACTGACGCTCACCGACATCGTCACCACTATAATAAAGTTATTAACCCCTAAACCGCCACCCTCCCTCATCGCAAACACTATTTAAATATCATTACCCCTAATCTGCCGTCCACCCACATCACCCCCACTATACTAAAGTTATTAACCCCTATTCCGCCACACCCCGACACTGCTGCCACTATAATAAACCTATTAACCGCTAAACCGCAAGCCCCCCACAACAAAATATACTAAATTAAACTATTAACCCCTAAACCGATCCCCCACATCGCAATAAATTTTTTTAACTAGTAACCCCTAAACCTAACGCACCCCTAATTTTATATTAAAATTACAATTTCCCTATCTCAAATTAAATTAAAACTTACCTGTCAAATTAAAAAAACTGTTTAAATTAACAATTAAACTAATATAGCTATTAAACTAAAATTAAATGAACTACTAATTAAAGAAAACTAAAATACACATTAAAAAATCCTAACACTACTATAAAAATTACAAAGTATCTAATTACAAAAAATAAAAAATACTAAATTACAAAAAATCCCAAACACTAAATTATGAAAGATAACAAACAAAATTATCAAAAATAATAAATAAATACACCTAATCTAATAGCCCTATCAAAATAAAAAAGCCCACCCAAAATAAAAAAAAATCTAGCCTACAATAATCTACCAATAGCCCTTAAAAGGGCCATTTGTAGGGCATTGCCCTAAGTTAAACAGCTCTTTAACCTGTATAAAAACCACAAAGACCCCCCAAAAGTAAAACCCATCACCCAACCAAGCCCCCAAAATAATAAACCTAACTCTAACAAAAACCTAAACTACTCATTGCCCTGAAAAGGGCATTTGTATGGGCATTGCCCTTAAAATAGCATTTAGCTCTTTTGCATTGCCCAAAAAAGTGCATTAACTCTTTTAAGAAAAGCCCAAATCCTAAACTAAAAAAAAAAAGAACCCAAAAAAGTTTAAAAGATCCATTTACAGTTTCTGCAGTCCGGACATCCAGACGGCGAGGTCT
The DNA here is from genome assembly GCF_027579735.1 of Bombina bombina. Lineage (NCBI taxonomy): Eukaryota > Metazoa > Chordata > Amphibia > Anura > Bombinatoridae > Bombina > Bombina bombina. Next base: position 673,794,721 of record NC_069499.1, read on the forward strand.
TCATCCATCCAGGCGGCGTCTTCTATCTTCATCCAGACGGCATCTTCTATCCTCATCCTGGCGGCGTCTTCTATCTTCATCCTGGCGGCACGGAGCGGGTCCATCCTGAAGACATTCGGTGCGAAGCATCCTCTTCATAGGGTTGCCACCGTATACGGAATCTTCAACGCAAGGGAGTCTTTTCAAAAGGGGGTCCCTTGCATTTGGCTGATTTGATTTTGGAAATTCAAATCAGCCAATAGGATGAGAGCTACTGAAATCCTATTGGCTGTTCAAATCAGCCAACAGGATGAGAGCTACTAAAATTCTATTGGCTGATTTGAACAGCCAATAGAATTTCAGAAGCTCTCATCCTGGGTGTGGGGGTTTGTATACTGTTAGGGGGTGTTTGCTTTTCTTTTATAGAAAAAGAGCTGATTTCTTTAGGGCAATGCCCTACAAAAGGCCCCTTTAAGGGCCCACAAAAGGTAGTTTATTATAAATTAGTATTTTTTAATTTGGGGTGTTTTTTTTTTTTTTTAAAGGGTATTAGAATAGGAATAATTTTTATTGTTTTGGATAATTTTTGGCTAGATTACGAGTTTTGCGGTATGAGGGGTGCGGTGCTAACTTGCACGTTATTGTCACCGCTCACTTTCCTACAGTGCTGGTATTACAGGTTTTCATAAATCCGGCGTTAACAGGAAAGAAGTGAGCGTAGAGCAAAATTCAGCTCCATACCGCACTCCAAATACCAGCGCTGCTTAATTCAGTGGTGAGCTGGTTTTACGTGCTCGTGCACGAGTTCCCCATAGACATCAATGAGGAGAGCCGGCTAAAAAAAAGCCTAACAACTGCAATAAATCTCCGTAACGCAGCCCCATTGATTCCTATGGGGAAACTAAATTTATGTTTACACCTAACACCCTATCATGAACCCCGAGTCTAAACACCCCTAATCTGCTGCCCCCAACATTGCCGCCACCTACATTATACTTATTAACCCCTAATCTCCCGCAACCAATGTCACTGCAACCTACCAACACTTATTAACCCCTAATCTGCTGCTCCGGACATTGTCGCCACTATAATAAATATATTAACCCCTAAACCACCGCACTCCCGCATTGCAAACACTATTAAATATTATTAACCACTAATCTGCCGCCCCTAACATCGCCGCCACCTACCTACATTTATTAACCCCTAATCTGCAGCCCCCAACGTCGCCGCCACTATACTAAAGTTATAAACCCCTAAACCTAAGTCTAACCCTAACCCTAACACCCCCTAACTTAAATATAATTAAAATAAATCTAAATAAAACCTACTATCATTACCTAAATAATTCCTATTTAAAACTAAATACTTACCTGTAAAATAAACCCTAAGATAGCTACAATATAACTAATAGGATAGAGCTTGCATTCAATTGTCTGATTGAAACAGCCAATAGAATGTGAGCTCAATCCTATTGGCTGATTGGATCTTCAGGGGTTAGTGTTAGATTTTTTTAAGGGTCTATTGGGTGGGTTTTAGTTTTAGATTAGGGTTTGGGCAATTGAAAAAGAGTTAAATGCCCTTTTAAGGGCAATGCCCATCCAAATGCCATTTTCAGGGCAATGGGGAGCTTAGGTTTTTTTAGTTAGGTTTTTATTTGGGGGTTGGTTGTGTGGGTGGTGGGTTTTACTGTTGGGGGGGTGTTTGTATTTTTTTTCAAGTAAAAGAGCGATTTCTTTGGGGCAATGCCCCGCAAAAGGCCCTTTTAAGGGCTATTGGTAGTTTATTGTAGGCTAGGTTTTTTTTTATTTGGGGGGGGGGGCTTTTTATTTTGATAGGGCTATTAGATTAGGTGTAATTAGTTTAAATATCTGATCTTTTTGTCTGTAATTTAGTGTTTGTTTCTTGTAATTTAGGTAATTGTATTATTTAATTAATTTAATTATTTAATTGTAGTGTAAGGTTAGGTGTTAGTGTAAGACAGGTTAGGTTTTTTTATACAGGTAAATTTGTATTTATTTTAACTAGGTAGTTAGTAAATAGTTAATAACTATTTAGTAACTATTCTACCTAGTTAAAATAAATACAAACTTGCCTGTAAAATAAAAATAAACCATAAGCTAGATACAATGTAACTATTAGTTATACTGTAGCTAGCTTAGGGTTTATTTTACAGGTAAGTATTTAGTTTTAAATAGGAATGATTTAGTTATTAATAGTAGGTTTTATTTAGATTTATTTTAATTATATTTGTTAGGGGGTGTTAGGGTTAGGGTTAGACTTAGGTTTAGGGGTTAATAACTTTAGTATAGTGGCGGCTACGTTGGGGGCGGCAGATTAGGGGTTAATAACTGTAATGTAGGTTGCGGCGATGTTAGGGACAGCAGATTAGGGGTTAATAATATTTAACTAGTGTTTGCGAGGCGGGAGTGTGGAGATTTAGGGGTTAATATGTTTATTATAGTGGCAGCGATTTCGGGAGCGGAAGATTAGGGGTTAATAATTTTATTTTAGTGTTTGCGATGCGGGAGGGCCTCGGTTTAGGGGTTAATATTTAGTTTATGGGTGTTAGTGTACTTTTTAGCACTTTAGTTATGAGTTTTATGCTACAGCTTTGTAGTGTAAAACTCATAACTATTGACTTTAGAATGCGTTACGAATCTTGCAGGATAGGCTGTACCGCTCACTTTTTGGCATCCCCAAAAAGCTTGTAATATCGGCACTATGGAAGTCCCATCGAAAAAAGACTTTACGCAAATTGCGTAAGTTAATTTGTGAAAAGTTTGCGGTACAGCTGTACCTACAAGACTCTTAATAGCAGCGGTAGTGAAAAAGCAGCGTTATAACCCATAACGCTGCTTTTTTACCCATAACGCAAAACTCGTAATCTAGCCGTTTGTTTGTTATTTTTTGTAATGGTAGGTTTTTTATTTTTTGTAATTTTAGTGTTTTGTTTTTTTTGTAATGTTAAGTTTTAGTGTAAGGCAGCTTAGGTTTTATTTCACAGGTAAGTTTGTATTTATTTTAACTAGTTAGTTAGTAAATAGTTAATAACTATTTACTAACTAGTCTACCTAGTTAAAATAAATACAAACTACTATTAGTTATATTGTAGCTAGCTTAGGTTTTATTTCACAGATAAGTCTGTATTTAGTTTTAAATAGGTATTATTTAGTTAATAATTTTAACTTTAATTTAACTCTATTTTAAAGTGAATTTTAATTTTGATGCTAAAGTGCCCGGTTTTTAAAAATTTGATTAAAAACAGGGACACTTTAATTCATAAAAATTTAGATTTCACTCCTGTTGTGAAAAAACGTACCTTTTAATCTTCACAGCAGCTCCAGCTTCCTCCGGTTGTTGCAAGCCATTTCTGACGTCAGAAATGATGGATAGGTCATCCTCCAATCATGGCTTTCCCCCCGGGGGAATCAGTGTTGATTCAACTCTGTGATTAGAGGAAGCCGTATTCCTCATTTTAGACCCAGGAAGAGGCTTTGCGATGGGTGGAGGAAGCTGGAGCTGCTGTGAAGATTGAAAGGTAAGTTTTAAGGGTTTTTTTCTCAACAGGAGTGAAATGTAAATTTTGATAAATTAAAGTGCCCCTGTTTTTAATCAAACTTTTAAAAACCAGGCACTTTAGCATCAAAATTGACATTCATTTTAATTACGATAAAGTTAGGGGGTGTTAGGATTAGGGTTAGGTTTAGGGTTACGGTTAGGGTTAGGTTTAGGGGTTAATAGTTTAATTTAGTTTGTTGCGATGTGGGGGGCTGGCGGTTTAGGGGTTAATAGGTTTATTTAGTGGTAGTGATGTGGGAGGCCAGAGGTTTAGGGGTTAATAGATTTATTATAGTGTGGGCGATGTTGGAGTGCATGGGAATAGGGGTTAATAACTTCAGTATAGTGGCAGCAATATTGGGAGCGGAAGATTAGGTGTTAAAGGGACAGTTTACTCAAAAATGTTCTCCCCTTTAATTTGTTTCCAATGATCCACTTTACCTGCTGGAGTGTATTAAATTGTGTAAAAGTATCTCCTTTACCCTTATATTGGCATTTGAAATAGTTGATTTAGCTTGTGGTATCCCCTCCTATTCTGAAAGTTTGTGACTGCAGGTCCAAGCTATAGATAAGCTTTGTAAACACAGCCAGCAGAAGAAATTACACTCCCAGTGGGATATAGCAGAGATAAGGTAATAAAAACATAATTTATGCTTACCTGATAAATTTATTTCTCTTGTAGTGTATTCAGTCCACGGGTCATCCATTACTTATGGGATATATTCCCTTCCCAACAGGAAGTTGCAAGAGGATCACCCAAGCAGAGCTGCTATATAGCTCCTCCCCTCACATGTCATACCCAGTCATTCTCTTGCAACTGACATAGTAGGAAGGTGTGAGAGGAGTGTGGAATTTTCATACTTAATTATTTCTCCACTTGTAATCTGGCCCTTGATGTTTAATAAAGCATAAATATATATATATATATATATATATATATATATATATATATATATATATATATATATATATATATATATATATATATATATATATATGTGTGTGAATTTGATGTAAAGTATTTATTATATATTGTATTTTATCTTTCATATTTAGAGGCCAATATAAGTTTTCTAAAATCTATCAGGTAGATTACAAGTTATGGGCACAAGGGGATGTGAAACGAACGCAACAAAAGTTGCGTTATTTCACACTCCATAGCGCTGCCATTACAAGTTTTCAAACAGCCGGCTTGTGCGTGCGATATGGTTGCGTTAAGCTCCATACCGCACAAAATACACGCGCAGTTTTGATGTGCTCGTACACGCTTTCCCCATAGACATCAATGAGGAGAGCGGGTTAGAAAAAAACACCTGCGATTGCGGAATGAAAAACTCCATAACGCAGCCTCATTGAGGTCTATGGGGAAAAAAAAGTTAAGTTTAAACCTAACACCCTAACATAAACCCCACTTCTAAACAACCCAAATCTGCCGCCCCCGATATCGCCGACAGCTAGATAATGTTATTAACCCCTAAACTGTCGCTCCTGATATTGCCGCCACCAAAATAAATCTATTAAAGGGACAGTATACTGTAAAATAGTGTTTCCCTTAATGTGTTTACAATTGCTTTTTTTTACCAACTGCAGAGTAAAAATGTATGAAAATTAGCTTTTTACGGTTTATTTGTGTATATTAAAGCTCTGATTTTGTGTTTTGAAGCCACAACCTAATAAAATGGGTTGAGCTGGTAGGTATAATCAGATCTCATTACTTTATCACATTGTGTACATATACCTGCTTCTTTATCTTATATCTGTCCATAAAACAATCACCAGTACTTGGAGAAAACAATGGAAAATAAACATTTCTCTTGTTAAGTGTATTCAGTCCACGGGTCATCCATTACTTATGGGATATATTCCCTTCCCAACAGGAAGTTGCAAGAGGATCACCCAAGCAGAGCTGCTATATAGCTCCTCCCCTCACATGTCATATCCAGTCATTCGACCGAAACAAGACAAGAAAGGAGAAACCATAGGGTTCAGTGGTGACTGGAGTTTTAATTAAAATTTAGATCTGCCTTAAAAAGACAGGGCGGGCCGTGGACTGAATACACTACAAGAGAAATAAATTTATCAGGTAAGCATAAATTATGTTTTCTCTTGTTAAGTGTATTCAGTCCACGGGTCATCCATTACTTATGGGATACCAATACCAAAGCCAAAGTACATGGATGATGGGAGGGACAAGGCAGGAACTTAAACGGAAGGAACCACTGCCTGTAGAACCTTTCTCCCAAAAACAGCCTCCAAAGAAGCAAAAGTGTCAAATTTGTAAAATTTTGAAAAAGTGTGAAGCGATTATGCTACGAAGCCAAAAGGAGAGAGAGGTTGCCGAAGCTTTTTGACCTCTCCTCTGACCAGAGTACACGACAAACAGGGAAGAAGTTTGACGAAAATCTTTAGTTGCCTGTAAATAGAACTTCAGGGCACGGACTACGTCCAGATTATGCAAAAGTCGTTCCTTCTTTGAAGAAGGATTAGGACATAATGATGGAACAACAATCTCCTGATTGATATTCCTGTTAGAAACTAAATTAGGTAAAAACCCAGGTTTAGTACGCAGAACTACCTTGTCTGAATGGAAAATCAGATAAGGAGAATCACAATGTAAGGCCGATAACTCAGAGACTCTTCGAGCCGAGGAAATAGCCATCAAAAACAGAACTTTCCAAGATAAAAGCTTAATATCAGTGGAATGAAGGGGTTCAAATGGAACCCCTTGAAGAACTTTAAGAACCAAGTTTAAGCTCCACGGAGGAGCAACAGTCTTAAACACAGGCTTAATCCTAGCCAAAGCCTGACAAAAAGCCTGGACGTCTGGAATATTGGATTCGCACCAATATAAATATTTACGCCATATCTTATGGTAATTTTTTTGGTAACAGGCTTCCGTGCCTGTATTAAGGTATCAATAACTGACTCCGAGAAGCCACGCTTTGATAGGATCAAGCGTTCAATCTCCATGCAGTCAGCCTCAGAGAAATTAGATTTGGATGGTTGAAAGGACCTTGTATTATAACGTCCTGCCTCAGAGGTAGAGACCATGGTGGACAGGACGACATGTCCACTAGGTCTGCATACCAGGTCCTGCGTGGCCACGCAGGTGCTATCAGAATCACCGATGCTCTCTCCTGTTTTATCTTGGCAATCAGTCGAGGTAGCATCGGAAATGGTGGAAACACATAAGCCATGTTGAAGACCCAAGGGGCTGTCAGAGCATCTATCAGCGCCGCTCCCGGGTCCCTGGACCTGGATCCGTAACAAGGAAGCTTGGCGTTCTGGCGAGATGCCATGAGATCCAGTTCTGGTTTGCCCCAACGATGAATCAGTTGAGCGAAGACCTCCGGATGAAGTTCCCACTCCCTCGGATGAAAAGACTGGCGACTTAGAAAATCCGCCTCCCAGTTCTCCACGCCTGGGATGTAGATCGCTGACAGGTGGCAAGAGTGAGACTCTGCCCAGCGAATTATCTTTGAGACTTCCAACATCGCTAGGGAACTCCTGGTTCCCCCTTGATGGTTGATGTAAGCCACAGTCGTGATGTTCTCCGACTGAAATCTGATGAACCTCAGTGTTGCTAACTGAGGCCAAGCTAGAAGAGCATTGAATATTGCTCTCAACTACAGAATATTTATTGGGAGGAGTTTCTCCTCCTGAGTCCATAATCCCTGAGCCTTCAGGGAGTTCCAGACTGCGCCCCAACCTAGAAGGCTGGCATCTGTTGTTACAATTGTCCAATCTGGCCTGCGAAAGGTCATCCCCTTGGACAGATGGACCCGAGAAAGCCACCAGAGAAGAGAATCTCTGGTCTCTTGATCCAGATTTAGTAGAGGGGACAAATCTGAGTAATCCCCATTCCACTGACTTAGCATGCATAATTGCAGAGGTCTGAGATGCAGGCGCGCAAATGGTACTATTTCCATTGCCGCTACCATTAAGCCAAATACTTCCATGCACCGAGCTACTGACGGGCATGGAATGGAATGAAGGACATGGCAAGCATTTAAAAGTTTTAATAACCTGGCCTCCGTCAGGTAAATTTTCATTTCTACAGAATCTATCAGAGTCCCTAGGAAGGAGACTCTTGTGAGAACTCTTTTCCACGTTCACCTTCCACCCATGCGACCTCAGAAATGCCAGAACTATCTCTGTATGAGACTTGGCAATTTGAAAACTTGACGCTTGTATCAGAATGTCGTCTAGGTACGGAGCCACCGCTATGCCTCGCGGTCTTAGCACCGCTAGAAGTGAGCCCAGAACCTTTGTAAAAATTCTCGGGGCCGTAGCTAACCCGAAGGGAAGAGCTACAAACTGGTAATGCCTGTCTAGAAAGGCAAATCTTAGGTACCGATAATAATCTTTGTGAATCGGTATATGAAGGTAGGCATCCTTTAAGTCTACTGTGGTCATGTATTGACCCTCTTGGATCATGGGTAGGATGGTTCGAATAGTTTCCATTTTGAATGATGGAACTCTTAGGAATTTGTTTAAGATTTTTAGGTCCAAGATTGGTCTGAAGGTTCCCTCTTTCTTGGGAACCACAAACAGATTTGAGTAAAACCCTTGCCCTTGTTCCGTCCGTGGAACTGGGTGGATCACCCCCATTACTAAGAGGTCTTGTACACAGCGTAGAAATGCCTCTTTCTTTATTTGGTTTGCTGATAACCTTGACAGATGAAATCTCCCTTGTGGAGGAGAAGCTTTGAAGTCCAGAAGATATCCCTGAGATATGATCTCCAACGCCCAGGGATCCTGGACATCTCTTGCCCAAGCCTGGGCGAAGAGAGAAAGTCTGCCCCCTACTAGATCCGTTTCCGGATAGGGGGCCCTCTCTTCATGCTGTCTTAGGGGCAGAAGTAGGCTTTCTGGCCTGCTTGCCCTTGTTCCAGGGCTGGTTAGCTTTCCAGCCCTGTCTGTAACGAGCAACAGTTCCTTCCTGTTTTGGAGCGGAGGAAGTTGATGCTGCTCCTGCCTTGAAGTTACGAAAGGCACGAAAATTAGACTGTTTGGCCTTTGATTTGGCCCTGCCCTGAGGAAGAGTATGACCCTTACCTCCAGTAATGTCAGCAATAATTTCTTTCAAGCCGGGCTCGAATAAGGTCTGCCCCTTGATAGGAATATTAAGCAATTTAGATTTAGAAGTCACGTCAGCTGACCAGGATTTAAGCCATAGCGCTCTGCGCGCCTGGATGGCGAATCCGGAGTTCTTAGCCGTTAGTTTGGTTAAATGTACAACGGCATCAGAAACAAATGCATTAGCTAGCTTAAGTGCTTTAAGCTTGGCCATAATCTCATCCAATGGAGCTGTGCGAATGGCCTCTTCCAGAGACTCAAACCAGAATGCCGCAGCAGCAGTGACAGGCACAATGCATGCAAGGGGCTGTAAGATAAAACCTTGTTGAACAAACATTTTCTTAAGGTAACCTTCTAATTTTTTATCCATTGGATCCGAAAAAGCACAACTATCCTCCACCGGGATAGTGGTACGTTTAGCTTAAGTAGAAACTGCTCCCTCCACCTTAGGGACCGTCTGCCATAAGTCTCGTGTGGTGGCGTCTATTGGAAACATTTTTCTAAATATCGGAGGAGGGGAAAAGGGCACACCGGGTCTATCCCACTCCTTGATAATAATTTCTGTAAGCCTTTTAGGTATAGGAAAAACGTCAGTACACACCAGTACCGCAAAGTATCTATCCAACCTACATATTTTCTCTGGAATTGCAACCGTGTTACAATCATTCAGAGCCGCTAATACCTCCCCTAGCAATACACGGAGGTTCTCAAGCTTAAATTTAAAATTAGAAATCTCTGAATCCGGTCTCCCTGGATCAGATCCGTCACCCATAGAATGAAGCTCTCCGTCCTCATGTTCTGCAAATTGTGACGCAGTATCAGACATGGCTCTCACATCATCAGCGCACTCTGTCCTTAACCCAGAGCTATCGCGCTTGCCTCTTAATTCTGGCAATTTAGATAATACCTCTGTCATAACAGCAGCCATGTCTTGCAAAGTGATTTGTATGGGCCTCTCTGATGTACTTGGCGCCACAATATCACGCGCCTCCTGAGCGGGAGGCGAAGGTACTGACACGTGAGGAGAGTTAGTCGGCATAACTTCCCCCTCGTTGTCTGGTGATAATTTCTTTACAGATAAAAATTGACTTTTATTCAAAGTGACATCAATACATTTAGTACACATATTTCTGTGGGGCTCCACATTGGCCTTCAAACATAGTGAACAAACAGATTCATCTGTGTCAGACATGTTTAAACAGACTAGCAATGAGACTAGCAAGCTTGGAAAATCCTTTCAAATAAGTTTACAAGCAATATAAAAAAAACGCTACTGAGCCTTTAAGAAGCACAAAAAATTGTCACAGTTGAAATAACAATGAACCAAATCAGTTATAGCAACCAAATTTTCACAGTAAATGTATTAAGTTAGCAAGGCATTGCACCCACTAGCAAATGGATGATCAACCCCTTAATACCCAAAAACGGATAATCAATTTAACAATTAACATTTTTATCACAGTCAAACACACTGTCACAGGTCTGCTGTGACTGATTACCTCCCTCAAAATGAATTTTGAAGACCCCTGAGCTCTCTAGAGACGTCCTGGATGAAGGAGGAAGAAGCAGGAAGACTGTAATTGAATTTTTTCTGCGCAAAAAAGCGCTAAAATAGGCCCCTCCCACTCATATTACAACAGTGGGAAACCTCAGTTAACCGTTTCTATGCAGAAATAAACGACAGCCATGTGGAAAATCATGCCCCAAAAGATTTATCACCAAAGTACCTCACAAAAAACGAAAAACATGCCAGTAAACGTTTTAAACATGCACTTTAAGAGTTAAGTAGTGTTATTAATAAGCCTGCTACCAGTCGTTTCTACTGCAGTTAAGGCTCATACATTACTTCAGTATTAACAGTATTTTCTTAGTCAAATTCCATTCCTTAGAAAATTACTTATTGTACATACATTCATCAGCCTGATACCAGTCGCTACTGCATTTAAGGCTGTACTTACATTACATCGGTATCAACAGTATTTTCTTAGTCAATTCCATTCCTTAGAAAAATATTCTACTGCACATACCTCATCTGCAGGTGACCCCGCATGCTATTCCCTTTCTGAAGTTACCCCACTCCTCAGAATGTGCGAGAACAGCCAGTGGATCTTAGTTACTTCTGCTAAGGTCATAGAAAACGCAGGCAGATTCTTCTTCTAAATACTGCCTGAGAGAAAAAAACAGCACACTCCGGTGCCATTTAAAATAACAAACTTTTGATTGAAGAAATAATTAAGTATGAAAATTCCACACTCCTCTCACACCTTCCTACTATGTCAGTTGCAAGAGAATGACTGGGTATGACATGTGAGGGGAGGAGCTATATAGCAGCTCTGCTTGGGTGATCCTCTTGCAACTTCCTGTTGGGAAGGGAATATATCCCATAAGTAATGGATGACCCGTGGACTGAATACACTTAACAAGAGAAATGTTTATTTTCCATTGTTTTCTCCAAGTACTGGTGATTGTTTTATGGACAGATATAAGATAAAGAAGCAGGTATATGTACACAATGTGATAAAGTAATGAGATCTGATTATACCTACAAGCTCAACCCATTTTATTAGGTTGTGGCTTCAAAACACAAAATCAGAGCTTTAATATACACAAATAAACCGTAAAAAGCTAATTTTCATACATTTTTACTCTGCAGTTGGTAAAAAAAAGCAATTGTAAACACATTAAGGGAAACACTATTTTACAATATACTGTCCCTTTAATAGATTTATTTTGGTGGCGGCAATATCAGGAGCGACAGTTTAGGGGTTAATAACATTATCTAGCTGTCGGCGATATCGGGGGCGGCAGATTAGGGTTGTTTAGAAGTGGGGTTTATGTTAGGGTGTTAGGTTTAAACTTAACTTTTTTTTCCCCATAGACCTCAATGAGGCTGCGTTATGGAGTTTTTCATTCCGCAATCGCAGGTGTTTTTTTCTAACCCGCTCTCCTCATTGATGTCTATGGGGAAAGCGTGTACGAGCACGTCAAAACTGCGCGTGTATTTTGTGCGGTATGGAGCTTAACGCAACCATATCGCACGCACAAGCCGGCTGTTTGAAAACTTGTAATGGCAGCGCTATGGAGTGTGAAATAACGCAACTTTTGTTGCGTTCGTTTCACATCCCCTTGTGCCCATAACTTGTAATCTACCTGATAGATTTTAGAAAACTTATATTGGCCTCTAAATATGAAAGATAAAATACAATATATAATAAATACTTTACATCAAATTCATATATATATTTATGCTTTATTAAACATCAAGGGCCAGATTACAAGTGGAGTGCTATTTAAGGCTCTCTCTCGAGCTTTAACTGAGCTTAAAGTAAGCTTTTTGCATGTGTTAAATTGCGCTCTCATTACAAGTCAAAAGTAAAGTTATTGCTTGAATGCTAAATTGACGAGCGTAAAAAGCCAAACTTTGAATATTGCATGCACGATAACAAATTCCTCCAGAGAAGTCAATGGAGCAAAAAAAAGTAGGGAAAAAACACCCAACTCGTGTGCAAAACCTCATATTCTTAAATGCGCTAACCCTAAATGAAAATATGAATATTTCACATTCCAATGTTCTTCACATAGCAGAATATGTTCTATTTATTCATAAATACATATTTATATATATATATATATATGATTTTTTGGTGCAATATATCTATCTATTTATCTATCTATCTATCTATCTATCTATCTATCTATCTATCTATCTATCTATCTATCTCTCTCTCTCTCTCTCTCTCTCTCTCTCTCTCTCTCTCTCTCTCTCTCTCTCTCTCTCTATATATATATATATATATATATATATATATATATATATATATATACAAAACACGGAATGGAACTGCACTCTCAGACCGGACTGGGTACACATCCCATGACCCTGCAACATGCTCAGCCCTGGGTGCTCACTGGCACTCACAGGAAGCTTTGCTGTCCCCAGAGTCACAGGCAGTTTACCCCAGACAAGTCTGGGTGCAAGAACCATAGGGAAAATTACAAAACAAATGAATACAACACACAAAGAAAGTCCAGCACTCACTTACAAGCTCTCAGCTAAGATTAAAAGCAAGAATGGAAGGGTTAGTTACTGCATTTGGCCAAATGGGACAAGCCCAGGTACCACGTCAAGGTCCCTTCCAAAAACCTGGGACCCTAAAAAAGCCACACAATACAAGCTCTCAATCCAACAAACTGGGAACAAGTGAAGGGTGCACAGGCTTATGTAATCACCCCAGTCATTTACAAAACCCGGAAGGGGACTGCACTCTCAGACCAGACCGGGAACACATCCCATGACCCTGCAACATGCTCAGCCCTGGGTGCTCACTGGCACTCACAGGAAGCTGTACTGTGCTGTCCCCAAAATCACAGGCAGTTAGCCCCAAACAGGTCTGGGTGCAAGAACCACACATGTTTATATATAGGTATATATATATATATATATTCACTTTGAGGAAACGTTATTCGACAGAAGCCATATTGGAAGAGAGTACAGGCCTCCCTGATCCAACATATAGTGAGTCCACTCACTTATTTGATTTTTCTTAGGTGAGAGATATTGTTACTTTAACCTCATTGGAACACAAGAGTCTATAAAACTTAGGGGAGATTAATTCCCACAACAGGTTAAACCTAAATCGGTCTTTTATCCAGTCCAAAGCAGAGGGGACATCTTAGTTAACTTCCAAAAGAGAATTGAAGCAGACTTGGTTGCCCTGTCTACAAAACCACACAAGGGCTATCCCAATTTATCAAGGGAAGAAAGACTGGCCTTAGATCAGTTAAGGGGCAACAAAAAACTTGTGATTAAGGCAGCAGATAAGGGCGGAAGTGTGGTGGTCTGGGACGTTAACTCTTATAGTAAAGAGATTCGCAGACAGATATCTAATAATGAGGACTACAAGACTCTTCTTGACAATCCCACATGGAGATTCCAAAATAAATTTTCTTCCTTATTGGATGACGGTTTACATTTTGGACACTTTGACCGTAACACATTTGAGTTTTTATCAGATAGGCATCCGGTTATCTCTATTATTCATGTATTATGAAAGGTTCACAAAACGACAGAATTTGTTAAAGGGAGACCAATCATATCAGGCATTGGATCCTTATCAGAACCATTGTCTGAGTGGTTAGATAGCATTCTCCAACCACTGGTATTGGGTTTACCCAGTTAAGAGACACAAAACATTTGTTACAGAAAATGGAAACTGTGGTTTGGCAACCAGGGTATGCATGGTTAACAATTGATGTGGTCTCCTTTTATTAATCCATTCCCCACAAAATGGGTTATGAGGCAATTAAATATTTCCTCACCTGCCGTACTAATTTTTCAGTTGAGTTTATTGATTATTTACTCCAGATAACTAGATTCCTCTTAACACATAACTTTTTTTCGTTTGAGGGAACGTGTTATTTTCAAACACGTGGTACGGCTATGGGGGCTAAATTTGCCCCTCCTATGCGATCCTAGTAATGGGATGGTGGGAAGCCACTCATATTTACAGTGAAAATAATTCTTTTCACAAAGACATCAAGGCTTATCATCAGTTCATTGATGATCTTATCTTCATATGGGTAGGAGATAAGTATACTTTTTTACGGATTATCTGAACATGAACCCTTGGGGTTTAAAATTCACTTTTGATTTTGATGAGTTTCAAATTAATTATCTTGATGTTACTCTATAACCTGACTCAGTAGCTAAATATATTACTTCATTGATTTACAGAAAGCCGATATCGGTAACACATTTCTACATAGTAGGAGCTGTCACCCGAGGAGAGTGCCCTATGCCATAGCTAAAGGATAGTTCATACGTATTAATCGGAACTGTTCAGTGGCTATTGATTGTGAGAATCAATGTCATGATCTTGAAAGAAGATTAATAGAGAGAGGCTACAACAGAGAGATTATACACAAAGCCAAAAAAGAGGTTGAGACTATTGACAGTGTAACTCTTTTAAAAGATAAATATAAGAAAATGAACAGTAAATATACATCTGAACAAGTAATACAGCCAGTTTCATTTGTTACCCAATACTCTACAGATTATGAACAAGTTTGTCAGATTATCCGAAAACTTTTGCCGATGCTCACAGCTGATAACCAGTTGTGTGATACGGTCAAACATGGTTGTCGTTTCTCGTATCATCGAGGAACAACCTTGGGAAATATTCTTTCCCCAGTGAATTGCGCACCAAATCTAAAGGCAGAGCATGGCTAGAAAACAAAGGAATTTATAAATGTGACTATGGACCATGCATTCCTTACAGCCATGCTGAAAAGTGAACAAGCTTTGTGAGTACAAACACAGGAAAAGAGTATTGAATGACAGCCTATGCCAACTGTAGAAGTAAAAACGTAGTATATCTACTGTGGTGTAATTGTAACAATAAACAATACATTGGGTGTACTACTCAGGAAGTACGTTAGAGGATTCTCCAACACCTCTCAGACATTAATAGATCAAAACAAAGTTCTGAATTGGCCAAGCACTTTATCCTCAATTACAATAGTGACAGTGCAACATTTAAGTGGATGGTGATCGAACATGTGAAAGCCCCTAGATGAGGTGGCAACATTACGAAAATGGTGCACAAACATGAAGCCTTTTGGATCTTCACCTTGGGGACAAGGATCCCACAAGGTTTCAATAGTATTTATGATATTATCAATTATTGGGAGTGATTCCCTCTGTGCATTTTGATACACATTCAAATGACGCTGTTGTAAGTAGAATATTCACCTTTTACATCAAGAGTTCTAATAGTATTTTGGTCCGCTCTTTACATTACACGTTTGCAAACTTTGGTTTTGCAAAATGCTAATATATGTCACCCATGCTCAAAAAGATACCTATTTACAGTGTGCTCAATGAGTTGAGCTGGCTAAAAGTTAATCATTAACTAACTACAAAATTAATTATAACAATTAATTTTAATTTAATTTAATAAAATATCAATGTAAATAAATACATAATAAACTGAAGAAATGCATACACATGCATAGGGTCTCATTTTTTTACATAAGAGAGTATAATATATATATGTATGAACAAACTTTGGTTATGGTATTTATTTATCAATTCAATACATATTGTTGTTTTTTGTTTTTTTGTCATCAATAGTTGAATTTGTATACCATCTCTATATAGTGTGTATTGGTCTTATAGGATTGTCAGTCATTTGACTCTAACCTTGCTATATTAGATATGATTATAAATTAGTAAATTAGTAAATTGCCATCTTGGCAGAATAGTATAAGATTGAAGGAAAAATATATATATTTTTTTATCCATTGGAGCATTCATTTATTCAAACATTATGTTACTATATTGAATATAGCTGCAGGATGTCAAATCATCACATTGCAATTACAATTATTTATATATTCATGCCAAGTATTTAGTTATTTACTATATATTATTATCATTATATTTTTGTAGCCAATGTTGCTGTTTCACAGGTATATCTATGGTTAAATAAGACAATTATTAAGTACAAACATACCTTTTCACATTAAATGTTGTTATCTAATGAGTATATACAAGGGTAAAATGAATAACTATTAACTACTAACCACAAACAAATGATTACTGGTCACATGTATACCTTGATTAACCAATTGGATTTAAGTATTGTTTTTAAATAGCAGATGTCTATTCCTCTAAAGCACGTCTATGATTAAGGCTACTAAGCTGAAACATGTCAGGCGTGCTCTGACTGTTGTACCATTTGTATCTTTTTAATGTGACTTAATAAAAAGTGATTTTACTGATTTGGAGGGGTGCCGGTACCATCTTTTTTTAACTATATATATGTTTTCATTTCCCAAAACAGATAGCCAGAGCTATGAGGATGCGCTAACCCGACGAGCATTAACATTAATTGTGCTTAAGCGATCGTGTTTACTTTCAACTTCAAAATCTGACGCGCACAAACATCCAAGATAAACACTTATCGCTTGCGCGTAACTGTTAGCGCTCCACACGGAATCTGGCCCCAAATAGGCTAAATTATAATCAACAGTGTGTTCAAATTCATGATACATATCTCATGTTATGGTTAAATAAATACTTTTGTTTGTATATTCTGTTTTCTGCAATGGGGTAGAGAAAAATATTGATGCTCCTGACAATCATACTTTAACTTGCAATGAAATAGGGCTTGATAATCAAAAACTTGCAAAGTTAGATGAACAGTTCTCAAGCTAAAATGTAGCTATACATTTCTTTGAGGGTCCTCACAGTACTGACGAGATGTCTTAGATAATCTAGACAGAGAGGAGAGCTTTAGATAATCTGGCCCTTAGTTTCCCAAAAGCTGTGTCTATGGGGTAGATTTAATAAGCAGCGGATGCTGCAATCTACCCCCCGTAGTTTACAGATCGCTGGAAACTTAAGTTAAGAAGCTGCTCCTTAACTAGTTTGCCACCACTGAGGCGGCGGACAGCAATCATCCCGATCAAATACGATCGGGATGATTGACAACCCCTGCTAGCGGCTACAGCGGATCATGTCTGTCTGACAGTTAATAAATCAGCCCCTATGACTCTCATAAAGACACAAAAGCATGAGAACACAAGGCTTATAAAAGAGATACTGCCCTCATACCATTTTTGTCCCCATCTAAACAATAGCATTTACATATAATAAACATTTCTGTTTATTAAATAATGAATACTGCAGTTAATACATTTCATTTAAACACTGTCCTATCAAAATTTAGTCCTGGTTTTGGGATCACAATGTTGAGAGGCATGGTACAAGTGAGGCATATTTTTCCATTGAAACACTTCAAATAAATGTTCATAATATTACTTGAATTGTGGACAATATGTCAATGACTTTGGCTCTCAAAACATTTCAGAAAAGTAATTTTGCATGGCAAGCATGATGAAGTAATTGTATACTTTGAAAATAAATCAGTCTGATAGCTTAAAACCTTTTGATCTATTATCTTAGTGTGCACATCAAGAGCGTCTGCTAACTCATTCACAACCTTCCAAAGAGTATAAGTGACAGCACCACCAATCTTTTTAAAACAACACATTCTTTAGAAGAGGGAAATGTCCCCATTAAAATGGTGACAATTTGGATATAATCTGATCCTTAATCACTTTTAAGGATCACCTTGGGCCTGAAATGTTGCTGTTTTTTTTTTTTCAATAAAATTTTTATTTGAGGTAATACGAAAACAAAACAAACAGAAACAAGATATTAATCATATTATATGACATACAGTGAACAGTTACTGTGAAATATAACTGTGGATACAAAGAGGGGTACTTATCAAGCCGTCTACTTTACCTGCCTTCGCCGGTCCAATACGCCCGCCTAAGCTCGCCTCACATCGCCGCCGCGGACCTGAATACGTTCGCCTAAGTTATCAAAAAAGCTGTCAAAAAGCCGCGCACCAAGTACGGGTAGATGAGCAGCGGACTGTGATAGTTATCACTCATCCGATCTCGCTGCTCTTCGGCTTTTTCACAGCTTTATTGATACCCCTGTCACTAAGCACCCACACTAACTACACTGTTCTACCCCCTATACCGGCACCCCCGGAGCCCCCCGCAACTAAATAAAGTTAGTAACCCCTAAACCGCCGCTCCTAGACCCCGCCGCAACTCTTATAAATGTATTAACCCCTAAACCGCCGCTCCCGGACACCGCCGCCACCTACATTATACCTACTAACTCCTATCCTGCCCCCCCTATACCGCCGCCACCTAGAATAAATTTATTAACCCTATCCTGCGGATCCCGGACCCCACCCCAACAAAATAAATAGTTTAACCCCTAAACCGCCGCTCCCGGACCCCGCCGCAACCTATATTAAACTTATTAACCCCTAATCTGCCCCCCCTACACCGTCGCCACCTATAATAAATTTATTAACCCCTATCCTGCCCCCCCCCTACACCGCCGCCACTGTAATAAAATTATTAACCCCTATCCTGCACACCTACACCGCCGCAACTCTAATAAAATTATTAACCCCTAAACCTAAGTCTAACACTAACCCTAACACCCCCCTAACTTAAATATTAATTAAATAAATCTAAATAAATGTAACTCTTATTAACTAAATTAATCCTATTTAAAATTAAATACTTACCTTTAAAATAAACCCTAATATAGCTACAATATAAATAATAATTATATTGTAGCTATCTTAGGATTTATATTTATTTTACAGGCAACTTTCAATTTATTTTAACTAGGTACAATAGCTATTAAATAGTTATTAACTATTTAATAGCTACCTAGATAAAATAAAGAGAAATTTACCTGTAAAATAAAAACTAACCTAAGTTACAATTACACCTAACACTACACTATACTTTAATAAATGAATCCTATTTAAAACTAAATACTTACCTGTAAAATAAACCCTAAGATAGCTACAATGTAATTAATAATTACATTGTAGCTATTGTAGGATTTATATTTATTTTACAGGTAACTTTGTATTTATTTTAGCTAGTTAGAATAGTTATTAAATAGTTATTAACTATTTAATAACTACCTAGCTAAAAGAAATACAAAATGACCTGTAAAATAAATCCTAACCTAAGTTACAATTAAACCTAACACTACACTATCATTAAATAAATTAAATTAATTACCTACAAATAACTACAATTAAATACAATTAAATAAACTAACTAAAGTACAAAAAATAAAAAAAGCTAAGTTACAAAAAGTAAAAAAAAATAAGTTACAAACATTTAACAAATATTACAACAATTTTAAGCTACTTACACCTAATCTAAGCCCCCTAATAAAATAACAAAGCCCCCCAAAATAAAAAAAATCCCTACCCTATTCTACATTAAAAAGTAAACAGCTCTTTTGCCTTACCAGCCCTTAAAAGGGCCTTTTGCGGGGCATGCCCCAAATAAAACAGCTCTTTTGCCTGTAAAAGAAAAATACAACCCCCCCCAACATTAAAACTTACCACCCACATACCCCTAATCTAACCCAAACCCCCCTTAAATAAACCTAACACTACCCCCCTGAAGATCATCCTACCTTGAGTCGTCTTCACTCAGCCGAGCACCGATGGAACGGAAGAGGAGATCCAGAGTGGCAGAAGTCATCATCCAAGGGGCGCTGAAGAAATCTTCCATCCGAGGAAGTCATCATCCAGGCGGTGCTGAAGAGGTCTTCGATCCGATAGAAGTCATCATCCAGGCGGCGTCTTCAATCTTTATCCATCCGGAGCGGAGCCATCTTCAGAAGAGCCTATGCGGATCCATCCTCTTCTTCCCGACGACTAACGACGAATGACGGTACCTTTAAGTGATGTCATCCAAGATGGCGTCCCTCGAATTCTGATTGGCTGATAGGATTCTATCAGCCAATCGGAATTAAGGTAGAAAAATCTGATTGGCTTATTCAATCAGCCAATCAGATACAAGTTCAATCCGATTGGCTGATTGGTTCAGCCAATCGGATTGGTTCAGCCAATCGGATTGAACTTGAATCTGATTGGCTGATTGAACACTACCGGCGGCGGTGTAGGGGGGGGTCTTCATCGGATGGAAGATTTCTTCAGCGCCCCTTGGATGATGACTTCTGCCGCTCCGGATCTCCTCTTCAGTTCCATCGGTGCTTGGCTGAGTGAAGACGACTCAAGGTAGGATGATCTTCAGGGGGGTAGTGTTAGGTTTATTTAAGGGGGGTTTGGGTTAGATTAGGGGTATGTGGGTGGTGGGTTTTAATGTTGGGGGGGTTGTATTTTTCTTTTACAGGCAAAAGAGCTGTTTTATTTGGGGCATGCCCCGCAAAAGGCACTTTTAACCCCTTAATGACCACAGCACTTTTCCATTTTCTGTCCGTTTGGGACCAAGGCTATTTTTACATTTTTGCGGTGTTTGTGTTTAGCTGTAATTTTCCTCTTACTCATTTACTGTACCCACACATATTATATACCGTTTTTCTCGCCATTAAATTGACTTTCTAAAGATACCATTATTTTCATCATATCTTATAATTTACTATAAAAAAAATATAAAATATGAGGAAAAATTGAAAAAAATACACTTTTTCTAACTTTGACCCCCAAAATCTGTTACACATCTACAACCACCAAAAAACACCCATGCTAAATAGTTTCTAAATTTTGTCCTGAGTTTAGAAATACCCAATGTTTACATGTTCTTTACTTTTTTTGCAAGTTATAGGGCCATAAATACAAATAGCACTTTGCTATTTCCAAACCATTTTTTTTTCAAAATTAGCGCTAGTTACATTAGAACACTAATATCTTTCAAGAATCTCTGAATATCTATTGACATATATATATATTTTTTTAGTAGACATCCCAAAGTATTGATCTAGGCCCATTTTTGTATATTTCATGCCACCATTTCACCGCCAAATGCGATCAAATAAAAAAAATTGTTCACTTTTTCACAAATTTTTTCACAAACTTTAGGTTTCTCACTGAAATTATTTACAAACAGCTTGTGCAATTATGGCACAAATGGTTGTAAATTGTTCTCTGGGATCCCCTTTGTTCAGAAATAGCAGACTTATATGGCTTTGGTGTTGCTTTTTGGTAATTAGAATGCCACTAAATGCCACTGCGCACCATACGTGTATTATGCCCAGCAGTGAAGGGGTTAATTAGGGAGCATGTAGGGAGCTTTTTGGGGTAATTTTAGCTTTAGTGTAGTGTAGTAGACAACCCCAAGTATTGATCTAGGCCCATTTTGGTATATTTCATGCCACCATTTCACCGCCAAATGCGATCAAATTAAAAAAAACTTAACATTTTTCACAATTTTAGGTTTCTCACTGAAATCATTTACAAACAGCTTGTGCAGTTATGGCACAAATGGTTGTAAATGCTTCTCTGGGATCCCCTTTGTTCAGAAATAGCAGACATATATGGCTTTGGCGTTGCTTTTTGGTATTTAGAAGGCCGCTAAATGCCGCTGCGCATCACACGTGTATTATAGCTAGCAGTGAAGGGGTTAATTAGGTAGTTTGTAGGGAGCTTGCAGGGTTAATATCACATTTAGAGTAGAGCTCAGCCTCCCACCTGAAACATCAGACCCCCTGATCCCTCCCAAACAGCTCTCTTCCCTCCCCCACTGCACAATTGTCCCCGCCATCTTAAGTACTGGCAGAAAGTCTGCCAGTACTAAAATAAAAGCTATATTTGTTTTTTTTGTGTGTTTTTAAAAAAGCATATTTACATATGCTGCTGTGTACTATCCCCCCTTAGCCCCTAACCTCACTGATCCCCCCCAAACAGCTCTATAACCCTCCCACTCTAACTTAATCTGCGCCATCTTGGGTACTGGCAGCTGTCTGCCAGTACCCAGTTTAGAAGAAAACATGCTTTTTTTTCATTCTTACTAATTTTTTCTGTAGTGTAGCTTCCCCCCACACCAAACCAACCCCCCACCCCTCCACGATCTCTTTTTGTGCTTTTGCACAAACAAGATTTGGGCATTTCTTATTAAAGATATTTTCCGTAGTGTAGCGGTTCCCACCCGCTCCCGCCTGTGCACGCGCCCGCCCGCCACCCTCCGTGCACGCACGCGCGCCCGCGCGCGCCCCCTAACGTTCCTGCCCCCGATCCCACCCCCCTTGACTTCACAGCACACACCGATGGCCGCCCACCCGCCTCCCAAGCCGGCTCCCACCCACCAACGATACCGGCCATCGATGTCCGGTGCAGAGAGGGCCACAGAGTGGCTCTCTCTGCACCGGAAGGCCATGTAAGGTTATTGCAGGATGCCTCCATATCGAGGCATCACTGCAATAACCGGAAAGGGTACGTCCTCAGGCATTAACTGCCTTTTTTTTGAGGACGTACCCTGCACGTCCTCGGTCATTAAGGGGTTAAGGGCTGGTAAGGCAAAAGAGCTGTTTACTTTTTAATGTAGAATAGGGTAGGGATTTTTTTATTTTGGGGGGCTTTGTTATTTTATTAGGGGGCTTAGATTAGGTGTAAGTAGCTTAAAATTGTTGTAATATTTGTTAAATGTTTGTAACTTATTTTTTTTATTTTTTGTACCTTAGCTTTTTTTAATTTTTGTACTTTAGTTAGTTTATTTAATTTTATTTAATTGTAGTTATTTGTAGGTAATTAATTTAATTAATTTAATGATAGTGTAGTGTTAGGTTTAATTGTAACTTAGGTTAGGATTTATTTTACAGGTAATTTTGTATTTCTTTTAGCTAGGTAGTTATTAAATAGTTAATAACTATTTAATAACTATTCTAACTAGCTAAAATAAATACAAAGTTACCTGTAAAATAAATATAAATCCTAAAATAGCTACAATGTAATTATTAATTGTAGCTATCTTAGGGTTTATTTTACAGGTAAGTATTTAGTTTTAAATAGGATTCATTTATTAATGTATAGTGTAGTGTTAGGTGTAATTGTAACTTAGGTTAGTTTTTATTTTACAGGTACATTTCTCTTTATTTTACCTAGGTAGCTATTAAATAGTTAATAACTATTTAATAGCTATTGTACCTAGTTAAAATAAATTGAAAGTTGCCTGTAAAATAAATATAAATCCTAAGATAGCTACAATAAAATTATTATTTATATTGTAGCTATATTAGGGTTTATTTTAAAGGTAGGTATTTAGTTTTAAATAGGATTAATTTAGTTAATAAGAGTTAAATTTATTTAGATTTATTTAATTAATATTTAAGTTAGGAGGGTGTTAGGGTTAGTGTTAGACTTAGGTTTAGGGGTTAATAATTTTATTAGAGTTGCGGTGGTGTAGGGGGGGGCAGGATAGGGGTTAATAATTTTATTACAGTGGCGGCGGTGTAGGGGGGGCAGGATAGGGGTTAATAAATTTATTATAGGTGGCGACGGTGTAGGGGGGGCAGATTAGGGGTTAATAAGTTTAAGATAGTTTGCGGCGGGGTCCGGGAGCGGCGGTTTAGGGGTTAAACTATTTATTTCGTTGCGGCGGGGTCCGGGATTGGCAGGATAGGGGTTAATAAATTTATTCTAGGTGGCGGTGGTATAGGGGGGCAGGATAGGGGTTAGTTGGTATAATGTAGGTGGCGGCGGGGTCCGGGAGCGGCGGTTTAGGGGTAAAACATTTATAAGAGTTGCAGCGGGGTCTAGGAGCGGCGGTTTAGGGGTTACTAACTTTATTTAGTTGCGGGGGGCTCCGGGGGCGCCGGTATAGGGGGTTAACATGTTTAATATAGTTGCGGCGGGCTCCGGGAGCGGAGGTTTAGAGGGTAATACATTTATTTAGTTGCGGCGGTGTAGGGGGGACAGATTAGGGGTGTTTAGACTCGGGGTATATGTTAGGGTGTTAGGTGCAGACAGCTCCCATAGAAATCAATGGGATGTCTGGCAGTGAACATGAACTTTCGCTATGGTCAGACTCCCATTGATTCCTATGCGATCCGCCGCCTTCAGGGAGGCGGTTTGAAAACCAGGTATGCTGGGCCGGAAAAGTGCCGAGCGTACCTGCTAGTTTTTTGATAACTAGCAAAAGTAGTCAGATAGTGCCGCACTTGTGTGCAGAACATCTGGAGTGACGTAAGAATCGATCTGTGTCGGACTGAGTCCGGCGGATCGAAGCATACGTCACAAAATTCTACTTTTGCCGGTATCTAGGGCTTGATAACTAAGGCGAATCAGCCTCGCCTCAAATACGCTGTGGAATTCCAGCGTATTTGAGGTAGACATGTTGATAACTACCCCTCAAAGTCTCTAATCAACAATGGACAGTTGAAACAAAGGCAGTTTGAGAAGATAGACAAGAATGTGTGATGTCTTATGTTGTCCGCTATATAGAAGGGTACATGCCTAAAAAATATGTTTCTAGTAACAAGAGTTAATACCTCATATTTTTATATTTATTTAGTGGAACATAGGTTCCCATTAATAGTTATATTGTGTTCTTATACAGTTTTGTTTGAGAGAAATTTGCTTTTATAGTATAGGCCACTTGTCATATTTAGGGGAAGACAGGGTAGAGGGAATGGGGAGAGCAAAAAAAAAAAAAAAGGAGGGTGGTGGTAAGGTCTTTTGTGGTTGGTTTGGGGATTAGTCCGGGAACTTGTCTGACCAGGGCAACCAAGTTGTATAATAGAAGTCTAATTTGTCTAATACCCTATGAGAGTAAAGCTCCATCTTCTTGATGTATTCAATAATGGAAAAAAACCTGTGAGTAGGGGGGTGGGTCCCTATTCTTCCAAGCGCTCACTATCGCTAGTTTGGTGGCCATGAAAAGGTAAATTAGAAGAGCATCAGTAGCTGGCGTTAAATTTGAGACTTTCATATGGAGTAAACATATTTCTAGTTTGTAAGGTGGTGTCAATGATAACTGGTGGATCATATCAAATAGTCTCCGCCAGATAGGTTGAATCTTCGGACATGACCACCACACATGTAGAGATGTGCCCAATTAATCACAACTTCGCTAGCAGTATGGGGAGTGCATGCTGTAGATCTTATGTAATGTGATGGGGACCAGGTGTCACCTCACCATGATTTTATAATGCAGTTCCCAGAGGGTGGCGCAGTGCAGCAGTTTTTTGGTAGTAGTGGATCTCCTATACCAGGCATCCGCATCAGCTGTGAAATCTATCTCCCTTTCCCAGGCCATATATTGGGGTGTCGTGACGTATATGAGGTTCAAGGAGTGATCTATAATGGAAAGACAGTGAATGTTTAAGGTTACAGCCCTGTATCCATTTGCTTTCCCATGCTGTTAACTTACATGGGTCATGCTTAGGGTATCCCCAGAACCTCAACCAAGAGCTGAGACGGAATGCCTCAAAGTGTAGACCGGTCAGAATTTGGTACGTCAAACATAATTGAGGGTGCAACAGCCATCTGTCATTATGGTACAAGTCTGAAACTAGACTGACTCGAAGGTTTCACCAAGAATCTATATGAGAGTCAGGTAAGCAATATATGGCGCTCACCAAAGAGAGGGCGGGGGATGGGTGAGGGGAAATACCCAGACTATGAGGCCTACTTATCAAGCCATCAACTTTCTTGCAATCGCCGGCACCAATATGCTCGCCTGACATCGCCTAACATCGCGGCCACGGACCTGAATACACTCTCCATATTTATTAAAAAAGCTGTCAAAAAGCTGCGCACCAAGTACGGGGCGATGAGCAGCGGACTGTTGTTAACTAACAGTCATCGATCTCACTGCTATTCGGCTTTTTCCAACTTTATTTATATACTGTCACTAAACACCGCCACTTTTCTAAAATGTTTAACCCCTATCCCGCCACTCCTGGACCCTGCCGCAACTAAATAAAGTTATTAACCCTTATCCCGCCACTCCCGGAGCTCACCGCAACTCTAATAAACTTATTAACCCCTATTCCGCCACTCCCCGACACCGCTGCAACTAACTAAATGTATTAACCCCTATCCTTCCGCTTCCGGAGGCCACCGCAACTCTAATAAAGGTACTAACCCCTATCCCTCCGCTCCCGGAGCCTACTGCAACTAAATAAATGTATTAACCCCTAAAACCCTGGCCTCCCACATCACTACCACTTACTAAACCTATTAACCCCTAAACTACCAGCCTCCCACATCGCCATAAACTAAATTAAGCTATTAACCCCTAAACCTAACAACCCGCTAACTGTACATTAAAATTACATCATCCCTATCTTATAATAAATTTAAACTTACCTTTAGAATTAAATTAAACTATATTAAACTATTAATTAACCTACCCTAACTATTATACTAAAATGACATTAAACTATAGTAAACTATTAATTAATCTACCCTAACTATTACACTAAAATTACATTAAACTACAAATTAAATTAAATATATAGTTAAAAACCTAACCCTACTCAAATAATTTAAATCTACTATTAAAAATTACAAAGTTACAAAAAACTAACAACTACGTTACACAAAATAACAAACACTAAGTTACAATAAAAATAAACACTGCTACACAAAATAAGAAATAAATTATCAAATATTTAAACTAATTACACCTAATCTAAGAGCCCTATGAAAATAAAAATGCCCCCCCCCCCCCAAAAAAAAAAAAACTCTAGCCTACAATTAACTACCAAGGGCCCTTAAAAGGGCCTTTTGCGGGGCATTGCCCCAAAGAAATCAGCTCTTTTACCTGTAAAAAAAAATACAAATACCCCCAACAGTAAAACCCACCGCTGTAAGAGATAGCTAATTATGAGGATCTCAACTGCAGACTTTCTGTAAATATTTGTAAATGCTAAAAATGCTAGTTAGCTAATGAACTATCACTTAATAATAGCCTAGAGTTGCTTCAGTGAAATTACTTAAGACGTATATATGTAATGTTGCAATCAAATAAATCTAACGTGTTGCAACATAAATACAAGCATATGTTTATCAACCACAAATAATGGGTTCAGGACTTATACTGCTGTGTGCTGGAATGAAGTAGCATCAAGCTTGGCAGATGAACCTTGCCTATTCAATCTAACAGTTACTCCGTGAGAGAGTTTGACAGTGTTGGATGCTGCTGCTTGAGCAGAGATCACAGTTGGCAGCGATATAGTACTCCGGAGTTCCGTGCTGCTTGTAACTATTAAGCTGTGTGAATGAGTCAGAGCAAGAGAGATCCAATGCTCCGCTGTGAGTGACATGGCGGGGGGATGTAATCGCAGTAGCGAATGATGTGTAGCTTCTGCTTAGGGGTGTGTCGTAGCTCCGTGAACAGGAACGGGTCAGCTAGACCGAATCGGGAAAGCTCAAGTCACAAAACATTCAGTAAGTATGTCATTCAGAGCAATACAGATATAGTTAGAGCTTGCTGAGCAGTAATCAGGAGATCAACAGTTTGTTAGGATGGGATGAGTCCAGCAAGCTGTGTAAACAGCTGATCTTAACTTTGCTCCGATGAGAGGAGTTCAGCAAGGGGTTAGCGTCCAACAGTCCAGAGTTCTGATAAATTAGTTGATGAACAGGTTAATCCTGGAAAACAAGATAAAGAGATTATAATCCAAAAGTAGTAGTGAGTCAGGAGACACACTGACGTGGCTGAGTTAAGCTTGGAAGCACAATAACTAAGCACCTGTTTAAGGTGTGGTGAAACCTTAAATAGAGGTAGTGACTAAACTCATCATGTGACTACTGGTGAGAAGGAAAATATGAGATGGAATTCTTACAGATGCCCCCCCCCCCCTCAAACAAGCTGACCATCGGCTTGAAGTTTAGGTCTATGAGGGTAACATCTGTGGAAACGTGAGATGAGTCTAGGGGCATTTATATGAGTATAAGGTTCCCAGGTGTCATCTTCAGGGGAATAACCCTTCCAGCGGACCAAATACTGCAATTCGCCATTGAGGAGTCTAGAATCCAGAAGATCTTGAACCTCATAGGTATCTGCATCTAAGAGCATAGGTGCAGGAGGAAGAACCACCTTCTGTGAATCATAGTTAGTAGCTGGTTTTAACAGTGAAACATGAAAAGAAGGGTGGATTCCTAGAGATGGCGGAAGATCAAGTGTGACAGCGTTAGCATTGATGATGCGAATAATGCTGAATGGTCCAAGGAGCAACCCAGCTAACTTTTTGCTAGGTATTTGCAACTTAAGATTTTTAGTCGAGAGACAGACCTTGTCGCCTATAGAATATTGAGGTGACGGTCTTCTTCGTAGGTCGTAGTACCGCTTCTGGGTACCTTGAGCTTGTTGGATGTTTTTACGTAACACCTGGAAGTTTTTGGTTAGTTTTTGAGTTAGTTCATCAACAGTGAGTGAGTTTACTGAGTCGCTGTTCATTAATGAAAATCTAGGGTGATAGGCGAAGTTAGCATAAAACGGCGTCAAGTTGGAGGATGAGTTTAGCGTATTATTGTAGGCAAATTCTGCCATAGATAAATAACATAGCCAATCATTCTGATGGTAAGCACAGTAACACCGTAGATATTGTTCTAGCCACTGGTTCAGTCTTTCTGATTGGCCGTTAGTTTGAGTGTGATATGCGGTGCTTAATCAATTGTCAATTTGTAACACTTCGGTGAGATGTTTCCAGAAACGAGAGGTAAACTGGCTACCCCTATCTGTGGTTATAATGGAGGGGAGTCCGTGGTAAAGGACAACAGAATCTAAGAAGAGTTGAGCTGTCTCTGCAGATGTGGGCAGTTTATGAAAAGGAATGAAGTGAGCCATCTTAGTGAGAACGTCAGTTACGACAAAGATGGTGTTTTGCCCTGAGCTTAATGGTAGTTCTACTATAAAGTTCATTCCTAAATGAGTCCAAGGTCTTTCTGGGATTCGCATAGGCATGAGGAGTCCATATGGTGGTTTCTTTTCAGCCTTTGACGTTATGCATAGGGTGCATTCTCGGATATAATCCTTTATAGTAGTTTCCATGTTGGGCCACCAGTAACCTCTATCAAGCAGATCCTTTGTTCTCTTGATGCCAGGATGGCCTAAAAGAGGAGGGTCATGGTGCTGTTTGAGTGGTTCTGGAATATATAACTTGGATCCATAGTAATATAGATTGTTGTCATATTTCAGATGACGTAATGGTATCTCCTTGTCAGTGCATAATGCTGCTTGTAAGCGTGTGGTGAAGACAGGTAACAACCCTAGGAACTTCTCCGGGGGGATGATCGAGGTAGGAGCTTGAACGAATAGGGGTCTTTGTTCTTTTCGGGATAATGCATCAGTCTTTCCATTCCTTGAGCCAGGCCTATAGATAATCTGGTAGTTAAATCGACTGAAATAGAGGCTCCATCTCACTTGTCTACCAGATGGGGTCTTGTTTTTTTGAAGGAATTTGAGGTTACAATGGTCTGTATAGATGATGATTGGCAGATCTGTACCTTCTAACAAATGCCTCCAATGCTCAAAAGCCCATTTAATGGCCAGAAGCTCTTTCTCCCCAATGGGATAATTAATCTCAGGTGGAGACATAATCTAAGAATAAAACGCTACTGGATTGAGAGGTTCCTTTACGCTCTTTCTTTGGGAGAGACACGCACTGAGAGCGTAGTCAGATGAGTCAACTTCTAGGATATATTGTAGTGTGGGGTGTGGGAGCAGATGGAAATTATTCTTTAAGAAATTGAATGCTTCGGTAGCTTGAGTGTTCCATTGAAAGGGTATGCTGGAACTAGTGAGTTTGGTGAGGGGTTTAGCTATCTTGGAGAAATTTCTTGTGAATTTCCTGTAGTAGTTACTGAAGCCAAGAAATCGCTGTAACTCCTTCCTGTTTGTAGGTTGCGGCCCGAGTTTGACAGCCTCTACCTTGTTCTCCTGAATCTGGATCCCTCTGGGGCTAATGGAATATCCAAGAAATGAGATTTCTTCAGTATGGAAGACACACTTTTCTGGCTTTGCGTAGAGCCTATGGACTTGGAATCTCGACAAAACCCAACTTACATGTTTGACATGTTCTTCCAAGTTAGTTGAGTAAACTAAGATGTCGTCTAAATAAACGACTACACAGGTATCCAACAAGTCTCAAAAAATATCATTGATGAAGAACTGGAAGGTGGCGGGAGCATTGGTTAACCCAAATGGCATAACCAGATATTCATATAAACCGTACCTAGTCCTGAAAGTGGTGAGCCACTCATCACCCTCTCTGATATGTACCAAATTATAAGCTCCCCTTAGGTCCGATTTCGTGGTGGAGGCGTTCAATCAATTCGGGGATCAGGGGCAAAGGGTACCTATTTTCTTGATTGTTATTTTGTTCAATTCCCTGAAATCTATAATTGGTCGTAGAGAATGATCCTTATTTTAAATGAAGAAGATTCCGTCTCCAGCTGAAGAGACAGAGGGTCGAATGAAACCTTTCCTCAAGTTATCCTCCAAATATGTCTTTAAGTGGTCCAGTTCAGGTTGACACAATGGGTAGAGGTGTCCACAGGGAGGAGAGGTGCCGGGTTTAAGGTCAATTGGGCAATCGTAAGAACGATGAGGCGGTAGACTTTCTGCTTACTTCTTACTGAAAACTTCAGAACATTTGGAGTAAGACTCCGGAATTGATGGTTGTTCTGTAGGTAGATCAGAGATCTGTAGCAAAGGAGTGTGGTTATAACAAGTTTGTTGGCAGTAAGGAGAGTTTAGTCTGAAATGTAAGGTTTTCCAATCTACCGTGGGTTCATGTAGTTGTAACCACTGTAGACCAAGAACGATTAGGAAAAGAGGAGAGAGAATCACATCAAAACAAATGTATTCTTGGTGTGAGTCAGAGGATGTTACCAGAATAGGTATGGTGTGGTGAGTGATTGGACCAGAGGATATCTCAGAACCATCTATGAACCAACAAGAATAGACACAGGAGTTTTATTTTGCATTAGCGGAATTTTATTGCCAATAACAACTGATTTGTCAATGTAATTTCTGTGTGCCCTAGTATCAATGATGGCCTCTCTCGTCATATGTTTTTGTTCCCACTGTAATGAGAGAGATAAAGTACAATGAACAGGCTTATCATGGACAATGAGAGAAGTCACATTAGATGGGGACTTACTGTTCTTGTTCTTTTCCAGAATAGGACAGTCTCTGACTGTGTGAGCTGGTTTGCCACAGTACATACATAACCCCTTGGGTTTCCTTCTAAGACGTTCCTCTGTGGTTAAAGGTCCTTGAATGAAGCCTATATCCATGGCTTCATGGCTATTAGATGATGGAGAAGGGGGTATTGAGAGCTGAGTAGGGTTCCCAGGTTTTCTGTATCCGCATTCATTGTAATGGCGTTCAGATTTCCTCTCACGGAGTCTCCTATCTACTTGCATAGCCAACCTCATTAGGGCTTCTAGTGAATCAGGTAGGTCTGTTTGGGCAAGTGCGTCCTTTACTGCTTCTGAAAGTCCAAGCCTGAACTGATTTTTTAATGCAATGGTATTCCATTGAGAGTCAGTCGCGTACTGTTTGAATTCCATTATGTACACTTCAACAGGACGGGTTCCTTGTTTCAATTTTCTCATCTTTCCTTCAGCAGTAAGTTGTAGGTTTGAATCAGAGTAAAATTCATCCATTACTGGGAGGAATGAATTCAAAGAGGATAGGACAGGGTTGTCCGTTTCATAGAGAGTGTCCGCCAAAACCCTGGGTTCAACTCTAAGGAAGGATATCAGGGTTAAAACCTTGATATTATCATTGGGGTAGGTCTTAGGTTTTAGGTTAAATATTAGAAGGCAGGCGTTTTTGAATTGCCGATACTGACTCCTATCTCTATAGAACGAATCTGGGGGGGAGATGTGTGGTTCTGGGGTATTATCACTTGAGGATGATTTAGTAGTCACAGTGTCCCTGATGACCTTCCTAAGTGTCTCGTTTTCCATTTGTAAATCCCTCAGTCCTTGGCTTAGTTCATCCACTCGTTGTGAGAGGTTATATACAATTTGGGGCAGGTCTGCTGGATCCATATTCTTTTCTCGCTTAGTTCTTAATTCTGTAAGAGATAGCTAATAATGAGGATCTCAACTGCAGACTTTCTGTAAATATTTGTAAATGTATCACTTTAGCTAATGAACTATCACTTAATAATAGTCCAGAGTTGCTTCAGTGAAATTACTTAAGACGTATACAGTATATGTAATGTTGCCATCAAATAAATCTAACGTGTTGCAACATAAATACAAGCATATGTTTATCAACCACAAATAATGGGTTCAGGACTTATACTGCTGTGTGCTGGAATGAAGTAGCATCAAGCTTGGCAGATGAACCTTGCCTATTCAACCTAACAGTTACTCCGTGAGAGAGTTTGACAGTGTTGGATGCTGCTGCTCGAGCGTGAATGAGTCAGAGCGAGAGAGATCCGATGCTCCGCTGTGAGTGACGTGGCGGGGGTGTGTAGTGATGATGTAATTTTAATGTACAGTTAGCGGGTTGTTAGGTTTAGGGGTTAATAGGTTAATTTAGTTGATGGCGATGTGGGGGGCTTTCGGTTTAGGGGTTAATAGGTTTAGTAAGTGGTAGTGATGTGGGAGGCCAGGGGTTTAGGGGTTAATACGTTTATTTAGTTGCGGTGGGCTCCGGGAGTGGCGTGATAGGGGTTAATATATTTATTTATGTGGCGGCAGGGTCCGGAAGTGGCGGAATAGGGGTTAATAACATTTTGTAGGTGGCGGCGATGTAGGGGGTGGAAGAATAGGGGTTAATAACATTATGTAGGTGGAGGCGATGTAGGGGGCGGCAGATTAGAGGTGTTTAGACTTGGGGTTCATGTTAGGGTGCTAGGTGTAAACATAACTTTTATTCTCCCATAGGAATCAATGGGATATTGGGCAGCAGCGTACATAAGCTTTTGCTGCTTTCAGACTTCCATTGATTCCTATGGCATCCGCCGCCTCCACGGCAGCGGATTGAAAAGCAGGTACGCTGGGACGGAATAGTGGTGAGCGTACCTGTTAGAACTTTGATAACTAGCAAAAGTAGTCAGATTTGTATTCGGAACATCTGTAATGACGTAAGCATCAATCTGTGTCGGACTGAGACTGGCGGATCGTATGTTACGTCACAAATTTTAACTTTTGCCGGTCAGTAGGCTTTGATAAATGAGGCTAATCAAGCTTGCTACAATTACGCTGCGGAATTCCAGCGTATTTGCTGTTGACGGCTTGATAAATAGGCCTCCAGGTCTTACTTGATCCCAGAACTGAAGTGCCTCCTGAAGTATAGATGATGTTGTGTTTAAATTTTGCCTATAATGTGACAGTATCCATATGAGGTCAAAAAGCTCCAAGTTTGCTGGTATTAATGATGCTTCTAAGTCGTACCATCTGGGAGGTTGTGTTAGGATGTTCCAACTCATAATATGAGCGAGGCAGGCCACTTATAATATAGGATGATATTAGGAAGGGTTAAACCTCCATGCAAAAGTGGTCTCTGTAGTGTTTGCCTGGAGATTCTGGGTCTTTTATCTTTCCAAATGTAGTCAGTAATGAGGCCCTGCAGCTTATTAAGAATCGTCTGAGGACTGTTATGTGGAATGCATCTGAATAAATAGATACATTTGGAGATAAAAGACATCTTAACCACTGCTATTCTCCCTGACCATGATATCTCCCGGAATGCACATGAGAGAAAAATATTTTTGAATTCTAAGAGTCTCTCTGAATAATTCTTGGCGATTGTAACGAAGGGGTCTGCACTTAGAAAAGTTCCAAGAATCTTAATATATAAAGAGCTCCAATGAAATTGAAATGAGCGCTGTAGATATACTAGGTTTAGGGCTGATATGTGAATAGGCAATGCCTCAGTTTTGGTGATGTTTAGTTTATAGAAACTCATTAAACCAAAATGGTCAAGAAGTTTGGGGACTGCGGGAATAGAGATATCTGGGGTCATCATAAATAAAGCAATGTCATCGGCGTAGAGGGAGATTTTGTGTTTCGAGTTTTCTGTGGGAAAACCATGTATTTGTGGGTCTAGCCTGATTGCTTGGGCTATGGGTTGTATGGATAAAGCAAATAAGAGGGGAGAGAGGGGGCATCCCTGCCTGGTGACGTTACATATAGTGAATGAGTTGGAGTGGAAACCGACACCTCTAATTCTGGCAGTCGGGGAAGAGTAAAGGGCTTGAACTGCCTGTATAAAATCAATAGGTAGGTTGAAAGCTCTCATTGTCTCCCATAGGTAGCCCCACCTTACCCTGTCAAATGCCTTCTCCGCACTAAGAGACAGGGCAATAAATGGGTTCCCCCCCAGTGGAGACAACGGAAAGAATGTTCAATATATGCCTAGTAGCGTCCGAGCCCTCCCTATTTGGTATAAAATCCACCTGGTCGGGATGGACCAGGTGTGCGATCACTTTGGATAATCTATTGACTATTATTTTAGAGTATAACTTGGTATCTAGGTTGAGCAAAGATATGGGTCGGTAGCTACTGCAGTTTTCTGGGGGTTTACCTGGCTTTAGAATTGTCACTATTGTGGCTTCCAAGAATTCACTCCCGAAGGAGCCTGTGCGCATGACTTCCTGAAACATTCAACATAGAATGGGGGTGATAATGGGTTGAAATGTTTTATAAAATCTAGCTGTGAAGCCATCAGGGCCAGGAGATTTCCCTACCTTTAAACCGTTAATAGCTCTCTGGACTTATTCAATCGTTATCGGGTTATGAGTTCAGGGCAACTTTCTCGTGGGAGCTGGGGTAAGTGTAATGTGCCTAAAAATTAACAGACTTGACTAATAGGTAGTGGGTCCATGTCAAGACTGGGTTCTATGTTATAGAGAGAATAATAGAATGATTTAAATGTTTTGCCGATGTCTTTGGGGAAGAATAAATTTTTATCGTTAGTCGTTTTAATGGAGGTAATCTTAGAGTGTACTGTACAGTGTTGTAACTTAGCTGCTAGTAGTGAAGAATCTTTATTACCACAGTAATAAAAAATTCTCTTGAACTTCTCTAACATGAACTGAACTTTGTGGAATTCCAGTTCTTGAATTTGTTTAGACATTTTTGCTATTTCGTCTGTGACTGATACAGAGTAAGCTAGATTTAGTTGTCTTCTAAGCAACCTTAATTGTGTAGTGAGTACTGAAATAGGGGCTCCCTGTTCTTTATGGGCCTTGGCTTCTAACTTAAAGAAATGCCCTCTAAGGTAAGCTTTGAGCGAGGCCCATACTATCTGAGTCGAGGTTTGGATATGAATAGCATTGATGTTAAGAAAGTAAATCTTGGGTTTCTGTTTTATAGATAGGGTCTGTAACCATCCAATTCGAGAGTCGCCAAGAAGTTGAGGGGGCCCATGTGGTGGTGGGGGATCAAGCGAGAAAGTAAGTGCATCATGATCTGACCAAGAGATAGGAGATATTTTGATATAAGTAATCAGGTCAAGCATTCTTGAACTTGTAAAGAAATAGTCAATATGGGTATGTGATTTATGGGGGGATGAATAAAAGGTGTAATCTTTGTCTTGTGGATGACAAGACAAGGATTTTACAGGAAAATTACATTATCCTGTAAGTGAAGATCATTGGAATGCAAAATATGTTCAGTAAATATACAGTAACCACATAAATACATAAATGCATATGTACACACACACATATATAGATACATATTCATATTTAGACATGTATATGTATGTATTTCTATGTTAAAGGGACAGTAAACCTTAAAATTAATGTTATATAATTCTGCACATAGTGCAGAATTATATAACATTATATTAGCCAACCATTATTAAACATAATATTGCCATTTTATTTTTAGCAAAAAACGCTGTTTTACAGACCCGCTCTCTGGGCTCTGCTGAGCGGGTCTGTTTTTTTTCCTCAGTGCATCGGGCCAGCTGTATAGTCACAGCCTGGCTCGACCGCGCCATAAGACTAAGTGCAGCTCGTTCACGCTCTGTCTGACAGCAGGAGCGAGCTGCACTTAGTCTTATGGCACGGTCGGGCCGGGCTGTGACTATACAGCTGGCCCAATGCGCTGAGGAAAAAAAACAGACCCGCTCAGCAGAGCCCAGAGAGCGGGTCTGTAAAACAGCGTTTTTTGCTAAAAATAAAAAGGCAATATTATGTTAAATAATGGTTGGCTAATATAATGTTATATAATTCTGCACTATGTGCAGAATTATATAACATTCATTTTAAGGTTTACTGACCCTTTAAAGTCTTTTGTCTGCCTTTTTTTCCTAACACCTGAGAACTCATATCTTTGAGCCCTTATCATTTTTTAATGCAATATTTTTCTAAATAATTTTATTATATAGTGTTATTATGTGTAACTGTACATTTTAATGTATTTTTTATGTTTTTTGTGTAACTTTTTATTCGCGCATAACAGTTAACCAAAGTTCTGATGTCACGCCAACCAGACATGCATTAAATTAAATTGCGCTCGAGTGCACAACTTCCGATGTGCGCAAACACTCGCGATAAACCCCTAATTGCTTGCACGCAACAGTTAGCATGCCACTCAATCTATCCCAAAGTGCTTGAACACTTGAATATGTGCAAGTATTAAACAACAGGTAGGTAAAAGGTATGACAAACAACAGCAGCATATAATGGCAGATGTCCAAAGACCCAGCTGACACGTTTTGGCAATAGCCGTAGTCTTAGCTTAATATCCATAGTGTTAGCATGACACTAATAAGCATAATATTTATTTATTAGTATGAATGTTGCAATTGGCCCTACATAGATAGATAGATAGATAGATAGATAGATATGATAATTGTGTCATCCAGAGGCGGTTCTAGAACTTAAAATAATGGTGGTCAAAAAGTTGAATAGCAGTTGACTTTTGTGTTATCTTTTTTTTTATACTTCTTGATCTAAACTTCATTTTTAATATCGAAATAAAGCATTCAAAATGATGCATTAAAATGTAAAATTAGGGGGGGCGGAGCCGGACAGCAAGAGTAATGGCCGCACATTGAAGAGGCTCCGTAACAAACTATTTAAAAATATCATCTGTGGTGAGGTAAAGCTGGACAAACTCACTAGACCACACTTTATAGAACCCAGAGATATAATATAACATAAAGGGAAAAAGGTAGTTTAACAAGGAGCCTTTACCATATTTCAAGCGTCAGCAATAATATAAAGCACAAACAGCAAATACTACAGCAGTCTGCACATCTGCCATAGAAACACCGGTCATTTGCAAACAGCACTCTCGATAATGAAGTTCGGAAGAATATCCCCTGGACTGTCAGGATCAAAAGCAGAGGTATACTTTGGTTGCCGCAATTTAACATAGTGACCTCCTAAGCCAGAGAAAATTGCCACACAACACTAGGAGAGCCCTGCTTCAGCCTTATTGATATCTGACTACGCAACAAAAACCCTTCCTGAGAACGGAGCTTTTAAAATGGCGGCTGCTAATAAATGGTACCAGCAAATGCATCTTCTTGTCGATACGCACTTTCAAAGCCTCAAACAAACCGAAGCCAGCCCTATAGAAGTATTAAGTGCTGCTAAAGTCTGTGGCTCAAACACTGCACCTCACTCAGCTTCGATACGAAAGCAAGTAATACTACGTGAGGCTACAAATGTGCCTGAAGGCTCGCCAGAAACACGGACCCTCAAGCTCCATACGGAGCATGATAAATGGGCCCCTATAGATGTATATGCTTGGTTTATTATTAATGTTACCTACTACTTAGAGACCTGGCTGCTCATGTGGTTGGAATACTATCTTTATAATTGCGTTCTCCTGTGACATATTCACTCAAACTGTTAATATGGCAAGTAAACTATCTAGTATGCCTATAATTTCTAGGTATATAACTCTAGCACATCATTGTTCAGATGGTGGGTTTCTATTGGCACCCTCTAAAAAGCTATGCATCATATGTATCACACGTCCTTGCACCTTTAATTCTCTCTTGAATAGCTTGTATACTTGTCATCAGAATTAATAAAAATAATGCTATCACACTATTGA
The DNA here is from genome assembly GCF_027579735.1 of Bombina bombina. NCBI lineage: Eukaryota > Metazoa > Chordata > Amphibia > Anura > Bombinatoridae > Bombina > Bombina bombina. The sequence continues at coordinate 673,832,694 of NC_069499.1, forward strand.
TCTGATGGCTGATATTTGTTTGCAGCCCCTGAAAAGCTATGTCTTACATGTAGTGTCATGTGAATTAGCTTGTTTTATTGTCTCTTGGCTGGGTGCGGGTTGTGTTGTTTCTCGTTGTGGTAGATTCCTGCTTACTGAAATAGTCACCTGTTGTTGGGTATAGGGCCCATACCCAGTCGGCAGGGCTTGATTAGATGAAAGAATTAAAACAATATTCTTTGTAGTATTAGTAGATACAACTATATTTTTATACTGAATAAACGCAGGCCTTAACATATTCCACTAGCACAGATAACGATTTATACCCCTGAGTTTTTTCCTCATTGATATAGTATTTAAAGCAACTGTACTTTTGCCCTGAGCTAATCTAAGCCACAATATATTCTATCATTTCAGAAGCAGTCTTAGTCTCACAATATAATTAGAGGACACCTCCATTTTGATCTCAACCTTTTAAAGGAACATTCCGGTCAAAATTTAAATGTACATAGATGAATTACATATTTGAATAGAAACAAATTTGCAATATAGATGTATTGGCAAAAATGCTTCTATTAAGAGTTATCACTGTTTTAGTGTTAACATTTTTCTCTGCATGTGCACGTGAAGTATAAATAGATATTCTCACAGCACCGGCAATTTAAATACTGCAGCTGCTCAGATCATCAGTGGAGCTTGTATCATGTCAGCACTTAACAAATTGAGTCATTACCAGATGTTTAAAGCACCTTAGGCTCTCTGAGCAAGTGCTGTGTTTAAAATGCTGGTGCACGGTGCATACTTAAATACACTTTTGAAACAGCTATAGCTTTTATTAGAAGCATTTTTGCTAATACATGTATATTAAAAAAATGCTTCTATTCAAAACTACAATGAATCCATGTAAAGTAAATTTTTGGCTGGAATGTCCCTTTAATCATCAGTATTTAAACAGAGATAATGCAACAAGCCCACTAGTACCTCCTCTATTAACAGGCCCTGTAAAAGTTATTTCACATTGTTTACCGGCCGGACTCCTACCCTCCCCCTCATAGTATTCTGACACTTTTTGATACTGACCAGAGACTTATATCATGGTTTCACTTGATACATACTGCACTTATTATAATATTCCTCTAACTAACTATATATGCTTAAGCTGCCCATATATGTTACAAGAAACTATCGGCTAGATTACGAGTTGTGCGTTAAGGTAAAAAAGCAGTGTTAACAGGTCGCTGGTATTACGAGACTTGCAGGTATGGGGGCACTGCACACTTTTTTGGCCTTACCACAAACCTACTTACGTTAATTTCGTAAAAGGCTTTTTTCTATGGGACTTCCATAGCGCCGGTTATACGAGTTTGTCCTAGGAGGCCAAAAAGTTAGAGGTACACCCTACCCTGTCAAGTTTCGTACCGCATTTTAAAGTCAGTAGTTATGAGTTTTACACTACAAAGCTGTAGCATAAAACTCATAACTAAAGTGCTAAAAAGTACACTAACACCCATAAACTACCTATTAACCGGCCCTCCTGCATCGCAAACACTAAAATAAAATTATTAACTCCTAATCTGCCGCTCCGGACATCGCCGCCACTATAATAAACATATTAACCCCTAAACCGGCACACTCCCGGCTCGCAAACACTAATTAAATATTGTTAACCCCTAATCTGCTGTCCCTAACATTGCCGTCTCCTACATTATACTTATTAACCCCAAATCTGCCGCCCCCAATGTCACTGCCACTATTCTAAATTTATTAACCCTTTAAATCTAAATATAACCCTAACACCCCCTAACTTAAATATAATTTAAATAAATCTAAATAAAATTACTATCATTACCTAAATTATTCCTATTTAAAACTAAATACTTACCTATAAAATAAACCCTAAGCTAGCTACAATATAACTAATAGTTACATTGTAGCTAGCTTAGGGTTTATTTTTATTTTACAGGCAAGTTTGTATTTATTTTAACTAGGTAAACTAGTTAGTAAATAGTTATTAACTATTTACTAACTACCTAGCTAAAATATATACAAATTGAGCTGTAAAATAAAACCTAACCTAAGTTGCACTAACACCTAACACTACACTACAATTAAATAACTTACCTAAATTAGATACAATTAAATAAATTAAATACAATAAGCTAAATTACAAAAAAAAACAACACTAAATTACAGAAAATAAAAAACAAATTACAAGATATTTAAACTAATTACACCTAATCTAAGAGCCCTATCAAAATAAAAAAGACCCTAGCTTAAACTATCAATAGCCCTTAAAAGGGCCTTTTGAGGGGGAATTGCCCCAAAGAAATCAGCTCCTTTACCTGTAAAAAAAAATACAAACAGCCCCCCAACAGTAAAACCCACAACCCACACAACCAACCCCCCAAATAAAACCCTAACTAAAAATACCTAAGATCCCCATTGCGCTGAAAAGGGCATTTGGATGGACATTGCCCTCTATTGCTGCCCAAAGCCCTAACCTAAAAAAAAAACCCCACCCAATACACCCTTAAAAATCATAGCACTAATCCCAGAAGATTCACTTACCAGGAGAAGTCTTCATCCAAGCAGCAAGATGTCCTCAACGAAGCCGGGAGAAGTGGTCCTCCAGATGGGCAGAAGTGGTCCTCCAGACGGGCAGAAGTCTTCACCCAGGTGGCATCTTCTATCTTCATCCTTCCGATCAGAGCGGCTCCATCTTCAAAACATCCGGCACGGTGCATCCTCTTCAATCGATGGCTTTGTCGGAATGAATGTACCTTTAAGTGACGTCATCCAAGATGGCGTCCCTTAGATTCCGATTGGTTGATAGAATTCTATCAGCCAATCGGAATTAAGGTAGAAAAAATCCTGGATGACGTCACTTAAAGAAACATTCATTCCGGAGAAGCCGTCGATTGAAGAGGATGCTCCACGCCGGATGTCTTGAGTATGGAGTCGCTCCGCGTCGGAAGGATGAAGATAGAAGATGCCGTCTGGATGAAGACTTCTGCCCGTCTGGAGGACCACTTCTGCCGGCTTCGTTGAGGATATCTTGCTGCTTGGATGAAGATTTCTCCCAATAAGTGAATCTTCGGGGATTAGTGATAGGATTTTTAAGGGTGTATTGGGTGGGGTTTTTTTTTAGGTTAGGGCTTTGGGCAGCAATAGAGCTAAATGACCTTTTAAGGGCAATGCCCATCCAAATGCCCTTTTCAGGGCAATGGGGAGCTTAGGTATTTTTAGTTAGGGTTTTATTTGGGGGGTTGGTTGTGTGGGTGGTGGGTTTTATTGTTGGGGGATTGTTATTTTTTTTTTTTTACAGGTAAAAGAGCTGATTTCTTTGGGGCAATTCCCCTGCAAAAGGCACTTTTAAGGGCTATTGATAGTTTAGTTTAGCTTAGGCTAGGGTTTTTTTTATTTTGGGGGGGCTTTTTTTATTTTGATAGGGCTCTCAGATTAGGTGTAATTAGTTTAAATATCTTGTAATTTGTTTTTAATTTTCTGTAATTTAGTGTTTGTTTGTGTTTGTAATTTAGCTAATTGTATTTAATTTATTTAATTGTATTTAAGTTAGGTAAGTTATTTAATTGTAGTGTAGTGTTAGGTGTTAGTGTAACTTAGGTTAGGTTTTATTTTACAGGTCAATTTGTATTTATTTTAGCTAGGTAGTTATTAAATAGTTAATAACTATTTAATAACTATTCTACCTAGTTAAAATAAATACAAAGTTGCCTGTAAAATAAAAATAAACTCTAAGCTAGCTACAATGTAACTATTAGTTATATTGTAGTTGGCTTAGGGTTTATTTTATAGGTAAGTATTTAGTTTTAAATAGGAATAATTTAGGTAATGATAGTAATTTTATCTAGATTTATTTAAATTATATTTAAGTTAGGGGGTGTTAGGGTTAGAGTTAGGTTTAAAGGGTTAATCAATTTAGAATAGTGGCGGCGACATTGGGGACGGCAGATTTGGGGTTAATAAGTATAATGTAGGTGGCGGCGATGTTAGGGACAGCAGATTAGGGATTAACAATATTTAACTAGTGTTTGCGAGGCGGGAGTGTGTGTATAGTTTAAATATTCAAACAAAGCACAGCACTGTATAAAATATTCACAGAATTTTTAATGATAAATATAAAGTGCATATAGAGGGGGCTAGTTATCAAGCCGTCTACTTTTCTGGCTTCGCCGGCCCAATACGTCCGCCTAAGCTCGCCTACCTTCGCCGCCGCGGACCTGAAAAAATACGCCTAAGTTATCAAATAAAGCTGTCAAAAAGCCACGGGGCGATGAGCAGCGGACTGTGACAGTTATCACTCATCCGATCTCGCTGCCCTTCGGCTTTTTCCCAGCTTTATTGCTAGCCTGTCACTAAGCACTCACACTAAACTGCACTGTTCTACCCCCTATACCGGCGCCCCCGGAGCCCCCCGCAACTCAATAAAGTTACTAACCCCTAAACCGCCGCTCCTAGACCCTGCCGCAACTCTGATAAATGTATTAACCCCTAAACCGCCGCTCCCGGACACCGCTGCCACCTACATTATACCTAGTAACCCCTATCCTGCCCCCCCTATACCGTCGCCCTCTATTATAAAATTATTAACCCCTATCCTGCTGATCCCGCACCTCTCCGCAACTAAATAAATAGTTTAACCCCTAAACCGCCGCTCCATGAACCCGCCGCAACCTATAATAAATTTATTAACCCCTATCCTGCCCCCCACTACGCCGCCGCCACTGTAATAAAATGATTAACCCCTAAACCTAAGTCTAACCCTAACCATAACGCCCCCCTAACTTAAATATTAATTAAATAAATCTAAATAAATTAACTCTTATTAACTAAATGAATCCTATTTAAAACTAAATACTTACCTTTAAAATAAACCCTAATATAGCTACAATATAAATAATAATTATATTCTAGCTATCTTAGGATTTATTTTTATTTTACAGGTACCTTTCAATTTATTTTAACCATGTACAATAACTATTAAATAGTTATTAACTATTTAATAGCTTACCTAGCTAAAATAAAGAGAAATGTACCTGTGAAATAAATCCTAACCTAAGTTACAATTACACCTAACACTACACTGTACTTTAATAAATTATTCCTATTTAAACTAAATACTTACCTGTAAAATAAACCCTAAGATAGCTACAATATAATTAATAATTATATTCTAGCTATCTTAGGATTTATATTTATTTTACAGGTAACTTTGTATTTATTTTAGCTAGTTAGAATAGTTATTAAATAGTTATTAACTATTTAATAACTACCTAGCTAAAAGAAATATAAAATTACCTGTAAAATAAATCCTAACTTAAGTTACAATTAAACCTAATACTACACTATCATTAAATTAACTAAATAAACTACCTACAAAGAACTACAATGAAATACAATTACATAAACTAACTAAAGTACAAAAAATAAAAAAAGCTAAGTTACAAAAAATAAAAAATTAAGTTACAAACATGTTAAAAATATTACAACAATTTTAAGCTACTTACACCTAATCTAAGCCCCCTAATAAAATAACAAACCCCCCCAAAATAAAAAAAATCCCTACCCTATTCTAAATTACATAAATTTCAAAGCTCTTTTACCTTACCAGCCCTTAAAAGGGCCATTTGTGGGGGCATGCCCCAAAAAGTTCAGCTCTTTTGCCTGTAAAATAAAAATACAACCCCCCCCCCAACATTAAAACCCACCACCCACATACCCCTAATCTAACCCAAACCCCCCTTACAAAAACCTAACACTAATCCCCTGAAGATCATCCTACCTTGAGTCGTCTTCACTCAGCCGAGCCACCGATGGAACTGAAGAGGAAATCCGGAGCGGAAGAAGTTAATCCTCCAAGCGGCGCTGAAGAAATCTTCCATCCGATGAAGTCATCATCCAGGCGGCGCTGAAGAAGTCTTCAATCCGGCCGATGTCATCTTCAAAGAGGCGCTGAAGAGGTCTTCTATCCGGGCGAAGTCATCTTCCAAGCCGGGTCTTGAATCTTCCTTCCGCCGACGCGGAACCACCTTCTTCACCGACGGACTACGACGAATGACGGCTCCTTTAAGGTACGTCATCCAAGATGGCGTCCCCTCAATTCCGATTGGCTGATAGGATTCTATCAGCCAATCGGAATTAAGGTAGGAAAATCTGATTGGCTGATGGAATCAGCCAATCAGATTCAAGTTCAACCTGATTGGCTGATCCAATCAGCCAATCAGATTGAGCTCGCATTCTATTGGCTGATCGGAACAGCCAATAGAATGCGAGCTCAATCTGATTGGCTGATTCCATCAGCCAATCAGATTTTCCTACCTTAATTCCGATTGGCTGATAGAATCCTATCAGCCAATCGGAATTGAGGGGACGCCATCTTGGATGACATCCCTTAAAGGAGCCGTCATTCGTCGTAGTCCGTCGGTGAAGAAGGTGGTTCCGCGTCGGCGGAAGGAAGATTCAAGACCCGGCTTGGAAGATGACTTCACCCGGATAGAAGACCTCTTCAGCGCCTCTTTGAAGATGACATCGGCCGGATCGAAGACTTCTTCAGCGCCGCCTGGATGATGACTTCATCGGATGGAAGATTTCTTCAGCGCCGCTTGGAGGATTAACTTCTTCCGCTCCGGATGTCCTCTTCAGTTCCATCGGTGGCTCGGCTGAGTGAATACGACTCAAGGTAGGATGATCTTCAGGGGATTAGTGTTAGGTTTTTGTAAGGGGGGTTTGGGTTAGATTAGGGGTATGTGGGTGGTGGGTTTTAATGTTGGGGGGGGGTTGTATTTTTATTTTACAGGAAAAAGAGCTGTTTTCTTTGGGGCATGCCCCACAAATGGCCCTTTTAAGGGCTGGTAAGGTAAAAGAGCTTTGAAATTTATGTAATTTAGAATAGGGTGGGATTTTTTTTATTTTGGGGGGGTTTGTTATTTTATTAGGGGGCTTAGATTAGGTGTAAGTAGCTTAAAATTGTTGTAATATTTTTAACATGTTTGTAACTTAATTTTTTATTTTTTGTAACTTAGCTTTTTTTATTTTTTGTACTTTAGTTAGTTTATGTAATTGTATTTCATTGTAGTTATTTGTAGGTAGTTTATTTAGTTAATTTAATGATAGTGTAGTATTAGGTTTAATTGTAACTTAAGTTAGGATTTATTTTACAGGTAATTTTGTATTTCTTTTAGCTAGGTAGTTATTAAATAGTTAATAACTATTTAATAACTATTCTAACTAGCTAAAATAAATACAAAGTTACCTGTAAAATAAATATAAATCCTAAGATAGCTATAATATAATTATTAATTACATTGTAGCTATCTTAGGGTTTATTTTACAGGTAAGTATTTATTTTTAAATAGGAATAATTTATTAAAGTATAGTGTAGTGTTAGGTGTAATTGTAACTTAGGTTAGGATTTATTTCACAGGTACATTTCTCTTTATTTTAGCTAGGTAAGCTATTAAATAGTTAATAACTATTTAATAGCTATTGTACATGGTTAAAATAAATTGAAAGGCACCTGTAAAATAAAAATAAATCCTAAGATAGCTAGAATATAATTATTATTTATATTGTAGCTATATTAGGGTTTATTTTAAAGGTAAGTATTTAGTTTTAAATAGGATTCATTTAGTTAATAAGAGTTAATTTATTTAGATTTATTTAATTAATATTTAAGTTAGGGGGCGTTAGGGTTAGGGTTAGGTTTAGGGGTTAATAATTTTATTACAGTGGCGGCGGCGTAGTGGGGGGCAGGATAGGGGTTAATAAATTTATTATAGGTGGCGACGGTGTAGGGGGGGGCAGATTAGGGGTTAATAAATGTATTATAGGTGGCGACGGTGTAGGGGGGGCAGGATAGGGGTTAATACATTTAATATAGGTTGCGGCTGGTTCAGGGAGCGGCGGTTTAGGGGTTAATACATTTATTATAGTTGCGGTGGGCTCCGGGAGCGGCGGTTTAGGGGTTAATATGTATAGAGTAGCTTGCGGTGGGCTCCGGGAGCGGCGGTTTAGGGGGTAATAACTTTATTTAGTTGCGGCGGTGTAGGGGGGGTCAGATTAGTGGTGTTTAGACTCGGGGTACATGTTAGGGTGTTAGGTGTAGACAGCTCCCATAGAAATCAATGGGATGTCTGTCAGCAGCGAACTTGTACTTTCGCTATGGTCAGACTCCCATTGATTCCTATGGGATCCGCCGCCTCCAGGCTGGCGCTTTGAAAACCAGGTACGCTGGGCCGTAAAAGTGCCGAGCGTACCTGCTAGTTTTTTGATAGCTAGCAAAAGTAGTGAGAATGTGCCGCACTTGTGTGCGGAACATCTGTAGTGACGTAAGAATCGATCTGTGTCGGACTGAGTCCGGCGGATCGAAGCTTACGTCACAAAATTCTACTTTTGCCGGTCTCGAGCCTTTGATAACTAAGGCGTATCAGCCTCGCCACAAATACGCTGCGGAATACGCAGCGTATTTGAGGTTGACGGCTTGATAACTAGGCCCCAGAAGGGTTTACTGCTTACCCCTATGCAATGTAATAGTCCAGTGGTGCTGTGGAATTTTCTTTGGACTATTGTTGTGTATAGTTTAAACAGCACTGTGATGTCTGTATTAACTGTTTAGGGGATAACATTGCTGTTTGACCAAAATCTTTAGTAGTTTCATAGATTGCCCTTGTTAGATACTTACTACCTCCTTCCATTGCTGATTATCTCTGATTGTAATATCTTTTTTTCCATTTGCAATTTCAGATTTTATCATAGATATGTTGCATATTTTGGGATCAAAATTAGTACTTTTATTTATATTTTTTTACCTTGTGATTCTCTCTATACTATAAAGAAGTGCATTTTGGTCCAGGGTTGGCCACACAGTAGATGTCAACATTTACAGGGGATAATATAACAATTATATGAAAACTATGGGAATTATATTTTGTACTGAATTGTACTGCGAGTGTTTAAGTGTAAATATTGTATTTCTACCTTTAGATATTACTCTTGGATTATTTCATGTTCTATATACTGGATCTGTGTTTGTTTATTTTAGTGGCATTTGTTTACATAATGGCCTCTATTTAACAAGCTGTCTACTTTCCTGCATTCGCCGGCCCCAATATGCTCACCTAGGCTCGCCTAACATCGCGGACCTGAATACATTTGCCAAATTTATCAAGAAAGCTGTCAAAAAGCCGCGCACCAAGTATGGGGCGATGAGCAGCGGACTGTTGTTAACTAACAGTCATCGATCTCACTGCTCATCGGCTTATTCGCAGCTTTCTTGCTAGCCTGTCACTAAGCACCCATACTATACTATACTGTTTTACCCTCTAAATCGCCGCTCCCGGACCCCGCTGCAACTATAATAAATGTATTAACCCCTAAACCGCCACTCCCGGACCATGCAGCCACCTACATTATACCTATTAAACCCTATCCTGCCCCCCTACACTGCCGCCACCTACATTACATTGATTATCCCCTAATCTACCCCCCCTACACCGCCACCACCAATATGCTCACCTAAGCTCGCCTAACATCGCGGACCTGAATACATTTGCCAAATTTATCAAGAAAGCTGTCAAAAAGCCACGCACCAAGTATGGGCTGATGAGCAGCGGACTGTTGTTAACTAACAGTCATCGATCTCGCTGCTCATCGGCTTATTCGCAGCTTTCTTGCTAGCCTGTCACTAAGCACCCATACTATACTATACTGTTTTACCCTCTAAATCGCCGCTCCCGGACCCCGCCGCAACTATAATAAATGTATTAACCCCTAAACCGCCACTCCCGGACCATGCCGCCACCTACATTATACCTATTAAACCCTAATCTGTCGCCTCCTATACCGCCGCCACCTACATAAAGTTATTAACCCCTATCCTGCCGATCTCGGACCCCACCGCAAATAAAATAATTGTTTAACCCCTAAACCGCCGCACCTGGAGCCCGCCACCACCTACATTATACATATTAACCCCTATCCTGCCCCCCTACACTGCCGCCACCTACATTACATTGATTATCCCCTAATCTACCCCCCCTACACCGCCACCACTATATTAAATGAATTAACCCCTAAACCTAAGTCTAACCCTAACACTCCCCTAACTTAAATATAATTTAAATACATCTAAATAAAAATACTATTATTAACTAAATTATTCCTATTTAAAACTAAATACTTACCTATAAAATAAACCCTAAGATAGCTACAATATAACTAATAGTTACATTTGTATCTATCTTAGGGTTTATTTTTTATTTTACAGGCAACTTTGTATTTATTTTAACTAGGTACAATAGCTATTAAATAGTTATTAACTATTTATTAGCTACCTAGCTAAAATAAATACAAAATTACCTGTAAAATAAATCCTAGCCTAAGTTACAATTACACCTAACACTATACTACAATTAAATAAATTAAATTAATTAAATACAATTACCTACAATTAAATTAAAATAACTAAAATTACTAAAGTACAAAAAATACCCTCTAAATTACAGAAAATAATTTTTTTTACAAGAAGTTTAAACTAATTACACCTAATCTACCCCCTAATAAAATAAAAAATCCCCCCTAAATAATAAAATTCCCTACCCTAAACTAAATTACAAATAGCCCTTAAAAGGGCCTTTTGCGGGGCATTGCCCCAAAATAATCAGCTCTTTTACCTGTAAAAAAAAGAAATACAACCCCCCAACATTAAAACCCACCACCCACACACCCAACCCTACTCTAAAACCCACCCAAACCCCCCTTAAAAAAAACTAACACTACCCCCCTGAAGATCACCCTACCTTGAGACGTCTTCACCCAGCCGGGCACAAGTCTTCATCCGATCCGGCCAGAAGTGCTCATCGAATCCGAGCAGAAGAGGTCCTCCAAGCGGCAGAAGTCTTCATCCAAGCGGCATCTTCTATCTTCAATCAACCGGAGCTGAGTGGGTCCATCTTCAATCCAGCCGACGCAGAGCCATCCTCTTCTTCCGACGTCCTAACACTGAATGAAGGTTCCTTTAAATGACATCATCCAAGATGGCGTCCCTTGAATTCTGATTGGCTGATAGGATTCTATCAGCCAATCTGAATTAAGGTAGGAAAAATCCGATTGGCTGATTGGATCAGCCAATAGGATTGACCTTGCATTCTATTGGCTGTTCCGATCAGCCTTTTAAGGGCTATTTGTAATTGAGTTTTATTTTGGGGAAATTTTTTATTTTATTAGGGGGCTTAGATTAGGTGTAATTAGTTTAAACTTCTTGTAATTTTTTTTATTTTCTGTAATTTAGAGGGGGTTTTTTGTACTTTAGTTAATTTTAGTTATTTTAATTTAATTGTAGGTAATTATATTTAATTAATTTAATTTATTTAATTGTAGTATAGTGTTAGGTGTAAATGTAACTTAGGTTAGGATTTATTTTACAGGTAAATTTGTATTTATTTTAACTAGGTAGCTATAAAATAGTTAATAACTATGTAATAGCTAGTGTACCTAGTTAAAATAAATACAGTTGCCTGTAAAATAAAAATAAACCCTAAAATAGCTACAATGTAATTATTAGTTATATTGTAGCTGTCAGGATACTGTTCTTGTGCATTCTCCTTTAAGGTTTTTGTACCAATCAATTGCATACGCCCCTTACAAAACACCTGCACACCTCTCATTCAGTGCTTAGTATTTTGTTTGACTCCATAGTAGTTACACCTATCTAAGCTCCTGAACTTCGTGGGTTTTCTCAACCATCTGTGACCAAGTCTTACTTGTTGTCTGCTACTACAAAGGATATCCTCCTTCTTCTCAGCAATTACCTCAGTGCGGCTTTCCTGGAAACTATCGCATATTTTCACTACTTACTGCACCTCAGTGTAAGGATGAATGCAGCTACGCTACTAACAAAGACCAAGTAACATTGAAATCCTCTACTGTTCCTACCTATTATACCTTCGTGAGTTGTGAACTGTTTCTTTTCTGCCGCAAGTAATTGTTCTTACCTTTCTCTCACACTCTGCATTTGGAATCGTCACGGCATTCAGCCGTCTCCCCTACACTGACGTCAGACGCCACTGAAGCAGAGCGCTTGTCAGACTGCAGCGCTACTCACTCTGCAGCTCCCCGCATACAGAGGAGGATTTCTCATTCACCGGACTTCAGGTAAATTCATTATTGTTACCTGCAACTTAATGCAATTCTCTTCGCTCATTCCTTACACATTATTAAGCTACGCTAACTAAGATATTGCTCAATTATCTCCTTTGTCTTCCTTACACCGGAAGTATTATTTCTCATATTGTTTTACTCTCTATAAGAGTTTCTGCCATTCCTCCCTGCTGGGAATTATACATATAAAAACACCTTTCCAATTGGTTATTACTTCCAAATAGTTATAACAAGTTAAAGGTGTAACACAAAGATATTACTGAGTACTTCAATATCTCAGTTTATATATTAAAGTTTTATCACCAGCAGTACAATTTAATAAATCCCTTAGAACTGTTGTGTTGCATTACATAATACTAAGCCTGAAAAGAGTATACACATTATGGAGCAACCAGACCTTCCCCAGGTTGTTTATAACTTGTCCCAAAAAGTGGACCAAATGGGACAAGCCATATTAGATCTGCAATTAGAAAATCAAGTCTTAAGAGAATTAATTAAAGACTCTAAAGAACAGCAAAGCACATCTGCTGAACCACAAGTCTGCTTACCAGAAATATTTTCTGGAGATAGAAAAAATTACAGACAATTTAAAAATGCTTGTGGTCTTTTGTACAACTTAAAACCTAAATCATACCCTACTGACCGGGTGAAAGTGTTAACTACTATCTCTTATTTGAAGGCTGAACCTAGAATATGGGCAGACCAGCTCTGTGAATGAAACTCACCTGTATTGAATTCATTGAGTGACTTTTTTCATGCTATGGATGAGCTTTATTCTTACACTGATATCCAATTATCAGCAGAAACCGAAATGAGGCAATTAAAACAAGGTAAAAAACCTGTTGAAGACTATATAAGCAAATTTAAATTGTATGCTACAGATTCATCTTGGAGTCTAGTGTCTCTTAGAAATCAATTTAGACTTGGACTTTCAGACAATTTAAAAGATGAACTTGCCCGCACTGAACTGCCAGATACTTTAGATGCGCTAATGAAACTCGCTACACAAATTGATCGCAGGTTGCGTGAAAGAAGAGCTGAGCGACAACACACTGAGGTACAGCAGAAAACACAATCTGTTACTAGATCTTTTGATCATAGCTCTACAACAGACTGAAGCACACCTATGGAAATTGGCATGTTAAGAGGACCACTATCAGCAGAAGAAAGATCACGACGTAGACTGCAGAGACTGTGTATGTACTGTGCCAATCCTAATCATACAGTCACTGACTGTCCCACTCTCCGCAAGAATAAAAAGAGTAAGTCTACATATTTATATAAGTCACACAATTCTGATTTAACCCAAACTTACTGCAATTTGTCTCTTTTACTGCAGTGGGACCTTAACAGACTGAAGACCACTGCCATAATTGACTCCGGAGCTTTCGGCAACTTTATAGATGCTACTTATGTTAACACCAATAAAATTCCTGTTGAAAAAAATATATACCTGTTTCTCTCAGAGTTATTGATGGTTCCACACTTGATACTGGACCCATTACTCATCACACAGTACCTCTTTTTATTACAACTCAATCAGGTCATACTGAAATATTGACATTTGATGTAATTCCTTCACCTCATTTCCCTGTTGTTTTAGGACTACAATGGTTGCAGCTGCACAACCCCTCAATCAATTGGTTTACTTTAGAACCTTCGTTCATATCATCATACTGTAAAAATAAATGTTTCCCTCAACAGGATATACTACATACTTCTAAAGATTCATTTAAATTGCCTACTTGTTACACAGATTTCGAAGATGTCTTTAGTAAGGTCGAAGCTGAGACCTTACCACCACACCGAATCTACGACTGTCCGATTGAATTCATTCCAGGATCAGTTCTACCAGTTGGGCACCTATATCCTTTAAACCAACCTGAACTAGCACATCTTAAAGAATATTTACAAGAAAATACACGTAAAGGTTTTATAAGACCCTCCACATCTCCAACAGCTGCTGGTATGTTTTTTGTTATGAACAAAGACAAGACATTAAGACCCATAATAGACTACAGAGAACTAAATAAATGTACGGTGAAAAATCGCTATCCACTACCCCTCATACCAGAGCTGATTGAAAGACTGACAGATGCAACTATTTTTTCAAAACTCAATCTCCGCGGCGCCTACAATCTGATAAGAATACGTGAGGGTGACGAATGGCTCACCGCGTTCAGGACCCGATACAGGCTTTTCGAATATCTAGTCATGCCATTCGGCTTATGTAATGCCCCTGCCACGTTCCAGCATTTCATTAATGACATCTTTCGGGATTTACTGGACGTGTGTATGGTGGTCTATCTAGATGATATACTTATATACTCAGTTAACCTGGAAGAACACATCAAACATGTCAGATGGGTCCTGGCACGGTTAAGAGTTCACAAATTGTATGCCAAACCGGAAAAATGCTCTTTCCATAATACAACAATATCATTTCTGGGTTATACTATTTCACCATCAGGTATACAAATGCAGACTGAAAAAATAGAAGCAGTTAGAGATTGGCCTACCCCCAGAAACAGAAAAGAATTACAAAGATTTTTGGGATTCTCAAATTACTATTGAAAATTTATAAAAGACTTTTCTAAAGTTGTTCGACCTCTCACTCAGCTTACCGGTTCTACAGTTCCATTCAACTGGACTTTGACTCATACTAGGGTTTTTCAATTGCTAAAAACTTTATTCACTACTGCTCCAATTCTGAAGTTTCCAAATGTTAACCTACAATACATCCTTGAGGTGGATTCTTCTGATCATTCAATGGGAGCAGTTCTTTCACAACAAGAATCACCAACAGATCCTTTACATCCAATCTCGTTCTTCTCCAAAGCCATGTCTTCAGCAGAGAAAAACTATGCTATTGGAGATAAGGAGTTGCTTGCTATTCGTAAGTCACTTGAATTCTGAATACATCTCTTAGAAGGAGCTTCACTGCCGATTATAATCTTTACAGATCATAAAAATTTACAATTTCTGCAAAACAACAAAACCCTATCAAGTAGACAAGTACGTTGGAGTTTATATTTCTCCAGGTTTGATTTCCGAATAGTCTACAGACCAGCATCCAAGAATGGAAAAGCTGATGCCCTCTCTCGTCAAGTTACTACTCAATACGCTACTCAAAACCCAACCTGCATTATAGCAACTGAACGTTTCATAGGGTTCACTTCGATGTTTCTAGAGGACGTCAAAAAATATACTGATCTATCACCCCCAAGCTTCAACAAAAACCTTATTCACAAGGATGGTTTATACTACCACAACGATAAAATTTATATTCCCAAAGAACTCAGGATTCAACTACTGGAACAAAATCATGATTCTCCTATGGCTGGACATCCAGGTGTAAATCGTACTGTAGACTTACTCACAAGGAAATACTGGTGGCCTAATATGTACCTAACTGCTCTCGAATATATAAAATCTTGTGCTATCTGTCAAGTCTCAAAAACAGAAAGGAAATTGCCATATGGATTGCTTATGCCTTTACCCACTTCTACAAAACCCTGGCAACAAGTTGCTTTGGATTTCATAGTTGAACTACCACCATCCAAGACTTACACTACTATACTGGTAGTTATCGACACTTTTACAAAAATGGCACATTTCCTACCTTTTCAAAAATTACCCACTTCTTCAGAGACGGCCACACTAATACTGGATAACATTGTTAAGCTTCATGGAGTACCCAAAATAATTGTATCAGACAGGGGAACACAATTTACTTCACGCTTCTGGAAAAATTTATGTAATTCACTCAAAATTGATCACCATTATACAACTTCATTTCACCCACAAGCCAATGGACAGGCTGAAAGGCTCAATCAATGGTTGGATGAATATCTTCGGTGTTTTTGTTCATACCAACAAAACAATTGGTCCACTTTCCTATCTACAACTGAATTTGCATACAATAATTCAACCAACTCTTCAACTAAATTCACACCATTTTTTGCTAACTATGGATTCCATCCCAGTTTTGACTTTGTTTCATCCATAGCTTCTAGTTCACCTATAGTGGATGAATTATGTAACAATATTCTAGACAATTTCAGATTCATCAAGGAAAATATAGAAAAAGCACAAACAACACAAAAGTATTACTACGATCTACGTCGAAGGAAACCTCCACCTTATAAAATAGGTGACAAGGTTTGGTTGTCAACCAAAAATTTGAGGATACAAGTTTCTTCTAGAAAGTTAACACAAAAATTCTGTGGACCTTTTCAGATCACAAGAATCGTCAATGACAACGCTGTCACCCTTCACTTACCACCTAGTTTAAAAATTCACCCGACGTTCCATGTATCGTTGCTCAAACCCTATCTTCAAACGAGGAACACTATACCACTATTACCCATGAATTTGGATGCTCAAGATCCTGATGTCTATGAGGTTCAAGCTCTACTAGATTCCAGATACTGCAGGGGTGTCTTACAATATTTAGTTTGATGGAAGGACTGTTCTGCTGAGGAAGACAGCTGGGAACCTACCTATAACCTTAATGCTCCGCGCTTGGTGGCTCAGTTTCACCGGAGGTTCCCTGATCGTCCGCGTCCACAAGCTGTGGGACAGCTTGCCTGAGGAGGGGGTCCTGTCAGGATACTGTTCTTGTTCATTCTCCTTTAAGGTTTTTGTACCAATCAATTGCATACGCCCCTTACAAAACACCTGCACACCTCTCATTCAGTGCTTAGTATTTTGTTTGACTCCATAGTAGTTACACCTATCTAAGCTCCTGAACTTCGTGGGTTTTCTCAACCATCTGTGACCAAGTCTTACTTGTTGTCTGCTACTACAAAGGATATCCTCCTTCTTCTCAGCAGTTACCTCAGTGCGGCTTTCCTGGAAACTATCGCATATTTTCACTACTTACTGCACCTCAGTGCAAGGATGAATGCAGCTACGCTACTAACAAAGACCAAGTAACATTGAAATCTTCTACTGTTCCTACCTATTATACTTTCGTGAGTTGTGAACTGTTTCTTTTCTGCCGCAAGTAATTGTTCTTACCTTTCTCTCACACTCTGCATTTGGAATCGTCACGGCATTCAGCCGTCTCCCCTACACTGACGTCAGACGCCACTGAAGCAGAGCGCTTGTCAGACTGCAGCGCTACTCACTCTGCAGCTCCCCGCATACAGAGGAGGATTTCTCATTCACCGGACTTCAGGTAAATTCATTATTGTTACCTGCAACTTAATGCAATTCTCTTCGCTCATTCCTTACACATTATTAAGCTACGCTAACTTTCATTTGTGAATTCTTCTATCAAGTTTCCTAAGATATTGCTCAAGTATCTCCTTTGTCTTCCTTACACCGGAAGTATTATTTCTCATATTGTTTTACTCTCTATAAGAGTTTCTGCCATTCCTCCCTGCTGGGAATTATACATATAAAAACACCTTTCCAATTGGTTATTACTTCCAAATAGTTATAAAAAGTTAAAGGTGTAACACAAAGATATTACTGAGTACTTCAATATCTCAGTTTATATATTAAAGTTTTATCACCAGCAGTACAATTTAATAAATCCCTTAGAACTGTTGTGTTGCATTACAGTAGCTATCTTAGGGTTTATTTTACAGGTAAGTATTTAGTTTAAAATAGGAATAATTTATTTAATTATAGGAATATGTATTAAATTAATTTAAATAATATTTAAGTTGGGAGGGGTGTTAGGGTTAGGGTTAGACTTAGGTTTAGAGGGTAATTCATTTAATATAGTGGCGGCGGTGTAGGGGGGTAGATTAGGGGTTAATCAATGTAATGTAGGTGGCGGCGGTCTCCGGGAGCGGCGGTTTAGGGGTTAAACAATTATTTTATTTCTGGCGGGGTCCGGGATCGGCAGGATAGGGGTTAATAACTTTATGTAGGTGGCGGCGGTATAAGGGGCGGCAGATTAGGGGTTAATAAGTATAATGTAGATGGCGGCGGGGTCCGGGAGCGGCAGTTTAGGGGTTAATAAATTTATTATAGTTGCGGCAGAGTCCGGGAGCAGCGGTTTAGGGGTTAATACGTATAATGTGTCGGACTGAGTCCGGCGGATCGTATGTTATGTCACTATATTCCACTTTTGCCGGTCTGTAGGGCTTGATAACTATGGTGAATTAGCCACGCCACAAATACGCTGCGGAATTCCAGCGTATTTGCAGTTGACGGCTTGATAAATAGGGGCCTATGTCTGCAATGTTTTGAACTTCAAACCTCCATAAAAATAAACTGGAAAAAAATAGATAAACAGATGGACAGACAATAAGACAGGGAGATAGACAGGTAATCCACCCAAACATCGTACATGAGAGTATTATCCATTTAAATGTAACATCATTAAAATAAATTAATCATATGAATGTTTGCTTCAAGCAAACAGAGTTTAATAAAATAATGACTGATGCTCTTCCTGCATTGTGCTGGAAGAAAAAATATTAACAAATGTCAAAACTATAAATATTTGCTATCTTTGCTGTGTTTATGAGCTATTTACCCATCAAACATAAATAAGCAGGACTCTTAACACATTATCTAGGCAACAAGAATGTATTATTACGATTATAATTGTTATTTATTGGTACAGTGCCAACAGATTCTGCAGCACTATAAATATAGGTATAATAAGCAAAGGTAGCTTGTGTAAGACGCAAATGGGTAGAGGTAAACTTGCAGAATCAAGTTATATGGCTTTGGTTGATTAAAATAATATTTAAACAGACACAAAACACAATTTTTTTTCTTTTATGATACAGACAGAGCATACAATGTTTTAAACTTTCTAACTTATTCAAATTAATATTATTTTTTTTTCATGTTATTCTTTGGTGAAGAGATATCTAAATACTATAGGTAGTGTGCTACATTTAGTGCTCTTGCTAATGTGTAAGATTCTTGCAAAATTGCTGCAGACACATGCACACTCCTGAGCGTATCTTTCTGTTTTTAATAAAGGATACATAGAAAATGAAGACAATTTGATTATATAAGTAAATTGTAAAGTTGTTTAAAGTTGTATGCTCCCTGAATCATGAAAGAAAAAAAAATTGGTTTTAATGTCCCTTTAAAAAAATATTCTGCAAAGCAAATAATAGTTTAAGAGACATAGCACATCATATCCGTTTTAACCGCCTATATTAAACTATTAGAAAAGCTATAACTTGTGTAGATGGATATTTATATAATGCATAAAATTTCCTTCATTAATATTCAATGTTATTTCACATAGTACCATAGTGAGTATGATTTTAAATATTATTTTAATTTGTCCATAATGCTGCAAGACACCTTTTTATATTATTACCACATTTCATTCTTGATTTCAGTATTAGTGTAAAGCTGCATTTTAAAGGGTTTTTAGAAACAAGAAAAAAAATATTTATATTCTTACAGAGACTTTTAGGGCCAGATTACACGTGGAGCGGTATTTAATGCTCCCTCTTGCACGCTAACTCTGCTAGAAGTAAGGTTCTTGTGTCCGTCGGGTAGCGCTTGTATTACAAGTTGAAAGTTAAAAGTTTTTGCTCCCATGCTAACCAAATGAGCGCAAAAATCCGAACTTCGAATATTGCAATTGCGTTAATGTATTCCCCCATAGAAGTCAATGGAGCAAAAAAAAGTTGGGGGAAAAAATGTTCTATTTATTCTTAAATACATATTTCTGCATACTGCTGACCCTGCAAAATGACACAGAGTAATTGGTTGGTCAAGATAAAAGGTTATAAATATGTAGTATGTCCCTAACTTGCCAAATAAGAGGAGATAAGATAAACATTCTACAGAGTCTTTTCAATGCTTTCTGAACTGTAAAACCCTATAAATGTTCATATCAGTGTTAGGTTATTGCAAATATTTATTGTGCATTCTGATCCGAGCAAGGAATGGGCCAGAGGTCCCAAGAGAGGCTCAAGGGAAGAAAAGAAAAAGTTGTATTATGAATTTAACTTGGTTGAAGCCTGAAAATTCAGAGAATGGCAAGACACAAGGAGTGAGATAGTCGGTTGATAGAAAGAATAATGGGAAGCAAAAACAAAAAACTATAGGGTATAAAGAAAGCATATTAAGGGCTTTGTTATGCCTGAAAGAATTTAGGTGGTTACCCAATCACAACTAAAGAAACATGAAACCGTTTTAGATTTGAATTAAAAATGCTTAAAGGGGGGCGTGTCCGGGCTAAGGTTGAAGATGGCCGCAAAACTGAGAGCTCTGAAAGATTGATTTACATCCTGCCATGTAATCAATATATTTCAAAGCCATCCAGCATAGAAAAGTGAACCAATTGAAAGAGAAAAGTTTGCTGGTAAAAGTGATAATTATACTGCATAATTTCAGGGCTTCTCAGACCGGACCGCTGCAGGGGATTTTTGGCGGCCTCTACAGAGGGAATCTCTCAGCACCCCCCCCGGGGAACCGGGTACGTGGAGATACTTTCTAAATCTCCTTTTTACTCCCTACAAAACTAAACATGGAGGAACTACTTGGGGCCATACAGGGCTGGATGTCCGATTTTGAGCATACCATACACGCTAGATTTGACCGCCTATCGTCCCAGATGGATATCACTCACATCAAGATGGTCCCGACCGGAAATGAGAGGGGGGCGAATGTGGTGCTCCCTGGGCTATGTGACACATTAACCGAGATATACTCACATACCGCAACGGACACACAGAAGTGTGAGCAACCGGAAGCCTGCAAGAGCTCTTTACCTGCTCCGGTTCCTAACTGGGGAGATACGGCCGGCTCTTTGGGGCGGGATCTAGGCGAGGTGAGAGCTGAACCGCTGACAGGAGTCATTTTACATGCCAGGCTTCAGGTACTGACACCGGGATTCTTCTATATGTGTGACACGGGGTCCCCCTTGCTCAGAAAGGGAGGCTGTGGGATTCTGTATTGTAACCCCGTTGTTCTGTTGGTGATTAGAGGAGCTGCCTCTTGGCTGATCCCACGAAGTCAAAATGCGGTTGTGAAGAGGGCCTTTCGGTCCGGCATAGGTTAACCACACACAGCCCCTGCCAGCATAAAGAGACAGTGGAGGACTCTTTGATAAAAGCGGGGGAAGGTATATGCGGGCCTACAGAGGTAACAATCAATATGTGAGACTTTGGCCTAGAAAATTGTGCCTACTTAAGAGCCCTGAGAGCTTTAGGATGGGCCTTGTTACAAATGTTTTTCCTCTCTCTCCTACCACTAAGCTATGTGGGTATGTGGAATCCGTTTAATTTGGACTGTGGGTATGGTGTCATAATCCCAGAACTTTTTGAGCTACCTAAAACCCCACTGACCTGTGTTTTGGACATTTAGGTGCTTTGTGCCTGGACTGTTGGTTTGGAAGATTTTCTAAAATTATTTGATATCTAACTTAACCCAGACCAACGCTCAGATTATTTTGTTAACAATGTTCGCTTATTGTATTGTCATATCCAATATAGAAAATGTGGCTGATATTTTGCATTAAGAGGCTATGTTTTTATTATGTTTATTTTACCTAACAAGGCGACAAACTTCTCTAGTTAAATAATGTCGCTGGGGGTGTGGCACTCATTGCGGCAATACACTGTACATTAGAGGATTCATAATGATAGATTTTATAATTTCTGGTGGCCCAAGAGAGGCCTATATATCAGAGGCAAGGAGGAATCCACAGTGTGTGCTGCTCTGGGGACCACCCCCCCTTAACAGTTAATAGATAAAGTTAAAATTTTATTATGTGTATTTTACCTAACAAGACGACAAACCTCTCTAGTTAAATAATGTCGCTGGGGGTGTGGCACTCATTGCGGCAATACACTGTACATTAGAGGATTCATAATGATAGATTTTATAGTTTCTGGTGGCCCAAGAGAGGCCTATATATCAGAGGCAAGGAGGAATCCACAGTGTGTGCTGCTCTGGGGACCACCCCCCCTTAACAGTTAATAGATAAAGTTAAAATAGGGAATGCATATCGGCACTGGATCTTGCTAATTTCCCTCCCTGTTAGATGAGACAAGTGGAGTATAAGGGCAGTTTAAAACTAAGATGTGTCCTACTGCGCGCACGCTGCATTCACCTGCAGAACTTGGGCCATATTGGTTTGTGTATTGGGATTGCAGTGTGGGAGGACATCCCAGTTGCTATGCAGTTTTGTGCTACACTTTACCCCACCTGATGCTGCTTCGCGCGCTGTGATCTGTAATGCCTATATATTGGGTTCTTTAGCCTAACCTAACATGTTAATTATTGAATTTCTCTGTATGGTGTGTGCGGTGTGCGTGTGGCCTTACCATTCAAGATTATGCTGCTCCACTGAGTGATTTGAGGCCTTACATAGGCCTATAGTAACCTAAAGGGTATATTGAGAATAAGTATCTGAAGTTAAATGATGTGGACACACAAGGACCTACATTTTCCTGTTCAGAATCTCTCTACAGAAACCAGGTCTCAGACCTCGCATTTATTATAGTGTTTTTGACTTGTCCAAATTAACATGTTTATATTGAAAACGAGGTATCGCACATGGCTTGTGCATATTCTCCTGAGGAGGAGATATTATTGTTCAAGGTTTTAAAGACATGCCTATGTATTTGTTATATGAGTATGGATGTATGTCTATAGGCGTGTTGCCATGATTAATATTTGATTGTGTTTTTCTGTATGTTCTGATCACCTCAATAAAAACTATTTAAAAAAAAAAAAAAAAAAAAAATGCTTAAAGGATCAGTAAATACAGTAGATTTGCATAATCAATAAATGCATGATAACATGACAATGCAATAACATTTGGGGGCTGATTAAATAAAGTGTGAGCGGATATGATCTGATGTAGCTAATCATTTCAGCCACACATCGATAAATGTATCATTGCACAAGTAGTTCTAGTGAACTGCTTGTGCAATGCCACCCCCTGCAGATTTGCGGCCAATCGGCTGCTAGCAGGGGGTGTCAATCAACCCGATCATATGCGATCGGATGGATTGATGTCCGCGACCTCAGAGGAGGCGTACGAGTTAAGGAGCAGCGGTCTTAGGACTGCTGCTTCTTAACTCCTGTTTCTGGTGAGTCTGAAGGCTCGCGCAGAAACAGTTACATTCCGGGGCATTGGGCCCATGGAGGCCTATTTATCAAGCCGTCAACCGCAAATACGCTGGAATTCTGCAGCGTAATTGTGGAGAGCCTGATTCGCCTTATTTATCAAAGCCTACAGACTGGCAAAAGTTGAAATCTGTGACGTAACATACGATCCGCCGGTCTCAGTCCGACACAGATCGATGCCTACTTCATTACAGATTTTCCGAATACAAATTCGGCACTATCTGACAACTTTTGCAAGTTATCAAACTGCTAACAGGTATGCTCGCCACTATTCTGGCCGAGCATACCTGCTTTTCAATCCGCCACCATGGAGGCCGCGGATGCCATAGGAATCAATGGGAGTCGGAAAGCAGCGAAAGCTCATGTTCGCTGCTGCCCGATATCCCATTGATTTCTATGGTAGAAAAACAGTAACGTTTACACATAACACCCTAACATAAACCCTGAGTCTAAACACCACTAATCTGCCGCCCCCGACATCGCCGCCACTGTAATAAAATTATTAACCCCCTACTCCGCCGCTCCTGACATCGCCGCCACCTACATAATGTTATTAACCCCTATACCACCGCTCCCAGACCCCACCGAAACTAAATAAAGTTATTTACACCTATCCCGCCACACCCGGACCCCACCGCAACTAAATAAAGTTAATAACCCCTATACCGCTGCTCCCGGAGCCCACCGTAACTAAATAAAGTTAATAACCCCTATCCCGCTGCTCCCAGAACCCTCTGCAACTAAATAAATTAAAATGATATTATCTAAAAATACATTAAACTATATTAAACTATTCATTAACCTATCCTAACTATTATACTAAAATTACATTAAACTATATTAAACTATTAATTAACCTACCCTAACTATTATAATAAAATTACATTAAACTAAAAATTAAATTAACTATATTACATATTTAAACACCTAACCCTACTCAAGTTATTTAAATCTACAATAAAGAATTACTAAGTTACAAAAAAATAACAACTAAGTTACACAAAATAAATAACAACTAAGTTACAAAAAATAAAAAATACTAAGTTACAAAAAATAAAAAACACTGTTACACAAAATAAAAAATAAATTATCAAATATTTAAACTAATTACACCATTATCTAATAGTCCTATCAAAATAAAAAATCCCCTCATAATAAAAAAAAACCCCAGCCTACTATAAACTACAAATGGCCCTTAAAAGGGCGTTTTGCAGGGCATTGCTCCAAAAAAATCAGCTCTTTTCCCTGTAAAAAAAAATATACAAACATCCCCCCAACAGTAAAACCCACCACCCACCCAACCAAAAGGGCATTTAGCTCTTTTTCCGCCCAAAGACCTAAGCTAAAATTAAAACCCACCCAATAAAACCTTAAAAAAACCTAACACTATTAACCCCCGAAGATCCACTTACAGTTTTTGAAGACCCGATATCCATCCTCAATGAAGCGGTAGAAGTCCTCAGCGAAGCCAAGCGGGCCGAAGTCTTCATCTAACCGGGCAGAAGTCTTCATCCATACGGCATCTTCTATCTTCATCCATCCGGCACGGAGCGGCTCCATCTTCAAGACATCCGGCACGGAGCATCCTCTTCCTCCGATGTCTTCTGAACAATGAAGTTTCCTTTAAATTACATCATCTAAGATGGCGTCTCTAGATTCCGATTGGCTGATAGAATTCTATCAGCCAATAGGAATTAAGGTGGAAAAAATCCTGTTGGCTGTTGCAATCAGCCAATAGGGTTGAGCTTTCATAATATTGGCTGATGCAATCAGCCAATAGAATGCGAGCTCAATCCTATTGATTGATTGGATCAGCCAATAGGATGAAAGCTCAATCCTATTGGCTGATTGCAACAGCCAATAGGATTTTTTCCACCTTAATTCCTATTGGCTGATAGAATTCTATCAGCCAATCGGAATCTAAGAGACACCATCTTGGATGACGTCATTTAAAGGAAACTTCATTGTTGAGAAGACATCGGAAGAAGAGGATGCTCTGAGCCGGATGTCTTGAAGATGGAGCCGCTCCGTGCCGGATGGATGAAGATAGAAGATGCCATCTGGATGAAGACTTCTGCCCGGTTGGATGAAGACTTCGGCCCACTTGGATGAAGACTTCTGCTGGCTTCGCTCAGGACTTCTGCCGCTTCGCTGAGGATGGATGTCGGGTCTTCAAAAACTGTAAGTGGATCTTCGGGGGTTAGTGTTAGGTTTTTTATAGGGTTTATTGGGTGGGTTTTAATTTAAGCTTAGGGACTTTGGGCGGAAAAAGAGCTAACTGCCCTTTTAAGGGCAATGCCCATACAAATGCCCTTTTCAGGGCAATGGGGAGCTTAGGTTTTTTAGATAGGTTTTTATTTGGGGGGTTGGTTGTGTGGGTGGTGGGTTTTACTGTGGGGGGGTGTTTGTGTTTTATTTTACAGGTAAAAGAGCTGATTTCTTTGGGGCAATGCCACGCAAAAGGCCCTTTTAAGGGCCATTGGTAGTTTACTGTAGGCTAGGTTTTTTTTTTCATTTGGGGGGGCTTTTTTATTTTGATAGGGCTATTAGATTAGGTGTAATTAGTTTAAATATTTGATAATTTATTTTTTATTTTGCGTAACTTAGTGTTTTTTATTTTGTGTAACTTAGTTGTTATTTTTTTTAACTTAGTAATTATTTATTGTAGATTTAAATAATTTGAGTAGGGTTAGGTTTTTAAATATATAATATAGTTAATTTAATTGTTAGTTTAATGTAATTTTAGTATAATAGTTAGGGTAGGTTAATTAATTGTTTAATATAGTTTAATGTCATTTTAGTATAATAGTTAGGGTAGATTAATGAATAGTTTAATATAGTTTAATGTCATTTTAGTATAATAGTTAGGGTAGCTTAATTAGTAGTTTAATATAGTTTATTGTAATTCTTAAGGCAAGTTTAAATGTATTATAAGATAGGGATGAGTTAATATTTAATGTAAAGTTAGCGGGTTGATAGGTTTAGGGGTTAATAGATTAATTTAGTTTATGGCGATGTGGGGGGCTGGCAGTTTAGGGGTTAATAGGTTTAGTAAGTGGTAGTGATGTGGGAGGCCAGGGGTTTAGGGGTTAATACATTTATTTAGTTGCGGAAGGGTCCGGAGCGGAGGGATAGGGGTTAATAACTTTATTAGAGTTGCAGTGGGCTCAGGGAGTGGCGGGATAGGGGTTAATAACTTTTATTTAGTTGCAGTGAGCTCCGGGAGTGGCAGGATAGGGGTTTAACACTTTAGTATAGTGGCAGTGTTTAGTGAGAGGGTATAAATAAAGCTGGGAAAAAGCCGAATAGCAGGGAGATTGATGACTGTTAGTTAACAACAGTCCGCTGCTCATCCCCCCGTACTTGGTGCGCGGCTTTTTGACAGCTTTTATAATAAATAAAGAGAGCGTAGTCAGGTCCACGGCCACTATGTTAGGCGATGTTAGGCGAGCGTATTGGTGCCGTTGAATGCAGCATAGTTGACAGCTTGATAAGTAGGCCTCATGGTCTGAATTCAAATGAGTAGTAGATTTTTTATGACAAATTTCAAAGTTATGTCTATTTCCATTCCTCCTGTATCATGTGACAGGCACCAGCCTATCACAAATGCATATGCATATATTTTGCGAATTCTTGCAAATGCTCAGTAGGAGCTGGTGACTCAAAAAGTGTAAATATAAAAAGACTGCACATTTTGTTAATGGAAAACAATTGGAAAGTTTTTAAAATTGTCTGCTCTGTCTGAATCATGAAAGTGTTCATTTAATCATGCATATTAATACAGTTTTGCAATATACCATCATTATCTATTTTGCTCTCATATAACTGAAAATTATGAATTTCCAGTTCTGAGAGCTGGAAGTGCACACTGTAGATTTTACACTCCCTATCTCTGTAACATGTCTGTTCCTAATTGGTATCAGTATATACTGTAGATAAAAAGATAAGAACTGGAAAACAAAATAAGTTTTGTTAACAAAATGACATTGACAAACCTTTTCTACTCCAATAGCAAGTGTGGATTAGAGCCTCCAATTAAGACAGTTTTGGCAGAAATATACACCTAGATTAGAGTTTTGCGTGCTTTCGAGCAGTTGAAGCTCACCGCTCACTTACAGACAGCGCTGGTATTACGGGTTTTTAGAAACTTGCCATTAACCGCAAAAAAGTGAGCAAAGAGCAAAATTTTGCTCCACATCTCACTTCAATACCAGCGCTGCTTACGTTAGCGGTGAGCTGGTAAAACGTGCTTGTGCACGATTTCCCCATAGAGATCAATGGGGGAGAGCCGGCTGGAAAAAAAACTAACACCTGCAAAAAAGCAGCATAAAGCTTCCAACGCAGCCCCATTGATTCCTATGGGAAAATACTTTCTATGTCTACACCTAACACCCTAACATGAACCCAGAGTCTAAACACCTCTAATATTACACTTATTAACCCCTAATCTGCCACCCCTGACATCGCCAACACCTGCATTATATTATTAACCCCTAATCTGCCGCTCCGGACACCGCTTCAACCTACATTATAGTTATGAACCCCTAATCTGCTGCCCCCAACATCGCCGAACCCTACATTATATTTATTAACCCCTAATCTGCCGCCCCCAATGTCGCCACAACCTAACTACATTTATTAAACCTTAATCTGCTGCCCACAACGTCGCCACCACTATAATAAAGTTATTAACCCCTAAACCTAAGTCTAACCCTAACCCTCCCAACTTAAATATAATTACAATAAATCTAAATAAAATTACTACAATTACCTAAATAATTCCTATTTAAAACTAAATACTTACCTATACAATAAACCCTAAGATAGCTACAATATAACTAATAGTTACATTGTAGCTATCTTAGGGTTTATTTTTATTTTACAGGCCACTTTGTATTTATTTTAACTAGGTAGAATAGTTATTAACTATTTAATAAATACCTAGTTAAAATAAAGACAAATTTACTTGTAAAAAAAAACCTAACCTAAGTTACACTAACACCTAACACTTCACTATAATTAAATAAATTAACTAAATTAAATTAAATAAAATAAAATTAGTACGGAACCCCCCCCCCCCACTAATTACAGAAAATAATAAAATAATTACAAGATTTTTAAACTAATTACACCTACTCTAATCCGCCAAACAAAATAAAAAAGTCCCCCAAAATAAAAAAAATCCCTACCCTACACTAAATTACAAATAGCCCTTAAAAGGGCCTTTTGCGGGGCATTGCCCCAAAGTAATCAGCTCTTTTACATGTAAAAAAAAGTACAAATCCCCCCCAACATTAAAACCCACCACCCACACAACCAACCCTACTCTAAAACCCACCCAATCCCCCCTTAAAAAAACCTAACACTAACCCCTTGAAGATCACCCTACTGTGAGACGTCTTCACCCAACCAGGCAGAAGTGAGCCTTTTTTTTTTTTTTTTTTTTTTTTATTTTGTTAAGGGGATTAGAGTAGGTCTAATTAGCTTAAAATTCTTGTAATTATTTTATTATTTTCTGTAATTTAGTGTTTGTTTTTTTCGTACTTTTGATAATTTTATTTAATTGTAATTACTTGTACAGGGAGTGCAGAATTATTAGGCAAATGAGTATTTTGACCACATCATCCTCTTTATGCATGTTGTCTTACTCCAAGCTGTATAGGCTCGAAAGCCTACTACCAATTAAGCATATTAGGTGATGTGCATCTCTGTAATGAGAAGGGGTGTGGTCTAATGACATCAACACCCTATATCAGGTGTGCATAATTATTAGGCAACTTCTTTCCTTTGGCAAAATGGGTCAAAAGAAGGACTTGACAGGCTCAGAAAAGTCAAAAATAGTGAGATATCTTGCAGAGGGATGCAGCACTCTTAAAATTGCAAAGCTTCTGAAGCGTGATCATCGAACAATCAAGCGTTTCATTCAAAATAGTCAACAGGGTCGCAAGAAGCGTGTGGAAAAACCAAGGAGCAAAATAACTGCCCATGAACTGAGAAAAGTCAAGCGTGCAGCTGCCAAGATGCCACTTGCCACCAGTTTGGCCATATTTCAGAGCTGCAACATCACTGGAGTGCCCAAAAGCACAAGGTGTGCAATACTCAGAGACATGGCCAAGGTAAGAAAGGCTGAAAGACGACCACCACTGAACAAGACACACAAGCTGAAACGTCAAGACTGGGCCAAGAAATATCTCAAGACTGATTTTTCTAAGGTTTTATGGACTGATGAAATGAGAGTGAGTCTTGATGGGCCAGATGGATGGGCCCGTGGCTGGATTGGTAAAGGGCAGAGAGCTCCAGTCCGACTCAGACGCCAGCAAGGTGGAGGTGGAGTACTGGTTTGGGCTGGTATCATCAAAGATGAGCTTGTGGGGCCTTTTCGGGTTGAGGATGGAGTCAAGCTCAACTCCCAGTCCTACTGCCAGTTTCTGGAAGACACCTTCTTCAAGCAGTGGTACAGGAAGAAGTCTGCATCCTTCAAGAAAAACATGATTTTCATGCAGGACAATGCTCCATCACACGCGTCCAAGTACTCCACAGCGTGGCTGGCAAGAAAGGGTATAAAAGAAGAAAATCTAATGACATGGCCTCCTTGTTCACCTGATCTGAACCCCATTGAGA
Organism: Bombina bombina; assembly: GCF_027579735.1. Taxonomy (NCBI): domain Eukaryota; kingdom Metazoa; phylum Chordata; class Amphibia; order Anura; family Bombinatoridae; genus Bombina; species Bombina bombina. Next base: position 673,862,544 of record NC_069499.1, read on the forward strand.
ACCTGTGGTCCATCATCAAATATGAGATTTACAAGGAGGGAAAACAGTACACCTCTCTGAACAGTGTCTGGGAGGCTGTGGTTGCTGCTGCACGCAATGTTGATGGTGAACAGATCAAATCACTGACAGAATCCATGGATGGCAGGCTTTTGAGTATCCTTGCAAAGAAAGGTGGCTATATTGGTCACTGATTTGTTTTTGTTTTGTTTTTGAATGTCAGAAATGTATATTTGTGAATGTTGAGATGTTATATTGGTTTCACTGGTAAAAATAAATAATTGAAATAGGTATATATTTGATTTTTGTTAAGTTGCCTAATAATTATGCACAGTAATAGTCACCTGCACACACAGATATCCCCCTAAAATTGCTATAACTAAAAACAAACTAAAAACTACTTCCAAAACCATTCAGCTTTGATATTAATTAGTTTTTTGGGTTCATTGAGAACATGGTTGTTGTTCAATAATAAAATTAATCCTCAAAAATACAACTTGCCTAATAATTCTGCACTCCCTGTATTTAATGTAGTTAATTTATTTAATGATAGTGTAGTGTTAGGTGTTAGTGTAACTACTTAGGTTAGGTTTTATTTTACAGGTAAATTTGTCTTTATTTTAACTAGGTAGTTATTAAATAGTTAATAACTATTTAATAACTATTCTACCTAGTTAAAATAAATACAAAGTTGCCTGTAAAATAAAAATAAACCCTAAGATAGCTACAATGTAACTATTAGTTATATTGTAGCAAATTTAGGGTTTATTTTATAGCTAAGTATTTAGTTTTAAATAGGAATTATTTAGGTAATTGTAGTAATTTTATTTAGATTTATTGTAATTATATTTAAGTTAGGGGGGTTAGGGTTAGGTTTAGACTTAGGTTTAGGGGTTAATACATTTAATATAGTGGCAGCGACGTTGTGGGCGGCAGATTAGGGGTTAAAAATGTAGGTAGGTTTTGGAGATGTTAGGGACGGAAGATTAGGGGTTAATAATATTTAACTAGTGTTTGCGATGCGGGAGTGCGGCGGTTTAGGTGTTAATATATTTATTATAGTGGCGGGGATGTCCGGTTCGGCAGATTAGGGGTTAAAATATTTATTTTAGTGTTTGCGATGTGGGAGGGCCTCGGTTTAGGGGTTAATAGGTAGTTTATGGGTGTTAGTGTACGTTTTAGCACTTTAGTTAAGAGTTTTATGCTATGTAAAAAATCTTAACTACTGGCTTTAAAATGTGGTACCAGTCTTGACAGGAGAGGGTGTACCGCTCACTTTTGGTCAGACTCGTAATACCGTCACTGGTGTAACGTTCTCGTGCACGATTTCCCCATAGGAATCAACGGGGAGAGTCGGCTGAAAAAAAAGCGTAAAACTCCTTAAAGCAGCCCCATTGATACCTATGGGGAAATAAAATTTATGTTTACACCTAACACCCTAACATGAACCCCGAGTCTAAACACCCCTAATCCTACACTTATTAACCCCTAATCTGCCACCACCGACATCGCCCACACCTGCATTATATTATTAACCCCTAATCTGCTGCCCTCAACATCGCCGCCACCTACATTATATTTATTAACCCCTAATCTGCCACTCCCAATGTCGCCGCCACCTACCTACACTTATTAAACCCTAATCTGCCGCCCCCAACGTCGCCGCCACTATAATAATCAAAATAACTCCCGCCTGGCAAACATTAGTTAAATATTATTAACCTATAATCTGCCGTCCCTAACATCGCCGCCACCTACCTACATTTATTAACCCCTAATCTGCCGCACCCAACGTCGCCGCCACTATATTAAAGTTATTAACCTCTAAACCTAAGTCTAACCCTAAACCTAACACCCACTAACTTAAATATAATTTAAATAAATCTAAATAAATATTCCTATCATTAGCTAAATTATTCCTATTTAAAACTAAATACTTACCTGTAAAATAAAACCTAAGCTAGCTACAATATAACTAATAGTTACATTGTAGCTAGCTTAGGGTTTATTTTTATTTTACAGGCAAGTTTGTATTTATTTTAACCTAAATTACACTATCACCTAAGACTTAACTATAATTAAATAAATTAACTAAATTAAATACAATTACCTAAATTAAATTAAAATAGCTAAAGTACAAAAAAACCACTAAATTACAGAAAATAATAAACAAATTACAAAAATTTTGACTAATTACACCTAATCTAATAGCCCTATTAAAATAATAAAAAAAAATAAAAAAACCCTAGCCTAAACTAAACTACCAATAGCCCTTAAAAGGGCCTTTTGCGGGGCATTGCCCCAAAGTAATCAGCTCTTTTACCTCTTTTACCTGTAAACAAATACAAACAATCCCCCCAACAGTAAAACCTACCACCCACACAACCAACCCCCCCACAAATAAAATACTATCTAAAAAATACCTAATCTCCCCATTGCCCTGAAAAGGGCATTTTGATGGGCATTGCCCTTAAAAGGGCAGTTAGCTCTTTTGCCGCCCAAACCCTAATCTAAAAAATAAAACCCACCCAATACACCCTTAAAAAAAAAAAATTATCAGCCAATCGGAATTAAGGTAGAAAGAATGCGAGCCAATAGGATTGAGCTTGCATTCTATTGGCTGATTGGAATTTTATTATAGTGTTTGCGGCAGATTAGGAGTTAAAATTTTATTATAGTGTTTGCGATGCGGGAGGGCCTCGGTTTAGGGGTTTATAGGTAGTCTATGGGTGTTAGTGTACTTTTTAGCAGGTTATGAGTTTTATGCTACGGTGTTGTACCATAAAACTCATAACTACTGACTTTTAAATGCGTTAGAACTCTTGACAGGGGAGGGTGTACTGCTCACTTTTTGACCTCCCAGGACAGACTCGTAATACCGGCGCTATGGAAGTCTTATAGAAAAAAGACTTTGCGAAGTTTACGTAAGTCGTTTTGCAGTAAGGCCAAAGAAGTGTGCGGTGCCCCTAAACCTGCAAGACTCGTAATAGCAGCGGGCATAAAAAAGTAGCGTTAGGACCTCTTAACACTGCTTTTTTACCCTAATGCACAACTCATAATCTAGCCGAATATGTTAATATTTTCATAAAGCTTTCACACTCAAATTCTAGGTTAGTTTACTGTAAGACTACAGAAAACTATTGTAATTAAATGGTGTTTTATGTCCCTAATGTTTTATTGCCTAAAACACAAAATTTATGCTTACCTGACAAATGTATTTATTTCCGGATATGGCGGGTCCTTGGCTTGAGTAATTACTGTTGGGAATATCACTCCTGGCCATCAGAAGGAGGCAAAGAGCACCACTGTTAAACTGTTAAGTATCACTCCCTTACCCACAACCTCTAGTCATTTGACCGAAGGAAAATGGAGAAAAAGGAGTAACACAAGGTGTAGAGGTGCCTGAGGTTATAGTCAAAAGAACAACTGTCTTAAAATAAAGGGTGGGGCCGTGGACTCACCATATCCAGAAAGAAAGAAATTTATCAGGTAAGCATACATTTTGTTTTTCTTTCCTAAGATATGGTGAGTCCATGGCTTGAGTAATTACTGTTGGGAACCAATACCCAAGCTAGAGGGCACGGATAAATAGAGAGGGACAAGGAAGGCAGTCCTAAACAGAAGGCACCACCGCTTGAAGAACCTTGAAGAGCCAAATGAATTATACTTTGTAACCAAAAAGAAAGAGTAGTAGCAGTAGCTTTCTGACCTGTATGTTTCCCAGAGAAACAGACAAAGAGGGCAAAGGACTGGCGAAAATCCTTAGTCACCTGTAAGTAGAATTTAAGAGCACGTACAACATCCCAATTGTGTAACAAACGTTCTTTGGAAGAGGAAAGATTAGGACACAGAGAGGGAACAACAATTGATATTTCTTTTAGAAACAACCTTAGGAAGGAAACCTATCTACCTACCTTATCGGCATGAAAAATAAGATAAGGAGAATCACACTGCAGAGCTGAGAGTTCCGAGACTCTTCAAGCAGAAGAGATAGCAACAAGAAACAAAACCTTCCAAAATAACAACTTAATGTCTATGGAATGCAAAGGTTCAAACTGAGCCAGTGGTAAAACTTTAAGAACAAGGTTAAGGCTCCAAGGAGGAGCACAGACTTAAAGACAGGCCTGATTTTGACCAAGGCCTGACAAAAAGATTGCACATGTGGCACATTCGCCAAACGTTTATGTAGTAAAACTGATAAAGCAGAAATCTGACCCTTCAGTGTACTGACTGACAATCCCTTCTCCAGGCCTTCCTTTAGAAAAGATAAAGGTATTTACGCCATATCTTATGGTAAATCTTTCTAGTATTAGGCTTGCGAGGCTGAATCATGGTCTCAATGAAAACCACGCTTAGACAGAATTAAGCGTTCAATCTCCAAGCAGTCAGCTTCAGAGAAACAAGATTTGGATAAAGGAAGGGACCCTGAATCATGAGGTCCTTCCTCAGAGGTAGTCTTCAAGGTGGGAGAGATGACATCTCCACTAGGTCTGCAAATCAGATCCTGCGAGGCCATGCAGGGGCTATTAGAATCACCAAAGCCCTCTCCTGTTTGATACAAACAATGACTCGTGGAAGGAGAGCAAACGGAGGAAACAGGTATGCCAACCTGAAAACCCAAGGAACCGATAGAGCATCTATCAGAGCGGCCTGCAGAACTCTTGACCTTGAACCGTACCTTGGAAGCTTGGCGTTCTGACAGGGCACCATCAAATCTAACTCCATTTGAGAACTAAGCTGGAAAACAACTCCGGATGGAGTTCCCAATCCCCGGGATGAAAAGTCTGTCTGCTCAGAAAATCCGCTTCCCAGTTGTCAACTCTTGGAATGTGGATGGCAGCTAGACAGCAATTGTGGGTCTGCCAACTGAAGAATATGAGTAACCTCCTTCATGGATAAGGAACTCAGAGTTTCTTGCTTGTGATTGATGTAAGCCACAGAGGTTATGTTGTCTGACTGGAACCTGATAAACTGGGCTCAGGACAACTGAGGCCAAGCCAATAAAGCATTGTAAATCGCCCTCAACTCCAAGATGTTGATGGGAAGAGCAGACTCCTCCCGAGTCCAAAGACCCTGAGATTTTAATGAGTTCTGGACTGCTCCCCAGCCCATCAGGCTGGCATCAGTGGTCATGATCACCCAGGAAGTTCTCTGAAAGCTTGTGCCCTGAGACAGATGTTCCTGAGAAATCCACCATGGGAGAGAATCCCTTGATGACTGATCTAACTCTATTCTCTGAGATAGATCCGCATGGTCGCTATTCCATTGTCTGAGCATGCACAACTGGAGAGCTCTCAAATGGAATTGAGCAAAAGGAATGATATCCATGGAAGTCACCATCAGACCAATTACCTCCATACATTGAGCCACTGAAGGATGAGCAGAAGCCTGAAGAGAGAGGCAAGAGGAAATTATTTTGTTTTTCCTGACTTCTGTCAGAAAAATCTTCATCAATAGAGAATCTATTATGGTCCCTAAGAACACTACTTTTTTAGCAGGGGAAAGGGAGCTTTTTTCCAGATTCACATTCCATCCGTAGGAACGAAGAAAAGACAACAATATCTCTGTTTAAGATTTTGCTAGATGAAAAGATGGTGCCTGAACCAATATGTCATCCATGTAGAGTGCCACAGCAATTCCACGAGAACAGATCACTGCCAAAAGATCTCCCAGAACCTTTGAAAAAAAATCTCGGAGCCGTGGCTAGTCCAAATGGAAGGGCCAAAACATAAATCTTTTAAAAATAAACCTCCAACTTCTTGTCCATCGTATCCTTAAAAGAGCAGCTATCCTTAATAGGAATAGTGGTTCTCTTAGCCAGAGTGGAAATGGCCCCTTCAACTTTTGGTACAGTATACCAAGGGTTTTTAATGGAGTCCTCAAAGGCAAATCTCAGGAATCTGTGATGCTTGGAAGAAGAAGGGGAAGGCTTTCCTCTGAATTTAAAAAAGGAACAAAAATTACTCTGACATCCTTTAGGCCTATTCTTCTTATCTTGAGGTAGAAAAGACCCTTTTCCACCCGTAATATCAGAGATAATTTTTACCAACCCAGGTCCAAACAAGGTTTTGCCCTTGTAAGGAATCGCCAGAAGCTTGACTTTAGAGGAAACGTCCTCAGACCAGGATTTCAACCATAACGCCCTGCGGGCTAGGACAGCGAAACTAGAAGTTTTAGCTCCTAGTCTAACAACCTGTGAAATGACATCTGCAATAAAGGAATTGGTCAACTTAAGAGCTTTAATCCTATCTTGAATTTCATCCAAGGAAGTCTCTACTTAAAGAGAATCAGACAAGGCGTTGATCCAATAAGATGCCGCACTAGTCACGGTGGCAATACACACCGCAGGTTGCTATTGGAGACCTTGATGAACATAAATCTTTTAAAAATAAACCTTTAACTTCTTGTCCATCGTATCCTTAAAAGAGCAGCTATCCTCAATAGGAATAGTGGTTCTCTTAGCCAGAGTGGAAATGGCCCCTTCAACTTTTGGTACAGTTTACCAAGGGTTTTTAATGGAGTCCTCAAAAGGAAACATTTTCTTAGAAATGGGAGATAAAAAAAAAATACACCCTTGGTTTCTCCCATTCCTGTGAGATAATCTCCCTAGCACGGTCCGTCACAGGAAAAACATCAGATGTGGAAGGTTCATCAAAGAAACTATTACGTTTAGTAGATTTCTTAGGAGTGACAACAACAGTGGTATCAGAGTCATCTAAAATAGCTAAAACCTTCTTTAACAATACACTAAAGGTGTTCAATCTTAAATTTGAAGGATACCACCTCAGTCTCTGAAGAAGGAATTATACTGTCCGAATCTTAGATTTCACCCTCAGAAAGTCCCGGTGTATCTTCCTCATCAGACTTATGAGAAAGTGCTACTTGGGAAGCAGAACTGAGGACAGGCACCTTACTTTCTGAATTTCTAGATTTCCTCTTGCGTTTTCCCTGTAATCTGGGAATGGCAGCAAATGCCACAGATACCGCTGAAGATACCTGGGCAGCAATTTCTGATTTTAAATAAACTCCACTAGGAGTTATAGAGGATCTACAGGTCACTGCATGCGACGCCATTGAGGCTTGGGACATAACAGGAGAAAGCTGAGGTATTATTTTAACAGAATCATCCTGAGAGACATTAGGCTCAAAAATGTTACCTTTATTTTGCAAGGTTTTCTTGACACATGAAGAACAAAATTGTATAGGAGCTGCAATTTGTGCATCTAAACATAATAAGCATGAATTCATGAGAGCAGGCTCTTGCTCCATATCAAACATGTTGTGAAACAGTAAATAAACTTGTACAGATAAGTTTCAAAGATTTTAATATTCAATTTAATAAGCCAAGGAAAAAATTCACTTTAAATTTTATCCCAAATTAGGATCGATCCCCAGCTACAATTATGTGACAAAGTTAAGAAAAAAACATTTAATAAACAACTGTTTCCTCAGAAACATTATGAAGTAAAGCCGGTCATGTGACCGCAACTGCTGAGGTCAAATTACTGCTGCGATACAGAGAGGCACTAAAAATAGCCTCCTGGTACACTGAGTACCAGAAATAACCATTTTTTTTCAAACCGGACAGTTTAAAATGTTGCATTGGTTTATTTGAAAGCAAAGGGAAATGAATAAGATGCTGAAATAGAAAATTCAGCCTTACTTTCATTTTAAACTTGTATTGTTTTATCAAGTAAATATGTGTCAGAAAATAAAGCCTAATAAAAACATTTTACCCTTTCTTTTTAAAAGAGTTTACATGTTAGTCTCACACATGCTACAGTGCCTGCTTAATGCCCCAGTGTATACCATACAACAGGATTATCTATGTCCCAATAAAAAAGCAGTGTCTTTTAATTTGTTAGGTGCATGGTGTCCCCAAATGGAAGAAAAAGCACTTACCTGCTCCACTGTCCGGCATGTAGACAGTTACAAGGTATGGGAAGACACAGTTCTTCACAGAGACCTTTGAAAAAGAAAGAACAGAGTAGCCAACTCTGGCTTTCTAATCTAGGGCAGCAATTGTTAGGAAAATGCAGTAAGTACCTCTTAACAAGTTCCTAACTGCTTTAAAGCCACCACTACCTGACTGCAAGGAATGACCTGGAATATGGCTATACCCCAAAACTTGATTGTAGATGACACCTAAACTTCACCTCCTCCATGCACCAAAGGCAAAGAGAATGACTGGGGGTTGTGGGTAAGGAAGTGATATTTAACAGTTTAACTGTGGTGCTCTTTGCCTCCTCCTGATGGCCAGGAGTGATATTCCCAACAGTAATTACTCAAGTTGTGGACTCACCATATCTTAGGAAAGAAAAACACAATAACTTCATAAGTGTAGCTGCTATGAATGTGAAATTATGGTAAATGGAATAATGTGATTTGTAAACAGTAAAATCAGCACTATGGAACTATTTGCCCTCTAGTTCCATTTGAATTCCGTAATTGCACTGTATTTTTCCTCAAATATACCATTTTCACTTTGCAGCTCTAATTTGCTAGAGTACATTAACGTGAAACAGAAGTTGCAATAGTATGTTCTTTTCTCTGCAAATAAGTGATTCTTTTAACAGTAGCAGTTAAACCAATGAAAAGGTGATACTCGTTATTCTAAGCTGTAATAAGCCACCGTAAAACTGTAATGTCTAATCAAAGCTATTTAACCTGAGCTGATTTCTGTTGTTAGAATACCCTAGAGATCAGAAAACAAATGTTCTAATACAGAACACAATCATATAATAGAAATAATAGTTAAGAAGAAGAATGTGCCATTAAGTCGCTCCTGTTAGATGCTTAAAATCTTTACAACACAGTAATGGGCTTTAGCAGTAAATGTATATGTTTATATTATTTGCACCGAGTAGAAAGCTGTATGTTTAAAACATAGCCTATCAAAATGCTTATCACAAAGCTCCAATTTCTTTCTATTGCTCTTCCATTCAGTGAATGTGTCGCAATTATAGCTTTAGCACCTTATAAACAAGAATAGATATTACCTTACTTCACGCTTGTTTTAATATTGGTTTTCAGCTGTTCAGAGATGGGACAAGAGATTTTTTAACCCAAGTAAAAGCTGCAACAATAAAGGAATACATTGCTGCATTTTTTATTGAAGAGGAGCACATTTGTTTAGCTTTATTTTGCTTAACAATAAAGTTTCCAAGATACAAAATCTATAAATCATCCCTTTTGGGGTAACTGTGCTGAAGTTTTCTGAAGTAATCTTCTGGTAAATTATACCAGGCTTCTTTCAGCACTTCCCAGAATTCTTCTTTAGATTGAGGTTGTCTTTTTTTCCTTTCTCTGTCTAGGTGATCACATACTGCCTCTATAATATTCAAGTCTGGGCTCTGTGGAGGCCAGTCCATGACTGTAAGTGTTTTATCAGCTGTTTTTCTCTCCAAATATGATTTCACTGCATTAGCAGTGTGCTTGGGATAGTTATTATGCTGAAAAATAAAACCATTCAATTTCAGGTGCTTTCCAGAAGGAAATGCATGATGAATTAAAACCTGTCTTTACTTTTTAGCATTCGGACAATATCGCCAAAATGCAGCCCCAAAACTTCCATCATGTTTCACTAAAGGCTGCAAGCACTCATTCTTCCATCTCTCTCCAACTCTTCTTCTCACATATTGTCGACGATTGGACCCAAACATTTCTTAACTTGGATTCTTCCCTCCATAATACTCTTTACAACTGATCTTCATTGCAATCTATCAGTTAGATTACGAGTTTTGAGCGCTATAGGGGAATTAACGAATGCAACAAAAGTGGCGTTATTTAATCCCCTATAGCGCTGCCATTACAAGTTTTAAAAAACCAGGCTTGTGCGGGTGATATGGGGTTTTTAAGCTTCATACCGCACCAAAAACAAGCTCTGTTTTGACGTGCTTGTGCACGCTTCCCCCATAGACATCAATGGGGAGAGCGGGTCAGAAAAAAACCTAACATCTGCGATCGCGGAAAGAAAAGCTCCGTAACGCAGCCCCATTGATGTCTATGGGGAAAAAGAAAATACGGTTGAAACCTAACATAAACCCCACATTTAAACAGCCATAATCTGCTGCCCCTGACATCGCCGACGCCTGCCTACAGTTATTAACCCCTAAAAAAGGGCATTGCCCCAAAGATAATAGCTCTTTTTCTGAAACAAAAATACAAATACCCACTAACATTAAACCCCCCCCCCAAACCCACAAAATTGAAAAAAAAACTATCTAAAAAACCTAAGCTACCCATTGCCCTGAAAAGGGCATTTGTAAGGGCATTTAGCTCTTTTAGTGCCCAAACCCTAATCTAAAAATAAAACCCATCCAAAAAAAACTTAAAAAACCTAACACTAACCCCAAGACGATCCACTTACAGTTTTTTAAATCCTGCTTGAGCAATCTTCATCCTGGTGGAGAAGTCCTCATCCAGGCAGCGAGAAGTCTTCATTCAGGTGGCCTCTTCAATCTTCATCTCGGCGAAGAAGTCCTCATCCAAGCGGCGAGAAGTCTTCGTCCAGGCAACCTCTTAGTCTTCATCGAGGCGTCATCTTCTATCTTGATCCCGATGGCGTGGAGCGGGTCCAGCCTGAAGACATCCGGCGCAGAGCATCCTCTTCAAACGGTCGCCGCCATATACTGAATCTTCAATGCAAGGTACACAATTCAAAATGCATTCCTATTGGCTGAAAGATTTGAATCAGCCAATAGAATGAGAGCTGCTTGAATCCTATTTACTGTTCAAATCAGCCAATAGAATTTAAGCAGCTCTAATTCTATTGGCTGATTTATCATCCAATAGAATTAGGTGTTAGGTTTTTTTTTAAGGGTTTTTTGGGTGGGTTTTATTTTTAGATTAGGGTTTGGGCAGTAAAAGAGCTAAATGCCATTTTAAGGGCAATGCCCATACAAATGCCCTTTTCAGGGCAATGTGTAGCTTAGGTTTTTTTAGATTTAGTTTTTTTTTATTTTGGGGAGATGGTTGGGTGGTGGGTTTTACTGTTGGGGGGTCTTTGTATTTTTTTTACAGGTAAAAGAGATATTATCTTTTGGGCAATGGTAGTTTATTGTAGGCTAGGTTTTTTTTTTCATTTGGGTGGGCTTTTTTATTTTTATAGGGCTATTAGATTAGGTGCAATTATTTTTTATTTTTGATACTTTAATTTGTTATATTAGTTTAATTGGTAGTTTAAACTTAATTATTATTTTGACAGGTAAATTTTAATTTAATTTAAACTAGGGAAATTGTAATTTTGCTAGTTAACTAGGTTACTAGTTTAATTTAGTTTATTGTGATGTGAGGGCTTCCGGTTTAGGGGTTAATAGTTTAATTTATTATATTTTGTTGTGGGGGGCTTTCGGTTTAGGGGTTAATGGTTTTATTATAGTGGCGGCGGTGTAGGGCTTAATAATTTTAGTACAGTGGGGGGCGATGTGGGCGGATGACAGATTAGGGGTTAATAATATTTAAATAGTGTTTGCAATGTGGAAGGGTGGCGGTTTAGGGGTTAATAACTTTAGTATAGTGGTAACGATGTCGGGGAGCAGCGAAATAGGGGTTAATAAAACATTTTAGTGGTGGTTATGTCGGGAGCGGCAGATTATAGTGTCAGCAATGCGGAAGGTCCTCAATTCAGTGGTTAATAGGTAGTTTATGGGTGTTAGTGTACTTTTTAACACTTTAGTTATGAGTTTTATGTTACAGCCATGTAGCGTAACACTCATAACTACTGACTTTAGATGGCGGTACAGATCTTGTCGTTTTAGAGTGTAATGCCGTTTTTTTTGCCAGAACGCAAAACTTGTGATACCAGCACTATTGGTATCCCATGAAAAAAACAAAATTTTTAAGAGTGTGGTACTGACGTTGCGCTACAGGCTAAAAGGCTTGTGGTACACCTATACTGACAAGACTTGTAATGGCTGCAGTACTGTTTTAACCCTGAAAATACCATATTTTCAGCATTAATAGATGAACGCACAAACTTGTAATCTAGCTGTATGTGAGCTTTAACATATATTAGCCTTTTAACCCTGTTCCCCTTCCAAAAAAGTAGTTTCTTGGGTACTACCCTTCCACAAAGACTATTCCTGATCAAGCTTCTTCAGACTGTAGAAGGGACAACTTTGCATCCCAATGAAGCTCCCAGATGCTGAGCCAGGTCTTTGCTGGACTTCTTCCGGTATCTTAAAGTAGAAACTGAGAAACTTCTCATCAGATTTTGAAAGTTTTCTTGGCCTTCTAGTCCTTTTTTGTCCTTTACTTCTCCTGATTCTTCACATTTATTTATAACAGCTTTAATACCACATCTTGAGTATCCAATTTGTTTGTTGATTTCCCTTTGAGAGTGGCCTTGTGGTCTTGCTGATGCAAACATATAATTTATGTCTGTCAAATTCTGTAATCTTTAGAATTTGAATGGAATGATGTGATTGAAAGTTGGTCTTATTAGCAAGCTTCCAATTAATTAAACTCATACCACATGTGTATCTAATGCTCAAGCATGCCTTGCACAAACCTGCTGTAATATACCTTTTTCACAGCAGTCATGTTGACATGAAATAGTAGGACAAATACAGGTGTTAGCAATGACATTAATTAAGGTTCCATTCCATTTAGGTTTATGAGAGCCAGGCCCCTGCTATTCCTCAAGTGTAAGGGGAGGTCACACTAAATACTTGCCACTTTAGCCTATAGAAGTTGTTTTTTTTTTCTGTTTTTTACTACTGCATACAAATATCCTGTATTTTCTGGTTGTATTCTAATAAAGAGACTGAGAAATAATTAGATATGGTCATTATAACATTGCTAAAACAACAAATCTAATGGTGGCCTAAGACTTTTGCACATTACTGTATATGCCTGTTGTCATTGGCTCACCCCATATGTTCAGTTAGCAATCAGTAGTGCATTGCTGATCCTTCAACCAATGATACAAAGAGAATGAAGCAAATTTGATAAAAGAAGTAAACTGGAAAGTTGTTTAAAATTGAATCTGAATCATGAAAAAAATGTTTTCATTTCCTTTTAAGCATTGTAGCATATTCTGTTTTATTACATAAAATATAAATGTTTTGGATGGAGAATACTTGATTGCTCCTCCAGTTTCATGTAGCCAGTGAAAGCAACTTTTCAGAATCCAAAAGTATGTTTTAGAATTGTCCTTGATATGATGCGTGCATCATTGTATCTTCTTGGCAGAGGTGTCTTTGATTGCACAGTAGGTGTTATAATCCAGAGAATAGAATAATGTGTAAAGTATTTCTGTTTCATGAACATGAATTAGTATTTATTTGTTTAGATTCCTATTTCATAGCAAACATTCATAGTAAATATTCCACTATTGAAATCACTGTAAATAGCAAATTGCCTCAAAATGAGAGCATCAAATGCACCGAGGGATAGTAAAGATGTTATTTTGGACCTATAATCACATATTAGTGCACATTTCGGCAGTACCAGCTCTTCCTATTAAAATATATTTTAGGGTCTTCTTGAAGAACAGATGAAATCAAAAATGGTTTGAATTCTGTAATTTTTATAGAATCATACTTTTGTTTGGGGGGTTTTAATTTCTTGATTGTTATTTAAAAATGAATTAATGTTGTTTTTTGTTGTTGTTTTGTTCCTCTTTTAATGGAGTTCTTTATGGGTTGTATTTGATGTATGCTGGAATAAACTTGATACAAAAGCTTAAAACAATGCCATCATTTCACAATTCATCTTTTAAAAGTTCACATTCACTATCATTATTTAGGTAAGCAGTATCACTGGATAAGTGCATTTTCAGGAAATGTAGATAAAAGCAAATAACGCTGTTAACATTATATTTCTGGTTCTAAATCTTCATTTTACTGACTTAACAGCAATATTTATTTCACCCATAAATTAGTTTTCGGTTACTAAAACAATATAATGCAAATTAACACAAAGCAATATCATTATGGTAAATAGAGTATCCTCTACTAATATCATTACTGTCAAAACCCTAATTTCCTGTCAATACACTACCTATCATCAGAAGGTGAAAAAACATATGTGCAGCACAGTTATGTTGTTTGCAGTTTGGCATGACTTTTATGTGTCTACAAACTGAAAATAGCATTTTTCAGACTTAGCATTCAGTGCAAAGTCATATTTACTTTACTGTCAAAGCCAAAAACATTTCTTTCCATGCACTTTGTTGACACTAATATTATATAAATGTATTAATAAATATATTTTTTATTGCATCAAGGCTAAATAGTTTATTTTACAGGTAACTACAAATATATATATATATATATATATATATATATATATATATATATATATATATATATATTTGATTTATTTCCCATACAAAACAGTGAGCACAGGGGAAAGAATACTATATATATATATATATATATATATATATATATATATATATATATATATATATATATATATATATATATATATATATATATATATATGTGTGTGTGTAAATTCATATATATACATGAATTCATATATATATATCATTCATGTTTAGCTATCACATTGTCAGATTTTATAAAAAATTAAAATTTGAATTAAAAAATCTCCTTTACACAGTAGACTTGGCTAAAGAAATGTCAGGATCTTCTCTTAGATTACTTGTATAAACATAATACACTGGCTATAGTGGAATGTTTATATAATTATTATTTTACTGTGTTCAGATGATTAAATAATTCCTGTTTGCTATCTTCTGTTTTACTGTCAATTATTCAAAATGAAATTGTATGGATACTGTTTCTCCTTTTTCTGACAGACCAATAACAGCCATGACATAAAATTCTGCATAACATTTTAACTATACAATTTTGTTTTCTTTTTGTGACACTTTAGATGCTAGTGGAAATATTAATATGTAACTGCACATCAAAAAGAAAATATTTCCTTGCGTCTTATACTACCTTTGTCCATGACACATTAAAGGGACATAATACTCATATGCTAAATCACTTGAAACTGATGCAGTATAACTGTAAAAAGCTGACAGGAAAATATCACCTGAGCATCTCTATGTAAAAAAGGAAGATATTTTACCTCACAATTTCCTCAGCTTAGCAGAGTAACTTCTGTGTAAAAAGTTATACTCAGCTGCTGCCCAGCTGCAGGTAAAAAAAAATAAAAAATGAAGAACTGAACAGCAGCCAATCAGCATCAGCAGTGCTGAGGTCATGAACTCTTTTACTGTGATCTCATGAGATTTCACTTAAAGGGCCATAATACCCAAATGTTTAAACATTTGAAAGTGATTCAGCATAGCTGTAAAAAGCTGACTAGAAAATATCACCTGAGCATATCTATGTAAAAAAGAAAGATATTTTACCTGAAAAGTTCCCCAGTAGTCACATCCCATTGCAAAGTACTTCTAAGCAGCATTTTTTTTTTGTTTTTTTACCTGCAGCTGAGCAGCAGTTGAGTATAACTTTTTACACAGAACTTACTCTGCTAAGCTGAGGAGATAGTGAGGAAAAATATCTTCCTTTTTTACATAGAGATACTCAGGTGATATTTTTCTTGTCAACTTTTTACAGTTATACTGCATCAGTTTCAAGTGATTTAGCATATGAGTATTATGTCCCTTTAACTCTCATGAGATTTCATAGCAAACTTCTTTTAAACTGAATAGGGAAATAAGATGGTAGTGCACATAAGCTTGCCCCTTCTGCTGTCCCGGGACAGACATACTATGATACTGCTTAGAAGTCCTTTACAATGGGATGTGGCTACTGAGAAACTTTTGAGGTAAAATATCTTTCTTTTTTACATAGAGATGTTCAGGTGATATTTTCGATTTAGCTTTTTACAGCTATGCTGCGTCACTTTCAAGTGTTTCAATATTTGTGTATTATGGCCCTTTAAAGGAGCAGTAAAGTCGAAATTAAATGCACTTCATTGTAAACAACTTTCCAATTTACTTCCATTATAAAAATGTGCACAATATTTTATGTGCACACTTTCTTGAGGCACCAGCTCCTACTGAGCATGTGCAAGAATTCTCAGTACATAAATATTTGCATTTTGTGATTGGCTGATGGCTGTCACATGATGCAAGTAACTAACTTTGAAATTTCTTAGAAAGAAATCTATTGCTCATTTCAAATTCAGACTAAGTGCTATTGCATATTTTTCTTATGCATTTGTGGATTATGCAATTCTGCTGCATTTAATGGTCCTTAAACAGAAACCTACACGCTACTCAATCCTCGGTGGTGGTGTCTGAAAGTCACCTCCTCCAACTCCAGGTTTTTGAGAGCTGTGCTCAGAGAGGCTAGAGTGAATCCTGCAAGAACTTAGACTGACACTGCAAGATTCTACCAATGAATTGCTTGATCAATACAAAAGCATGTTTTTGTTTTTCCCTAACTGGTTACAACAGAGAAGATAAGATAAACAATACTCATGGGGCTTACTCTGATCTTCAAAACAACACATGTTTTGCTAAAACACTTACAGTTTTTGCATGCAGATCTTTTACTTTACTCCAAATACCAGAGGGCGGTAAAAACCAGCGTTAGGAGCCTCTAACGCTGGTTTTGAAGGCTACCGCCCAACTCTAAATCTAGCCGTTAGATTGGCACACATGCATGCCCCTGGTGTCAATCTTGAACTTGCACAAGTGCTGATTGGTAGGTATGCTTCAAGCAAATCAGTGAGGCTAGTGTGACAAGCATACCTACTTAATCTTACATTCTTGCATTTCAAATAAAGATACCAAGAGAATAAAGAACATTTGATAATAGGTGTAAATTAGAAAGTTGCTTAACATTTTATGCTCTTTCTGAATCACAGAAGAAAAAATGTTGGTTCAGTGTCCCTTTAATAAAAAAATAAAGAATAAAAACCTAAAATTTGCAAAAAATAAAAAACTACCATTACAAAAAATAACAAACCAAATTATCCCAAATAATAAAAAAATTCTTAATCCTATACCCCCCAAAAAACACCACAAAAAAAAATAAAAACCCCTAATCTAAAAATAAACTAACAATAGCCCTTAAAAGGGCCATTTGCAGGGCATTGTCCCAAAGCTAACAGCTCTTTTACCTGAATAAAACCACCAATTACCCCCTAACATTACAACCCCCCACCCCCCAACCCCCAAAATAAAAAGAACGTAATCTAATCATTGCCCCAAAAAGGGCATTTGGATAAGCATTGCCCTCAAAAGGGGCATTTAGTTCTTTTTCAGCTCATAAAAAAATAAAAATCCCTAATATTAAAAAAACACCCCAAAAATCAAAACAAAAAACTAATACTAATCCCCAAATTGGTACTCCCCAATGATGAAGCGCGGCAATCCATCTCCATCCCGGCGTCGAAACATCTTCATCCATCGGTGGAGCATCTTCTCCAATCTTCATCCAGGCCATGGTCCATCTTTTATCTTCATCCCGGTTGCGATGTTGAAGTCCTCGGAGACCTTGGTCCTCCTCTTTAGAGCATCAACAAGGACCTCCTCATCATGCGGTCTCCAGCTGCACACTGAAGATTGAATGCAAGGTACCTCTTTTTTTATGGGGGTACCCTTGCATTCCTATTGGCTGACTAATTCAAATCCGCCAATAAGATCATAGATGCTGAATGCCCTTTTAAGAGCAATTCCCATCCAAATGCCCTTTTCGGGGCAATGTTTAGATTATGGTTTTGTTAGTTAGTTTTTTTTATTTTGGGGGTTTGTAATGTTAGGGGGTAATTGGTGGGGGGTTTTCAGGTAAAAGAGCTGTTAGCTTTGGGGCAATGCCGGCTATTAGTTGTTATTTTTAGATTAGTTTTTTGTGGGGGTGTTTTTTTTTTGGGGGGGAGTATAAGAATAGGAATAGTTTTTATTGTTTTAGATAATTTTGTTTTTTGTAATGGTAGCTTTTTTATTTTTTTGTAATTTTAGTGTTTTTTTTGTAATGGTAGTTTTTTTTTTGTAATGTAGCTTTTTTTGGATAATTAATTTTTGTAAAACAAGTAATGTTAGGTTTGTTTTTAGTTTAAGCTTAGTTTTTAATGTTGTTTCACAGCTAAGTTTTTAATTATTTTAAGGTAGTTAGTATATTTTTAATTTAATTTAGGTGCATTTTAATTTTGTTAAAGTTAGGGGGTGTTAGGTTTATTTCTTAGTTGAGCTGCGGGGGGATGGCTGATTAGGGTTAGGGGTTAATAGTGTAGTTTATGGGTGTTAGTATACTATGTAAAATATTTTTATGTGTTTTGTGAAACTTTTTTGTTTTGCAAAACACATAATTACAGGTATTTTAATGCGGAATGGATCATTACGGTAAAGGCCATAATGATCGCGGAAAAGCCATACAGCGCAACTAGTAATATCAAGTAGGTGACCATTCCGTACGCAAAGACCATATTGCACTATACCGCATGACTTGTAATCCGGGCCATTATAAGAACAGGTATTACCCATATAAGCAATTTCATATTTGGTTTAGTTTGTTAGGCATCAGAGGGTTACCTTATACTTGTTGGTACATTCATACAGTAAGGATGTATATTAACTATATGAATATTATATACACAAGTAATTTCATATAAAATCACAATTTGTTTGCTAACATATGGTATTTTCTTCCAGACAGAATTGTGTATTCAAGAATTCAGAGAGTCTGTGTCTTACTTCTCTTGTTTATATAAACACAAGTGTGAAAATTAGCTAGTTCCTGAAATCCTGAGTGTATGTATCATCTGTAGACTCAATGTCTCCCTCACCTCAAGGGGAGGGTTTATCTAGTAGGAAGTTGTTGAAGGTAATTTCATTTGGAGATCCCAATCTTAGAAGTGTGACAAAGGTTCTCAGAAGTTACTGTACATCTTTACAAAATGAGCAAATGTACTTTGTTTGTTCTCTTTAGATATCGTAGACTGTGTGTATCTTAACAGCAGGAGGTTGGGATCATGAAATCTACTTCAGGCCTATTGATAAGTAGGTCTGATTTGACAATAGTCAAATTTTATATTCAAATGTGAATTTTATATATAAATGCGTTATTTTATATATTGACAAATAATTTACAGTTTTCCTCACAATTTACCTGACAATAGGGCTCTTAGGGTTTTTGAATCTTTGCCTCCTCCTATTGATAGAGAAGAGTAATTCCCAGGAGTGTTCCGATCTGCCAATAGAATGCGAGCTCAATCTGATTGGCTGATTGGATCAGCCAATCGGATTGAACTTGAATCTGATTGGCTGATTCCGAGGATGGACGTCACTCTTCAGCCCCCGGCTTGGGCTTGGATCAACACTTCCGAGGCTTGGATCAAGACTTCCGAGGACAGATCGGTGAACCTGGCATGGTGAAGATAAGGTAGGAAGATCTTCAGGGGCTTAGTGTTAGGTTTATTTAAGGGGGGTTTGGGTTAGATTAGGGGTATGTGGGTGGTGGGTTGTAATGTTGGGGGGGGGTATTGTATGTGTTTTTTTTACAGGCAAAAGAGCTGAATTCTTTGGGGCATGCCCCGCAAAGGGCCCTTTTCAGGGCTGGTAAGGTAAAAGAGCTTTGAACTTTTTAAATTTAGAATAGGGTAGGGCATTTTTTTATTTTGGGGGTCTTTGTTATTTTATTAGGAGGCTTAGAGTAGGTGTAATTAGTTTAAAATTGTTGTAATATTTTTCTAATGTTGGTAAATATTTTTTTATTTTTTGTAACTTAGTTCTTTTTTATTTTTTGTACTTTAGTTAGTTTATTTCATTGTAGTTAATTGTAGGTAGTTTATTTAATTAATTTATTGATAGTGTAGTGTTAGGTTTAATTGTAGCTATTTTATTTAATTAATTTATTGATAGTGTAGTGTTAGGTTTAATTGTAACTTAGGTTAGGATTTATTTTACAGGTAATTTTGTAATTATTTTAACTATTTTAGCTATTAAATAGTTATTAACTATTTAATAGCTATTGTACCTGGTTAAAATAATTACAAAGTTGCCTGTAAAATAAATATTAATCCTAAAATAGCTACAATATAATTATAATTTATATTGTAGCTATATTAGGGTTTATTTACAGGTAAGTATTTAGTTTTAAATAGGAATAATTTATTTAATAAGAGTTAATTTATTTCGTTAGAATAAAATTATATTTAACTTAGGGGGGTGTTAGTGTTAGACTTAGCTTTAGGGGTTAATCCATTTATTACAGTAGCGGCGAGATTCGGTCGGCAGATTAGGGGTTAATAATTGAAGTTAGGTGTCGGCGATGTTAGGGAGGGCAGATTAGGGGTTAATACTATTTATTATAGGGTTTTTGAGGCGGGAGTGAGGCGGATTAGGGGTTAATAACTTTATTACAGTAGCGGTGCGGTCCACTCGGCAGATTAGGGGTTAATAAGTGTAGGCAGGTGGAGGCGACGTTGTGGGGGGCAGATTAGGGGTTAATAAATATAATATAGGGGTCGGCGGTGTTAGGGGCAGCAGATTAGCGGTACACAGGGATAATGTAGGTAGCGGCGGTTTTTCGGAGCGGCAGATTAGGGGTTAAAAAAATATGCAGGTGTCAGCGATAGCGGGGGCGGCAGAATAGGGGTTAATAAGTGTAAGGTTAGGGGTGTTTAGACTCGGGGTTCATGTTAGGGTGTTAGGTGCAGACTTAGGAAGTGTTTCCCCATAGAAAACAATGGGGCTGCGTTAAGAGCTGAACGCTGCTTTTTTGCAGGTGTTAGGTTTGTTTTTCAGCTCAAACTGCCCCATTGTTTCCTATGGGGATATCGGGCATGAAGCTGGCCGCGTCCGTAAGCACCGCTGGTATTTAGAGTTGCAGTGGCGTTAAATTATGCTCTACGCTCCCTTTTTGGAGCCTAACGCAGTGAAAACCCAGCCATTCTGTGAACTCTAAATACCAGCGGTATTTAAAAGGTGCGGGGGAAAAAAAAGCACGCAGAACTCTAAATCTAGGCGTAAGATAGCTACAATATAATTAATAATTACATTGTAGCTATTTTAGGATTTATTTTTATTGTACAGGCAACTTTGTATTTATTTTGACTAGGTACAATAGCTATTAAATAGTTAATAACTATTTAATAGCTACCTAGTTAAAATAAGTACAAATTTACCTGTAAAATAAAACCTAACCTAAGTTACAATTACACCTAACACTACACTATCATTAAATTAATTAAATAAACTTCAATTACCTAAAATTAAATGCAATTAAATAAACTATAGTACAAAACCCCCCCACTAAATTACAGAAAATAAAAAAATTTACAAGAAGTTTAAACTAATTACACCTCATCTAAGCCCCCTAATAAAATAAAAAAGCCCCCCAAAAGAATAAAATTCCCTACCCTATACTAAATTACAAATAGCCCTTAAAAGGGCTTTTTGCGGGGCATTGCCCCAAAGTAATCAGCTCTTTTACCTGTAAAAAAAAAGAAATACAACCCCCCAACATTAAAACCCACCACCCATACCCAGCCTTACTGTAAAACCCACCCAATCCCCCCTTAAAAAAACATAACACTACCCCCCTTGAAGATCATCCTACCTTGAGCCGTCTTCACCCAGCCGTGCAGAAGTCTTCATCCGATCCGTGCACAAGTGGTCCACCAGCAAGGCAGAAGTCTTCATCCTATCCGGGCAGAAGAGGTTCTCCAGCCGGGCAGAAGTCTTCATCCAAGCGGCATTTTCTAACTTCGTCCATCCGATGAGGAGCGGCTCCATCTTGAAGACATCCGATGCGGAGCATCCTTCCTGGCCGACGGACTAGCAACGAATGAAGGTTCCTTTAAATGGCATCATCCAAGATGGCGTCCCTTGACTTCCGATTGGCTGATAGGATTCTATCAGCCAATCGGAATTAAGGTTGGAAAAATCCTATTGGCTGATCCAATCAGCCAATAAGATTGACCTCGCATTCTATTGGCTGATCCAATCAGCCAATAGGATTGACCTCACATTCTATTGGCTGTTCCAATCAGCCAATAGAATGCAAGCTCAATCCTATTGGCTGATTGCATCAGCCAATAGGATTTTTCCTACCTTAATTCCGATTGGCTGATAGAATCCTATCAGCCAATCGGAATTCAAGGGACGCCATCTTGGATGACGTCATTTAAAGGAACCTTCATTCGTCGTTAGTCCGTCGGCCAGGAAGGATGGTCCGCGTTGGATGTCTTCAAGATAGAGCCGCTCCTCGTCGGATGGAAGAAGATAGAAGATGCCGCTTGGATGAAGACTTCTGCCCGGCTGGAGGACCTTTTCTGCCCGGATTGGATGAAGACTCCTGCCCCGGCTGGAGGACCACTTGTGCCCGAATCGGATGAAGTCTTCTGCCCGGCTGGGTGAAGACGGCTCAAGGTAGGGTGATCTTCAAGGGGGTAGTGTTAGGTTTTTTTAAGGGGGGATTGGGTGGGTTTTAGAGTAAGGTTGGGTGTGGGTGGTGGGTTTTAATGTTGGGGGGGTTGTATTTCTTTTTTTACAGGTAAAAGAGCTGATTACTTTGGGGCAATGCCCCGCAAAAAGCCCTTATAAGGGCTATTTGTAATTTAGTATAGGGTAGGGAAATTTATTATTTTGGGGGGCTTTTTTATTTTATTAGGGGTCTTAGATTAGGTGTAATTAGTTTAAACTTGTAAAAAAAAAAAATTTCTGTAATTTAGTGTGGTTTTTTTGTACTATAGTTTATTTTATTTAATTGTATTTAATTTTAGTTAATTGTAGTTAATTTATTTAATTAATTTAATGATAGTGTAGTGTTAGGTGTAATTGTAACTTAGGTTAGGTTTTATTTTACAGGTAAATATTTACTTATTTTAACTAAGTAGCTATTAAATAGTTAATAACTATTTAATAACTATTCTACCTAGTTAAAATAAATACAAAGTTGCCTGTAAAATAAAAATAAATCCTAAAATTGCTTCAATGTAATTATTAATTATATTGTAGCTATCTTAGGGTTTATTTTATAGGTAAGAATTTAGTTTTAAATAGGAATAATTTAGTTAATAATATTAATTTTATTTAGATTTATTTAAATAATATTTAAGTAAGGGATTGTGTTAGGGTTAGGGTTAGACTTAGGTTTAGGGGTTAATAACTTTATTATAGTGGTGGCGACGTTGGCAGCGACATTGGCGGTGGCAGTTTAGGGGTTAATACATTTAATAGGCTATGTGGGCTATGGCGGTTTAGGGGTTAATACTAGAATAGGTTAATTGCGGTGTGGGCTATTGCGGTTTAGGGATTAATACTAGAATAGGTTAATTGCGGTGTGGGCTATGGCGGTTTAGGGGTTAATACTAAAATAGGTTTATTGTGGTGTGGGCTATGGCGGTTTAGGGTTTAATAGAGTTTATTAGTTATTGCGGTGGGGGATTGTGGTTGACAGGTAGATAGACATTGCGCATGCGTTAGGTGTTAGTTTATTTTTGCAGGCATTTTCGGGAGTTACGGTGCTCCCATACTCAGCGCAAGGCCTGCTACGGCTGCCTTTTATGGCGAGGTGAAAATGGAGTAAGATTTCTCCATTTTCGCCACGTAAGGCCTTGCGCTGGATATTGGATACCGATTTACGTCGCGGTCCCATGTTAGCCTATGGGAGTAAAAATTGCGAGCGACGGTGAAATATACGGGCGTAACTTGTATGCTACGCCGTATATGTGAAACCAAAACAGCACAAAAACCGGCGTCGCCGGCTTTTGCAGGCGACGCTCTATATATGTAATGGAGGCCGATGTGCGGATTCCTGCTGCAATAAGCCCTGTGTTTAATGAATGTCTACCCTGCTTAGTGCTCTGCCTCTGTTCAGCTGAAGTGTGTGATGAAGAAACTGCAGACAGCAGCGGAGCAACATGAGCTCTGTCTACTACTTCATCTGCAAGCACAGTCATTCACTTGGCTTTATCGGCCTGGCTGATATGTTTGGTAGTAAAGCTTAGTACTTCTGTCCCCTGCAGCATTAGATAACTAAACTTTGAGGGGTTGAGCTCTTCCCCTGCTTAGGCAACTGGTTATTAACAGCTACACTGTGAGCAGTTGCAGGCTGTGTTTGTATATATTAACCCCCTAAATACCAGAAAACACTGTGAAGCAATTGCATCCGTTGCTTGTGATTGCTGGCAAATAGAAGTGGTATGTATGTGTATATCAGATTATAGCATTTTACAGCTGTAGGTTGCATTGAAATGCTCTTTTAAACAAGATTGCTTTATGACTTTACCTGTATTTTTATATCCATTTTTAAAGGCGACAGATTTATTTCATATTTTAGGAGCCTGTAAGAATATTGAGCCACCCATATACTTCTTAAGACCAGGACAGTGTTTATGTACAGATATATGTAGAATAATGCAAACAGTTATGAGCCAGAATACAATTTCAGACTTGGATTTGGCAGCCCTTGCATGAAAAATATTCCGTTAATACAAATTGTTAAAGAGATATGAAACACAAAATTTGTCTTTAATGATTCAGATAGTATGCAGTTTTAAGCAACTTTCTAATTTACATCTATTATCTAGTTTGTTTTGTTCTGTTGATATCCTTTGTTGAAAAGCATATCTAGATAGGCTCAGGAGCAACTATGCACTACTGGGAGCTATCTGCTTATTAGTGGTTAATAATAGATGACTGTTGTTACTGACTCACCCCATGTGTACAGCTTGCTTCCAGTAGTATAGTGATGCTTCTTTAACACAAGATATCAAGAGAATGATGCTAATTTGATATTAGAAGTAAATTCAAAAGTTGTATCTGGATCATTGCAGGAAAGTTTTATGTCCCTTTGAAAAGGGCGTCAAAATTTAGTTTAGAGCACTGGTTTTCAAACCTCTCCTCAGACCTCCCTAACAGGCCACATTTTAAGGATATCTGAACTGGAGCACAGGTGACATAATCAGCTGATTAGTAACCATGGCTATTTTACCTGCTCTCATCCAAGGTAATCCTGAAAACCTGGCCTGTTGGGGAGGCCTGAGGACAGGTTTTATAAACCAGTGGTCTAAAGCCGACTCTGACTCTACTAGAAGAAGTAATTTGTGCTTGCAAGCTAACCCGACATGGATTTTTGTACATGTGATGCTACTAGCGATGTTTATTAACCATGAGCACAAAAAATAGCTATGGGTTGTTCTCTGGGTATGTTAGCCCCCAATATCTCTAATATTTTTGTGCTTCACTTGTAATCTAGGCCATTATTCCTGTATGGTTTAGTAATTTACCATTAATATATTTAGCTGATCTTTAAAAAAAAAAAATCTGTACATTTATGTGTACACACAGACATATAGACACCCATATGTGCACATTCATATACACAAACATATAGACACACACACACACACGTGCACACTCATATACACAAACATATAGACACAAACACACGTGCACACACTCATACACACAGACATATAGACACACACACGTGCACATTCATATACACAAACATATAGACACACACATGTGCACATTCATATACACAAACATATAGACACACATGTGCACATTCATATACACAAACATATAGACACACACATGTGCACATTCATATACACAAACATATAGACACACACATGTGCACATTCATATACACAAACATATAGACACACATGTGCACATTCATATACACAAACATATAGACACACACACGTGCACACTCATACACAAACATATAGACACACACACGTGCACACTCATACACACAGACATATAGACACACACACCTGAACACTCATACACACAGACATATAGACACACAAACGTGCACACTCATACACAAACATATAGACACACACACGTGCACACTCATACACACAGACATATAGACGCACACACCTGCACACTCATACACACAGACATATAGACACATACACGTGCACACTCATACACAAACATATAGACACACACACGTGCACACTCATACACACAGACATATAGACACACACACGTGCACACTCATACACACATATATGCACACACATTTGATTGATTTATTTGTATTATTCATTCAAAGAAAAACGTCTCCAGCTGTATTTAAAACGATAATCCTTTATTCTGTAGTTAAAACATGAAGAAGCACAGCAAACGATGTGAGAGGTGCTGAGGGCGCAGCACTGTATGGCGTACATGTTTCGGAAATGATCCGTAGTCATAGCCTACAATGTTGTGCCCCACACCTGTTTAAAAAGGAATTCAAACAAATGTGATTCGCTAATTGTAAAACCCCACCCTCAGACCAAACCTGACACACCTGGTTAATATATTCCTACCTTAGAAGTGTAGTATTGTACACAAAAGATAAAAACTAAACATTGGTATATATACATTTCAAGGACATAGAATGTAATTAGACTTAACAACATGATATATATACATATGTATAGAGTGTTGCAGAAGAGACAATATTAGTAAGTACGGGCAAATACAATACAAAATGTAAGGCAGCATACAAGAAGGGACATTTGGTAAGAAAGAGCTCCCAAACAAAGTCTTGCAATGAATAGCAACCAGTACATTGTAATACCACATTAACATGCTGATAGAATCCTATCAGCCAATCGGAATTCGAGGGACGTCATCTTGGATGACGTCCCTTAAAGGAACCGTCATTCGTCAGGAAGTCGTTGTCGGAAGAAGATGGGTCCGCGGTGGATGTCTTCAAGATGGAGCCGGTCCTCATCGGATGAAGATAGAAGATGCTGCTTGGAAGAAGATGGTTGCCGGTCCGGATCTACTCTTCTTCCCGGAGAGGATGAAGACTTTGGAGCCTCTTCTGGACTTCTTCAGCCGTCAGATGATGGATGTCTAGCCCCCGCTTGGGCTTAGATGAAGATATCGGAGCCTGGAACGGACGGTCATACCTGGCATGGTGAAGACAAGGTAGGAAGATCTTCAGGGGCTTAGTGTTAGGTTTATTTAAGGGGGGTTTGGGTTAGATTAGGGGTATGTGGGTGGTGGGTTGTAATATTGGAGGGGGGGTATTGTTTTTTTTTTTTACAGGCAAAAGAGCTGAATTCTTTGGGGCATGCCCCGCAAAGGGCCCTGTTCAGGGCTGGTAAGGTAAAAGAGCTTTGAACTTTAGTAATTTAGAATAGGGTAGGGCATTTTTTTATTTTGGGGGGCTTTGTTATTTTATTAGGGGGCTTAGAGTAGGTGTAATTAGTTTGAAATTGTTGTAATATTTTTCTTATGTTTGTAAATATTTTTTTATTTTTTGTAACTTAGTTCTTTTTTATTTTTTGTACTTTAGTTAGTTTATTTAATTGTATTTATTTGTAGATATTGTATTTAATTAATGTATTGATAGCGTAGTGTTAGGTTTAATTGTAGGTAATTGTAGGTATTTTATTTAATTAATTTAGTGATAGTGTAGTGTTAGGTTTAATTGTAACTTAGGTTAGGATTTATTTTACAGGTAATTTTGTAATTATTTTAACTATTTTAGCTATTAAATAGTTCTTAACTATTTAATAGCTATTGTACCTGGTTAAAATAATTACAAAGTTACCTGTAAAATAAATATTAATCCTAAAATAGCTATAATATAATTATAATTTATATTGTAGCTATATTAGGATTTATTTTACAGGTAAGTATTTAGCTTTAAATAGGAATAATTTATTTAATAAGAGTTAATTTATTTCGTTAGATTTAAATTATATTTAATTTAGGGGGTGTTAGTGTTAGGGTTAGACTTAGCTTTAGGGGTTAATCCATTTATTAAAATAGCGGCGAGATTCGGTCGGCAGATTAGGGGTTAATAATTGAAGTTAGGTGTCGGCGATGTTAGGGAGGGCAGATTATGGGTTAATACTATTTATTATAGGGTTATTGAGGCGGGAGTGAGGCGGATTAGGGGTTAATAACTTTATTATAGTAGCGGTGAGATCCGCTCGGCAGATTAGGGGTTAATAAGTGTAGGTAGCTGGCGGCGACGTTGTGGGGGGCAGATTAGGGGTTAATAAATATAATATAGGGGTCGGCGGTGTTAGGGGCAGCAGATTAGGGGTACATAGCTATAATGTAGCTGGCGGCGGCGTGCGGACGGCAGATTAGGGGTTAATAAGTGTAGGTAGCTGGCGGCGACGTTTTGGGGGGCAGATTAGGGTTTAATAAATATAATATAGGGGTCGGCGGTGTTAGGGGCAGCAGATTAGGGGTACATAAGGATAACGTAGGTGGCGGTCGGCAGATTAGGGGTTAAAAAATGTAATTGAGTGGCGGTGATGTGGGGGGACCTCGGTTTAGGGGTACATAGGTAGTTTATGGGTGTTAGTGTACTTTAGAGCACAGTAGTTAAGAGCTTTATGAACCGGCGTTAGCCCAGAAAGCTCTTAACTACTGACTTTTTTCGGCGGCTGGAGTTTTGTCGTTAGAATTCTAACGCTCACTTCAGCCACGACTCTAAATACCAGAGTTAGAAAGATCCCATTGAAAAGAAAGGATACGCAATTGACGTAAGGGGATCTGCGGTATGGAAAAGTCGCGGCTGAAAAGTGAGCGTTAGACCCTTTTTTGACTGACTCCAAATACCGGCGGTAGCCTAAAACCAGCGTTAGGAGCCTCTAACGCTGGTTTTCACGGCTACCGCCAAACTCCAAATCTAGGCCTTAGAGCCCTAATATACATATTAAATCCCTTTGTAAATTGTTGATGGTTGGTGAGAAATGAAAAAAGCAGCAAAAATGCCCTGTACACAAGATAAGTAAGGATAAAGCATATCATAATAATAATAAAACTATGGGATATACCACTGGAAACTATAAATTAAATCAAAGGTCAAAAATAACTAGTTGTGATACATAACAACAAGTACTGTTACTACTTCTAGCTGGTATGGGTAAATATGTACATCCAAAGGGATATAAAAGATGTGAAAGGTAGTATTGATAAAGCAATATTCATGTTGTAAGGGATATTGGCAATAAAATAGGACAAGATAGGCTACTGGATATAGTAAGATATGAGGGCGTAGATACAAAAAGGAATGTTCTGTACCAATACTTTTATTCCCAGAGATTTAAAACATCATATCTGGAATTTAACCCATCGGGCACCCGAGTGCCCATTGTGAAAATCCAGAAAGCTTCCCGTCTAGCGAGAAGTGTCAACATCACCTCCCCTTGTTGGTCTATTTACTTTCTCAATACCACACCAGGTAAAACCCTGAAGATTGTTATCATGAAATACCCCGAAATGTTGAACTATAGGGGTTGATGCCCTCTTTGTATTGAATGAAGATAAATGTTCTCTGATCCTAGTGTTATGGTCACGTGAGGTGAGTCCTATATACTGGATCTTGCACAAAGTGCATTCAATTAAGTAAACCGCTGATTCAGTCTTGCAATTCATGCAAGCACCGATCCGATATTGTTTTTTGTTTTTTTCACTTGTAAACTCTTTAGTGATGCTGACAAATTAACAGGGTTTACACTTTCGGTGTCCACATTTGTACATACCGGGGTGTTTTAACCAGGAACCCTGTTTGGGTTTGTCTGATTTCAGTAGTGTTGGCGAGAGGATAGAGCCTAAAGTAGGGCTCTTTCTGTATGCACATCTTAGTCCTGTTTTTACAGTATCCACTAGTTTATCCTCCGCCAGCAGCACTGGAAAATGTTTGTGTATAATATCGCATACCTGGGGATATTGAACACTGTGTTTAGTCACAAATGTGACTCCCTGTCTTGTTTGACTTCTGTTCCGTTTACTGCTCAAAAGTTTCTCCCTGGGGATAGTGTAAACTTGCTCCCTAGTTTTTCTTATTATCTTAGGGGGGTAATCTCTGTCCTTGAGTCTCTTCTCAAGTCCCCTAGATTCAGTCAAAAAATCTGTGTGTAGGGTACAGTTCCTCTTGAGCCTAGTATATTCACCTTTTGCTATAGCAAAGGGAACATGCTTAGGATGGCAACTTGTGCCCAAAAGTAAAGAATTCCCTGAAATAGGCTTTCTATAGATTGTGGATTTTATAGTGCCCATTGTGGTAACCTCCAATGTGAGATCAAGATAGTTGATGGACCTGTCATTAAGTTCGAAAGTAAACTTAACGCCAATCTCATTGCTATTGAGAAAATCCATGAACAGAGGAATGCTAGCATGGTCACCAGTCCAAACAAATAGGTCGTCGTCAATGTATCTCCTGTAAAAGGAGATACAGTTCTGATAGGGATTACTATCTCCAAAGATGTGGTAAAACTCCCACCAGCCAAGAAATAAATTGGCAAAAGAGGGAGCAAATTTTGCTCCCATGGCGGTACCACATCTTTGGAGATAGTAAACCTCCTCAAACTTGAAAAAATTGTGCGTGAGTAGAAAAGTGGTGACTCTCAGAATGTACTCTATAAAGATGTCACTATACTCAGACCCCTGTCGAAAGGAAAAAAGCAATGGCCTGTACTCCCACTTGATGTGGAATACTTGAGTATAATGAAACAGCATCCACTGTAAGCCATTTGGACTCCTCAGTCCATTCTATCCCTTCAATCAAATTCAGGATGTGTTTGGTGTCTCTCACATATGAATGGAGTGTCATGATCTGTTCTTGTCCCTTTAAGGTTACCTGATACCTTTGTATAATCAGTATAAAAACCCCTCCCACAGATCATTAGGTGCTTAGTAATTTTTGTTTCCACAGTCAGTTTCTTACAGCTTTCTTGGAAATCTATTACTTGCCAACTTGAATCTAAATTAGGATCTAACATACTAAGTTTTACCAGCTTAGTTACCTCTTCAAAACTCATTGCTGTAACTCTGACCGTCAGCGTCTCCTTGTGATCGGCAAATAGCGGTGACGTCACTCGCAAACCTGCTAGCTTCCTGCTTGCCGTCCGGACGCCTTTGCTCTCACTCACACCACACGCTACTTCGGCGTGTAACGGATTCCTACCCGGATCCTCCAAGCCTCTCAGCCATATCGCAGGGACCTAAGGCTGCTCAGAAACTCTTCCTCCGGTTCTTGCGGTAAGACTCTAAATCTGTTTATATTTCAAGATCGCATTACCGCTACTTCTCATTTCATAATCAGAGACTAAAAACATATCCTCTCCTTAAACTTATTATTTGCTCCTGTATTGACTGCCTCTATATACTACAGAGATCCACTCTCTATCATTATTAATAAATATATCCACCAGGTGTATTAGTACTATTTTACCTGCCAATCATGTTGCCACCTTTTGGCTATAGGTTATATTAGTACTACTGTTACCGTAAATCAAAGGTAAAATTGTTTAATTAATAAATGATTCCAACAATCATTTATATCCTGCTGCCATCTAATTAAACAATTCTCCCACACAACTACATACTTTATGTGGAATACTAATCTATCTAAACTTTACCTTATCTACAGTTGGATTCATAACTTAAACTATACTTCTCTTTACAGGGATTTATAGGACCTTGACTGACACGTGACATAAATTACTAAGCCCATCATGAATCCAGTAGATATAGTAACCCATGTGCAGACATTAACTGAAAAGGTTGAGTCAATAACACAGGCATTAAACACCTTGCAACATGAGAATACTGCACTTAAATCTTACATAAAGGAAATTTCAGACAAACAAAAAACATTAAACATTGTAGAACCCAATGTTAGCCCCCCTGAACATTTTTATGGAGATAGAAAACACTTCAGAGAGTTCAAGAATGCTTGTTATCTATTATTCTCACTCAAACCTCTCACATACCCCACAGATCAAACTAAGGTTTTAACCACTATCTCTTATCTAAGGGGAGAACCACGCATATGGGCTAATTCATTTTTTGAATCAAATGATCCCATATTACTATCCTTAGAATCTTTTTTTTCTGCTATGTCACAATTGTATGACGATCCCTACAAGCAGCTCACAGCTGAGAACGGTATGAGAGCATTAAAACAACTAAAAAAGCCTGTAGAGGATTATATCACTGAGTTTAAAAGATTCTCAAAGGATAGTGGTTGGAACGAATTGTCTCTAAAAAACCAGTTTAGGTTAGGGTTATGTGACGCACTTAAAGACGAACTAGCAAGAGTTGAAATGCCTCAGACATTAGAAGGGTTAATTAACCTCTCAATTAGTTTAGACAGACGTTTGAGAGAACGTAGATCTGAACGCAATCCTAGTGAAAACACATTTAGACGTTCACCTTTTCCTACAACCCCACAACAAAGCACACGTAGTCAATCACAAAATGCTCCTGAAGCCATGGATATTGGATTTGTCAAAGGTCCACTCAATCCACAAGAAAAGCTCAGACGAAGACAAAATAATCTGTGTATGTACTGCGGATCAGCACAACACACAGTAAAAGATTGTCCGATACTGGGACGTCAGAAAAGGGGTAAGAAAACATCTGTAAATACTTGTTATAATGTTCATACCCCTAATCATACCAACTGCTCACTCACTCTTATTTTGCAGTGGGAGAACCAACGAGTAACATCCAGGGCGATAATTGATTCAGGAGCCAGCACTAATTATATGGATTTGAATTTCACAACCTTAAATAAAATACCACTTATAAAAAAGACAAATCCAGTGTTACTTAGAGTTATTGACGGTAGTCAAATATCTTCCGGTCCTATATCACATCACACAATTCCCATTAAAGTATCCATAGGGGGTGCTCATGTTGAATATATATCTTTTGATGTTATATCATCTCCCATATACCCTCTGGTTTTAGGTTACTCTTGGCTAAATTTACATGACCCCAATATATCATGGAAAACTTCTGATGTTATATTCACTTCTGATTATTGTAAAAACACTTGTATATCCAGCCATCACATTTTGCAAACAGATTCTAACAACATACCTCCCGAATACTCGGATTTCTGTGATGTTTTTTGTAAAAAAGAGTCAGAAAATCTTCCTCCTCATAGGAAGTATGACTGCCCCATAGACTTAATCCCCGGGGCAGATATACCTTGTGGGCATATTTTTCCACTCTCAAAAATCGAATTAGACTATCTAAAAGATTATCTCGAAGAAAACCTCCGTAAGGGGTTCATAAGACCATCCACCTCTCCAGCTGGAGCAGGAATATTTTTCGTCAAGAATAAAGATGGTACAATTAGACCTATAGTGGATTATAGAGAACTTAATCGTAGAACTATAAAGAACAGATACCCACTACCTCTGATTCCCGAGTTAATAGAGAGACTTGAGGGAGCTTCCTACTTCACAAAACTAGATCTCAGAGGTGCATATAACCTTATCAGAGTGAGAGAAGGTGACGAGTGGCTCACTGCGTTCCGTACACGCTACGGACTCTATGAGTACACAGTGATGCCATTCGGGCTCTGCAATGCGCCTGCCACCTTTCAGTATCTAATAAATGATGTATTTAAAGATCTTCTTGACATCTATGTTGTAATCTATCTAGACGACATCCTCATATACTCACAAAACAAATCAGACCACATAAAGCATGTTCGCACTGTACTGTCTAGGCTACGTCAACACCATTTATACGCCAAACCAGAAAAATGTATTTTTAATACTAATAACATCACTTTTCTGGGTTATGTCATAACTCCTGAAGGAATTGATATGGAAAAGAATAAGATAAAAGCTATTTTAGACTGGCCTACTCCCACATCAAAAAAACAGATTCAGAGGTTCATGGGGTTTGCGAACTTCTATAGGAAGTTTATTAAAAATTTTGCACTATTAGCCAAACCCCTTACAAATCTCACAAAGTCTAATGTCAAATTTCATTGGTCTGAAGAAGCTGAAAATACATTTAATACATTAAAACACAGGTTCACTACAGCACCTATTCTTTCCTATCCTAACCCCTCATTGCAATATGTCATTGAAGTAGACGCCTCAGATTATGCCATTGGAGCAGTTTTGTCTCAAAGACAAAGTCTGAAACATCCGTTACATCCTGTTGCTTTTTTTTCAAGAGTAATGTCTGAATCAGAGATAAATTACGCAATAGGGGAGAAGGAGCTTCTAGCTGTCAAAGCCTCTTTCGAACACTGGAGACACTTATTAGAGGGTACCTCCATTCCCATTCTAATATACACAGACCATAGGAACTTACAGTTTTTGAAAACCAATAGAACCCTTACTTCACGCCAGGTGCGTTGGAATCTATTCTTTAATAGATTTAACTATCTAATAACTTATAGACCTGCTAATAAGAATGTTAAGGCAGATGCTCTCTCTAGAATACCAGATAAACCTATATCACCACAATCACAAGTGTCTATAATTCCCCCTGAAAACATTATAGGACTCACAGAAGATATAACTAGTTTACTAAAAACACATCTTACCTCAGATTCAGAATTGCCAAAGACACAAGTAACTCTACATAATAATGGACTGTACTATCATGACAAACTGGTGTATGTACCTAAGTCCTTAAGAGAGAAAATTCTATATAGTTACCATGACTCTGTTCTAGCTGG
Source organism: Bombina bombina (assembly GCF_027579735.1). Taxonomy (NCBI): domain Eukaryota; kingdom Metazoa; phylum Chordata; class Amphibia; order Anura; family Bombinatoridae; genus Bombina; species Bombina bombina. The sequence goes on from NC_069499.1 coordinate 673,896,896, forward strand.
ACATCCCGGAATCTCTAAATCAATAGACCTCATTACAAGACATTTTTGGTGGCCAACCTTAAAAACAGATGTTACCAATTACATCAATTCTTGTACTATATGTACAGTCTCTAAGACGCAACAAAGACAGCCATACGGCCAACTACTACCCCTTCCCATACCCTCTCGACCTTGGACTGATATAGCACTAGACTATATAGTTGAATTACCTAAATCTTCTAACTTTACCACTATACTAGTTGTCGTGGACATTTTTAGTAAAATGGCACACTTTATTCCTACCACTAAGTTACCGACTGCTTCAGAAACAGCACTACTTCTTATGCAACACGTAATAAAACATCATGGATTACCTCTCAGTATAACATCAGACCGTGGATCCCAGTTCACGAGTAAATTTTGGTCTGAATTATGTAAAACCTTGAAAATACGCCGCCGGTTGAGTACCTCCTACCACCCACAAACCAATGGTCAGACGGAGAGGGTTAATCAGTGGTTGGAGCAATTCCTACGCTGTTTTATTAACAACCAACAAAACAACTGGTCCTCTTTATTGATGTATGCAGAATTCGCTTACAATAATTCCGTAAATAGTACCACCAAGTTCTCACCTTTCTACATTAATTACGGCTTTCATCCGGTTTTCCATCAAGAAGACTTACAAGATAGTGTTTGCCCCTTGGTCAATGATTTGGTTAACACCATATCCGAAACTTTCACTATTGTTCAGGACAATATCGCTCACTCAAAAATGTTACATAAATTTTATTATGACAAAAAACATTTAGAATCACCTAACTATAAAGTTGGAGACAAGGTATGGCTGTCCACTCGTAACTTGCGATTACCCTATCCATCTCGCAAATTATCCTCCTTGTACATAGGTCCTTATTCTATTAAAGATGTTGTGAATCAGAATGCTGTTACCCTGTCCCTTCCGGACAATTTGCGGATACATCCTACATTCCATGTATCCTTACTGAAGCCTTACAAACAGACGCGGGAGATGGAACACTGCCCTCCAGCTACTGAAGTTCTCCAAGAAGGGGACCCTGAGTATGAAGTAGCTTCTATAAAGGATTCTCGTCGTAGAGGGGGCAAACTTCAGTATTTGGTGCATTGGAAGGGTTATCCGGACGAGGATGATTCTTGGGAGCCTGCTTCAAACCTCTCTGCTCCAAGACTGATCTCTTTGTTCCACAGGCGGCATCCTGACAGACCCAAACCTTGATCCCCTGAGTGGCTCCTTGAGGGGGGAGTACTGTCATGATCTGTTCTTGTCCCTTTAAGGTTACCTGATACCTTTGTATAATCAGTATAAAAACCCCTCCCACAGATCATTAGGTGCTTAGTAATTTTTGTTTCCACAGTCAGTTTCTTACAGCTTTCTTGGAAATCTATTACTTGCCAACTTGAATCTAAATTAGGATCTAACATACTAAGTTTTACCAGCTTAGTTACCTCTTCAAAACTCATTGCTGTAACTCTGACCGTCAGCGTCTCCTTGTGATCGGCAAATAGCGGTGACGTCACTCGCAAACCTGCTAGCTTCCTGCTTGCCGTCCGGACGCCTTTGCTCTCACTCACACCACACGCTACTTCGGCGTGTAACGGATTCCTACCCGGATCCTCCAAGCCTCTCAGCCATATCGCAGGGACCTAAGGCTGCTCAGAAACTCTTCCTCCGGTTCTTGCGGTAAGACTCTAAATCTGTTTATATTTCAAGATCGCATTACCGCTACTTCTCATTTCATAATCAGAGACTAAAAACATATCCTCTCCTTAAACTTATTATTTGCTCCTGTATTGACTGCCTCTATATACTACAGAGATCCACTCTCTATCATTATTAATAAATATATCCACCAGGTGTATTAGTACTATTTTACCTGCCAATCATGTTGCCACCTTTTGGCTATAGGTTATATTAGTACTACTGTTACCGTAAATCAAAGGTAAAATTGTTTAATTAATAAATGATTCCAACAATCATTTATATCCTGCTGCCATCTAATTAAACAATTCTCCCACACAACTACATACTTTATGTGGAATACTAATCTATCTAAACTTTACCTTATCTACAGTTGGATTCATAACTTAAACTATACTTCTCTTTACAGGGATTTATAGGACCTTGACTGACACGTGACATGGAGGGACATCACAATGGGTTGAAGAATTGAATCCAACCATTCCGAGAGATTGCCTAGAAGGGAATCAATCCCACTCACGATTGGTCTCCCTTGGACGTTGTCCAGGGATTTGTGGGTCTTAGGTAAGTGATGGAATAAAGGGGTCTTGGGGAAGTCTACTAACAAGAAATCTGAAGTGGCCTGATCCAGGACACCCAGCTCAAGACCATCGTCCAGAAGTTGTTTTAATTCTGTCTGAAATCCCGTAGTAGGATCCCTAGTTAAAACAATATAGTCTACCTCTTTTTATAGTTGTCTCAAGCCCTCCTGGATTTATTGTTCCCTATCCATTACCACTACCATTCTACCTTTGTCAGAGTTCTTAATGACAAGGGAACTGTTGTCCCTCAATGATACCATAGCTTCCTTTTCAGAAAGAGATAAATTAAACTTGTGTTTGGGTTGATTGTTCTTAAGAACCAACAGATCCCTCCCCACTCTGTTATAGAAGGTTTCTATAACATTACCTCTGTTATGGATTGGATAAAATTTAGATTTCTTTCTGAAACAAGGACCCCTGTTGGCAACCCCAGTAGCTCCTGATGCTTCCTTCTGCAGCTGTTGAAGCATAACAACATCACATGTGTGTTTAAAGTCGTGGGTCTCAAGACTAGTATTGCCAACCTGGGTCATTATTTGTTCATTAATACCATCATTGGAAAAATGTTTCTTAAGTGTTAAATTTCGTACAAGTTTATTAACATCCAGAATTGTTCTGAATAAATCAAAATCATTTGTTGGTGCAAAGTTAAGGCCACGATTTAACACTTGATACTGTGCCTCACTAAGGTGTTGTGTGGACAAGTTAAAAACATTACCCACTATCCTAGTATCCTTTATTTGTACTTGGTTTGTGGCCTGGGCTCCCTGAGCTGATTCCTGTCTTGGCTCTGATTGTAATGGGTACTGGGGTGCGTAGTCTGTCTCCCTCCCCCTGTGGGTGCATCCCGTTCCTGGGGAAAAACCTGATTGAGGGTGAAGGGGTCAACCTTATTCTGTATATGTGTTGCAGGGGCTGATTCAAGATAGGCACTTCGTGTAAAGCTAGCTCCCTGTGTTCCCATACCATCTCTGTTAACAGTTGTAGAGATATCTGCATGCGGGGCTTGTGTCACTGTGTATGCATTATCCCTAGCAGTGGTGGGGATTGTGGGTGCTTGTACACTAAGTGATTCCCCTTCACTAGACCCATCAGATTCACTTCCCGAGAAAGTTACATTCGTGGAAGTATTCCCTTTATTATCATTATTACGACTTCTGTTTCTGTTTCTATTGCCCCTTCTCCTCCTGCCAAACCTGGGTTGATTAGCCCTAAAGTTACCCCTAGAGACTTTATTCCAAATATACACAGAGTTACTAGAGTAATCAAATTTGTCTCTGATAAACTTGGTGTGTTTTGTTTCCATTATATTAGATCTTCCCTTTGCAACTAACTCCCATTGGCCTAGATTTGGAGTTCGGCGTTAGCCGTGAAAACCAGCGTTAGAGGCTCCTAACGCGGGTTTCTTACGTACTCCGGTATTTAGAGTTCAGTTACCGACACTCAAAAAAACCCTAACGCTCACATTTCTACCGACACCTCTGACCCAGTAGTAAACATATACCGACAAAAAAAACATCCACGAATCAAATAAAAAATATTACACAAGCTACACTTACAGTCATACAAACACTACACTATGTTTATTTTTCATATTTAATAATTTTTCAGCAAAATACAAAGGATTAAAGTTGCGAGATCTCGGGTGTTTGAAAAAAAACAACACAAATCCATTTTCCCATTGACTTACATTGACACACGGGAAAAGACCCTCATATACCTACATCTAACTAATAACATTATCACAAATATACACTCATCGATGCATACAAACAATATACACCACATGACATACACAAAATATTTATTTATTACAAAAAGAACACGATTTAGTTACTTTTTCACAAAAGCTCATGACGTCACTTACTTTACGATGAAAACCAGTCTTAGAAAAAAAAAATGACCAATTTTCAGAGCCTCCATTGACTTCTATTGGGAAGACGTGCTCGTGCACGCGAAACCCTCATTTCCCTAACGCACGCAAATAGCGTAGACAGAAAAACTCCAAATACCAGCGCTAGAAAAGACATGATTTCATGCGTTAGACCCAGCTATGATAAATAGATCAAGAAATGACTATTTCCCTATGGTGGATTTATGGATTTTACTGTTTGAATATTCACAACACCATTACATTCTTTCAGACTTTTATATTACATCAACTACAATTCAACATCACTAGTAACAAAAAAATTTTTTTAAAAATATTACATTTAAACGGACACAAAAATAATGTCAACTTTTCAGGATTCACAAACACTACACAATGGGAAACAATTCTCATTTACCTTTATTATTGCATTTCAGTTATTCAACTCATATGCTTGCAGCAACAGCATATCTACATAGGCTTAACACATGATCACTCATGGATGCACATACATTACTTTTAACATTCACTCATACATGTGCATTCAAATGATGGGGGGAAAACACATTACATTCTCTAGAGGAATCACAAAACACAACATATGGATTTTACTGTACTTTTAACATCATGATTCCATCACCAGAAACCATTAGGAATTACGTACAACAAGAACATCAGTACACCAGATTACAGATGTCACTTTATGGGAAGGAACAACAATGCCAGACCGCTATATAGAAGTCAGCATATGTGGGACACAATCACAATATATACGTACATGTACATAACACGCATCACCCATCACGCAACCACAAAGCACACATTTAGATTTTATTCAGCACACAATAACAATGTAGTCAAATACAACAACACAATGAGGATTTATGAACTACATAGGCAGGGTAATAATATCATGACGTCATTAGAAGATTCAACCATACACATCACAGATTCACCACTGTACCGCCCCTTTCGGAACTTTAACACTCAATACTACAATACAACATATACGTAAACAACAGTTTGGAACAGCATTATTAAGGCGATTTCAATGGGACAATTAATAAATATTGTCAGATCGCAAATCACTTATATATATATATATAATACTACAGATGACAGCCGGAAGTTCTTCAGTATTAGTGCCATTTGAATGGGACGCATACAATATTGACAGCTCGGCAATCACTTATATATACAATACTACAGATGGCAGACGGGAAGTTCGGAATTATTATTGCGATTTTAAAGGGATGCATACAATATTTACAGCTCGGCAATCACTTATATATACAATACTACAGATGACAGCCGGAAGTTATTCAGTATTAGTGCGATTTTAAAGTGACGCATACAATATTGACAGCTCGGCAATCACTTATATATACAATACTACAGATGACAGCCGGAAGTTATTCAGCATTAGTGCGATTTGAAAGGGACGCATACAATATTTACAGCTCGGCAATCACTTATATATACAATACTACAGATGGCAGATGGGAAGTTCTGAATTATTATTGCGATTTTAAAGTGACGCATACAATATTGACAGCTCGGCAATCACTTATATATACAATACTACAGATGACAGCCGGAAGTTATTCAGTATTAGTGCGATTTGAAAGGGACGCATACAATATTTACAGCTCGGCAATCACTTATATATACAATACTACAGATGACAGCCGGAAGTTATTCAGTATTAGTGCGATTTTAAAGGGACGCATACAATATTGACAGCTCGGCAATCACTTATATATACAATACTACAGATGGCAGACGGGAAGTTCGGAATTATTATTGCGATTTTAAAGGGACGCATACAATATTTACAGCTCGGCAATCACTTATATATACAATACTACAGATGACAGCCGGAAGTTATTCAGTATTAGTGCGATTTTAAAGGGACGCATACAATATTTACAGCTCGGCAATCACTTATATATACAATACTACAGATGGCAGACGGGAAGTTCGGAATTATTATTGCGATTTTAAAGGGACGCATACAATATTGCCTGCTCAGCAATCACTTATATATACAATATTACAGATGGCAGCTGTTACTTTATCGTTTACAAACAATATTGCAGCAACATTGATCGATCACATTCAATGCACATTATACACAACTATGCACTTTCATTCATGTTAGCCTGGACGTGTGCTTGTTACTATAAGATCGCGTTTAAGAAATATTGATTACGCATATGATCAAACATTACAAACATGCACTGTATGTGTGATATTTGACACTTTCACATTGAGAATCATTGTTTGAAACTAACATTTCAGCAAACAACAAATAAACGCCCACTGTGAAAGCATTCGCGCCGCTCACATACAAACAAGTGAATACAATTAGCAATCATTACAAACTCACTACCATTGGACTAATTGTACTATAAATCCCCCAAACAACATGGCCAATGCATCACTTGTGATCCACATCAGATCAAGTGCTTACCTTGTTACGCTGTTTTGAAAGATGGATGACGATGACATGGTAGACGCTGCTGGTGCTGCTATTGGCGAACTAGCTGTTGGTCGAATCAGGCAGCCTCGGCGGCTCAGACTGAGACGAAGGGGTCATCTGGTTCGAGGTCCTCGTGTCTACAGGGTGAGACCCACCTTGGAAAACATGAGTGACTTTGAGGTTTTTGATAAGTATCGGCTCGATCGCGAACAGCTCATTGGCCTTTACGATCTTCTTAAACCTCATTTGGAGCCACGTATAAGAATAAGGACTGCTGTTCCCACCATGAGTAGGATGCTAAGCTGTCTATACGTCCTGGCCTCCGGGAGTTTTCAATCCGTACAACTGTACATGCATGGCCTGGCTCAAGGTACATTCTCTGTGGTGTTTGATAACTTTCTGGACACCATGGAACGTATCAGTAAGCAATACATAGGATTCCCACAGAATGATGGTGATTGGAGGCGCCTGAAGCGGGAATTCTTTGATATTGCTCAAATGCCCAATGTCTTGGGAGCCATAGATTGTACCCACATTGCGCTGCGTGCTCCAATTGATGACTCGCCCTTCAGAAATCGCAAAAATTTTCATAGCCTTAACGTGCAGTATGTTTGTGACGCACAGATGAGGATTATGCATGTGTGTGCGAATTTTGGAGGAGCTTGTCATGATGCCCGCATCCTCTCTCTGTCGTCCCTGTGGAGACAGTTTGAGGAAAGACAAATGCCCCCTGGTTATCTCGTTGGTGAGTATTTGTGCACAACATGGTTAATTATTGTGACAATTGCCACTGTAGTTTTAAAATGTTAGCGTAATGTTCAGCTATAGGATGCAATTTAACCATATATTTTCCCCCCGCTAATGTCTACTTTTAGTTCAATGCAGATATGTAGCATGTCTTACCTTAAATGCTCAGAGAATGTAATGTAACCATGTAGTTAGCATTTTACACAAGGCTTGATTTAGGAGAAATACGCATATGTAGCATGTCTTAGCTGAAATGGGAAGATATTAGCTAATGCAATTTAACCATGTCATTGTCTCTTTCCGCAAATGTCTTTTAGTTCAATGCAGATATGTATCATGTCTTACCTTAAATGCTCAGATAGAGAATGTAATGTAACCATGTAGTTAGCATTTTACACAAGGCTTGATTTAGGAGAAATACGCATATGTAGCATGTCTTAGCTGAAATGGGAAGATATTAGCTAATGCAATTTAACCATGTCATTGTCTCTTTCCGCAAATGTCTTTTAGTTCAATGCAGATATGTAGCATGTCTTACCTTAAATGCTCAGATAGAGAATGTAATGTAACCATGTAGTTAGCATTTTACACAAGGCTTGATTTAGGAGAAATACGCATATGTAGCATGTCTTAGCTGAAATGGGAAGATATTAGCTAATGCAATTTAACCATGTCATTGTCTCTTTCCGCAAATGTCTTTTAGTTCAATGCAGATATGTAGCATGTCTTACCTTAAATGCTCAGAGAATGTAATGTAAGCATGTAGTTAGCATTTTACACAAGGCTTGATTTAGGAGAAATACGCATATGTAGCATGTCTTAGCTGAAATGGGAAGATATTAGCTAATGCAATTTAACCATGTCATTGTCTCTTTCCGCAAATGTCTTTTAGTTCAATGCAGATATGTAGCATGTCTTACCTTAAATGCTCAGATAGAGAATGTAATGTAACCATGTAGTTACAGCATTTTACACAAGGCTTGATTTAGGAGAAATACGCATATGTAGCATGTCTTAGCTGAAATGGGAAGATAGAGAATAATATTGAACTAGATATTTTTAAGTTAAAATAAACATTTGTTAATGGATTATCGTGTACAAAACTTTTTATTGTACTACAAATACTATTTTGAGGATTCAGTTGGAATTATGTTCTGTTCATAATTTATAGGTGATTCTGGGTACATGAGCCGGCCTTGGCTCATTACCCCCTTGCGTAGCCCGACTGATGTGTCTGAGGAGCGCTACAATAGGGCTCATAAGAGAACCAGGGCGGTGGTTGAACGGATGTTCGGGCTCCTGAAGATGAGGTTCAGGTGCCTGGACAGGTCGGGAGGAGCCCTCCAGTACAACCCAAAGAAGGTGGCTAAGATCGTTGTAGCCTGTAGCGTCCTGCATAATATTGCACAGCGGGCTGGGATGCTGCAGGCCGTCCGGCCGGACAGAAACCTCCTCAGAGATGAGGAGGATGATCCTGTTCTAGAGGGGCCATTCTGGGACGAGGGCCTCAATGTCAGAGCAGACATCATCAACCGCAACTTTAGACGGTAAAGAATAGAAGTTAGACTGGAGTATTAACAATAGATGTGAACTGTAGGGAAATGACAAGTAGAGAATTGTGCAAACATGTTAGGATTGTTCATCAAATGCTAAAAATGTGTTTCATTTATTAATATAGGTGATGCTCTGGCCATTGGGTCCTGTAGCGAGTCTTTGCCACCTGGTTTTTAAAGAGGACATCAGCTGGTAAGTATAAATGTCTGGACTGTTGCTGGCATGAATTGTACACAAATACATCATATGGCATACATTTTCTAAACTAGTATTTAGTTTACACATTACTTAAAATGTAAATACTCAGAAAGGGATCCTATAGCATAACTATCCTCTATCATGACTATGGTTCAATGTCACACATTAGAGGTTTGTTCTGCTCAATATGACTCATCTTCACACTTGATAGAACATAACACAAGATGCTACACAGTAAGCTAGTGACAGAAATTTCTTATGAAATGGGGGGTGGGAGAGGGCTAGAGAAATGATTCACACACTTGTAGTAATTTTGAATAAACCTTTTATGCCATTAGGGAGCTGACTTAATCTAAAGACTGAAAGGGAAGAATTAGAAGCCTGACAGTGAAGATTGCCCAGACTGACAGTGGAAAAAGCCAAGATTGAAATTGAAGTATACCAATGGGATCATGTCTGGCATTATCTTTCAAATCTGCTGACCTTGAAAAGCATACAAAGACATGTTCACATGGTAAGTGCCAACTATTTAATAGAATAAGGCTGTTGAGGCATCCTATTGGAGACACTTAGATGATTTTCTAATTTTTAGATGGTATTTCACAGTCCTCTATTTTTGAAATGATGAATAAGACACCTATTGAAGATCAACTGTTTAGCCCTGAATTGACTTTCAAAGACCATGCATTATCCAGGTTGGTGTACCAATGCATGCTAGTTAAGAATCACAGGAAGAATGATGAATATTAGTAGCTTCCATACATTAGTCATATTTAGTTCTTAATTAGATATTTAGGGATCACAATCAGACACTTAGATGAATTTCTAATTTTTAGATGGGATTTCAGTCCTCTATTTTTGAAATGATGAATAAGACACCTATTGAAGATCAACTGTTTAGCCCTGAATTGACTTTCAAAGACCATGCATTATCCAGGTTGGTGTACCAATGCATGCCAGTTAATAATCACAGGAAGAATGTTGATTATAGGTAGCTTACATAAATTAGTCATACATATTTCATCATTAGATATTTAAGGATCACAATCATAAAAAGGAATACATATTATAGTTGATATAGAGGTATTTGAATGGACATGAAATATTACATTTATGTTCAACATATATATTATAGAAATTTGATATACATTTTTATGTATAATTCGAAAATCATATATATTTTTTTAAAATATAATTAATAAATATCTTTAAAAAATGTTGAACAAAGTTAGAGCATAGACACAAGATGATTGTAAATGTATTTTATGATTCTTTGACTACGTGTGTATTAACGTTTGTCAAATTTTTTTTTACATTTCAGATTGGCATCTGATGACTTCCAGGAATATATTTTTATTTTTGGTTCAGAAACTATTAAATTTTAAAATGGTAATAATATAAAGTTTAGTATTAAATACACTATTTGGAACAGATTATAATAAATATCCATATAATCTGTCAATAAAAATCAATTTGACTCCCATGACTGGTAGTTGTCTATTTGACAAGCACATGCATAAGATCAAATAATGCTTTAATTGTTGAAAATCCACTGATTCAGAGAATATTACATTAAACTATCTTTTTTAACATTCATTGGAGAGTGAGATCCATTGATGCTTTTCTTTTGAAATTATTAGATGTTAAAATAATTTCGGATATGTAGTCAATTTCACAAAAATTAATTTTTTTCACTTTTAAGAAGGGGAAGTGGTTCAATTACATTAAAGTGACAGTGTTGTTGAATGTAAAATTAATTTTATAAGATCTTGTATCTTCCTTAGGTATCTCAAAACATTATTTGCAAAATTTATTAAAATTTTACATTTATAAATGGTAGGTCATTTAACTTTATATTTTTCACAAGCTAGTTATTGGATGGCAGGTTAATCGATTTGATTTTCTAGTGGAGTCATTTAACTATAGTTAATAATATTATGTAGTTTTTAAAATCTTACCTCTTGGGTTAGACATCACATATCTATATATAATTTTCATTCCCCTTTAGTTTATTTTGACAATGTTAAATCAACATTACAAATGTTTTGGTCCTTAAAGGGACATTCACAAAGTATATTGTGTATTGATTTTTAAATTATTCATAAAATAATTTAAACATATTTAGAAAGTACTATAGAATTACATTCAGTCTTTAAATATTCTTTGTAAAAAAAAAATCAACCAACAATCAGCATCAAAATAGCCTATGTAGATATGTATTTAATAAAAAATATATATAATTACAATCTAATGATTGAATACCAAAACATATTAAGTTGTTCAAATATTATAATCTTATCCAAAATGCATACATAACATATAGCTTAATGTCCCTCTAAGCTGAAGACTCCGAAATACCTCCTTTACAATATATATTTCAGTCAGTGTGTAAAACAATCCAGAAGTTAATCTAAATTGTATTGACTCATATGTTATACTAATTTATCAAAAGGAAGGTGCCTAGGTTTCTGATATTTCAAGCATTATTGTGAAATGTTTATTTAAAGGGACATGAACTAAAAATATACTTAAAGGGAGACAGTTAAAAAATTAATGATTTATACATTCTGAATGAGTATTCTATTTTAAGCAAATTTAAAAATTGTCTCATATTATGAATGCTCCTTGTAATGTTGCTATCATTACTTTAAAAATAAGGCATTAAATAGATAATTTATTAGCTTCAGTACTCTGGACTGAACTTGGTTTTTTGTGTTGGATTAATTTATCCAACAATTATCAAGGACAACCCAGGTTTTTGAAAAAAATGTCCGTAATCTCAAATATCATTATTGATTTGCAAAGAAAGATAACAAGATAATTGTTAACATTTGAGAATCGGATTAAATTATAACGTTGATTAACATTTCATGCTCAATCTGAATCACCAACGCTAAATTTGTTTGGACAGTGTCCCTTTAAGAGATTTAAAGAGTGTATTTACTTATCTTCCTATCTTGACATACTTTGCTTGAAAAGCATATCGAGATAGGCTCAGTAGATGAAGATTGGTGGATGCACAGAGATGCCTTATGTGATTGTCTCAACCATGTGCATTTAAATTTCTTCTGTTGAGGATATCTAAATACTAAGATACATTGATTTACATTTTAAAGTCTAAACAATTTTCTATCTCTACAGATCATTTGATACAATTGTTTGTTTGTAATGTCTATTTAAAAATAAAGACGCAATTGCACAATAACATATTTGAGCACTTCAGACAAATACAAGCTCGAGGTTTATTTACTAATAACAAACAAACCTGTAGTTTAACATTTATAAACAGATTATCCAAGTGAATGACCTTATAACCTGAATTTGAACATTCAGAAATATTGCGTGGGAAACGCATCTTGAAAAACCAGATTAGCATCTTTAAACATTAGAGTCTAATGTCACGCAATAGCACACAATCAATGTGCATTATGAAATACATTTAATAGAGCAATATCAATACTTCACAATAAGTCAATAAATGGATTTTATGAACAATAAAGACATACAATATTAAATGTGTATTTGTATTAAAGAAACAGACCGTTATTAAACCGAGAAATGTCTACAACATTAATAATGTGACAGTATTAGATGTTAAATAAAATTTAATCATTAATATTTAACGGATCACGGATATTAAATCTGCGTCACACATATCCGCATGACAGGCCCATGAGTTACAAATAAGTCTACATGAAAAATGAAGTTACAGCACCACCATGAGGTATGTGTAAGAAAGTTACTAAGATATGAAACATTAAGGAACGGCCAATCAGAGTTAATCACACAAACACAACTTGAGTCAGGATGGTCTCACAGACATTCTAACAATATTTGAAACTTTTATCCAATCAGATGTACAGATAACTTGTCCCATGGTGCATCTCATGTTTACTTCACCATATAAAAGTCCATTACACGTTGCCATCTTTGTCAGTTCTCTAATGCCTGCAGGCAGTATATCTGATTTTGTTTTACAAAAAAATCGACAACCCAGCAGGCATGTCAGCTCCCAGGTTCACCAAGGAGGAGAGCGCTGCACTGGTCCACGCCGTCAAGGACTTTTATCCCCAGCTGTTTGGGAACAAGAGGAGGTTGACAGATGCGCCTGTTAAGAAGGCCCTCTGGGAGTCTATCACCAATGCGGTTAGATTGGTGTGTGACGTCCAGAGGACCCAGGATCAGATCATGAGGAGATTCGGAGATATGAGGTTGCGATTAACCAAAAAAGTCAACCTCATAAGGGACTGGGTACAAGCCCGTAAAAGAGGTGGCAAAAGAGAGGCCCCGCGGAAACTGTACCTACTCCCTTATGAGGTGACTTTATGTGAGCTCCTCAATCTCCGGGTCCCCAAAAGATTCAGATCCTCGCCATCCTCGGCCTCCTCTTCTTCCCTCCCAGCTGCGGGATCTGAAAGTCCTGACGCGGGGGCCAGGGCAGCTGCTTCTCCGTCCGGTGGCCTGGGAGGAGATGGAGAATCTGAATCAGGTAATTATACAACTTCATATAATATCTTATTTTTTTTTTTTTAAGCAATAAATGTGTATATAGTCAGATACTAAACCTATACAGATCTCACAACATACACTACATATGATAGACAGTAGCGTGAATTGCTTCGTGGTCCTGGATGTCCGACCGCTAACGGCTTCTATATAGCATATGAGGGATATGTTGCACTCTCACCTGCTCTTCTTCTGACCGATATACACACTTCGTTCTGGTCTCACCGTCTCGTAAAACCTCCGGGATCACTGATATTCCACTCTCTCGTGGTTTAGAGATTTCCCTTCGGCGTCTGACGTCACGACACATGTGCTTAGTTACGGCCAATCAGTGAATGAGTCATCCGAGCTGGCAGCGTTGCTCCTCTCCTATATGTTAAGCCGGTCTTGGCGTGTATTCTGTGCTGTCTTACCCGGAGCCCCCTCGGGTGGGCTGGATTGCCCTTTTACAGTACACACCGGCCCTCTTCCAGGTCGGGTATATATAAATTCCAAAACAATGGTACTGTTTACGATAAAAGTTCTCTTTATTAGGACAAGTTAAAACAAAGTTGCTCACGTGCAGTAATTTTAAAAATCAAAAACACTACTTAAAGGCCAGTCTGACATGTTTCGGCTGTCCGCCTTATTCATAGACTCACTAACTATTGGTCGCCTGTGGAGCTTTATACGCTCCCTCGCAACCTCATTGGTTGCTAATAAGTGTGCTTGTTAACCCTTTCTATACTGGACGGTTAGAGGTAATATTGTTTGTAATGAAGGTTACGTTTTCTCTCAAATATATGTATAATAACCTCACACATACAGTTCTGCTTGGATTAGTACTATGTTTTTGGGTCCACTTCCAATCTATATATTAGTTCATCAACAAGTGTCATCTACTCGTGGGATTAATAAAGTTTATCCATTTGCGTGCAATTGTCATTATTTACAATGCGTTTATGACACTTATATATGAACTATTTGGAAGTGTTACATTTACCCAATAATAGTTACCATCTCACAACCAAAATGTAACAATTAGGATACTTACAATAATAACAATAGTTCTATTCAAAAATTCAACCATACTTTATCAATGGCCAGAATCGTATTTGTCCCTTAATGGTTACAATTGGTACAATACCATTATTTAATACTGTCATATAATTACAACACTCTATCTATAGCTATATCATTGTATATCATTGTATCCATATGATGTTTAGATATCTGATTTTAGATTAGTGACACATGAAATAGGAATGATGTGTCTTGCGCTCTACAGAATATGCGTCACAGAGCGAAAATGGAATTGCGCATACACGTTAACATGGCTTTGCTGAAAGTGGCATTGCTTTATACATGTTGGTCAAATGACGGATGCGTAATTCCGATTTGAATCATTGCGCAATGATCGCGAAAATGGAATTGCGCATACACGTTAACATGGCTTTGCTGTAAGTGGCATTGCTTTATACATGTTGGTCAAATGACGGATGCGTAATTCCGATTTGAATCATTGCGCAATGATTGCGAAAATGGAATTGCGCATACACGTTAACATGGCTTTGCTGTAAGTGGCATTGCTTTATACATGTTGGTCAAATGACGGATGCGTAATTCCGATTTGAATCATTGCGCAATGATCGCCTTGACTCTATCACCTCCTCTTGGTTTCTTATTTATAACATCTATAATCATCCATCTGAATGATTCAACTTTACCTTGATGTTCAAATAAGAAATGTTTAGCCACACCAGTGGTGGACTTCTCCTTATCAATATCATTCAAGTGCTCACGGATTCTGCTCCTAGCAACCCACGTACTGGACCCTGCAAATTGAACACTCTACCATATATATGACAAATTCTGTTCTACAATTTGTACATTGTTTACAATCATAGACCTTTGTCGTATGTGCTGACTGAAACACCTTTCTGCACATAGTGAAACTGCACGCCGTGCAGCTTCTTGTGCCACATCTGTAGTGACCTTTACAATTTAGCCAACTACTTTGCTTGGCTGGTCTTCTAAGAGCACTAGGCGAGATAATATTCCCAATAGTGACATTTCTTCTAGACGTGAATCTACAGCCCTTATCTATTACTTTATTCAATACATCATCTCCTCGTAAAATAGGGAGATTCTTCTTTATTATGTTACAAATTTCTTTGTATTGACTAGTATAGGTTGTTACAAATGTGACTTCTCCCTTGGTATCAGTGTTAGCTCTCTTTGGTTGTAACAATGTTTCTCTTGATATGTACCCTACTTCTTTATACGCTTTATTTATGGGTCCTTCCGGATAACCCCTTGCTCTCAGTTTCTCCAACAATGCTGCACTTTCCACCTGGTAATCTGATTCACTAGAGCAGTTACGTTTCGCCCTAATAAATTGTCCTTTTGCCACGCCGTAATGCATGTGGCGAGGGTGACAACTCTTTGCATGTATCAGCGAATTTGCTGATATTGGCTTAGTGTACAATTTAGTTGTGACCTTCTTTTTCTCACGGTCACCCATTAGTGTAACATCTAGATAATCAATTTTAAAGGAGTTAAACACAGATGTAAACTCCAAGCCAACCTTGTTGTCATTAAGGTATGCAACAAATTTGTCACTTTCTGTCATATTACCTGACCATATGAATAGCAAATCGTCTATGTAACGTTTGTATCCTATAATCTGTCCTCTGTATGGGTTCGTATCTGCAAAGACGTGGGATAGCTCCCACCAGCCCATGAAAAGATTTGCATAGGCTGGTGCAAACTTGGCTCCCATGGCCGTCCCACGTCTCTGCAGATAGTACTTACCCCCAAATTCAAAATAATTGTGACTCAATAAAAACTCTATGGATTGTACGATGTAATCTTTAAGTACTGCGGTGTAATCACTTAGCACATCCAGCATATATCTCACTGCCACCAAGCCTTCACTATGTGGAATGGCAGAGTATAATCCTACCACATCCACTGTTAGCCAGTTGTATTCTGGCAACCAGGTAACTTCTTCCACAGTTTTAAGTAAGTGCTTGGTGTCCTTGAGAAACGA
Source organism: Bombina bombina (assembly GCF_027579735.1). NCBI lineage: Eukaryota > Metazoa > Chordata > Amphibia > Anura > Bombinatoridae > Bombina > Bombina bombina. The sequence goes on from NC_069499.1 coordinate 673,913,579, forward strand.
TGGTAGTTTCCACACCAAAGGTTGGAGCAGTGTTTCTATCCAATTTGATAGGTTTTCAAAAACAGAACCTATTCCTGAGACTATCGGTCTCCCTTTGACATTGATGATGGACTTGTGCACCTTGGGTAGATGGTGAAATATGGGTACCACTGGTTCCTTCACAAAGAGGTACTCGAAGGTGCCCAAGTCCATCACCCCTGCCTCCAGTCCATCATCCAACAGATCTTTAAGTCTGTTTTGGAATGTTACTGTGGGGTCAGATTTCAGACTCTGATACACTTCCCTGTCTTCTAGTTGTCTATTGGCCTCCTCTATATAAGCAGACTCATCCATGACAACTATTGTACCTCCCTTGTCCGCATTCTTTATGACCAAACCTTTACGTTCCTTTAGTCTCTTAAGGCCCTGTCTTTCCTTGTATGTAAGGTTCTGCCTGTGTCTGTCATTTTTAGTTTTTAATTTAACTAAGTCTTCTTCTACTCTCCTATGGAAACTCTCCAATATCTCTCCCCTAAAATGTGTAGGGTAAAAAGTAGATGGTTTGCTAAATCCTGTGTGCATTGTTTTACTCGTCATATCGGTCTCACTCTCCCTTTCCAATTCACTGAGTGTTAAAAAGTCGACTGCATCACTAATTAGAAAAATATCATTACGTGGTTCCCTCTTCATTGACTTTGTAGTTTGAGAACTCTCTCCAGTGTGTTCATCAAAATAAAATTTCTTGATGGTAAGATCACGTACAAATCTGTTCACATCCATTAGAGTTTCAAAAACGTCAAAGTCAGCTGAAGGCACAAAATTGAGTCCTAATTCTAAAACTCTTAACTCTTCTGTACTTAAGTTAATTTTTGAAAGATTGATAACCCTCATACTCTGTATTTGTTCTGTTTCCCTCTCCTGAGAGGGTACTGATCTCGTTTGATAGTGGGTTCCTTTCCTCGTCCTCTTCCTCCTACTGCCCCTCCACCCTGACCTCTGGCCTCTTCCTCCCGAAAAACCTGTGTATCAACAATGGCTATATTGGGAGTTGGTTGTGGGCATGATGCTTGTGTATATCTGTTCCCTTTTCCTCTACCCCCATTTTTCAATATGCCTATTGTTGTGTTCTGGATATTATTCACAGTAGGTGGGTGTTGGGGGACTACATCAGTTCTGAATGGAACTATCGTGGAACTCTCATTAATTGTGTTGGTAGGGCCCTCATCTTCCGATGATCCCCCACTAGTTGCATAGTCCAGAAAGTCCCTTATACCATTGTCATCACTAGAGTCTGTTTCAGAGAATGTCACTTGTTTCTTTCCTTGCTCAGTGTTCTGTTTATTCGCTCCCAATGTATTGCCTTTTCTGTTGTTTCTCCTTGGTTTCCTATTTCTCCTTGGCAAGTATGTATTCCACTGGTAAACTTTATTATTTGCATAGTCCTCTGAATCCCTAGTGAACTTACGATATTTTAACTTGTCTACCTCCTTTCTGAGGTTGTCTATTGTCGCCTTCAATATACTGTCCAGTTGTATGTAGTGTTCATGATCAACAAAAGTATTTAAATCTCTTTGTATGTCTTTTATGACTTTCCTTGTTTCCTCCAATTTCTGATTTTTATATTTTATAATTACTTTCATTAGTCTCAATGAACACTCCGTTAGTATGTCATTCCACTCATTAATGAACCAATCCTCACTTACTTGGAAAGAGGGATATTTTCTGATTCTTAGTCCTCTAGGTATTATATTTACATCGATATATTTCTCTAGGGACCTTTTATCCCACCATGTCTGGTATTCTTTAGACAATGCTCTTTCCATCATTAAGAATACATCAGATATATCTTTCGTCTGAGCCTCAGGATTAAACGTATCCTTCAATGAAGGTCTATTCCTCTCTATGTCCTCTAGACTAGTTAGGGAATAATAATTACTGCACGTGGTTAGTCTGTCATCCATATTTGTGTAAATTACAACTTTTCCTTGGTGCTTCCAAATATGTCTGTCCGTTAATTTGGTGTTGTGTTTCGCTTCACTTAGGCGTACTTTGTGTAATTTATACTATCAAAGTCCAACACTACAGGCTCTATTATTGTCAGCACATATAAGTCCCCAGTATATATTCAATAAGATAAACTTGATATAATTTTTACCTGGGTCTTGCCGGTTATCCTGCCACGAACGATTGAAGATTAATTTCATAGACAGTAGCGTGAATTGCTTCGTGGTCCTGGATGTCCGACCGCTAACGGCTTCTATATAGCATATGAGGGATATGTTGCACTCTCACCTGCTCTTCTTCTGACCGATATACACACTTCGTTCTGGTCTCACCGTCTCGTAAAACCTCCGGGATCACTGATATTCCACTCTCTCGTGGTTTAGAGATTTCCCTTCGGCGTCTGACGTCACGACACATGTGCTTAGTTACGGCCAATCAGTGAATGAGTCATCCGAGCTGGCAGCGTTGCTCCTCTCCTATATGTTAAGCCGGTCTTGGCGTGTATTCTGTGCTGTCTTACCCGGAGCCCCCTCGGGTGGGCTGGATTGCCCTTTTACAGTACACACCGGCCCTCTTCCAGGTCGGGTATATATAAATTCCAAAACAATGGTACTGTTTACGATAAAAGTTCTCTTTATTAGGACAAGTTAAAACAAAGTTGCTCACGTGCAGTAATTTTAAAAATCAAAAACACTACTTAAAGGCCAGTCTGACATGTTTCGGCTGTCCGCCTTATTCATAGACTCACTAACTATTGGTCGCCTGTGGAGCTTTATACGCTCCCTCGCAACCTCATTGGTTGCTAATAAGTGTGCTTGTTAACCCTTTCTATACTGGACGGTTAGAGGTAATATTGTTTGTAATGAAGGTTACGTTTTCTCTCAAATATATGTATAATAACCTCACACATACAGTTCTGCTTGGATTAGTACTATGTTTTTGGGTCCACTTCCAATCTATATATTAGTTCATCAACAAGTGTCATCTACTCGTGGGATTAATAAAGTTTATCCATTTGCGTGCAATTGTCATTATTTACAATGCGTTTATGACACTTATATATGAACTATTTGGAAGTGTTACATTTACCCAATAATAGTTACCATCTCACAACCAAAATGTAACAATTAGGATACTTACAATAATAACAATAGTTCTATTCAAAAATTCAACCATACTTTATCAATGGCCAGAATCGTATTTGTCCCTTAATGGTTACAATTGGTGCAATACCATTATTTAATACTGTCATATAATTACAACACTCTATCTATAGCTATATCATTGTATATCATTGTATCCATATGATGTTTAGATATCTGATTTTAGATTAGTGACACATGAAATAGGAATGATGTGTCTTGCGCTCTACAGAATATGCGTCACAGAGCGAAAATGGAATTGCGCATACACGTTAACATGGCTTTGCTGAAAGTGGCATTGCTTTATACATGTTGGTCAAATGACGGATGCGTAATTCCGATTTGAATCATTGCGCAATGATCGCGAAAATGGAATTGCGCATACACGTTAACATGGCTTTGCTGTAAGTGGCATTGCTTTATACATGTTGGTCAAATGACGGATGCGTAATTCCGATTTGAATCATTGCGCAATGATTGCGAAAATGGAATTGCGCATACACGTTAACATGGCTTTGCTGTAAGTGGCATTGCTTTATACATGTTGGTCAAATGACGGATGCGTAATTCCGATTTGAATCATTGCGCAATGATCGCGAAAATGGAATTGCGCATACACGTTAACATGGCTTTGCTGTAAGTGGCATTGCTTTATACATGTTGGTCAAATGACGGATGCGTAATTCCGATTTGAATCATTGCGTAATGATCGCGAAAATGGAATTGCGCATACACGTTAACATGGCTTTGCTGTAAGTGGCATTGCTTTATACATGTTGGTCAAATGACGGATGCGTAATTCCGATTTGAATCATTGCGCAATGATCGCGAAAATGGAATTGCGCATACACGTTAACATGGTTTGCTGTAAGTGGCATTGCTTTATACATGTTGGTCAAATGACGGATGCGTAATTCCGATTTGAATCATTGCGCAATGATCGCGAAAATGGAATTGCGCATACACGTTAACATGGCTTTGCTGTAAGTGGCATTGCTTTATACATGTTGGTCAAATGACGGATGCGTAATTCCGATTTGAATCATTGCGCAATGATCGCGAAAATGGAATTGCGCATACACTTTAACATGGCTTTGCTGTAAGTGGCATTGCTTTATACATGTTGGTCAAATGACGGATGCGTAATTCCGATTTGAATCATTGCGCAATGATCGCGAAAATGGAATTGCGCATACACGTTAACATGGCTTTGCTGTAAGTGGCATTGCTTTATACATGTTGGTCAAATGACGGATGCGTAATTCCGATTTGAATCATTGCGCAATAATCGCGAAACTGGAATTGTGCATACACGTTAACATGGCTTTGCTGTAAGTGGCATTGCTTTATACATGTTGGTCAAAATGAAATGTGAATTATTATATATGTGAATAATACAGTATTCTTATTTTCAATATTATACATAATAAAAAAAGAAGAATCCAAATAAATTATAACATATGCACATCAATTGATGAGAATGAAATAACACCAAAAATAATTAAAGCTACAGTAAACAACACAACTGATTGAAAATAAGAGTACAGGATATATTTATCATGAATTGAATTGAGGAAACAATTAACTCATGGGACTACCAAAGGATTAATAGTTTAAAATTGATTTGCTAATAATGTAAAGATTTTAAACATGGCATGATTTGTATTAATGATATGCAATCCTCATTTAATATATTACAGATATGGATGTTGCTGCTGGATCCTTAAGGCAGGGCTTGTCACAGTATGGTATGTCTCATTTTAATTGACATTTGTCTTAGAAACATGGACAGAACATTACATACTAAATCCACATTGTTCAATATTTATATGTAATGTCCCTTTAATAGATGAAAATTAAATAATTCTTCGGATATCCTTAAATAACATATTAGATTTGAATTGCATGCTCAATCCCATTCATTACATCAACATATGGAGTAGAGAATTCATTAACACCAACATTGTCAAATCAATATAATGTTATATTAAAGGGATACTGATCTACAATTATTAATGTTGTCATTCAGATAGAGTATGCAATATTAATAAACATTTAAATATAATACTATCATCATATGTGAAATATTCTATTGCTAAATGTATTTTAAAATCAAGAATGTACGTTTATCTGCATCTCAATTTTGGTTGAACAACCTGGGTTTTTATTGATGATTGGTGGATACCTTCAACAAACAATATTTATTGAATACAATATTGCTTATCTGCCTTTAAGATTAAAATGTAGCAACATTCAAATTATAATAGGAGTCAATGTTAAATCATTTTGAACAGTTTGAACAGAGAAATCAATGATTTAAATTAATCATGTCAGTGTCCCTTTAATAAACAATAGATTCATTTATCTTTACATTCTTTGGATTAAACAATATTGATATATAATTCACATATTCACTGTTGGAGTTACTTTATAGATATCAGCATACTCTCACAGCACCATGATTACATATTTGTACTAATCAATTTGGTTTTGTATTGTGATAAATATGTGTTGTGTCCTAAACAAGATTACTGTACATTGCACAAATGGCTTGATTTGTGCAATGTACAGTAATGTGCCACATGTGTTTGTTTAGATTTGTCAACAGCTGCTCTTCAAAATGTGGTTTGTGTGTATTCTTTTAAGAACATTGATCAATGGGTATATTTAGATATGCAATAGCATCGTATGAGATGAGTTTGATGTCTAATATAGTCTGAAAATAAACATATGTTCAATACATCATTTTTAACAGAATCCCCTTGATTCAATCAAGCATTTTCTGGTTTAATGACTGCTCTATTCTTCACATTTTCAAGTTGATTAATCTTAAAATTCGATACAGATGTGATTTAGTGATATCCCAAATGTGTTTCCTAATATATATCTATATCATTCATAGAGAGAGTTGGTGTGGTGAGCCCACAGGAATCCAGCAGTGACATAGAGCCGCCTTTGCGGTCTCCTGGTAAGTCCATTGACTCATTTATATGTCATTGAAGGTGTATTGGTAATCAATATTATGAGCATGATTCTGATGAAGCATAACATTTGAAACAAACATATAATTTTCTCTTCTGATTATATATTAATTTTCCATGAAAAAAATTAATTTTTGTGAAATTGACTACATATCCGAAATTATTTTAACATCTAATAATTTCAAAAGAAAAGCATCGATGGATGCTTTTTACAATATATATTTCAGTCAGTGTGTAAAACAATCCAGAAGTTAATCTAAATTGTATTGACTCATATGTTATACTAATTTATCAAAAGGAAGGTGCCTAGGTTTCTGATATTTCAAGCATTATTGTGAAATGTTTATTTAAAGGGACATGAACTAAAAATATACTTAAAGGGAGACAGTTAAAAAATTAATGATTTATACATTCTGAATGAGTATTCTATTTTAAGCAAATTTAAAAATTGTCTCATATTATGAATGCTCCTTGTAATGTTGCTATCATTACTTTAAAAATAAGGCATTAAATAGATAATTTATTAGCTTCAGTACTCTGGACTGAACTTGGTTTTTTGTGTTGGATTAATTTATCCAACAATTATCAAGGACAACCCAGGTTTTTGAAAAAATTGTCCGTAATCTCAAATATCATTATTGATTTGCAAAGAAAGATAACAAGATAATTGTTAACATTTGAGAATCGGATTAAATTATAACGTTGATTAACATTTCATGCTCAATCTGAATCACCAACGCTAAATTTGTTTGGACAGTGTCCCTTTAAGAGATTTAAAGAGTGTATTTACTTATCTTCCTATCTTGACATACTTTGCTTGAAAAGCATATCGAGATAGGCTCAGTAGATGAAGATTGGTGGATGCACAGAGATGCCTTATGTGATTGTCTCAACCATGTGCATTTAAATTTCTTCTGTTGAGGATATCTAAATACTAAGATACATTGATTTACATTTTAAAGTCTAAACAATTTTCTATCTCTACAGATCATTTGATACAATTGTTTGTTTGTAATGTCTATTTAAAAATAAAGACGCCATTGCACAATAACATATTTGAGCACTTCAGACAAATACAAGCTCGAGGTTTATTTACTAATAACAAACAAACCTGTAGTTTAACATTTATAAACAGATTATCCAAGTGAATGACCTTATAACCTGAATTTGAACATTCAGAAATATTGCGTGGGAAACGCATCTTGAAACACCAGATTAGCATCTTTAAACATTAGAGTCTAATGTCACGCAATAGCACACAATCAATGTGCATTATGAAATACATTTAATAGAGCAATATCAATACTTCACAATAAGTCAATAAATGGATTTTATGAACAATAAAGACATACAATATTAAATGTGTATTTGTATTAAAGAAACAGACCGTTATTAAACCGAGAAATGTCTACAACATTAATAATGTGACAGTATTAGATGTTAAATAAAATTTAATCATTAATATTTAACGGATCACGGATATTAAATCTGCGTCACACATATCCGCATGACAGGCCCATGAGTTACAAATAAGTCTACATGAAAAATGAAGTTACAGCACCACCATGAGGTATGTGTAAGGAAGTTACTAAGATATGAAACATTAAGGAACGGCCAATCAGAGTTCATCACACAAACACAACTTGAGTCAGGATGGTCTCACAGACATTCTAACAATATTTGAAACTTGTATCCAATCAGATGTACAGATAACTTGTCCCATGGTGCATCTCATGTTTACTTCACCATATAAAAGTCCATTACACGTTGCCATCTTTGTCAGTTCTCTAATGCCTGCAGGCAGTATATCTGATTTTGTTTTACAAAAAAATCGACAACCCAGCAGGCATGTCAGCTCCCAGGTTCACCAAGGAGGAGAGCGCTGCACTGGTCCACGCCGTCAAGGACTTTTATCCCCAGCTGTTTGGGAACAAGAGGAGGTTGACAGATGCGCCTGTTAAGAAGGCCCTCTGGGAGTCTATCACCAATGCGGTTAGATTGGTGTGTGACGTCCAGAGGACCCAGGATCAGATCATGAGGAGATTCGGAGATATGAGGTTGCGGTTAACCAAAAAAGTCAACCTCATAAGGGACTGGGTACAAGCCCATAAAAGAGGTGGCAAAAGAGAGGCCCCGCGGAAACTGTACCTACTCCCTTATGAGGTGACTTTATGTGAGCTCCTCAATCTCCGGGTCCCCAAAAGATTCAGATCCTCGCCATCCTCGGCCTCCTCTTCTTCCCTCCCAGCTGCGGGATATGAAAGTCCTGACGCGGGGGCCAGGGCAGCTGCTTCTCCGTCCGGTGGCCTGGGAGGAGATGGAGAATCTGAACCAGGTAATTATCCAACTTCATATAATATCTTATTTTTTTTTTTTAAGCAATAAATGTGTATATAGTCAGATACTAAACCTATACAGATCTCACAACATACACTACATATGATGTTTAGATATCTGATTTTAGATTAGTGACACATGAAATAGGAATGATGTGTCTTGCGCTCTACAGAATATGCGTCACAGAGCGAAAATGGAATTGCGCATACACGTTAACATGGCTTTGCTGAAAGTGGCATTGCTTTATACATGTTGGTCAAATGACGGATGCGTAATTCCGATTTGAATCATTGCGCAATGATCGCGAAAATGGAATTGCGCATACACGTTAACATGGCTTTGCTGTAAGTGGCATTGCTTTATACATGTTGGTCAAATGACGGATGCGTAATTCCGATTTGAATCATTGCGCAATGATCGCGAAAATGGAATTGCGCATACACGTTAACATGGCTTTGCTGTAAGTGGCATTGCTTTATACATGTTGGTCAAATGACGGATGCGTAATTCCGATATGAATCATTGCGCAATGATCGCGAAAATGGAATTGCGCATACACGTTAACATGGCTTTGCTGTAAGTGGCATTGCTTTATACATGTTGGTCAAATGACGGATGCGTAATTCCGATTTGAATCATTGCGCAATGATCGCGAAAATGGAATTGCGCATACACGTTAACATGGCTTTGCTGTAAGTGGCATTGCTTTATACATGTTGGTCAAATGACGGATGCGTAATTCCGATTTGAATCATTGCGCAATGATCGCGAAAATGGAATTGCGCATACACGTTAACATGGCTTTGCTGTAAGTGGCATTGCTTTATACATGTTGGTCAAATGACGGATGCGTAATTCCGATTTGAATCATTGCGCAATGATCGCGAAAATGGAATTGTGCATACACGTTAACATGGCTTTGCTGTAAGTGGCATTGCTTTATACATGTTGGTCAAATGACGGATGCGTAATTCCGATTTGAATCATTGCGCAATGATCGCGAAAATGGAATTGCGCATACACGTTAACATGGCTTTGCTGTAAGTGGCATTGCTTTATACATGTTGGTCAAATGACGGATGCGTAATTCCGATTTGAATCATTGCGCAATGATCGCGAAAATGGAATTGCGCATACACGTTAACATGGCTTTGCTGTAAGTGGCATTGCTTTATACATGTTGGTCAAATGACGGATGCGTAATTCCGATTTGAATCATTGCGCAATGATCGCGAAAATGGAATTGTGCATACACGTTAACATGGCTTTGCTGTAAGTGGCATTGCTTTATACATGTTGGTCAAAATGAAATGTGAATTATTATATATGTGAATAATACAGTATTCTTATTTTCAATATTATACATAATAAAAAAAGAAGAATCCAAATAAATTATAACATATGCACATCAATTGATGAGAATGAAATAACACCAAAAATAATTAAAGCTACAGTAAACAACACAACTGATTGAAAATAAGAGTACAGGATATATTTATCATGAATTGAATTGAGGAAACAATTAACTCATGGGACTACCAAAGGATTAATAGTTTAAAATTGATTTGCTAATAATGTAAAGATTTTAAACATGGCATGATTTGTATTAATGATATGCAATCCTCATTTAATATATTACAGATATGGATGTTGCTGCTGGATCCTTAAGGCAGGGCTTGTCACAGTATGGTATGTCTCATTTTAATTGACATTTGTCTTAGAAACATGGACAGAACATTACATACTAAATCCACATTGTTCAATATTTATATGTAATGTCCCTTTAATAGATGAAAATTAAAAAATTCTTCGGATATCCTTAAATAACATATTAGATTTGAATTGCATGCTCAATCCCATTCATTACATCAACATATGGAGTAGAGAATTCATTAACACCAACATTGTCAAATCAATATAATGTTATATTAAAGGGATACTGATCTACAATTATTAATGTTGTCATTCAGATAGAGTATGCAATATTAATAAACATTTAAATATAATACTATCATCATATGTGAAATATTCTATTGCTAAATGTATTTTAAAATCAAGAATGTACGTTTATCTGCATCTCAATTTTGGTTGAACAACCTGGGTTTTTATTGATGATTGGTGGATACCTTCAACAAACAATATTTATTGAATACAATATTGCTTATCTGCCTTTAAGATTAAAATGTAGCAACATTCAAATTATAATAGGAGTCAATGTTAAATCATTTTGAACAGTTTGAACAGAGAAATCAATGATTTAAATTAATCATGTCAGTGTCCCTTTAATAAACAATAGATTCATTCATCTTTACATTCTTTGGATTAAACAATATTGATATATAATTCACATATTCACTGTTGGAGTTACTTTATAGATATCAGCATACTCTAACAGCACCATGATTACATATTTGTACTAACCAATTTGGTTTTGTATTGTGATAAATATGTGTTGTGTCCTAAACAAGATTACTGTACATTGCACAAATGGCTCGATTTGTGCAATGTACAGTAATGTGCCACATGTGTTTGTTTAGATTTGTCAACAGCTGCTCTTCAAAATGTGGTTTGTGTGTATTCTTTTAAGAACATTGATCAATGGGTATATTTAGATATGCAATAGCATCGTATGAGATGAGTTTGATGTCTAATATAGTCTGAAAATAAACATATGTTCAATACATCATTTTTAACAGAATCCCCTTGATTCAATCAAGCATTTTCTGGTTTAATGACTGCTCTATTCTTCACATTTTCAAGTTGATTAATCTTAAAATTCGATACAGATGTGATTTAGTGATATCCCAAATGTGTTTCCTAATATATATCTATATCATTCATAGAGAGAGTTGGTGTGGTGAGCCCACAGGAATCCAGCAGTGACATAGAGCCGCCTTTGCGGTCTCCTGGTAAGTCCATTGACTCATTTATATGTCATTGAAGGTGTATTGGTAATCAATATTATGAGCATGATTCTGATGAAGCATAACATTTGAAACAAACATATAATTTTCTCTTCTGATTATATATTAATTTTCTTTTAATATTGAAAGATTAATAATTAAAACTTTATTAGTCTACACATTTGTTATTCAGAAGATGTATAGCATATGTTTGTTTCCATGTTCTTTTTTGACAACAGTCATCAAGTGATACACACATGAGAAATCTTAAATGTTCTATGTACTATGCTTTTATGATTTGTAAATTAATACAAACATTACATCGAAAATATGAATCATTGAGAATAACAAATCTAATGTAATTTGTATTCTCCATCAAAATGATGTAAATCATAACTTTGGGTGTGTATATCTTTAATGCAACATTGATGTGTGTCTTTGAACAACAGTAACATATGTTATAATATCTGTTCTTAACGTGTACACAACATGTTATGTTTTACAGAGATTGATTTAACATATGTGACGGAGGAGGAAGAGGCTGCCTTGGAGTCTAATGGTATGTGAAATATATCTATAATGTTTCCAACATGTTGCTTTATTTGAAATTATTTCATTGAAGACATTCAAAGTCTACAGCTTTTGCACTTTAAAAAGGAATATTATTTGTCTGTTCAAATACACTACTGCCCCCTTTCTATATCAGGCAGCATGATTCATGCCATCATTATGTCACATGCATTTTCCAGGCCAAAACACAATAATAATGTTATAATTGTACAGACAGTAATTGATATTCATCTGAGTGCCTATATGCATACCATATCCTCATTTCATAATTGTTTACAAATTCAAACACACTTCGAAGTATATTGAAAACATAATCAATTTGAAATGCGTTGATTTGATTTCATGATGTATGAGATGTTAATATATATTTATTAAATTTTCAGATGGATCCACCACTTCTGGTCATCTGGTTTCCGCCCCTGCCCAGTCCCCTGACCAGTCACAGACCCCTCCCCATGCCCAGACCCCTGCCCAGACCCCTGCCCAGACCCCTGACCATGCCCAGACCCCTGACCATGCCCAGACCCCTGCCCAGACCCAGACCCCTGCCCATGCCCAGACCACTGCCCATGCCCAGACTCCTGCCCATGCCCAGACCCCTGCCGGCCCTTCCCATTTATCATTTCCTGCCCCTCCCAAAAAACACCCATACAACCCCCTTCAACGCTCTCCCCGTATTATGGCCCGTACAGCTGCCCAGACCCCAACTCCCCACTCCCCAGCTGTACGGCCTACCCCGGAGCATCAGCTCATCCCTCCCCAAGCCAATCCCATCCCTCCCCAAGCCAATCCCATCCCTCCCCAACCCAATCCCATCCCTCCCCCCTGTCTCAACCTTCATTGTCCTGGGTGTCGGATTGTCCTTCCGAGGCACAGCTGTAAGTATCATTCAAAATCAACATTATAAGATACTTAAAGGTACACTGAAGGAAAATATTTTCTATTGTGATTCAAATAGAGCATGCAATGTTAATCAAATTTATAATTTACTACTCTTATGAATTATTCTTCATTCTCTTGATATCTTTATTGAAACAAAGAAATGCCTATAATTATTTTAAAAAATAAAATAATTGTGGACATCATTTCTTTATTGTTGGATGAATGTATCCATCAACCAGCAGGGACAAATAAAAGTTGATAAACAAATATGGCCTGCCCTAAAAAGCGACATTCTTGCATTCAAAATCTAGCTATAGAATTCAAACATTTAAAGAATATGTGTAATTTTTAAATATTTGTAATGTCATGCTCTATCTGAATCAGTCAATTAAATATTTAGGTTCAGTGTCCCTTTAATTGGATATCACTACATATACCAATCACCACTACTTGGATCCAACAATTAATGTACAAATGTTGATACATTATCTCTTGTCTAACCCAGTGGGAATGTAATTTCTTCAGGTTGCTATGTTTACACAGCTTGTCCTCAATGCCAAAATGTTTAAGGATAGGTGTGCCTACCACAGTATAATTAAAATATTTAAATTGCTAATGTAAGTACAATGTAAATCCTTTAACAAGATTTGATACACTCAAGCTGTATAAGTGGATCATCTAAAACCAATTAAAGGGGACAACATGTTTGAGTAAACTGTCCCTTTAATGATTTCGGTCTGTCTGAATAACATAATTCATGTGTAAAGAATAAATTTAAACTAATTGATGTAAAGAATGATTTGTCTTTATGATGACAATGTATCTTTTCTATTTTTTTCGTCTGTTGTGTAATTATTATTAATATTTAATTTATTCTTTATTTTAGGCTGTGACTCAGCATGGCTCATGCTAGAAGGTATAGCAAGAGTAGAGCAGGCCGTGTTGAGGAATGCAGCTGTCCTGAGAGGGATGAACGACACCATGCAGGCCCAGCTCCGGGTTCAGGACTTGACTCTGCGTGAAATTATGCGATTAAGTTCAAGGCCTGAATCTGTAGCTGGACATGCACAGGACGATGAAGAGGATGACCAGTAAGTGGAGGATCTGGAGATGCTCCAAGGTGGCAGATAAGAATCCTCCGTCCACATGTTGATGTTTTTTTTTATTGTTGCCATTTGGCCTTTTTAAAAGTTTATTGTTGTGCCTGTTGCACTCTTTTACCTTGTCATATGTCTCCAATGGGGCTATGGTGGCCCTTGGCAACTCTCTTCATGGACTATGATGCACTGTGTTACCTTGTCATATGTCTCCAATGGGGCTATGGTGGCCCTTGGCAACTCTCTTCATGGACTGTGATGCACTGTGTTACCTTGTCATATGTCTCCAATGGGGCTATGGTGGCCCTTGGCAACTCTCTTCATGGACTGTGATGCACTCTTTTACCTTGTCATATGTCTCCAATGGGGCTATGGTGGCTCTTGGCAACTCTCTTCATGGACTGTGATGCACTGTGTTACCTTGTCATATGTCTCCAATGGGGCTATGGTGGCCCTTGGCAACTCTCTTCATGGACTGTGATGCACTCTTTTACCTTGTCATATGTCTCCAATGGGGCTATGGTGGCCCTTGGCAACTCTCTTCATGGACTGTGATGCACTGGGTTACCTTGTCATATGTCTCCAATGGGGCTATGGTGGCCCTTGGCAACTCTCTTCATGGACTGTGATGCACTCTTTTACCTTGTCATATGTCTCCAATGGGGCTATGGTGGCCCTTGGCATCTCTCTTCATGGACTGTGATGCACTGTGTTACCTTGTCATATGTCTCCAATGGGGCTATGGTGGCCCTTGGCAACTCTCTTCATGGACTGTGATGCACTCTTTTACCTTGTCATATGTCTCCAATGGGGCTATGGTGGCCCTTGGCAACTCTTTTCATGGACTGTGATGCACTGTGTTACCTTGTCATATGTCTCCAATGGGGCTATGGTGGCCCTTGGCAACTCTCTTCATGGACTGTGATGCACTCTTTTACCTTGTCATATGTCTCCAATGGGGCTATGGTGGCCCTTGGCAACTCTCTTCATGGACTGTGATGCACTGTGTTACCTTGTCATATGTCTCCAATGGGGCTATGGTGGCCCTTGGCAACTCTCTTCATGGACTGTGATGCACTGTGTTACCTTGTCATATGTCTCCAATGGGGCTATGGTGGCCCTTGGCAACTCTCTTCATGGACTGTGATGCACTGTGTTACCTTGTCATATGTCTCCAATGGGGCTATGGTGGCCCTTGGTAACTCTCTTCATGGACTGTGATGCACTGTGTTACCTTGTCATATGTCTCCAATGGGGCTATGGTGGCCCTTGGTAACTCTCTTCATGGACTGTGATGCAATCTGTTACCTTGTCATATGTCTCCAATGGGGCTATGGTGGCCCTTGGTAACTCTCTTCATGGACTGTGATGCACTCTGTTACCTTGTCATATGGCTCAAATATTCCTTATTTTTACAAGATTATTTCTAAACGTTGTTGATGTTTTCTTACATACTAATAAAAGACATGTAATTGCACGATTCTTTGTCCTCATTCTTCATGTTATTTTTTTAAAGCTCTAGTTTATCTTGTTGATCCTTAAAGGGACCTACCAAAAATATTTTTATATTAAAAATCATATATGTAAGACAATTGTAAATGACTTTAAGATTAACATCTCCAATGTAATCTTATTATTTGTCTTTATATATTTTTCTCTTAGCTTTATCATTGCATGATTATGATTAGCATAGTAATTGTTTTATATATGTATATATAGATTGTTATTTGTGTATATATGTATATTTCAATTTTCACATCCATGTGTGTATTTAGAAACTCTGCATGAATTGATGCACCTTTAACAAATGATCTGAGGATTGATACAATGATATAATCCCTGTAAAGGGTTCATTTTATTGAAATAGTATTGTCTATGTGTATCCGCTTTTTAAAAACAAAATAATGTCCCTTTAAGGGATGGTGAGCACAATTGTTAATGAATGTATTTCCATTTCTAAAGCGTTTTTGTCCTTTTTACATGAACAAGGACATATAATCTTATTAATAAACAATCTTATTGTAATGTTGATAGCACATGTATTTCATTTTCTATTCTATATTATTTTAAAAGTGTAACAAAATAAATCTCTGTGTGTAATGCAAATATTTTAGATGATGAATATTTGTTTAAAAATATGTTAACAAAATAATTCTCCTCCCATATATGGCTATAGGTAGGCTGACCATATTTAAACTTGAATAAATGACACATTTAATCAATCCATGTATCATTATTGTTATTCCAAAACAATCAAAACATATCTTAAAACATCAATGGCATATGTATTTCTCATGTGTATCTTTTAAATGTTAAAGATATACACCATAGCTATAGTTCAAGGGACAGTCAAGTCCAAAAAGATGATTCATGATTTGGTGACATTCCTAGATAGCAATCTAGACACATACTAGTTCCTAAAATATAAATACGTTTTTTAGTGATATGCCAAGCTGTCAACGGAGCCCTTGTATTGGCTGCGGTTTTTCAGCTATCTCGGATGCGCCATGTTGCTCAAAACGTCACCTGCCAGGCTGTCCAATGATTCCTTGTATTGACTGACGTTCTTACGTGATCAAGAATGTTCCTTTTATTGGAAGGCGGTTTTACGCGATCAAGGATGCGCCTTTTTTTGGGGGCGTTCTTACGTGATCAAGAATGTTCCTTTTATTGGATGGCGTTTTTACGCGATCAAGGATGCGCCTTTTTTTGGCATTCTTACGTGATCAAGAATGTGCCTTTTATTGGATGGCGTTCTTACGTGATCAAGGAAGCGCCATGTTAAGACGTCACATGCAAAGGTAAAAAAACGTATGATTGGATTACGTAGTCCCGCAATATTTGTTTGTGCACGTTAAACACGTTTGTGACTGCAGCCAATTTTAAAAACCTTGAGAATATGTATTATTTGCATCATGTTACATTGTTGACCCGTAGCTGATAAAGACCACCACATTCTCTTTTGCTGGATGTCTGGTTGAATAAACGAACGAAAGCAAAATGTTTTCATGCATATGATATTTCGAGGCAAGTGCAAATCTCTATAGTCCATGTTGTTTAATATGTTTGTCAACAATATGTTCCTTTTTCTGAAAAATGACTGTTGTTTTTAATGTTAAAGATATCTAATTAATAAATATGCGCTATTGTGTTAGAATAAAGTAATCAATATGCATTTAGCTTTATCATATGCTAAATATATGATGCCGACTTCTTCTAAATGTAATTTCGTTGTAAATTTTATTAAAGGTTCATTAGACACTCACATTATAAATCAAAAATTTTTATTTTGTCTCTAGTTAGATAGTCCATTGTTTAACAAATACACGTTTCATTTTGCTTCTGTTCAAAGAAAATGTAATTAATTATCAGACTCCTCGCCAAGCCTCTAAGTTTCATGTGAGTACCATCTCCAGCATTCTCCTATTTGTGTAAAGGGTCTTTTCATATGTTAATGATGGGGTATTGTCTTGTTTTACGGTTGTAATGGGGGTTCATCTATATTTTCAATAGAGCTAACCCGATTTTCTTTGAAAGTGTTTGAAGCTTTGTAATATTGATATCAGTATATGTTAATCTTGTTGTTTGTAGTAGTGTCTATTACATACAGTTCTGTTAAAAATATAGTATACTGTCCCTTTAATGCAAATGTTGATTTTTGTATCATGTATGAGTTCCACGTTGTTTAATCTTCAAATATATTATTGTTAGCATATTTTCACCCCCCACTCCTAAAAGGACTTTAAACCATATTCATTGTTCAAACAAATGTCTTTCTTAAAAAAAATTAACACAATAATGTCTCTTTAAGAAAATATACTTTATTTAACACGTCAATATAAATCTGATTTCAATATTTAATTTTTGACCAAGTACATGTAGATATACCAACAAGATTCAAATATGTGTTAGCATATGTAATTTTGTTAAAGGGACAGTTTAGAAAACAAATAATGTTTTGCATTATTATAAAAGTCAATTTTGTAATATCAATGATATCAAAGGTTTCTCACCAATTAATCATTTGTCTTTGTTTATTTAAATTTGCTAGCTAAACCTATGAGGTTCGTGTGCTCATTTCTTCGAGCTTGAAGAGTGCATGTAATCATTATACAATTTGACCACTAGAGGGCATTTGGATAGCATTTGTATATGTAAAACCTTGTGCTCATACAGCATATTATTTACCATGTATTGATCATTGATATCTAAAAGGTTGTTATGTCAGAACAACAAATAAGTGGTCATTTTTCCTAGGCATAGAGACAAGGTTAAGCACATAAGTCACACGTATTTCTCCATGTTTTGTTGTTTCCAACTTGATAATGCGTAATACAGTGTTTTCTTTGTAATCAATAATTTTCTGACTGTCCCTTTAAGCTGTGTTATTGGCATTCAAACAGTAATATGCCATCATGGATAATTGTAATGGTAATTTTGTTTGTGATTCGGGAAACAGTTTGGACATCACATCACAGAAACCAATCAATATCATGAACAAGGATAGGTATGTGATGATGTGGTTTTCACACACTTATAACCCACACTCTGCAAACAATCTGCCTCCATGGACCCAGTCCCATAGAAGTAGATTATATACAGAGTGTGGTCCACAAGTGTATGAAAACCACATCATCACATACCTATCCATTACACATTAAATAAAAAAAAAATTAAAGATGAAAATAAATACTTCCTTCCTCTTCCTTCCCCTCTTCCCACAGGGCTGAGGCTCTGGGAGGGGCAACTGCCGACTCCGAAGAGTTCTCCTTGGAGATGTTGTGGGAAGAGTGGAAGGAAGAGTACTGGGACGACCAAGGTGAGGAGGAGAAGATGGCTGAGGAGGAGAAGATGGCTGAGGAGGAGAAGATGGCTGAGGAGGAGAAGCTGGCTGAAGAGGAGGAGATGGCTGAAGAGGATGAGATGGCTGAAGAGGAGTAGATGGCCCGGCAGGAGTAGATGGCCCGGCAGGAGTAGATGGCCCGTCAGGAGTAGATGGCCCGGCAGGAGGAGATGGGCTGGCAGCAGGAGGCCCAGCAGCAGGAGGCCCAGCAGCAGGAGGCCCAGCAGCAAGAGGCCCAGCAGCAGGAGGCAGACCAGGAGGTAGACCAGCATGCGCCTCCCGGAAAAAATTGAACATCTCTTGGTGCAGATTAAAGATTCTGTTTTGGCCTTGTTCGATTCTATTGAGTATGTTTATTATTTGGTTTTGTCCTTCAATTATTTGATTTTGTCCATCAAGAATTCGAGTGCGGCCTTCGATATTTTGTATCCGGGAGTTACGCATCTGGTCTATGTAGTCCAGTAGAACCCGCACCTCCGCTATTTCCTCTTGTTGTGCTTGGTGGGGTACGCGTGCACGGCGGGGTGCCCGTGCACGGTGGGGTGCGGGTCCTTGAGGGTCCTCTGGTTCCGCGTGCTCCTCCTCTGCTTCCGGGGGCCTCTTCATCAGCTTCCGTGCGCTCTTCGTCACGGGGGGCCTCTTCCCTCCGAAGTGGAAATTCCTCCCCACCACTCTCATCCCGGGGAGATAGATGAGGCTGTGTTTCTTGTGCTGCCTCCTCCCCAGACTCTGTATATTTAAAAAAAAAAAAAAATGTATATATTAGCATATTTGCAAATCAAGCTTTAAATGACTTAGCTTACGATACAATTACAAATGCAGAATCATTAATCCACTTTGAAATCTAACAAACAATCAATACGATTTACGCTTTTTCAAAACCTTGTTTGTGATATCTCTGGTCAATCTGAATGTTTTCGCGTTTGTTTTCAGTCTGTTTAAATGCACACCTAACCTATAGCCTAGATACTGATGTAACCGCAAAGTAATTGAATGCGTGTAAACAACGTTATAGCATTAATCTGATCCTTAAAGGGACATGAAACCCAATGTTTTATCTTTCATGATTTAGAAGCATACATTTATTATCAACTTTCTAATGTACTTTTCTTATCTAATTAGCTTCATTCTCTGGATATTCTTTGCTGAAAAGCATATCTAAATATGCTTATAAGATGCTGATTGTTAGCTGAATATAGCTGCCTCCTGTGATTGTTTCACCGTGTGCATGGCTATTTCTTAATTAAAATATATCTCAAGAATGATTCAAATTAGATAATATAAGTACATTTGAATGTTTTGGCAAATTGTATTTGCTACCTCAATCATGAAAGTAAATGTTTGCGTATAGTGTCCCTTGAAATACATTTGTATGTGAAATTATTGTTCAATGAGCTTACCGTCAGATGAGAGTGGCAGGTTCCCGGTATCAATTCCTCCGATACCGACTATTTCCACCTCGGAGATGCTGGGCCGCAACATTTCCTCCCATCGGCAGTACTCTATTTCCAGGGCAGGTCCGCCACCGGTTCCTGCGGCATGTCGGGCCTCCAGACTTAACTTTTTCTTGAGATCCATCTTACAGTCCCGGTAGCGATGTTTTATCGAATCAAGATCTCTGTTCCGGCCACCCACTGCATTGACTGCATTTCTTATCTCATTCCAGAGCCTCCTCTTGTCAGTCGGGGTAGTCTTCTGGTGCTGCAGCCTCCTATACCTGGCCATATAGGCCTCTATGAGGGCCTCCTTCTCCTCCATCGAAAACCTTGCCTCCCTAGTCGCCTTGGCCTTCCCCTGTGACGATGCCCTCTGTTTCCCGGACTGTGAAGCCCTACTCTGTCCGCCACTGGGCCCAGCCACTTGTTCATCTTGAACCAAGTAGCTGGGTCCACCCACCGCTTCCACCCCCGCTTCCTGCCCCTTCCTGCCCCCTTCCTGCCCTGTTCCTCTCCCCCTCCCTCTCCTCCCCCCTCTACCTCTCCCCTGCCTGGCCTCCATCTGTTCCCTAAACTAAACCCCAAATAATAAAAAAAAAAAGTGAGTGTGATGAAATGAAAGGGGGTCAAAATAAAGAACTAAAAAGACAAAAAAAGTGCTGAAAGTGTGAGAGGGATGTAAAAAAACAAAGAGGGTAAGGAGTATTTAAATAAACCAAAAGAAGAAGAAGAAGAAGAAGAAGAAGACTAAAAGGAGGATATGTAAACTAAATGTAACTAGGGGATGGGTATGGGATGGGTATGGGGTATGGGATAAGAGTAAATGGGATGAAAGGGAATGGGACTACAGGGAATGGGGTATGGAGTGTAGTATGAGGGGGTAGGGGGTATGGAGTGTATGTAGTGTTATTGATAAGTGTATGTATGTATTGAATGTGTTTGCGTGTAAATGTGTTACGTGTACAGAAAAATCACTCGCTCGCTAACTCACACTACTACTAATTCTCACTAACACACTACTACTAATTCTCACTAACAAACACTCCCACTAACTCTCACTAACTACCAGTAACTTACGCTCCCACTAACAACTCTCACTAACAACTCCCACTAACTCACTCACGCTCCCACTAACAGACTCTCTCCCACTCCCACTAACTCCCACTAACTCACTCACGATAACACTAACAACTGACTCTCTCACGCTAACACTAACTCACTCACAATAATGCACCAACTCTCTAATATTAAACCTCCAATCTCCAAAGATCCAACAGCAACACAGTCAAAGAAGCCCTGCTTGTGTGGTGCTTATATACCCTGTGTAAATGTTTAATGATGTACCAATTTCCGTTGTAAATAGTGTTCAGGTGTGCTTTATTAGCAATTAATATTAGTGCAATGTGTATTAGGTGTGTGAATTTGCGCATGCTCATTTTGAGTTAGTATTTGTGGAATGTGTAGAATGCGATGATGTCATAGTGGTCGTTTTCTCTAACATTGTCCAATAGTATTCTTTTTAAATGTGAATTTGCGATGGTGTGTTATTAGTGAAGTGTTGTATATGTATGTTTGTCCTAATATATAGTGATATTGAATGCGATTATTTTTCTAGTGTATGTATATATTTTTTATTCCTTGTTGTTATTTTGCGATTTTCCGCATCTTAAAGTATATGCGTATTCCCCGTATTAAATTTTATTTCAAATCCCCCCGTTTGTGAATGTGTAATGCTTGTGTGCTTTGTTGATTGATTGTTGTTGTGACATTTGCGGCGTGTTATTGTTGTGCATGATGTGGTATGCGTCATATGACCGAGCTGTGCGTATTCTCGCGAGATCGAGTGTTAGGTGAAAAAAGCTATTTTTTTCCTTTCCCATTGATCTCTATGGGAGACTGTCTTACGCGGGCAGTATTACGTGTGTGACATACACGCGTTAGGAGCATCGTTAGATGGGTTTTTTTTAACTCTAAATACCGGAGTCAAACAATGCCGTGCGTTAGACATAAAACACGCGTGGCGTTAGCAACCCATCTACCGCCGAACTCCAAATCTAGGCCATAGAGTTTTGTCAAATCTAGCAAAATCAGCATTACTGCTCCTCCTATTCATTTCTACTTGCAAATCATCTATATCCTTTCAAATAATCTCCAACATTTTACTTTTATATTGTATGAGCAACTTCATGAGTCTCATAGGACAGTCCGAAAGTACAGCGTTCCAAGCTTCTACAAAATACTTATCCTGGGTGTCCACCTCGAAAGTGGGAAACTTATACAGTCTCAGGCCTCTGGGTATCATGCTTAAACTTAAATACTTCTCCAGTGTCCATATATCCCACTGGGTTTTGGACTCTTTTAGTAATAAATTTTCCATTTGCTCAAATAGGGTATTTAATGTGAGTACCCCCTTATCCTCTGAGAAAATTAATTCACAGTCAGTAGAGATGGTAGTGCGTGCAGTAACTGACATTAATGAGTAAAAATTAGGCTGTGCTTCCTCCATATCTGTGCTGGATAGTAGAAGTCTATGGTTACCGTAGAACAGATAAGGGTGTTGGTATATCCAGTATATACCCAAATATAGCAATAAAAGTCAAAGAGAAACCCTGAAACTGTATTAGTCATACAAATTTATGTGCTGTGTGTCTTGTTATTTCTTCTTCTTTTTTGACCATATACATTATGTTACTACTGACTACCTATGAACCCCTAATTTGCTGCCCCAACATAGAATTCTATCAGCCAATCGGAATTGAAGGGACGCCATCTTGGATGACGTCACTTAAAGGTACCATCATTTAGTCGTCGGCCGTTGGATGAAGAGGATGCTCCGATTCGGATGTCTTGAAGATGGACCGGCTCCGCTCCGGATGGATGAAGATAGAAGATGCCGCCTGGATGAAGACTTCTGCCCGTCTGGAGGTCCTCTTCTGCCCGGTTGGGTGAAGACGTCTCAAGGTAGGGTGTTCTTCAAGGGGGTAGTGTTAGCTTTTATTAAGGGGGGATTGGGTGAGTTTTAGAGTAGCGTTGGGTGTGTGGGTGGTGGGTTGTAATGTTGGGGGGTATTGTTTGTTTTTACAGGTAAAAGAGCTGATTACTTTTTGGCAATGCCACACAAAAAGCCCTTTTAAGGGCTATTTGTAATTTAATATAGGGTAGGGATTTTTATTATTTTGGGGGGCTTTTTTTATTTTATTAGGGGGATTAGATTAGGTGTAATTAGTTTTAAAAAATTGTAATTATTATTTTTTTTTTCTGTAATTTAGTGGGGTTTTTTTTCGTAATTTAATTTAATTGTAATTAATTGCAGTTAATTTAGGTAATTTATTTAATGATAGTGTAGTGTTAGGTGTAATTGTAACTTAGGTTAGGATTTATTTTACAGGTATATTTGTATTTATTTTAACTAGGAAGTTATTAAATAGTTAATAACTATTTAATAACTATTCTACCTAGTTAAAATAAATACAAAGTTGCCTGTAAAATAAAAATAAAGCCTAGGCAAGCTACAATATAACTATTAGTTATATTGTAGCTAGCTTAAGGTTTATTTTATCGGTAAGTATTTAGTTTTAAATAGGAATAATTTAGTTAATTGTAGTAATTTGATTTAGATTATTTAAAATTATATTTAAGTTAGGGGGGTGTTAGGGTTAGGGTTAGACTTAGGTTTAGGGGGTAATACATTTAATATAGTTGCGGCGACATTGGGGTCGGCAGATTAGGGGTTAATAAATGTAGGTAGGTGTCGGCGATGTTAGGGACAGCAGATTAGGGGTTAATACAATTTAACTAGTGTTTGCGAGGCGGGAGTGCGGCAGTTTAGGGGTCAATATATTTATTTATTTAAGTGGTGGCGATGTCCGGTCGGCAGATTATGGGTTAAAAATGTATTTAAGTGTTTGCGATGTGTGATGGGGGGGCTCGGTTTAGGGGTTAATAGGTAGTTTATGGGTGTTAGTGTACTTTTTAGCACTTTAGTTAAGAGTTTTATGTTACGGTGTTAGCCCATAAACTCTTAACTACTGACTTTTAAATGCGGTAGGAGTCTTGACAGGAGAGGGTCTACCGCTCACTTTTTCCAAGACTCGTAATACCGGCATTAGGCAAATCCCATTGAAAAGATAGGATACGCAATTTATGTAAGTGGATTTGCGGTATGCTTGAGTCACGGAAAAAAAGTGAGCAGTACACCTGTACCTGCGAGACTCGTAATACCAGTGGGTGTTAAAAAGCAGCGTTGGGACCTCTCAACGCTGCTTTTTAAGGCTAACGCAAAACTTGTAATATAGGTGCATATGTTCAATTTAATACAAAGTTATGATAATAGAAATGTATGTATTTAGTTATTATGTAAGTTACAAACAATGTGCAGTTTTTAATACACATTCCTACTTGGTAATTTGCAGTGGTCAAATTTGGCTGCATGTTTGTAGCCCACATTTACATAATTCTCGGGGACATAATCTATTCAGAGGAATCTTTTATAATGCTTTTTTGAAATTAAAGCTCATCTTATTCAAACAGTTATTTATTATCTAGAGTAATACATGGTAAAGCTCAGTACAGTGAATAATGTTAGCCATAATGGTTAATTTACTTCTATTCATTGGCAGTAATAAAAGTGTACAAGAGGATTGAGAAACATTATTATTTCTTGCTTGAAGTGCAATTTCATGTGGTGAGAAAAACATGTTAATATGATGTAAAGTGTGCTACAAGAATTTAGTTCTCAAAGGAAGGATGGCGTTAAATGTATTCTGACAAGTAGGGGCCAAGGAAGGGAAACATTTATCTTCATAAAGTCATTAAATTTACTGAGCAGCATCACATTCTTTCTGCAATCTGCTGTGTCCATTAAAAGCAGGTTTGTGGTCTGTCCTCAGTTGGAGCCTCTATATTTATTCATAACAAAACAAAAAAAAAACTCATATTGCAATTTTTTTTTTTAAGTAAATGTGTCTTTATAAATTTCAGTTAATCTATGATGTATTGTTTGATATATATTATAACTCTGTAAAAGCTAAAGGGGTATATTTATTAAAGGGAGTTTTAAGTGGGAATAAAAACAACTTTTATTGTAAATATTTAAAAAGCAAAAGGATGACACATCGCCCCGGGGGGAAAAACTGAGGTTATTTTAGCAAATAAAGATACCGGCTGACGCGTTTCGGCTTATGCCGTACTCCTAGCCTCTTGATAAAATGGTTAACGTTAGACTCACCTAAAAAGCACTATCTGCACTCCAATTGGTTAGTTGGTACACATCTTTATGAAGACTAACCAATACGGTAAAACGGATGTAACAAAGCCCTCTTTGGATCTGCTGCTATGCTGTAACCAGGAGAATCATGATACACATATCTTAAGATATCCAGTATGATTATAACAATTAATAGGTTTCTCTTGGTTATCTAGTGTACGGCACCGTTGCCTTGACTATATAAACTAGGACCTTGTGCTAGACACCCCCCCTAGGACATGTGAAATCACAAATAATTAGATAGAAATAGTTAATCCTATATACAATGAACGATTGTTGTAAACATATATAAATTAGTATTCCAATAACACACACAGATATTCCTATGTACAATAAACAATTGTTGCAAACATATGCACACTAGTATTTTGTTCAAGCAATATTCCCTATCTTTATGGTGTGTCCTAGGTAAACTGTAAAATAAAAATAAATTTAAAAGTAAACTAAAAGGGTCCCTTGCCCTTGGGATATTGATATTCCCTTGCTAACCATTGCTTATCTTCCTATACTGATTAAGTTAGTAAACTAAGTATCACACAACCTAATTTCGACTAATCAGATAATTTCACTGCTATCTCAAAAAAATGATTAAATCTAACTCAGAGTTCAGGCCTCCTGGAATTCTGGTATTTGGCCTAAATATCCAGAAGGCGTCCCTCTCTGCCAATTTTCTGGCCCTATCTCTTCTCTTCTTCAGGGGTAGTACTCTCTCAATAATTGTCCGGCTAAAGCTCCTCAGATCCTCGTCATGATGATGAATAAAATGTTTCATAAGTGGCGTGGTTAGTGTGCCCTCTCTAATGTCTGAGAGGTGTTCTTTAATTCTAACCCTAGCCTCTCTGGTAGTGAGTGTCACATATTGTAGGGTACATAGTGTACACGTGATTAAATTTACAATATATGTGAAGCGACAGTTCAAACATAGATGTATTTGAAATCTTTCCCCTGTGACCGTGGAGCTGAAACTTTTTCCTATCACCACTTTTGCACAGGCTACATAAGCTGTGTAATTACAGTGATACACACCATTGAATCTTAGTCAGGATGAATTGTCAGTTACTCTTGTCCTCATCCTTGTAGGTGCTACTGCATTGCCAATCGTTTTGCCCCTCTTGTAAAATAATCTAATCACCCTTTCTACTGTGGTCTATAGCCCATCTTCAGCTGATAACAGTGGGAAATGGTTCCTAATTATTTGGAAAATTTGGGAATACTGTTGAGAGTAATGTCTGTCCAGTGACTTAACAGATTTTCTAACCCTAGAAATGGTAGCTGCTTTGTAACCTCTTTCTCTCAGTCTCTCCGCCAGGCCATCAGCTTGTCTCTCATAGATCACCTTATCAGTACAGTTCCTTTTTAGGTGAATGAATTGGCCCCTTGCTACACCCTTGAACACTCTTTGTGGGTAACAGCTGGAGGCATGGAGGAGAGAATTTCCTGAGATGGGTTTTATGTAGACCTCAGTCTCAATTCCCTTGTCTGGGACACCCCTTAATATTAAATCCAGGACATTTATCTCCACTTTATGTGATTCAGACGTAAAACTTATGCATACTGAGTTGTTATTGAGGCCCATGACAAATTCCTCCCAAACCCCTCTCTGTGCCCTTCTAGATTGTCTATGAACTGTCTATACCATACTATCTCTTGTCTGAAGGCATTCTCCTCTCCAAAAATGTGGGGCAGCTCCCACCAACCCATTAATAGGTTGGCATAGGAGGGGGCAAACTTGGCCCCCATAGCTGTCCTATGCCTCTGGAGGAAGAAATCACCCCCAAACTCGAAATAGTTATGGGTGAGCAAAAATTTGGTAACCCTGACCACATACTCAATGTAACACTCGTCCAGACCATACTTCTCAAGAAAATATTTCACTGCCTCCAAACCCTTCTATTGTGGTATGGTAGAATACAGTGGTCTGACATTAACCGTGAACCACCTATAATCACTCTGCCACATCAAGCCAGACAATAAGTTCAAAACATGCATGGAATCAGAAAAGTAACTGCAAAGGTTGTCCACCAGTGGTTGCAGAACACTGTCCAGCCACTCAGAAAAATGCTCCAGCAAGGAGCCAATTTCACTGACAATTTGCCTCCCCTGTACACCAGTTAGAGATTTATAAACTTTGGGTATGTGGTTAAATACAGGGACAACTGGATTTCCAACCAGTAGATAGTATTTAGTGTCTTGACCTATATACCCCAGCTCTACCCCATCATTCACAAGGGAGGCAAATTTGCATCAGAATGCTCCCATTGGATCACTCGGCAGTAAAGTGTAGTTGTCCACATTTCTCAGCTGCCTATGTGCTTCTTTCACAAAGTCTATTCTGTCCTGCACCAGAATAGCTCCGCCTTTGTCTGCAGCCCTTATAACAGTCTCCTCATTCTCACTAAGGCTATCAAGTGCTTTCTTTTGGTTCCTGGTAACATTTAGTGTCCCTCTTCTGTTGGTATTGTACTGTAATTTTATCATATCTTCCTCTACCCTTCTTTGGAATTTTTCCAAGGATGCCCCCCTGCGCTGTATTGGATAGAATGTAGACTTCAATTTCAGAGTGGGGGTTCTAGGTCTAACTGACCCTGCATTCCTCATCCTGGAGAGATTCCAAAACCTTCACATCACAAAGTTCTTGTAAATCTAGACTAGATATATCCAGTGAACTACCCCTTGCATCCTGATCTATTCCTGGTCCAATGGCATCATGTCTCTCATAAGATCCCCTCTGGTCATGGGAGGAGTAAAATTTCTTTAGGGTCAAGTTTCTAATCAGTCCATTCACATCCAATAAAGTCCTAAACATATTGAAATTAGTCATGGGCACTAAAGTTAAACCCAGACTTAGGACTTCAAATTCAAAGGAGGGGGCATTACAAAGAAGGAATACAATCAACCTGTCAAATTTTAGACTGACTAAATCTGAATTTGAAGTCCTACATCTGGGTTTAACCTTTGTGCCCATGACTAATTTCAATACGTTTAGGACTTTATTGGATGTGAATGGACTGATTAGAAACTTGACCCAAAAGAAATTTTACTCCTCCCACGACCAGAGGGGATGTTATGAGAGACATGATGTCATTGGACCTGGAAAAGATCAGGATACAAAGGGTAGTTAACTGGAAGTATCTAGTTTAGATTTCCAAGAACTTAGTTATGTGAGGTTTTTGAAATCTCTCCAGGATGAGGAATATGGTGCACGGTCAATTAGAAATATTAGGAAGAGAATATATTGGCACTGTGAATAGTATGTATAGGAAATAAAGATCTATGATCAAGGTGCTGCCCTTTGAGTAACTATGTTAAACAACAAGGATAAGGGGAAAGATAGGACAAGAAAGGGATTAGTTAGCACTCATTCATATTATCAAGATAACTAAGCTGAATAATTCAGCTAACAACTCGTGAGAATTAAGTTTCAAATAATAAACTTTAATATTAAAATTGTGACAACAGGTTTACTACCTTGGGAGGTCACAAGGTTGCTGTCTGTCTGTTTCTATTATTAAATACACATTGAAAAAGGCCTAAGCAAAGGCCGAAAAACGCGTTTGTGCTTACATCTAGTCAGACCGCTCACTTCACTATCCCTGGCAACTGAAGCCGACGTGACCCGTTATCGGACAGGAATACAGGGGGATAGTGAGCAGCGGTTCTAGTCTAGAATTTTTATCTTTGTTTTGAGAGGTAATGGGTTGTGGTGTATGTGACCTCCCAAGGTAGTAAACCTGTTGTCACAATTTTAATATTAAAGTTTATTATTTAAAACTTAATTCTCATGAGTTGTTAGCTGAATTATTCAGCTTAGTTACCTTAATAATAGGAATGAGTGCTAACTAATTCATTCCTTGTCCTATCTTTCCCCTTATCCTTGTTGTTTAGCACGGTCAGTTAGACCCAGAACCTCCGGTCTCAAATTGAAGTCTACATTCTATCCAATATAGAGCAGGGAGGCATCCTTGGAAAAATTCCAAAGAAGGGTAGAGGAAGATCTGATAAAATTACAGTACACTACCAACAGTGGAGTAACACTAAATGTTACCAGGAACCAAAAGAAAGCACTTGATAGCCTTTTTTTTAATTTATTTTTTATTATTATGAGCAGAGCTGTTACAATACAGAAATAAACAAAACAAAACAAAAAAGTGTAAACAGAAACAGGATATGTTATACATTAATACATCTTAATTCAGGAGGAGATACATATCCAGATTCCAGTATAATTTCTGTGATAACATAACAATACATAATGTGTTCCTACGAGACAGTACAATTTCTGTAAAAAGAAAAGAGATTCATAGCATACTTCATCTGAAATGAGTATCTTAATCAAAACTCATAATTTCCACTTATCCACTTATCCTACACTTGCTCAATTATCTAAAAAAAAGTATTAAATTGTTCAAAAATAATTTGTGAATAAATTGCTTGTTTAAAGATGGCTATGGATGGTGCAACCTTTTTTTCCAGTTCTGTAAAATTAATATATGGCCGATCATTATAGCCGTATTGAATAATTTCAAATATTATGTGGAAGACCATAAGAACAAGAAAAAGATGTGGGATGGCTGTAGTATAACTCTAGCATCAAGTATCATATTGAGCCAATAATTTACCTTAAGCCAGAATTGTTTTTTTTTATTTTTGGACAATACCACATACAGTGCAGTATATCCACTAGGGCGCCATTGCATTTAGGACAATTACTCATTTCACTATCCTTCCATTAAGATAATTTTTTAGACGTAATATAGACATCATTAATTAATTTAATATGCGATTCTTTCCAAGAACAGGATACTAGAGCCTCTTTAGCCCGATTAATACTCGTTTGTATATTCTCTACTGTTATATCTTGAAAAAAGGGCCTCTATTTAGTTAACAGTATATTTAAAGCTAACTGACCTTGTTTGGCCAGCAGTATCTTATATAATAATGAAATAGAATATATTCTGTTTCTGTATAAGTTGATGTTATCTCTAAGTTTCCCGAATTGACTTATCTCTAGAGTTGATCCTGCATAATCAGAACTATAGTGCCTAAGTTGTAGATATGCATAGAAGTTATTTTTAGGGATATTATATTCCTGTGCTAGGGATTAAAAGGTTCTAATTATATATGATCTCTCTTAGCATTGGCTTACATATATCAGACCTTTTTGTTCCTAGGAGCTAAATATCACAGAATCTACCCCTGGTAAGAAGATTGGATTACCTTGTATAGGTAGAAGAGAAGATAAATAACAGTTTATATCAAGAGCTAAGCATAGCCTTTGCCATGTGTCCCAGAGCTCAGCTCTTTTTGGGGATTAGTAGCCCATGGGGCGTACAAGGGGTGGGGGAATTACCGGAGAGGAGCTCCTTTGGGAACCGGGGGTTTTGGACACCCATCCCCATAACTTCAACGGACTGTAACTCCGGTCTCCAGTAACTAATCATGCTATTGTTTGGACTGTATAATCTGGGGACCAAGAGCTTTAAAATGACACCCTGGAGGTGCCGCCGCTCCACCGGGATCACCCGAAACCGCCACCCCTAAGTATTGGGATTATATGAGACTGTGGGCTCCTATGGAGGTGCTGGGCTGTTTGTCCTGTTTGTTATCAAGATGAGATGTGTGTATAAAAGGAGTGTGTGTTCTCAAAAAAATCAGTTCTTGTTCAACCTGAATGCTAGTCAGTCTAGTTATTTGGGTGAGCTCCAGCTAAAATCACTTTCCTGGGCTACATAGCAGCCTGTTCCAGGCAAAGGAAGGACCCTCTGGCAGAGCTACTCAGTCAGGGTAGCTGGAGTCTGCCACAGGGTGGGACCCTGAGTACTGGTGCTGTCGGGCATCAGGGGTGGCTACAGGCTGTGGTCACTTGCCAGCTACATAGCTGCAGTCGGCAGCGAGGAAGAAGGACCCCTTTTGGCGGAGCCGGGGCTATCCATCACATTGGCTGGCAGCGGTGGGATCTGCTTCTTTTACAAGGTTCCTGCTGACAGAGGAGACGTACCACAGTAGCCGGTAAATATGGAGGCAGAGTTCCTAGGGAGAGTACAAAAGATGCTGACTGGAACAAAGGATCCTTATTCAGAACAGGACGTTCTGACATGGAGGAACCTTGCCCTCCGAGACCTTTGGTGGGAGGCTCTGCAACAGGAGCAGGAAAATGGAAAGGTCCTCCCCACGAAAGACACGAGATTCCTGGTATGGTGGACCGTGAGACTGCCTTTCCTGGGAGAACAGCCAAAGAAGGAATGGCTAGCTGTTCTACATAGACTGATCCAGCAAGAGATGTGGGTGGAGGACGGCTATCGAGCCCTCCAATGGCTCGCTATGCAAGCGCAGCCATGGCTGGAGGAAGGATCCCCCACAGAGGGCTTTGGCTTCGGCAGCCCTGGATTGTTGTTTACAAAAAGGACAGAGGACCCACAGTTTGGGAGCGAGACAGACAAGGGTCTGGAGGATATCTCTGGGCTCCAAGACGAAATGGCTGGATCTCTTGAAGGAGGCCAGGGGCATACAGATCTGGGGTGCAGCCTTCTGGGATTCATGGAGCTTGACTGTGGAGGAGTGGCAGCAAAGAGAAAGGGAACCAGGGCTGCTGGATCCTGATCAGCCGTCTGGCTCTGAGCTTATAGACTTGGACAAGGGAGTCACCCCAGCAGAAGTGCTGAAAATAGGGCAGAGAGCTGCCGACCTCTTCCCAGCACCTGTAACAGCTCCAGGAAACCTGGGAGCGGAGGTAGTCGTCCTCCCTCCCCTTACAGAGAAACCCTTGCAGGTAGCGATGGATGTCAATAACTCTCCCCAGCAGCAGAACCCCTTCCTGGGAGTGGAGCCACTCGGTCTCTCTCCCCAGCAGCAGAGCCAGGAGAGGAGACAGTCGGTCTCTCTCCCCAGCAGCAGAGCCATCCCCTGGGAGCGGAGGTAGAAGTCCTCCCTCCCCATAAACAGAACCCCTTCCCGGGAGAGGAGACAGTCGGTCTCTCTCCCCAGCAGCAGAGCCAGGAGCCGGGAGAGGTGACAGTCAGTCTCTCTTCCCAGCGGCAGAGCCATCCCCTGGGAGTGGAGGTAATCGTCCTCCCTCCATCCTCCCTCCCCGTAAATTGAACCCCTTCCCGGGAGAGGAGACAGTCGGTCTCTCTCCCCAGCGGCAGAGCCATCCCCTGGGAGCGGAGGTAGCCCTCCTCCCTCCCCGTAAACAGAACCCCTTCCTGGGAGAGGAGACAGTCGGTCTCTCTCCCCAGCGGCAGAGCCAGGAGCCGGAAGAGGAGACAGTCGGTCTCTCTCCCCAGTGGCAGAGCCATCCCCTGAGGGCGGAGGTAGTACTCCTCCCTCCCCGTAAACAGAACCCCTTCCTGGGAGAGGAGATAGTCGGTCTCTCTCCCCAGTGGCAGAGCCAGGAGCCGGGAGAGGAGACAGTCTGTCTCTCTCCCCAGCGGCAGAGCCATCCCCTGGGAGCGGAGGTAGTCGTCCTCCCTCCCCGTAAACAGAACCCATTCCTGGGAGAGGAGACAGTTGGTCTCTCTCCCCAGCGGCAGAGCCAGGACCCGGGAGAGGAGACAGTCGGTCTATCTCCCCAGCGGCAGAGCCATCCCCTGGGAGTGGAAGTAGTCGTCCTCCCTCCCCTTACAGAGAAACCCTTGCAGGGATTGATGGGTATCGATATCTCTCCCCAGCGGCCAAATCCCTTTCTTGGAGAGGAGACAGTTGGTCTCTCTCCCCAGCGGCAGCACAGTTTCCCATGGAGCGGAAGTAGCAGACCTCCCTCCCCAGCGGTAGATCTCCTTCTCAGGAGAAGAGACAGACGGACTCTCCCCTCAGTAGCATGGCAGGGTCTCTACCCTTTTCTTGTCCTGGAGTATTTCTCACAGGGGGCAGGTGTTGCATTGAGCAAGGAGGATAAAAGTGTATTCAGTTGGTGCCACATGTTTGGGCACCCGAGCTTTACCTGCCCCACCAAGGAGCAACCTCCCCCTCTAGTCTGGGGTGGGTATACCGCCAGGAAGCCGGCACTGGCTTTGTTTGTGGGAGGGTCAGCCGGTTCTCAACAGAGTGTCACAGAGGGAGATAGTTTGACCATGTTACTTAAGGACACTGGAACTTGTGGAACAGCAATTGTTTGGGAGCCGGCCTTAGCAAACTTGTTTGGGACTTTGCATTATGTGACTATCCCTGCGCCCAGGGCGCAGGGTATAAACACCAGCATGAACCGCCCAGGATGCCCCAAGCTCAGGAGAGATGGGATAACCTCTCCCAGCAACCGACAAGTGGAGGGCCACCGTCGAACAGCCCCAGGCCAACCCGTTAAGGGTCTAGTCGGGTCTGCCAAACTGGAGGGGGGAGATGTCACGGATACCAGACAGCTAAGGCTACCCTCAACCCTCCCTACAACCTCACCCCTGTTGTTTCTCAGTGGTTTTGGGCTCCTCAGAGCAACCACCATCTCTGGAAGCTGTTTGTTTGCCGTGTTTTTGCTTGTTTTTGTGTTCAGAGAAGAGTTGGTTTATGACCAGGAAAACCCTCCTAGGCTGGCCAGGCTCCTGGAACTCCCAGGCGGCCGCCTCACAATGGACACCCGCCTAACCCATCTCAGGCTGGCCAGGCTCCTGGAACTCCCGGTCGGCCACAGGACAGCAGCACACCCACTAAATTTAACCCAGGTCTTTCCAGCAACCATGTGTCCCAGAACTCCGCTCTTTTGGGAATAAGTAGCCCATGGGGAGTACAAGGGGTGGGGGAATTGCCAGAGAGGAGCTCCTTTGGGAATCAGGGGTTTTAGACACCCCTATCCCCATAACTTCAACGGACTGCAACTCCGGTGCCCAGTAATGAATCATGCTGGAAGTGCCGCCGCTCCACCAGGATCACCTGAAACCACCACCCCTAAGTATTGGGATTATGTGAGACTGTGGGCTCCTATGGAGGTGCCGGGCTGTCTGGAGGGGCGGGAATGGCGGGAAAATTGTGGGTTTGTCCTTTTTGTTATCAATATGAGATGTGTGTATAAAAGGAGTGTGTATTCTCAATAAAATCAGTTCTTGTTCAACCTGAATGCTAATCTGTCTAGTTATTTGGGTGAGCTCCAGCTAAAATCACTTTCCTGGGCTACATAGCAGCCTGTTCCAGGCAAAGGAAGGACCCTCTGGCAGAGCTACTCAGTTGGGGTAGCTGGAGTCTGCCACAGGGTGGGACCCTGAGTACTGGTGCTGTCGGGCATCAGGGGTGGCTACAGGCTGTGGTCACTTGCCAGCTCCATAGCTGCAGTCGGCAGAGAGGAAGCAGGACCCCTTTTGGCAGAGCCAGGGCTATCCGTCACAGTAATATTATACCACTTTATATCTGGAAAAGTAAATCCACCCTGTTCTACTGGTATAGATAGCTTTTTAAGGGATAACCCATGTCTTTTCCCTTTCCAGATAAACTTAGTGCAGTCCTTGATGGAAGGTTCTGCATAATATAAACTGCTTGCGGGAAAAGGATGAATTTTATCATTATTGTTTTAGCTATCAGTGATATTGGGAAGCTAGACCATTTTTGAAGTTTCCTAGAAGCATTTGTAAAGAAAGGGCCATAGTTAAGTTGGTACCAATTATTAGGGTATTTGTGTAAATTAATCCCTAAATATTTAATAGACTCTACCTCTTTAAATGGGTGAGATTTAGAGCTACTTTTGTTTTGATAAATCCAGAGAATTTCAGATTTCTTTTCATTAAGTTTGCACCCTGATAATGAACTGTAAAGATTGAAGATATTCAATACAATGGGGATATTTTCCTTAGTATTTATAAGATAAGGGAGAAGGTCATCCACGTAGAGGGATAGGACTATATGATTACCTAATTTAATCCCTTTTAATTCTTCTCTGAGCAAAATAGCTAACGGTTCTATAGCCAAGTTAAATAAGAGGGGGGAAAGAGGACACCCTTGTCTTGTTCCTTTGTGCAAGGAGATTGTTGACGTTAAACTCCCGTTTACTAAGATAGATGAAATGGGTGAGTTATATATAGATTTAACATAGGTAATAAAATTCCCGGCAAATCCATATTTGAGGAAATAAGTATAAAGATGATCCCAGATAACCTAAGTCAAAAGCGTTTTCGGCATCTACTGTTAAAAGACCAAAATCTTGTTTTAAAGCAGAGTTATGTTTATGAAGCCTATTCCATAGATCTTCTAGTAGGGATGTAACCCTGTGAATATTTTTAATAGAGGAACGGGTCTCCATAAAGCCTGTTTGGTCTTCGTGATTAATCTGATGTAGACCTATTTTAAGTCTATTTGCAATGATGGAGACAAGCATTTTATAATCGACATTTAGTAGGGAGATAGGTCTATTAGAGCCTGGGTCTGAGACATCTTTATCTTTTTTTAGGATAAGAGTAATGACAGAGGCCGAGAAGAATTTAGACATAATATGTTTTTTAATAAAATAATCATTGAAATGTCTAGTTAATATATCAATTATATGGATTTTCAGGATTTTATCAAATTCAGACAGAAGTTGATCGGGTCCTGGAGCTTTATTTAATTTTGTGGAGTAAATTGCTTGAAGAACTTTAACTTAGAGATGGGTGCATTTAATCTGTCAAGGAAACCGTCCTCAATCTTGGGATCTTAATTTTATTCCAAAATGTATTTTTATTCTCTAAATTAATATCTATTGGCGCATATATATATTTTGGTAGTACTCAAGGAGGACCCTCTTAATATTTTCTACATCCGTGAATTTGCGCTGCCCATCTGTTATTGCAACTATTGTGTTATTTTTCTTCCTAGCCTTATCCAATCTAGATAAAAAGTGGGCTGACTTACCATAATGTCCTCTAAATTTTGCATTTATTTTAAGTTCTTCCCTGGTGGATTTTTGCTTTATTAAAAGGTCTCTATCCTGTTTAGCAGCTTTAGATATCTATCCCAATTTATTTTACTAGTGTCATTTATGTATTTACTATACATCTTTCTAACCTGGTTTGAAAGCTGTATTTTACAAACTTGAAAAAAATATTTTTGTTTAATCATGTAGGCGTTAATCTCCCCTCTAAGGTATGCTTTTGCATTTTTATCTACCGATTTTTTATTAAAAAGTTGATACTCTTTCCACTTATGTGAGAGCCAATTGGAGAACTCTATTTTGGAAAAGAAATTTAGGGAAAAATAATTCTGAAAGGAAGCTTCCTCGCGCACCTTGCATAAAATATCCAGAGAAATAATAGCATGGTCGGAAATAGTAATATCTGAAAAAGCTGTTTTAATTTCTAGTTTTAGGAGCGTACACGACACCAGAAAGAAGTCAAACCTCGAAAAGGACCTATGCGTTTAAGGTTCACAGGTATATGTTTTAACATCTTGAAATTGGATGCGCCATAGGTCAAGCACCTTTAAATCCCTACAAATTTGTGTGGAAAATTTAGATTTTTGAGTTGAAGAAGTAGCTTTTTTAGGTGAAAGCTTATCAAGAACTGTCGATTGAATTAAATTAAAATCGCAGCTATAATTAAGTATTGTCCTATATATTGCGACAAGTGATAAATAAGCTTGTTCGAAAAATCTAGGTCCGTTTGATTTGGACCGTAAACGTTACATATAATAATAATTCTAAAATTAACCATCTGTCTTTCAAATCTATTTCTTGTTTTAAAATTTTATATACAAGGTTTTTATTAATTATAAAGGCCACCCTCTTTTCCTTTTTGTACATTCAGAAGCCACCACTTCTCCAACCCACTTAATTTTAAGTTTATTGGCTTCATCTGTTTTTAAGTGTGTTTCTTGAATCATAGCTTTGTCTGGCTTATATTTACCTAATTGTTTAACTATTAGTTTCCTTTTGCTTGGAGATTAAATGTCCCCTACATTCCAGGACAAGCATTTAATATCATTCCTAATCCTGTGGTCATAGGCTCAGTGCACCCACATGGACAGGAAACAGGAAGGGAAACAGGGTGGGGGAGGAGGGAAAGGTGTGAAGACTATTTGAACTATGTTTATGGTAATGGAATATTCTGTTTTTTAAAATAGTCTTTTGCTTCTCTCTAATAGGGCAGACTAACGATAACCAGCTCCTCATCTATAACTATTTTGGCTGGATAGAGAAGTTTGGCCCTATAACCTGTTTCTATAAGTTTTGTACAAAAGGGTTCAATCTCCCTCCTCCTCTGTGCTGTATCACTGGAGTAATCCTGAAAAAGTAGGATTTTAACATCCCCCACTAACACACTATCCATTTTCCTATATGACCTTAGAATATTAATTTTGTCTTGAAAATTAAGAAAACGTATCATTATTGGCCTGTTTAAATTGCGGGAGAGTAGATGAAGCAAAGTGTAGTAAATCAGCAAACTCACTAGTTTCAGGGAGGCCGACAAATTCTGGCGGGAATGATCTTCTAGGTCAGGTATTTTAGTCTGAAGTATTCTGATAGTGTTGGTGTGTTCAGTGGATATGTGTTTGATTATTAAGAATATCCTCTACCTTAGAGACACGGTTTTCTATTTCAGTTATTCTAGTGGAGAATTGCTTTAGCTCCGAAGAGAGGCTAAACATTTGTGTTTTTAGGAGCTAAAATTGTGGTAAGAAAATCTTCTAAGAGTATATATGTAGAATAAGAAAAAAAAAAGAAAAAAATAGGAAAAAATATATAAATCTTTCTAAGGGTACTTATTTACCAGTACCATTAAACATGTATTACCAGTGTGTGGATTAATAAAAAAACAAACAAAAAGAAAACACTCATGCAGCAGTGAAGTGAGCTGCTATCAAGTGAGTGGACCCTAACCCTCCTCCTCACAAAACCTTCCCACATCAGGGAAGTACTTTAAGTACTTTACATCAGAGCACAATACATAAATACATGTGCATAAATACAAATAAAACTTAAGCAATGTCAACAAAGGTGAACCATGCTGCTGCCAAAAAAAGGAAGAAAACAGATCTTTTTCAACAGATCACAATATAGATCTTAAGCTAGAGAGAAAAATATACTCCTGGACCAGAAAGTATAAAAATATTATACAGTATATAGTATACAGAGAGTCAAATAGCAAGGCAGGACAACTATATGTAATAACCATGCAGAGATTACAAAGTCCTGTCTTCTCAACCCCCATGTTGAGAGTCAAGGTGGTAATTAGAGAATTCAGAACATGTTTTAAACTCCCATGCAAAAGAATAAGGGCTTAATATCTCAACACGTGTACTCACAGCAGAACAATGTTCAGTCCCTTTTGGGGGATAAATGTAAGGCAGGCCAGTATCTATAGCACAAATCTACTGGAGACCAGCCCCGACTTATTCTTTATACAACACTGCTTAATGCAATACAAAGCAGCAGTCTAACAATAGATATTAGTCCCCTACAGGATCTTCACTGCTAGTAGAAGTACTGGATCCCCTATATCATAAGGGTTCAAGGCTAGTAGTACATGGTGTGGCTTACCATACCGGATCCCCAGAGCATCTCTTAAAGATTAGCCAGCCAATTTCAGACTCAGGGGTCCTCCTTGGAGCATATTTGCAGCATACAAAGAAAATATGACAGAAAATGAGGAAAGCTGGTTATACTTGCAGTTACTGCCGACCAAGCGTATGGCATTGGAGATCCCGTTGCCTCTGATCAACTCACGCTTTCCTAGTAGTAAGGTGCATTGTAGGAGATAACAACCTATCTCCCAGATTGTATTAAGCATAAGTTCCCACTTGTCTGCGATGTAGTAGTGACAGAAGCCACCACAGCCTCCATGCCACCCGTGCAGGCTAATAGTGCAGGAAATTGTGTAGCGGGATATGGTCTCAGTTTGAGTAGAGACATGACATCTGTTCTGCAGGCAGTACAGTGTTGGCTAGAGGGGAGGGCCTTCTCCGGTTCAAGCAGTCTTCTTCCTTAATGGGAGCTCCAGCATATACCGGGCAGCACTCTAGGGAGTGTTGCCACTCCAACAGCGTGTATAGCCCAGTGGGGAAATAGACCGTGTCCTGGCTTAATGTGTTCTTGAGGCTCGGTGTATTGAGCCTTGGACAGCTGTTTTGGACATAGTGGTCTGGCCTAGGTTACAGTAGACCGGTTATCCTAGGGCGCGTATCCATGCCAGCAACGGATATGGACCAGGGAGGTAGTTGGACAAGCTCTCTTGGGGAGCATGCTACACACCACATGTTCCACTTAGCTCCTACCACCGTAAGTCCAGTGCACTATAGAATTTGATAGCCTTAGTGAGAATTAGGAGATTGTTATAAGGGCCCCAGACATAGGCGGAGCTATTGTGGTGCAAGGCAGAACAGACTTTGTGAAAGCAAATTGACAGCTGAGAAATATGGACAACTACAATGTACTGCCAAGTGATCCAATTGGAGCATTCCAACGTCAATTGGCCTCCCTTGTGGATTATGGGGTATAAGTAGTAAGAAGTGAATACAGCGCCAACAAGAGGCCAAGGGATAAATATACTCACAGAGAGATAAAAGAAGATTATTTAATGAACCATGTTAAAAAGCATCAGTAATAAAAGACTATATATAAAAAATGTAAAAAGCACATATAAATAAAATTACAAATACAGGAATATCTTACAGAAGCGGTTCAAAGGGCCAAAGCTGATAATTACAATAAAAAGAGAGGTAATAACAGGTGATCAGTGTGAGTGGTACACCAGAATAAGAGTGTATACTAATAAAACAGAATTAGCCTAAGTACAACTGTAGCAAGTGCATCAAGCAAAAAACTAATAAACAATAATACAAACAATAGTGTTCAAAATTAGTGTTACAAAAATAGGCCTAGATTTGGAGTTCGGCGGTAAAAGGGCTGTTAACGCTCCGCGGGCTTTTTTCTGGCCGCACCATAAATTTAACTCTGGTATCGAGAGTTCAAACAAATGCTGCGTTAGGCTCTAAAAAAGGAGCGTAGAGCATTTTTACCGCAAATGCAACTCTCGATACCAGAGTTGCTTACGGACGCGGCCGGCATCAAAAACGTGCTCGTGCACGATTCCCCCATAAGAAACAATGGGGCTGTTTGAGCTGAAAAAAAACCTAACACCTGCAAAAAAGCAGCGTTCAGCTCCTAACGCAGCCCCATTGTTTCCTATGGGGAAACACTTCCTACGTCTACACCTAACACTCTAACATGTACCCCGAGTCTAAACACCCCTAGCCTTACACTTATTAACCCCTAATCTGCCGCCCCCGCTATCGCTGACCCCTGCATTACACTTTTAACCCCTAATCTGCCGCTCCGTAAACCGCCGCAACCTACGTTATCCCTATGTACCCCTAATCTGCTGCCCTAACATCGCCGACCCCTATATTATATTTATTAAC
This sequence comes from Bombina bombina, assembly GCF_027579735.1. Classification (NCBI taxonomy): domain Eukaryota; kingdom Metazoa; phylum Chordata; class Amphibia; order Anura; family Bombinatoridae; genus Bombina; species Bombina bombina. The sequence continues at coordinate 673,954,325 of NC_069499.1, forward strand.
CCCTAATCTGCCCCCCACAACGTCGCCGACACCTGCCTACACTTATTAACCCCTAATCTGCCGAGCGGACCTGAGCGCTACTATAATAAAGTTATTAGCCCCTAATCCGCCTCACTAACCCTATCATAAATAGTATTAACCCCTAATCTGCCCTCCCTAACATCGCCGACACCTAACTTCAATTATTAACCCCTAATCTTCCGATCGGAGCTCACCGCTATTCTAATAAATGTATTAACCCCTAAAGCTAAGTCTAACCCTAACACTAACAACCCCCTAACTTAAATATAATTTTAATCTAACGAAATAAATGAACTCTTATTAAATAAATTAATCCTATTTAAAGCTAAATACTTACCTGTAAAATAAACCCTAATATAGCTACAATATAAATTATAATTATATTATAGCTATTTTAGGATTAATATTTATTTTACAGGCAACTTGGTATTTATTTTAACTAGGTACAATAGCTATTAAATAGTTAAGAACTATTTAATAGTTACCTAGTTAAAATAATAACAAATTTACCTGTAAAATAAATCCTAACCTAAGATATAATTAAACCTAACACTACCCTATCAATAAAATAATTAAATAAACTACCTACAATTACCTACAATTAACCTAACACTACACTATCAATAAATTAAATAAACACAATTGCTACAAATAAATACAATTAAATAAACTAGCTAAAGTACAAAAAATAAAAAAGAACTAAGTTACAGAAAATAAAAAAAAATTTACAAACATAAGAAAAATATTACAACAATTTTAAACTAATTACACCTACTCTAAGCCCCCTAATAAAATAACAAAGCCCCCAAAATAATAAATTCCCTACCCTATTCTAAATTAAAAAAGTTACAAGCTCTTTTACCTTACCAGCCCTGAACAGGGCCCTTTGCGGGGCATGCCCCAAGAAGTTCAGCTCTTTTGCCTGTAAAAAAAAACATACAATACCCCCCCCCCAACATTACAACCCACCACCCACATACCCCTAATCTAACCCAAACCCCCCTTAAATAAACCTAACACTAATCCCCTGAAGATCTTCCTACCTTGTCTTCACCATCCAGGTATCACCGATCGGTCCTGGCTCCGATATCTTCATCCAACCCAAGCGGGGGCTAGACATCCACTGAAGAAGTCCAGAAGAGGGTCCAAAGTCTTCCTCCTATCCGGCAAGAAGAGGACATCCGGACCGGCAAACATCTTCTCCAAGCGGCATCTTCGATCTTCTTCCATCCGGAGCGAAGCGGCAGGATCCTGAAGACCCCCAGCGCGGAACATCCATCCGGACCGACGACTGAACGATGAATGACGGTTCCTTTAAATGACGTCATCCAAGATGGCGTCCCTCGAATTCCGATTGGCTGATAGGATTCTATCAGCCAATCGGAATTAAGGTAGGAATTTTCTGATTGGCTGATGGAATCAGCCAATCAGAATCTAGTTCAATCCGATTGGCTGATCCAATCAGCCAATCAGATTGAGCTCGCATTCTATTGGCTGTTCCGATCAGCCAATAGAATGCGAGCTCAATCTGATTGGCTGATTGGATCAGCCAATCGGATTGAACTTGATTCTGATTGGCTGATGGAATCCTATCAGCCAATCGGAATTCGAGGGACGCCATCTTGGATGACGTCATTTAAAGGAACCGTCATTCGTCGTTCAGTCGTCGGTCCGGATGGATGTTCCGCGCTGGGGGTCTTCAGGATCCTGCCGCTTCGCTCCGGATGGAAGAAGATCGAAGATGCCGCTTGGAGAAGATGTTTGCCGGTCCGGATGTCCTCTTCTTGCCGGATAGGAGGAAGACTTTGGACCCTCTTCTGGACTTCTTCAGTGGATGTCTAGCCCCCGCTTGGGTTGGATGAAGATATCGGAGCCAGGACCGATCGGTGATACCTGGATGGTGAAGACAAGGTAGGAAGATCTTCAGGGGATTAGTGTTAGGTTTATTTAAGGGGGGTTTGGGTTAGATTAGGGGTATGTGGGTGGTGGGTTGTAATGTTGGGGGGGGGGTATTGTATGTTTTTTTTTACAGGCAAAAGAGCTGAACTTCTTGGGGCATGCCCCGCAAAGGGCCCTGTTCAGGGCTGGTAAGGTAAAAGAGCTTGTAACTTTTTTAATTTAGAATAGGGTAGGGAATTTATTATTTTGGGGGGCTTTGTTATTTTATTAGGGGGCTTAGAGTAGGTGTAATTAGTTTAAAATTGTTGTAATATTTTTCTTATGTTTGTAAATATTTTTTTATTTTCTGTAACTTAGTTCTTTTTTATTTTTTGTACTTTAGCTAGTTTATTTAATTGTATTTATTTGTAGCAATTGTGTTTATTTAATTTATTGATAGTGTAGTGTTAGGTTAATTGTAGGTAATTGTAGGTAGTTTATTTAATTATTTTATTGATAGGGTAGTGTTAGGTTTAATTATATCTTAGGTTAGGATTTATTTTACAGGTAAATTTGTTATTATTTTAACTAGGTAACTATTAAATAGTTCTTAACTATTTAATAGCTATTGTACCTAGTTAAAATAAATACCAAGTTGCCTGTAAAATAAATATTAATCCTAAAATAGCTATAATATAATTATAATTTATATTGTAGCTATATTAGGGTTTATTTTACAGGTAAGTATTTAGCTTTAAATAGGATTAATTTATTTAATAAGAGTTAATTTATTTTGTTAGATGTAAATTATATTTAAGTTAGGGGGGTGTTAGTGTTAGGGTTAGACTTAGCTTTAGGGGTTAATACATTTATTAGAATAGCGGTGAGCTCCGATCGGAAGATTAGGGGTTAATAATTGAAGTTAGGTGTCGGCGATGTTAGGGAGGGCAGATTAGGGGGTTAATACTATTTATGATAGGGTTAGTGAGGCGGATTAGGGGCTAATAACTTTATTATAGTAGCGCTCAGGTCCGCTCGGCAGATTAGGAGTTAATAAGTGTAGGTAGGTGTCGGCGACGTTGAGGGGGGCAGATTAGGGGTTAATAAATATAATATAGGGGTCGGCGGTGTTAGGGGCAGCAGATTAGGGGTACATAGGGATAACGTAGGTGGCGGCGCTTTGCGGTCGGAAGATTAGGGGTTAATTATTGTAAGTAGCTGGCGGCGATGTTGTGGGGGGCAGATTAGGGGTTAATAAATGTAATATAGGGGTCGGCGGGGTTAGGGGCAGCAGATTAGGGGTACATAAGTATAACGTAGGTGGCAATCGGCAGATTAGGGGTTAAAATTTTTAATCGAGTGGCGGCGATGTGGGGGGAGCTCGGTTTAGGGGTACATAGGTAGTTTATGGGTGTTAGTGTACTTTAGGGTACAGTAGTTAAGAGCTTTATAAACCGGCGTTAGCCAGAAAGCTCTTAACTCCTGCTATTTTCAGGCGGCTGGAATTTTGTCGTTAGAGCTCTAACGCTCACTGCAGAAACGACTCTAAATACCGGCGTTAGGAAGATCCCATTGAAAAGATAGGATACGCAAATGGCGTAGGGGGATCTGCGGTATGGAAAAGTCGCGGCTGTAAAGTGAGCGTTAGACCCTTTAATCACTGACTCCAAATACCAGCGGAGCCTCTAACGCTGGTTTTGACGGCTACCGCCGAACTCTAAATCTAGGCCATAGTGTTCCAAAAAATAGAAAAATGCACTGCAGTGCAAAAAAAGGGGGGTAGCAAAATAATTGTATAGATACAATCAAATAGTGAGTGAGTGCAAATGGATATAAAAATCCTAGCTACTTAATCCAGTAAGGTTAAGATATAATGAAATAAAATACACAATATGTAATAAATAAAATACACAATATGCAATAACATAAAAAATAAAAAATAAAATATAAAATATAATCCAAAAAAGTGTTCAAAAAGTTGATCAACAAATGTTAGTGAAGAACAAAAATAAGTCAATCAAAACTAAAAAAATTGAAAAAATGGGTGATGAAAAGCAAGGTGAAAGTGAGGAAATTGATTCCTTCCAATGTTAGTTACTTTAACAGATCCAAATTCCTGAGTGTGGTTGCTGAAGTAGCTGATTGGATCCTAGCACCTGTCAGCTGCTCCTATGGTATCCTAAAAAGTGTCCCTGTAAAAAAAGAAATTCACAACATAGTGTATCCAATATGAGAATGAAGTAAAGATTAAAGTAATGCTTACCAATATGTAAACGCGTTTCTGCCCTCAAAAAAGGGCCTTTCTCAAGACACCCTTTTTCACGGATTATGGGGTATAGCTGGGGTATATAGATCAAGAAACTAAAAACTGTCTACTGTTTGGAAATCCAGTTGTCCTTGTATTTAATCACCTAACCAAAGTTCATAAATCTCTAACTGGTGTACAGGGGAGGCCAATTGTCAATGCAATTGGCACCTTGCTGAGCATTTGTCCGAGTGGTTGGACAGTGTTCTGCAACCACTGGTGGGCAACCTTTGGAGTTACTTGTCTGATATCAAGAATGTTTTGAACTTATTGTCTGGCTTGGTGTGGCAAAGTGATTATAGGTGGCTCACGGTGGATGTCAGATCACTGTCTTCTACCACACCACATGAGAAGGGTTTGAAGACAGTGAAATATTTTCTTGAGAAGAAGTATGGTCTGTTACATAAAGTATGTGGTCAGGGTTACCAAATTCTTGCTCACCCATAACTATTTCGAGTTTGGGGGTGAGTTCTTCCTCCAGAGACATGGGACAAGTTTGCCCCCTCCTATGCCAAACTATACATGGGTTGGTGGGACCTGTCCCACATTTTTTGAGAGGAGAATGCCTTCAGACAAGAGATAGTGTGGTATAGAAGGTTCATAGATGATCTCCTCTTCATCTGGAAGGGCACAGAGAGGGGTCTAGAGGAATTTGTCTTTGGAATCAATAACAAATAAGTAGGCATATGTTTTTCGTCTGAATCACATAAACTGAAGATATATTTCATGGATCTAAAATTAAGGGGTATCCCAGACAAGGGAATTGAGACTGAGGTCTACCGAAAACCCATCTCAGGAATTTCTCTCCTCCATGCCTCCAGCTGTCACCAACAAAGAGTGTTCAAGGGTGTAGCAAGGGGGCAATTTATTCACCTCAAAAGTAATTGCACTGATAAGGTGAACTATGAGAGACAAGCTAATGGCCTGGCAGAGAGACTGAGAGAAAGAGGTTACAAAGCCGCTACCATTTCTATGGCTAGGAAATCTGTTAAGTCACTTTACAGATATTACTCTCAACAGTATTCCCAAATTTGCCAAATCATTAGGAAGCATTTCCCACTATTATCAGCTGATGATGGGCTACAGACCACAGTAGAAAGGGGGATTTGATTTGCTTACAAGAGGGGCAAATCGATTGGCCATAGGATAGCACCTACAAGGCTGAGGACAAGAGTAACTGACAATTCACCCTGGCTAAGATTCAGTGGTGTGTATCATTGTAATTACACAGCTTGTGTGGCCTGTACAAAAGTGGTGATAGGAGAATGTTTTAGCTCCACGGTCACAGGGGAAAGATTTCAAATATGTCTATGTTTAAACTGTCGCTCCACATATATTGTAAATTTAATCACGTGTACACTATGTACCCTACAATATGTGGGACTCACTATCAGTGACGCTAGGGTTACAATAAAAGAACACCTCTCAGACATTAGAGTGGGCACGCTAACCACACCACTTATTAAACATTTTACTCATCATCATGACAAGAATGTGAGGAACTTCAGCTAGACAATTACTGAGAGAGTACTACCCCTGAAGAAGGGAGGAGATAGGACCAGAAAATTGGCAGAGAGGGAGGCCTTCTGAAAATTTAGGCTAAAGATCAGAATTTCAGGAGGCCTGAACTCTGAGTTTGATTTAATACATTTTTGGTGATCTTTGTTATGAACTTTGGCACTGTCCTACCTAGTGTCTTATACCGGAAGGGAGTGAATAGAGAAACTCAGCAGTTAGATTGCAGATAGCAGTGAAAGTATCTGATTAGCTGAAATTAGGTTGTGTGATACTTAGTTTACTTTCCATATTAACTATAGAGATCAGAGAGTTTGGGACCGGTGACGATAAACATATGACAACTTCCGGTTTCCACCAACTTGAGACAACTTCCGGTTTGACGACAAAACCCGACTTCCGTTTTTTACACACACTGGATATACATCCGGTTTAGCGTAATATCATGCTTCCGGTTTCAATACATTAAGACTCTGATAGCAGAATTAAAGAGAAGTTGGGTGCACAATGCAGGGCAGCGGCTTCAAAGGCTAATAAGATACTAGCATGTATTAAAAGAGGCATTGATTCAAGGGAGGAAAGCATAATTCTGTCATTATATAAAGCCCTGGTAAGACCTCACCTTGAGTTTGGAGTGCAGTTCTGGGGACCGATTGCTAAAAAAGATATTGCAGAACTAGAAAAAGTTCAGAGAAGGGCCACAAAGCTAATAAGGGGATTGGAGAAATTAACCTATGAGGAGAGGCTAGCCAAACTGGGTCTGTTTTCTTTAGAAAAAAGGCGCTTGAGAGGTGACATGATTACTTTATATAAACATATTCAAGGCCCATATACAGAGATGGCAGAAGCTCTGTTTATTACAAGAAAATTGTTTCTGACAAGAGGTCATAATTTAAGGTTGGAGGAAAGGAGATTTAATCTCCTGCAACGGAAACGTTTTTTCACTGTAAGAGCAATAAAATTATGGAACTCATTACCAAAGGAGGTAGTGAATGCCAATACCATAGATACATTTAAAAATAGTCTGGATACATTTCTGTATATAAACAAAATTCATGGATATGATTGCTAGTATTAAATGGGTCACATTTTAATGGTGTTATTTAAGCTTAACTGGAGCTTTTTGAAAGTATTTTTAGATTTGTATAGGTTGAACTCGATGGACTTCAGTCTTTTTTTAACCTTATCTACTATGTTACTATGTTACTATGTATATAGGAAGGAAGTATGTATTTACAAAGGGATATATTTTTAATATTTTTAATATGATATACATTTATATAATTTTAATATAAATATCCAACCAACGAAGATAGTGTCCCATTTTAATGTAGATGTAAGGTCCACTTTGCACATCCAGTTATAATATCAACATCCGGGTCATAGGGCTACCAAAATTGGCGCAATTTTACACACAATTGGCACCATTTGGGTCAGCTAAGGTAGTATAAAGGAAGCACCATTACAACCATATATCAGTCTTGAAAAAGGCACTATTGGTGGGCCGAAACGCGTTGGCATATATGGTGAGTCACATTTCAACTATTTAGAGTTTATACTAAATGGTACTGCTCTATGTTGTATTATTTTCTTTTCACAGGTTTTGGATTTTTTGTTTATAACTGAACACTGCCAAGACTTCACTTAAGGATATATTTTCACAATTTTTTCACACTTTTTTCTTTTTTTTTTTTTTTTTTTCTTTTTCTTCATATTAACTCTCACACAGTATTCACTAAGTTGGCTTGAAATCTACTTTTTACCATTATCAATTGAGGATTACTTTTGAGGAATTGTTTTTAACACATCATTTTTCTTACCATTGACAATTTTTTCTCACTTGGAACTTTTTCTCACTTTGATTTTTTACTGCACTGTTGAATTATTTGGAACACTTGGATGATTTTATTTACACCAAAAACATTGGACTTTTTAATTTTTCATTAATTTTATTAACGTTTCCTTTGATGTCATACTATTCTTATTGTCTTATGTATTATATATTTTAGCATACACTGATTTACCCATCACTTACTTATCCATTTATTTATATACCTGTGAAAATCAGACCCTAGAGCGGTTGATTTTGGTTTTACATTGCTTTTATCTATATTGTATCTGTTATTATATGTCCACATTGTTTTTATAAATTATATTTGTATGTATTTTTCTGCTTTTAATACTGTACCATGGATCCATGATTGAATATATTTTTGTAATTATTGTATTTGTCATGTAACTAATTAAATAATTTTTATACACACCCTCACTACATTTATATTTCCTTGACCTGGCCTGTTGTATAGAGGCGCCCCTTACACATTTTTAATATTTAAAATCAGGAACCAGGAATCATTCAACCCAAACAAAGAACCAAAGTATAGTCAAGCAAAACCAATTATATAAAGTAAATAAAAGCAAAAAAAATTAAGTAACACATATGCTGAAGTGGGGTGAATAATATGGCAAAAAAATGGTAGCTGCTTGAGAAGAAGCAGGAAAGGAAAAGGAGACAGATATGACTGTTTCTCTATGAACTAGTAATTTAACCAGAAATGATGTTACTGCAGCTCAAAAAGTGTTTTGTGAACTAAGGAATAATTTAACGTACATGTGGCATCATCAACCTGGGTAGAGGCAAGTAGAATGTAATGTATATAATGTAACACAAGGAAAATGGTTCAGAGATAAGATTTGTGTTATTAGCCATTATAGGTCTATTCTGAAAAGATAGTAGAATATTTAAAAGGAATAACTTTGGATGATGAGGTTATAGAGATTTTGATTGATGAGTTTAAATTATTCAAAGACAAATAAGGATGTAGCAATAATGAATCAATAATGAATTGATCTCCTGCATAACATAATGCAGAAAATATTAGTCTGAATTTATTTTCTGATCTATTTATTAATAAGAATGATCTCTTGAGTAGTCATTTTAATGTAGTTAACACAATGGGTACTTTCGATCAAATTAGAAACTTTAAACTAACCATAACTTTGTGAAAAAAAGCAACTAAAAGGGATACTGTTAATCTAATGTAAAAATAGAATTTCAAAAATGTGTCATTCAAAATTACCAATCATTTTATCAACATTATTTTACGTTTTCAAAAAATAAAACATAAGCTTGCTCATTGTTAAATATAATATTAAGTTTTGTAATTATTTGAAAAATAAATTTGTAAACTAAAAAACATGCACTCTGTTTATGATAACAACAAAAATAAACTATTTATAAATAAACAGTTCACAGTACTTTACTTCCCAAACTCATGCCTCTGTAATATTGATCTGTCTCCATATCTTTTTTTAAATTTCATTAGGTGAAATTCATGAGCCATCTTCAATTTAATGGGCATTGTATGTGCTTCGACTCTATCTTTGTATTTTTTAATTAAACAGCTTCTTGTATTTATGGTAATCATCAAAATATCTTTGAACAAAACAGAACAGTTTACTGCAGCTGAAATGCAACTGTACCCAGGAGAAATACTGCTTAATTTAATCTCCAGGCCAAAATGGTTAGTCACAGGAGTGTGGGGAATTAGTTTAATTTGAATAGGCCATTCTGGTCAGAAGGAATGAATCGTGTTTAGAATATGGAAATATGTTTAGCTCAAATAAGGGGTGATCTGCCAAGAATGAATTTCAGTAACACAGCAGCTAGCCATAGTCAGAAATTTGCTAGGCAATTATCTGCAATGCCATTTTTAAGATTAAGAAAATTATAATGGTAGTACCTGTGAGGTTTGCATAAGTTGTTAAAAAAAATGCAAATAAAAAATGTATTTAAGAGGACATCAAAATTAGTTTGTATACAAGCAAAATACATTTCAGTTATACAGTATGTAATAAACTTGCATTTTTTCTATAATATCATCTTTATCCAATGTATTTACAAAGGGTTGCTAACATCTGACCGCAGTATCTGTATAGAGAATCCTTTTAGCCAACTTCATGCAATGAAAACATTTCTTTTACCTGAGGCAGTCAAGCAGGAGGGGCAAACTAATGAAATAACAATTCACTAACAGCATGCCAATTACACATTTTACTGAGAGCAATCAGCTATTTCAGATTATCACAAGACTATCTACTGAACCAAACTGAACATGAATTGCATTAATTACTGAGAAGGGATAACCTCACAAACACTTATAATTTACTTAATTACACAGTGTAAAGACTTTGCTGGGTGTAGCATGACACAGATAAAAAAAATATTTTTGTCATTTTAAATATTACTTTATGAGATCTTAATTATTAAATGACTGTCTGAAACCTTGAAAATCATATTGTTAAAAGTTGTCTTTTAGTGTACATACAGTATATCAAATAAATAGAGCAAATATGGCAATAGATATCAAAAAAATATAAAAGTAGATTCAGCTCAAAATTAAATTCCCATAAAGGGCCAGAATAAGAGCGTGAGCGCAAACGTTTGCGCCCAAGCGATAAGGGGTTTATTGCCGGTGTTTGCTTACTGCTGGCATTATGAGTTGAAAGTAGACGTGATAGCTAGAATGATATACTGTGATTTCAGAGCTCTGGTTAGCTTTTTTGGAAAACATAAAAGTTGCACAAATAGATTACAAAGTACAGTTACACTCATAATAACACCATCTAATAAAAATTATTCTAAAAAAAATATTGTACACAAAAGTTATAAGGGCTCAAAGATATGAGATTTCAGGTGTTATAAATAAAAAAGCAGGCAAAGGGCTTTAACATAGACATACATACAGTACATATACATCTTTAAAAATGTATATGTATATATTCTGTATATATATATATATATATATATATATATACATCACACAGAGAAAGTCCTGCACTCACTTACAAGCTCTCAGCTAAGATTTAAAAGCAAAAATGGAAAGGTTAGTTACTGCATTTGGCCAAATGGGACAAGCCCAGGTACCTCGTCAAGGTCCTTTCCAATACCTGGGACCCTAAAACAGCCACACAATGCAAGCTCTCAAATCCAAACAAACTTGGAACAAGGGAAGGGTGCACAGGCTTATGTAATCATCCTAGACATATACAAAACACGGAAGGGGACTGCACTCTCATACCGGACCGGGTACACATGACATGACCCTGTAACATGCTCAGCCCTGGGTGCTCACGGGCACTCACAGGAAGCTGTGCTGTCCCCAGAGTCACAGGCAGTTAACCCCAGACAGGTCTGGATACAAGAAAGGACCTTGATGTGGTACCTGGGCTTGTCCCATTTGGCCAAATGCGGTAACTAACCTTTCCATTTTTGCTTTTAAACCTTAGCTGAGAGCTTGTAAGTGAGTGCTGGACTTTCTCTGTGTGTTGCATTAATTTGTTTTGCAATTGTCCCTATGGTTCTTGCACCCAGACCTGTCTGGGGTTAACTGCCTGTGACTCTGGGGACAGCACAGCTTCCTGTGAGTGCTCGTGAGCACCCAGGGCTGAGCATGTTACAGGGTCATGGGATGTGTACCCGGTCCGATATGAGAGTGCAGTCCCCTTCCATGTTTTGTATATATATATATATATATATATATATATATATACTGTATATATGTATAAATATGTGTTAATGTGTATTTATGTATTTATATGTGTATATATGTATTTACTAACATATATACACATGTAAACACATAAATACAAATGTATACAGCCTATTTAGCTATGCTTTTCACCAAAGGATATCAGGAGAATTAAGCAAATTAGATAATAGAAGTAAATTATAAAGTTGATTAAAATTGCATGCTCTTTTTCAATCATGAAAGAAAAAATATGGTTTCATATCCCTTTAAGTAGGTGAAAACATGTAAAAACATATTTGTGCAGTATTCATATTTATTAAAGTGTTATAGTGTATATTTACTGTAAATATTTCACATTTCAATGTTCTGCATTTGTGTATATATCTATACCTGTATATAATCATCTACATATATTGGTATAGATATATATTGTACAAAAACCCATCATATATATATATACTACAATTGTGTTTGTAATGTCCATCGCCGTCGGCAGTTGCGCATGCATCCTCAATGGAATGTTGGCAGCGTGAGGCAGGCAACAGAATGTTGACTGCGCGCGCAGCCAAAAGAATTCACCTGGATGCATCGATGTTGCATCCAGGTGGATCCAGAAAATGTCAGGTTGGTGAAAGAATCCACCGATTCTTTTATCACCCTGCCATTATTCTTTTATCATCCTGCCATTTTCGGAATTCACTGGGATGCAGCGAAGGCAAACGGAGCATTATAAAAAAAAAAAAACTACTGCCCGCACGAAGTATAAAAAAAAAAAAAAAACGAACCTCCCACACAAAGTATTAACACATACACCGCAAACCCACACATCGCAAAATAAGAAAGTAATTAACCGCTTAATCCCTTAACCCGTCAACCGCCCACATCGCAATAAACCTAATTACCCTGTTAACCCCTAAACCGCAAAACCCCCACATCCGAATAAACATAATTACTCTATTAACCACTAAGCCGCAAAACCTCCACATCGCAATAAACCTAATTACCCTATTAACCCCTAAACCGCAAAACCCCCACATCGGAATAAACATAATTAACCTATTAACCCCTAAACCGCAAAACCCTCACATCGAAATAAACCTATTTACCCTATTAACCCCTAAACCGCAAAACCCCCACATCGCAATAAACCTAATCATCCCCTAAACCGAAACCCCCCACATCACAATAAACCTAATTAACCTATTAACCCCTTAAACCAAAACCCACAACGCAAATAACTATTTAAATTACTAAGCCCCCTAACCTAACACCCCCTAAATTGACACAAATAACCTAAGCTAAGAAATACTAAAGTTACAAAAAATAAAAAAGCTAAGATTACAAAAATAAAAAAGGCTAACATTACAGAACATAAAAAACACATTACCAAAGTTTACAAAATTAAACCTAATCCCTATGAAAATAAAAAGCCCCCCAAAATAAACCCCCCCCTAATCTAAGAGTAAACTAGCAATAGCCCTTAAAAATGGCCTTTTGTAGGGCATTGCCCTATGTTTAACAGCTCTTTTAAGAATTAAACATACTAAGACCCCCTAACAGTAAACCCCCCCCACCCACCAAACCCCCCAAAATAAAAAACCTAACACTAAACAACCTAAACTATCCATTGCCTTGAATCATAGGGATTAACTTTAATTTTTTACATTTTGGTAATTTTGGTTTTTTATTTTCTGTAATATTAGATTTTTTTTATTTTCTGTAATTTTAGCTTAATTTAAACTTAGGTTTAATTTTTTAATTTTTTTTTTTAAATATTTGTGGGGGGTTTTGAGTGTAGGGATGGGCAGCAAAAGAGCTGAGTGCCCTTTTAAGGGCAATGCCCATACAAATGCCCTTTTCATTTATTTATTTTGGGGGGTATGGTGGGTGGTTGGTTTTACTGTTGGGGGGGACATAGAATTTTGGTAACTGCAAAAGAGCTGGGGTTTTTTTTTTTTTTTTTTAAGGTAATTTTTTTTTATTGCGGTTGTGCGAGAACAATACAACTTATGTGGAATAACATATTATAAGACAAACATAAATGATGCATTCCAACTTGACAGCTTCAGCTGTTTATTTATTTTGGGGGGTTTGGTGGGTGGTGGGTTTTACTGTTAGAGGGGACTTAGAATTTTTGGTACTGCAAAAGAACTGTTTAACTTAGGACAATGCCCTACAAAAAGCCCTTTTAAGGGCTATTGGTAGTTTAGCATTAGATTAGAGGGTGTTTTTATTTTGGGGGGGGCTTTTTTATTTTCATAGGGATAAGGTTTTATTTTTATTTTTTGGGGGGGTTAGACTTTTTTTTTAAATTAGGGATGGGCAGCAAAAGAGCTGAATGCCCTTTTCAGGGCAAAGGATAGTTTAGGTTTTTTAGTGTTAGGTTTATTTATTTTGGGGGGGGGGGGGTTTGGTGGGTTTGTGGGTTTTTTACTGTTAGGGGAGCTTAGAATTTTTTATAGCTGCAAAATTGGCTGATTTAAACAGCCAATAGGATTTCAGTAGCTCTCATCCTATTGGTTGATTTGAATTTGAAGAATCAAATCAGCCAATAGGAATTAAAGGGATGCCATCTTTAATCGCGTATCTTGAATTCACTATTCAGTGTACGACGGCGATCGGAAGAAGAGGATCCTCCACGATCTATGGCTTCGCTGTCGCTGGTCTTTAGTTCCACTGTCGCCGGTCTTCAGTTCCACTGTCCTGGATGAAGAAAGAAGAGGTCCCCGCTGGGAAGAAGATGTTGGCCGCTTGGAAGAAGACTTCACCGCATGGAAGAGGACCTTCTCTGCCGGACTTCAGGACTTGTGAGTATCTAAGTGTTAGCTTTTTTCTTTAATGTTGGGGGCGGGGGTTTAGATTAGGGACGGGCAGCAAAAGAGCTGAATGCTCTTTTAAGGGCAATGCCCATACAAATGCCCTTTTCAGTGCAATGAATAGTTTAGGTTGTTTAGTGTTAGGTTTTTTATTTTGGGGGGTTTGGTGGGTGGGGGGTTTTTGCTGTTAGGGGGTCTTAGTATTTTTCCTTCTTAAAAGAGCTATTAAACTTAGGGCAATGCCCTACAAAAGGCCCTTTTAAGAGCTATTGGTAGTTTAGCATTAGATTAGGGGGCGTTTTTATTTTGGGGGCTTTTTTATTTTCGTAGGGATTAGGTTTAATTTTGTTTTTTATTTTCTGTAATATTAGATTTTTTTATTTTCTGTTATTTTTCCTTAATTTAAACTTAGGTTTAATTTTTTAATTTTTAGGGGTTAGACTTAGGTTTGTTTTTTTAAATATATATTTTTTTTTTAGATTAGGGATGGGCAGCAAAAGAGCTGAAGGCCCTTTTAAGGGCAATGCCCATACAAATGCTCTTTTAAAGGCAATGGATAATTTAGGTTTTTGAGTGTTATGTTTATTTATTTTGTGGGGTTTGGTGGGTGGTTGGTTTTACTGTTAGGGGGGGACATAGAATTTTGGTAACTGCAAAAGAGCTGGGGGGGTTTTTTGTTTTTTTTTAAGGTAATTTTTTTTATTGCGGTTGTGCGAGAACAATACAACTTATGTGGAATAACATATTATAAGACAAACATAAATGATACATTCCAACTTGACAACTTCTATATAGATAGATAGAATTCACATTCTAAGAAATGCTATACAGAAGACTGCAACCCCTTTTTCTTTATTTTATTTTTTACAAATTCTTAACATAATGTACTTCCTCATTTGACACTGGAGGCAACTCTTGTACCTCTAGAAACTTGTAATGAACTTTAGAAGAGGAAAATGGGTAGTTTGAGTGATTCTAATTGTTAAAATAATATGGTAAGATAAGTAGGTATGGTATAATATTTAGGGTGCGGTATAGGAAAGATAATCCGCATAGTTAACCCTCCAAAATTTAGGAGGTTTATTATGTATGGGGGGAGGTGATGGTTAATGTATAGTAAGCAAGATATATTTGCTAGTTGTGTTTCCTTAAGAAAGAAAGGCAAAGCAAACTGTGGTAACATAACGTAGAGTAAACAAATTTAGTAGGTATTATGGGAGCAGCTTGTCATTTCTTAGGAGTAGTATTAGTAAACCATCTTGGGGATAGAGACCATTGATAATGCGGAGAGCACCATAAATTGGGGCAAGTTATGGAGTATTATTTGAGAAAAAAGAGAGGGGTCTCAGGTATCTAAAAATTAACTTCAATGTTAGCCTTGGAACTTAAGCTCATGGTGCCCTGGTATGTTTCTTACATTGACATCTGTATAGTCAATGGCTACTCCGACTCTGTTATGGGGACAGTAGAATGAGCACTTAGCAAACTATTAGCATCCATATATCATGTTTAAAACTTTATGTAGATAGGATAGTGTAAAGGAAGTTGTATTCAACTCTAATCCCAGGCTTTCAGGCACAGGTTTAACACAGTATACTGACATCATGCATTGTAGGAAAGAGAGGAGATAAAAACTTAATTATATAGGTGCTTGCTTACCTATGTCAGACTCAGTTATACAAGTACATTATCTATGCTGGACTGTTTGAGTTATACATTATAATCCTTCCATAAACTGGATTAAATATTGTTAATGAGGTATCCTTGAGGCAAACAGGCCCATTTATCAAGCTCCGTATGGAGCTTGAAGGGCCGTGTTTCTGGCGAGTCTTCAGACTCGCCAGAAACACAACTTATGAAGCAGCGGTCAAAAGACCGCTGCTCCATAACCCTGTCCGCCTGCTCTGAACAGGCGGACAGGAATCGCCAGACATCAACCCGATCGAATACGATCGGGTTGATTGACAGCTCCCTGCTGGCGGCCGATTGGCCGCGAGTCAGCAGGGGGCGGCGTTGCACCAGCAGCTCTTGTGAGCTGCTGGTGCAATGTTAAATGCGGAGAGCGTATTGCTCTCCGCATTTAGCGAGGTCTTGCGGACCTGATCCGCAGTGTCGGATCAGGTCCGCAAGACCTTTGATAAATGGGCCTGATAGTGTTCTCAGGGTATGGAGTGGAGAGAAATGTTAGGAAAAATATCATGTTTATAAAGAACATAGGGTTATATGTAAGTATATGGTACATTGTGCATTTATATTAGAGCTACACTTTGACATTTCAAAAAGTCAATAACTATTGTAAAGTCCATAAAAAGTAATATGTCTGCTGCAATACAAGAATAACTGACCTATCCCACTCCCTGAACACCGCCAGCTTTGTTGCACCCACACTGTATAGATCAAGTCCAGCTTGAGGATAGTTGCTACCCTGACTCAACCCCACAGGATATCCAACACAGGCGATCCTCCAGGATCCCACTTTAGAGTCAGTGGGTAATTGTAGCAATGATAAATGGGTTGTTGAGAGGATGATAGTCCACATCGAGCCGGCAGCCAGAGATAGCTCAAGTGCGGAGCATATCCCCCTCCCAGTAGTGGACTTGATTTAAGAACCATGAATGACTGGGTTAGCACGGGAAATGGTAAATAAGTGATAAGGGGACCATGCTCAAACAGATTTGATGGCTTGCTGCGCCGCAATGATGAGTGGGTCAGGTAATATTGTTTCCGCCCGGAAGGGATGTATTCCTGTGCTGTTAGTTTTATCCCCAGGACCATATGGGAATCGCTATAGGCTCTTTTGCTGGTCTGTGTCCATATCGGGGCTCTTAGTAGTAGCATTTGTCAACATGTATCTGTCGGCAATTCCCTTGGCTTCAAGGTACAGTGCCTCCTCAGCCAACACCATAGTAGAGGTGAGCAGTGATCGTTGTGACCCCAAATCCTTTCCGCTGACAATGCCACAAACCTGCAGTCCTCCACAGAACCAAGGGCCTCATTCAAAACTGCATTGAACTGAAGCTGGTAAGAAGTTAGTAGTTTGGCGATTTCAAGTAATATCTGGCTAGCGTTTTCCATATTGATCATAAGTCCGGTAAAATGGCTGCCGTCTCAGACGCTATATAGGAGGTCTCCAGTCACGGCTTGAAATTACTGCATCAGTTGCGAAGATTAATAAGCTGCAAATGTTGGTTAGGCGTCAGACATGCAACCCCCCCCCAATAAAGAAAGGCTTACTTCATGGCATAATCGTGCCTTAAGGCAGTTTTAGATCAGTAAGAGCTAGAGCTCTGAAAACATGTGGCCATTTTTGTGCACTGCTGGCTCCCCCCCCCCCATCCCCCGCAAAAGAACTGTTTAACTTAGGGCAAGGCCCTACAAAAAGCCCTTTTAAGGGCTATTGGTAGTTTAGCATTAGATTAGAGGGTGTTTTTATTTTTTGAGGGGGAGCTTTTTAATTTTCATAATGATTAGGTTTAATTTTTTTATTTTTGATAATTTGTTTATTTTTTTCTGTAGTTCAATTTTTTTTTTTTTAATTAACAACACATAGACTACCCTCTGGACAGGCTTACCAACTAGTATTTATATAAATAGAACATATTCTGTTATGTGCAGAATGTTGGAATGTGAAATACTCATATTTTTATGTCAGGTTTGCACACATGAGAATATGCGATCGGGTTTGTGCAAGAGTAAGGTGTAAGGTTTTTTTCCATTTTTTTTTTTTCCATTGACTTCTATGGGGGAATCCGTGAATTTGCACACAAAATTCTAAGTTCGACTTTTTGCGCTTGTCGGGTTAGTGCGTGAGTGAAAACAGTTTACTTTACACTCATAATATGGGCGCAACCCGACAAGTGCAAAAAGCTTACATCTAGCACAATTAACAACCAAGCGAGAGCGTTAATTATCACTCCACTTGTAATCTGGCCCAACGTGTTTAAAAACTCAGTATGTTGGTGCAGTTAAACTTACCCATTTATCACACCAGGCGCGTACAAGGTTCCAATCAAAAAACCTATTCGCCTGGCTTTGAGGCAAGCGGGCAGCTTCTGCAGCTCATATGTATCATTGCACAAACAAATGCATGTACAGCCACACCTCCTGCCCTGACACAACCAATCAGAAAAGATCAGAGCTTGTCAATCATCTCTGTCAGATCTGTATGGGATGATTTATCCACCACCCTTGAAGTAGCAGAGAGGTTAAGCAGAAGTTGTCTTAAGACCACTGTTTCTTAACTACAACCGTAGGCCGGCCCGTGATCTCCACAACTGCGTTCACAACTTGTTAAATGGAGCCCTAAGCCGTTAAAGAAGGAGAAATAATTTTCAATAGAAGTGTGCTCCAAAATGCTTGTTGTCCTGTAATACATGCACAGTGTATTTCTCCCTCTGACTACTGACAATCAAATTTATTTTGATGCAAATTTAAAAGGACATGTTACATTTTGACGTGTAAATGTTGTTCCTTTCTATGCATGATAAAGTTTGAATATGATGTCTCTTCAAACTGGACTTTAACCATAGTCTTCTAGTTAAAAGATAGAAACAATATTATACATATTCGGAATGGAAACTTAAGGGACAGTATACTATAAAATAGTTTTTCCCTTAATGTATTTCCAATTACTTTTTTTTTACTAATTTCACAGTATAAAATGTATGAGATTTGCCTTTTTAAGGCTTATTTTGTGTTTATGAATTAGCTTATTTTGTGTTTTGAAGCCACAACCCAATAAAATGGGTTGAGCTTGTATTTATAATCAGATCTCATTACTTTATCACATTGTGTACATATACCTGCTTCTTTATCATATATCTGTCCATAAACCAATCACCAATACTTGGAGAGAACAATGGAAAATTAACATTTTATTACCTTATCTCTTCTATAACCCACTGGGAGTGTAATTTCTTCTACTGGCTGTGTTGACACAGCTTGGCCTCAAGGCCAAAAACTTTCAGGATGGGTGGGGATACCACAGGCTAAATAAACTAATTTAAATGCTAATGTAAGTCTAATGGAAATACTTGTAAACAATTTAATACACTCCAGCAGGTAAAGTGGATCATTGGAAACAAATTCAAGGGGAGAAATTTTTTGAGTAAACTGTCCCATTACTCACACAACATATGATTCAGATAGAGCATACAATTTTAAACAACTTTCCAGTTTACTTCTATTATCTAATTTGCTTTGTTCTTTTGGTATTCTTTGTTGAAGGAGCAGCAATGCACTACTGGAAGCTAACTGAACCCATCAGGTAAGCCAATGACAAGAGGCATATATATGTGCAGTGACCAATCAGCAGCTAGCTCCCAGTAGACTACCTAGCTAGATATTGTTTTCAACTAAGGATAGCAGGAGAATAAAGAAAATTATATATAAGAAGTAAACTTGAAAGTAATTTAAAATTGCATGCTTTGTCTAAATCATAAAAGAAAAAAATGTGGTTTCATAAGTCTTTAAAGGGACAGTCTACACCAGAATTTTTATTGTTTTAAAAGATAGATAATCACTTTATTACCCATTCCCCAGTTTTGAATAACCAACACAGTTATAATAATAATATACTTTTAACCTCTGTGATTATCTTGTATCTAAGCCTCTGTAAACTGCCCCTTTTTTCAGTTCTTTTGACAGACTTGCAGTTTAGCCAATCAGTGCCTGCTCCCAGATAACTTCACATGCACGGGCACAGTGTTATCTATATGAAATACGTGAACTAACAACTTCTAGTGGTGAAAAACTGTTAAAATGCATTCTGAAAAGAGGTGGCCTTCAAGGTCTAAGAAATTAGCATATGAACCGCCTAGGTTAAGCTTTCAACTAAGAATACCAAGAGAACAAAGCAAAATTGGTGATAAAAGTAAATTGGAAAATTGTTTAAAATTACATGCTCTATCTGAATCATGAAAGTTTATTTTGGCCTAGACTGTCCCTTTAATGTTTATTTATTATGAAGTTGGATTGACTCATTATTGTTAATAGCAAAAAAGTTGTAGATGTGATAAGCATACAGAATCTTAATCAGAAATGTAAAAATACCAGAAATATATAAATAAATATTAAAAATTTATACATTTTTAGCACAAATTCCAATATCGGTGATAAGTATTTTACATAAGTAAGGGCTAAATTATGAGTGGCGTGCTAACTGTAGCGTGCAAATGATATGGGGTATTTCTTGGCTCTTTGTGCACAACGGAAATAGCGTGTGTATTACAAGTTGAAATTAAACGCGTATATATCTAAACCTATATATAAAATAATATATGTATAAATAGATATAAATATATATTACCCAAAAATCATCAGATATATATAGAAATCTTTATTTAAGAATAAATCGAACTTATTCAGTCATGTGAAGATCATTGGAATGTGAAATATTAAAAATTTATGTTGGGTTTAGCACATTTGAATAAATGCAGTCGGGTTCGAGTGGGAGTATGGGTGTTAGGTTTTTTGCAGTTTAAGTGCTCAATTTAAGTCTATGGGAGAATACGTCCATGATATTCAAAGTAGAACTTTTTACTTTCAACTTGTATTACGAGCGCAACCCAACACGCGCAAAAAGCCTCCATCTAGAGAAGTTAAAGCATGAGTGGAAGCGCAAAATAGCGCTTCACTTGTAATTTAGTCCTTAGGGTTATGCTGCATCCTCCGACAATCATTTCAGGCTTGCCTGAAACAAAATTTGAGATGCTGCGGTCATAAAAGACGGTGGACTGCAATCATCCAGATCAGATACGTTCGGAATGATTGACACTCCTTACTAGCGCTCGCGAATGCGCAGTAGGCGTCATTGCGCAAGCATTTCACCAGTAGATTATTCCATTTTTTTACCCATATTTATATGCATAAGAGAGGAAGTTAGTAAAGGATTTGTGAGAAGTAAAGCTTGAGATACCACTTATTTTACTTATTCTATATATTTCTATTACCAACAACTACTTTTATGCTAAACGGATCAGCTTTGGGATAATTTATTTCAAATTCCCTAGAACATGTTTGACACCTTGGTGGAAAAAGCATTTTATATAAAGTTTGAAATACAAAAAATAAAGATTGTGGAGTTATTAAATATAGAGTGTGGTAATGTGGAGTTATAAATATAATTAATATAAAATAGGATTAGTCATGGATTACCTGGGTTAACAACATATTTCATTACACATTCATTAAGCATTGCTTGACTTCATTTTGTACAGATTAGTTAGTGGGTGTTCCTGACATGTTGGATTAAGAGATTCGGGCCTCTAGTTATTAACGTGTCTACTTTACCTGCCTTCGCCAGCCTAATACGCCCGCCTAAGCTCGCCTACCATTGCCGCCGCAGACCTGAAAAATCTCGCCAAAGTTATCAATAAATCTGTCAAAAATCTGTGCACCAAGTACGGGGCGATGAGCAGCGGACTGTGATAGTTATCACTCATCCGATCTCGCTGCTCTTCGGCTTTTTGACAGATTTATTGACAAGCTGTCACTGAGCACCCACACTAAACTACACTGTTCTACCCCCTATACCAGCGCCCCCGGAGCCCCCTGCAACTAAATAAAGTTATTAACCCCTAAACCGCTGCTCCTAGACCCCGCCGCAACTATAATAAATTTATTAACCCCTATCCTGCCGATCCCACCGCAACTAAATAAATTGTTTAACCCCTAAACCGCCGTCCCGGACCCCGCCGCCACCTATATTAAATGTATTAACCCCTAATCTGCCCCCCCTACACCATCGCCACCTATAATACATTTATTAACCCCTATCCTGCCCCCCCTACACCGTCGCCGCCTATAATAAATTTATTAACCCCTATCCTGCCCCCCTACACCGCCGCAACTATAATAAAATTATTAACCCCTAAACCTAAGTCTAACCCTAACCCTAACACCCCCCTAACTTAAATATTAATTAAATACATCTAAATAAATTTAACTCTTATTAAATTAATTATTGCTATTTAAAAATAAATACTTACCTTTAAAATAAACCCTAATAAAGCTACAATATAAATAATAATTTTATTGTAGCTATCTTAGGATTTATTTTTATTTTACAGGCAAATTTCTATTTATTTTAACTAGGTACAATAGCTATTAAATAGTTATTAACTATTTAATAGCTACCTAGTTAAAATAAAGAGAAATTAATCTGTAAAATAAAAACTAACCTAAGTTACAATTACACCTAACACCACACTATACTTAAATAAATTATTCCTATTTAAAACTAAATACTTACCTGTAAAATAAACCCTAAGATAGCTACAATGTAATTAATAATTACATTGTAGCTATTTTAGGATTTATATTTATTTTACAGGTAACTTTGTATTTATTTTAGCTAGTTAGAATAGTTATTAAATAGTTATTAACTATTTAATAACTACCTAGCTAAAAGAAATACAAAATTGCCTGTAAAATAAATCCTAACCTAAGTTACAATTAAACCTAACACTACACTATCATTAAATAAATTAAATAAATTACCTACAAATAACTACAATTAAATAAACTAACTAAAGTACAAAAAATAAAAAAAGCTAAGTTACAAAAAATAAAAAAAATAAGTTACAAACATTTAAAAAATATTACAACAATTTAAGCTACTTACACCTAATCTAAGCCCCCTAATAAAATAACAAAGCCCCCAAAATAAAAAAATGCCCTACCCTATTCTACATTAAAAAGTTAACATCTCAATTACCTTACCAGACCTTAAAAGGGCCTTTTGCAGGGCATGCCCCAAAGAAGACAGCTCTTTTGCCTGTAAAATAAAAATACAACCCCCAACATTAAAACCCACCACCCACATACCCCTACTCTAACCCAAACCCCCCTTAAATAAACCTAACACTACCCCCCTGAAGATCATCCTACCTTTAGCCATCTTCAGCCAGCCGACCACCGATGGAACCGAAGAGGAGATACGGAGCGGCAGAAGTTATCATCCAAGGGGTGCTGAAGAAGTCTTCAATCCGATTAAAGTCATGATCCAAGGGGTGCTGAAGAAGTCTTCCATCCGATTGAAGTCATCATCCAAGGGGCGCTGAAGAAGTCTTCCATCCGATTTAAGTCATCATCCAGGCAGCGTCTTCAATCTTCATCCATCCGGAGTGGAGCAGAGCCATCTTCAGACAAGCCTACGCGGAGCCATCTTCTTCCACCGACGACTGAACGACGAATGATGGCTCCTTTAAGTGACATCATCCAAGATGGCGTCCCTCGAATTCTGATTGTCTAATAGGATTCTATGAGCCAATCGGAATAAAGGTAGGAAAAATCTGATTGGCTGATTTAATCAGCCAATCAGATTGAGCTTGCATTCTATTGGCTGTCCCGATCAGCCAATAGAATGCGAGCTCAATCTGATTGGCTGATTGGATCAGCCAATCAGATTTTTCCTACCTTAATTCCAATTGGCTGATAGAATCCTATCAGCCAATCGGAATTTGAGGGACGCCATCTTGGACAAGGTCACTTAAAGGAACCATCATTTGTCGTTCAGTCGTCGGTGGAAGAAGATGGCTCCGCGTAGGCTCATCTGAAGATGGCTCTGCTCCGCTCCGGATGGATGAAGATTGAAGACGCCGCCTGGATGATGACTTCAATCGGATGGAAGACTTCTTCAGCGCCCCTTGGATAATGACTTCAATCGGATGGAAGATTTCTTCAGCGCCCCTTGGATGATTACTTCAATCGGATGGAAGACTTCTTCAGCGCCCCTTGGAGGATGACTTCTGCCACTCTGGATCTCCTCTTCGGTTCCATCGGTAGTCGGCTTGCTGAAGACGGCTAAAGGTAGGATGATCTTCAGGGGGGTAGTGTTAGGTTTATTTAAGGGGGGTTTGGGTTAGAGTAGGGGTATGTGGGTGGTGGGTTTTAATGTTGGGGGGGTTGTATTTTTATTTTACAGGCAAAAGAGCTGTTTTCTTTGGGGCATGCCCCGCAAAAGGCCCTTTTAACGGCTGGTAAGGTAATTGAGCTGGTAACTTTTTAATGTAGAATAGGGTAGGGCATTTTTTTTATTTTGGGGGGCTTTGTTATTTTATTAGGGGGCTTAGATTAGGTGTAAGTAGCTTAAAATTGTTGTAATATTTTTGAAATGTTTGTAACTTATTTTTATTTTTTGTAACAGCTTTTTTTATTTTTTGTACTTTAGTTAGTTTATTTAATTGTATTTAATTGTATTTATTTGTAGTTAATTAATTTAATGTATTTAATGATAGTGTAGTGTTAGGTTTAATTGTAACTTAGTTTAGGATTTATTTTGCAGGTAATTTTGTATTTCTTTAAGCTAGGTAGTTATTAAATAGTTAATAACTATTTAATAACTATTCTAACTAGCTAAAATAAATGCAAAGTTACCTGTAAAATAAATATAAATCCTAAGATAGGTACAATGTAATCATTAATTACATTGCAGCTATCTTAGGGTTTATTTTACAGGTAAGTATTTAGTTTTAAATAGGAATAATTTATTTAATGATAGTGTAGTGTTAGGTGTAATTGTAACTTAGGTTAGTTTTTATTTTACAGGTTAATTTCTCTTTATTTTAACTAGGTAGCTATTAAATAGTTAATAACTATTTAATAGCTATTGTACCTATTTAAAATAAATTGAAATTTGCCTGTAAAATAAAAATAAATCCTAGGATTGCTACATTAAAATTATTATTTATATTATAGCTATATTAGGGTTTATTTTAAAGGTAAGTATTTAGTTTTAAATTGGAATAATTAATTTAATAAGAGTTAAATTTATTTAGATGTATTTAATTAATATTTAAGTTAGGGGGTGTTACGGTTAGGGTTAGACTTAGGTTTAGGGGTTAATAATTTTATTATAGTTGCGGCTGTGTAGGGGGGAGGATAGGGGTTAATACATTTATTATAGGTGGCATGGGTGTAGGGGGGCAGAATAGGGGTTAATAAATGTATTATAGGTGTTGACAGTGTAGGGGGGGCAGATTAGGGGTTAATAAGTTTAATATAGGTGGCGGCGGGGTCCGGGAGCGGCGGTTTAGGGGTTAATACATTTATTATGGTTGCGGCGGTGTCCGGGAGTGGCGGTTTAGGGGTTAATAACTTTATTTAGTTGCGGCGGTGTAGGGGGGGACAGATTAGGGGTTAATATGTATAATGTAGCTTGCGGTGGGCTCCGGGAGCGGCGGTTTAGGGGGTAATACATTTATTTAGTTGCGGCGGTGTAGGGGAGGCAGATTAGGGGTGTTTAGACTCGGGGTACATGTTAGGGTGTTAGGTGTAGACAGCTCCCATAGGAATCAATGGGATATCAGGCAGCAGCGAACATGAACTTTCGCTATGGTCAGAGTCCCATTGATACCTATGGAATCCGCCGCCTTTGTACCTGCTAGTTTTTTGATAACTAGCAAAAGTAGTCAAATTGTGCCGAACTTGTGTGCGGAACATCTGGAGTGACGTAAGAATCGATCTGTGTCGGACTGAGTCAGGCGGATCGAAGCTTACGTCACAAAATTCTACATTTGCCGGTGTAAAGGGCTTGATAACTAAGGCGAATCAGCCTCGCCACAAATACGCTGCGGAATTCCAGCATATTTGAGCTTGACGGCTTCATAACTAGGGGCCTCGATCTCAGCCATGAAACAGGAACCTCTTGATAAGTAGTTAAAACAACTTTGGAAACATATTTGAAACATGGTTAATATAAATGTCTTCCGGGGAGGCCCTTAGCATTCGTGTGGCCTTGGGCAAGACAAATTTGTGGGGCCCCTCAGCCTGGACCTCTTATTCCACCTTCTGTATGTCCTGTCCCCTGTATGGCCCACCCCTATCCAAACATACAGTGTTCCCTATATAAGGAATAAAACTATATATAACACTTCCTAATGCCATAAACACTAAATTCAAAATGTAAATTGCACCTTGTCATACCCTCGCACTGATAACAGTGTAGGGCCCCCAAAGTGTAGGGCCCTGGGCGAGTGCAGGCCTGAATGTCTAAAAGTGTAAAATATCTGTAAAAGCCTGAGATATTGCATTTCTAATTTGCATATCCTACCCAGAATCCTCTGGTGCATTGATAACAATGTATACAGGGTATTTGTGAGGTAAGGCAAGCGGGGGATACTTGCCTAGATGTGCAAATTGCTTGTGCAATAATCCTATTGCTCTTATGTTTGTTTTGTTATAGAAAAGTAGTCTCCCTGGATAGAATGAGAGTTCTCTGAAAAAAAAGACCTTATAGACACAATTAAGTGTTTGACACTGGGTGTACATGGGGGCCTATTTAACAAAGGTCTGTCGGACCGGATCCGACAGTGCGGATCAGGTCCGACGGACCTCGCTGAATGCAGAGAGAAATACGCTCTCTGTATTCAGCATTGCACAAGCAGCTCTTTTGAACTGCTGGTGCAACTCCGCCGCCTACAGATTTGTGGCTAATCGGCCGCCAGCAGGGGGGTGTCAATCAATTAAGGCGATGTCTGTCCGCCAGGTTATGGAGCAGCGGTCTTTAGACCGCTGCTTCATAACTGGTGTTTCTGGCGAGCCTGCAGGCTCGCCAGAGACACGGGCCCTCAAGCTCCATTCAGAGCTTGATAAATGGGCCCTATGGTTGGGATTTTTCACCTATACTAACATCAAGCACTTGAAAAGACTCTATTGCTCATATGATATTTCTAATCTCACAAGATTCCTTTAAAAAAATTTTTACATTTTTCTAGCGTTTTTTTTTTTTTATCCAGACAGGTTTTTCTTTCCTGTTTTAAAGGAACAGTACACATTTCTGTTGTGTTGCTAACGAATAACATATCACAAATGAACATACTTTCTACTGCAATTTTTTTTTTTCAATAGCCAAACTCCACCCACCATTTGCCTTATGTAGAGGAGCCAATCTGAGATTTAGACTGCAGACAACAAGCCTAGGCACTGTGATTAGTAAGAAGCGCATTGTTTTGCAGCTGTTATCTTATAAAGTGTATTAGGGACAGATATGCAGCAGGGTTAGGCTTGAGAATCAGCAGGGTGCATTAAAAGTTCTGAGAATTAGAAATTGCTCAATTTTCAGAACTAAGTTACATGAAAGGTGGTGAAAATGAATAATGAAAATATATTGCAAGATTGTTTTATTATGCAAAACTAAACATTTGATAAAAATCTCAAGGTGTTTACTATCCTTTTAATTTATTTAGGGCCAGATTACAAGTGGAGCGCTAAATATTGTTTTGATGAAAGCGATATTTGCGCTCCACTGTGTAATATCAGCGCATGTTAATATGAGCTGGTTTTACCAGTTTTCAGCAATGCAAACTCAACCTTCCGTTCGCATTGCTGGGAAGCATTGCGCTCACGAGAGCGCGCTTCCATAGGCTCCTATAGGAGCCTCATTCTGATGCCATCATACATGGCATCAGAACTTGCGCAGCGCGGGAGGTAAATAGCACAGTGATGGGCAGCAGCATTAAATATATATGTCTATGAGCACTCATTGCTACCTAGAACTCGCTGTAGCAGTAACCAGCCACTTGTAATGACTGATTAATTATTGTGCACCCACAAACGAACTCAACTTGTAATCTAGCGCTTAATCTCTAATGTTTTGAAAGCATTTTTATGATGGCAATATTCACTGCAGTGGAACTCGCTCTTTGAGATAAGACATAAGGCATTTTTAGTTAAATGCTCCTTTGATTATAATGGAGAATCACTCTCAATTCATGGATGTGACAATGCGCTGGTGCAAATTTCTGAATTGTGCAATTTTTGTGTTGCAATGTTGCAAGTCTATTTTTCTGCAAGACATTAGTTTCACTTAAAGTGAATGTCAATTTACATTGGTTTTATGCCTCATTATTATTCCAAATGTGTCTATGAGATAAACCGTAACTTTTTTTTTCCAAAAAATAAATGCCTATGTATATATTTATCTCACCAATTTGCTGCCGTTTACAAGCCCAACTCCTCCCAGCCCCTACTTCCTACTTCTCAGTGTAACGTATAGAGCGTTCTCTATACATAGTCTCCAAGCGCGCTCCTGTGGACTTCATCAACAGCGCATGCGTTGAAAGGCGATAATATTGACTATCTACATAGTATTCAATGAATACATTCATTAAATATTATCGTGGCATAGAGCGCAACGGCATATTTTTTACCTCCTTAGACTTTTATTTATCGAAATTGCCTTGTAATGAATTAAAATCTGTTTTTATATAGCGCATGCGCAACCTGTGAACGCGCGTCTAAACTGAGTACAGGATTTCAGCTTTACCGCATGCGCATTTGGAGCAAGTGACGTATAAAAAAGGGGTTTGTCCCCCTGTGGTAGAAGCAATGATTGGGCTAAAGCAATTATCATAATCTGTCACTCAAACAGGAAAGATGGCGGGCGGATGAGCATTACTGAAAATGAGCAGCTAAAAAGGTAAATTTAAGCAAAAACAAAGTAATTCTTTGAAAATGATGAATTAAAGTTCATCTATTTTTCAGTGACGATTACTGTGGCATTCCCGTGAGAGGCTGACTTTACATTCACTTTAATGGTCTCATTGAATCAAGACTAATGTTTCTGTAAAAAACAATCAATGGACAACAATTTACATTACCTGTAATTTATATTAATTTATAGTTTTATTATATATTTGAAAATAAAGTAACTGAAACATTGTTCACTTATTTTTCACTTTTTAGGATCTTGCATGAAAAATTAACGATTAGCTTAGGAAAATGAAATCTACTGCTTATTATTTTTTAAAGAGTTTCAGTAGAAAGCAGTATAAAAAATAATAATTGGTTCTATTCTTAACGGTGACATTTTGGAATTGTGTTTAACTGAATTTTATATTCTAGCATTTCTTTTACTAAACAGTCTGCACATACAATAAATATTTAATAAGCATTCCCTTGCAGACTGAATTCAGGGTCCATATCATCTCATTACCTTGCCTTGGAATAGAATCCTCATTGTCACTTGCTTAATTATGCTAAGAAAGAACTGAAATGTGTGGCTGTTGGGATCAAAAAGTAATTAAATTGACTTGGCAAGAGTTGGATTCCTCATTATGTTTCTCGCTTAGCACTTTTAATGGATTTTATTTTCAAGAAAAAACTGATTGGGGCAAGATGCATTATTCCTCTAAGTATTCTCCAGAATGCCAAAACAAAGCAGGCACAGTGAGTACAAAACAAATGCAAAGGGTACCTTTCTACTAATTTTAGGATGTATATTTTAATGCATAGAGATTTGTGAAATGTTGCAAACACCTGCTCTTTAGTGGATGCAGTGACATTTGCCAAACATTACGTAGTTGCTTTTGCAGATCTTTTTAACTCAATTGCTGCAGATTTTTTTTTTTTTTAATGAAAACTTTTTTATTAAGGTTTTTTCAGAATTTCACAGTACAAGCAAATAAATTAGTACTACATAGATCATAAACAGGGTACATAGGCATTTCATCAGTTGCACATTCCAATTTCAAATCAATAAGCGGTCACTTATAAGAACAATCGCTAGAACAAAGCTACAGGCTTCACTGAATAGGCAGCATTCCAACCATTTCTACAATGGTCACAAGTCACTAGTTTGTGTGTATTCCCCTTCTAACATTACTTCTCACCTCTTCATAGTATATTATGTACGATTTCCAATTTGTGATGAATTGATTTTGTCTGTCTAATAAAGTAGCTGTTAAGCTGCTCATATGGTAGTGATATTCTAGTTTTTGGAGAATGCAGTCAAATGATCCGGGAAGTGACATATCATTGCAGTTAGATTGCACTGGTGAGTGAGTATGTTTTCTTTCGTGAAATGGAGTAGGGCCTGCTCAGGTGTGAGCGTGATTTCTTTTGAGAATAAGTGGCTAAGGAAACAAGAGGTCTGGTCCCATAATCCACTAATCCTAGGGCATTGCCACCACATGTGAATGTATGTCTCCTGCTCCCCACATCCTCTGTAACACAAGTTACTATCTGAGTTATCCCTATTATGGAATCTTGTGGGGTAAACATACCACCCAAATGCTACCTTCATAAAATTTTCTTTCAAGAATGCATTAACTGAAAAGGACATGCTTTTATATAGGTTTGTTTCCCATTCTTCCATTGTCCAGGTATTGTTCAACTCCCGTTCCCATTTCAGTATAAATGCGGGCTTATTGTCTCTCACCTTCCCATTGAAAATGGAGTATGGTTTAGAAATTGTGTTTTGTGGACCTTGCTTATCAAAGTATATTGTTTAAAATTTGGTTTTGGATGGATATGTTTCCTTTCCCAGAACCTCTTGTAGTCTCGATTTTAATTGTAAATAATGAAACCACAAGTGTTTGTCAGAGGTCTCGAACCCAGCATATTGTTTGAATGTGATATGTTTATTTTGTCTAAGAGCGTCTGCTATTCTATATAATCCTTTATTGGACCTTTTATATTTGACCATTTTGTCAATTGAAGAACCTAAGGTGACCAACGGTGTTAAAAGAGATTTAGAGCTAATTAAAGGAAACTTGCGAGTTAATAAGTCCCAAAGTCTTATGGTATGTTCTATGGCTATACCTATTTTCTCCCTGTGGGGTCTGCTTTGTCTAGAAACCTACAGTATGTTAAAAATCTGATCTATCTCAATCATATTGGATTCCATCTCCACCCATTGTTTAGCACTATTAGGTATACTCCAATTTAGTTTACCACAACACAAATACAGTGGCACCACTCCGGCAGCCTTTTCTATAATTGCAATTAGTAACAAAACATAAAGTTAATGCTTTTGTACTTATAATAGCAGAAAAGGTGGTGCTGTGCAGTTATACAATACACTGAACCAAATAGGGAGGAAGAGACCTCTCTAAAGACTGCACATATAGCACTCTAAGCCTAGACTTATAGTGGAGAAATTGGGAATGTTAAAATATAACCTTTATTTATACATTAAAATTAAACACTCAATTAAAAACAACCGTAGTGTTTAATTTTAATGTATAAATAAAGGTTATATTTTAACATTCCCAATTTCTCCACTATAAGTCTAGGCTTAGAGTGATATATGTGCAGTCTTTAGAGAGGTCTCTTCCTCCCTATTTGGTTCAGTATACTCCAATTTAGTATCTGTGCCATCCTAGTGGCATAAAAATATGACACCAAGTTAGGCACTCCAATTCCTCCCTCTTTCCTATTTCTTGTCATCAAACCCTTATTAATGCAAGCTTTTTTCCCTTGCCAAATGAAACTTAGTATTTCCTTCTGCATCTTACGAAGTTCACCCATTGGGATCCAAATTTGAATTTAGACCATCGCTCCATTAGTTTTCTTATGTGTGTGAACATTAGAGTGTAGTTTTCTTTAAATAGATTTGGTACATTAGCAGTTAGGTTTATCCCCAAATATTTGAGAGCGTTTTTGGTCCATTGGAAGGAGAAGTTTAATTCCAACAATTTTTTTGTTTTGAGGGATTTGTATGCTAAGGGCTTCACATTTCCCTTCATTAATTTTGTAGCCTGATAATTGGCCAAATTTATGTATTATTGAGTAAAGTAGTGGAAGTGAAATTAGGGGTTTGGTTAATGAGAAAATATTCTCTGCAGACAGTGAAATCTTGTAATTTTGTGAGTTTAGAGGGATTCCCATTATATCCGGCTTGTCTCTAATCCTGACTGCTAGGGGTTCAATACTCAGCGCAAATAGAAGTGGGGATAGGGGACACCCTTGTCTAGTTCCATTTTCAATTTTAATTCCTTTAGATTGGTATCTTGCTAGTCTTACAAATGCCTCAGGATGTGAGTATAGTTCTAAAATTGCATTATGAAAGGGCCCTGTAATTCCGAATTTCGTTAGGATAGAGTGTAAGTAGTCCCAGTTTATCCTATCAAATGCCTTCTCCGCATCCAGAGAAAGGAACAGAGAAGGCATTTCTTTTGTTTTTGCATAATTTATCAGGTTAATAATTTTTCGTGTATTATCTGGCGCCTCTGTTTGTCTAATGAAACCAACCTGATCTGCGTGTATTAGGTTCGTGATAATGATATTCAGTCTATATGCTAATATTTTGGTGAATAGTTTGATATCTTAGTTAATAAGGGAGATAGGTCAGTAATTTTGACAAAATTGTAAATTTTTACCAGGTTTTGGGATAAATGAAATGCGAGCTAAGAGCATGTCTGGGGGAATTGCTGTGTCTTGCATGATTAAATTAAACAATATGACTAACTGTGGGGCAATGTGAAGCTGAAGTTCCTTATAGAAAGATCCCACAAACCCGTCCGGGCCTGGTGTCTTATTTCTCTTAAGGCTTTTGATAATTATAGCGACTTCCTGAATTGTTATTGTGGCATTCAGGGAATCTCTACCTTCTTATGTTATTTGTGGAATTTGGGATGATTCAAGGAAATTCTCTAGGTCTTTATCTTTATCTAGTTTAGTATTGCCCCTAGGGAGATTATATAAGCTGCCATAGAAGTCTGCAAATACGTTTGCAATTTTTAAAGGGTCGTTAGTGGTCATTCCACCTTCTAATTGTATCTGTGGGACTGAAGTGTTTCGATTTATCTCTTTTACTTTGTTAGCTAGAATTTTGTCTGGTTTATTACCATATATGTAGTATTGGGTATCTATAAGTTTGATAACTTGAACCGCCTCTTTATCAAGAATTTGCTTAAAGCTTAATTTTTGTCTTTAAGTTTTTTAATTATGTCTTTACTTGGTTTTTGTATCACTTGTATCTTAAGTGTGGAGATTTCTGGTCTTAGCTCATCTATTGTAATTCTGTTTAGTTTTTTAATTTTGTTGGATTCTGAGATCAGGAGACCTGTGACAAATAGCTTCAGCGCTCCCCAGACATAAATTGGATTTGAGGTGGATCCTTCATTAATAGAAATAAACTCTGTGATCTCTCGCTTGATTTTTTGGAGAACCTCTTGATTTTTAAGTAGGCTAGGATGTAGGGACCAATATCTAGTTCTATTTGGGTTAAGTACCCCTGTTAGGGTTAATTCTACCATCGAATGGTCTGACCAGGCGCAGTCTATAATGCTTGCAGACTGTATAAGGAGTAACATAATTTGGCTGATTAAAATGTAATTGATTCTCAAAAACGTATTATGAACTGAGGAAAAATAGGTGTAATCCCTTGATTTTTTATTATTGGCCCTCCAGCCATTTATTACATTTTAGTCTAAAAGGAAGTCCCTCAAAAGTTGTTGGGATTTTTTATGTCCTACAAGTGAGTTAGTATCTTTCTATCTAACTGATTGTTCAGGGTCATATTAAAATTGCCACCTATAATGGTTTTATATAGTTTCCAAAGTGTAATTTGTTTACTTAGTTTAGACATAAAAGGGGCCTGTCCCTCATAAATAAATAAAAATGAATATATATTTGCGTATAGGTATATATTAAAATCACAGTATTATTTAACACTCTTGAAGAAGTCAGGGACACTCATCCCTACCCCCACCTTTGACATCAACTAAATCGGACATTACCAACAACATTCAAACTATTGTCCAATCAGGACTATATTGCATTGTTCTCAGTTTTATACTACATGGATCCATGTTTTTATGTATAAATTAATAAATATTTGTGTTTTTAATATTTTTGCTGATAATTAAATGATACTATTTTAAGTGTATATCCTTAGCCTTCCATTAGGCGCTCTTTGGTTTTTAAATTAAGTTTTATTGCATGCACTTAGGGACAGCTAGGGACCCTATTTTCCCAGGAGCTAGAAGGATTAATTTTAATTTTAATGAGCGCTGTGAGATACATAGTTATCACTACGATTTTTGACTCCTAGCCTTCAGTTATGCACGGCCTTAATTGAGACCACTGGCCTAAATCTTAATCCTAGGGGTGACCCTCATATTAGTGTTCCAGAGTGGGGCTAAATGACTGCACAGCTAGTCTTATTTCTACATGGAGCATGAGATAGAAAATGGCGACTCTCGCCAACAACGAGTGCATGCAGGCTTCCCCACTCAGCAGCAGGAGCAGCTTTATGCTTAGTGGCGGGGATGGCTTGTGAGGAGTCTTTTTTGGTGATAAGAAGTCTCGTCTGAGCCTCACAGTTATCTTTTTTACTCACAGTTCCCATGTGGCGCTCCGTTAAACAGCTTTCTCCTTGCATGTCAGCGAAATGGATTTGGGTCTGAATGACTCTCAGGCTGCCAATAGTTAGTCTCCGGAGCGGATCCCCGACCCTCCGGAGAGCTAAAGTATGTTGCGCTGTAAAGTGTCAATCCACGTAGGTCTCCCAACTCACAAGTTTCCCGACTAGGCCTCTGGTAGTGTCAGCCTGCTCTGGCCCCGCACCATTCAACTTCCTAGCAGCGAGGTCTGAGACATATTTAATTTGCTGCAGAAATTTTTAGCAAAAATCTTACTGAAAAGTTGACATGAAATCTATAGATTTAAAAGGACATTAAACACAATTTTTTTCTTTCATGATTCCGATAGAGAAAACAATTTAAAAAAAGTAAAAAATGTTCTTTTATTATCAAATTTGCTTTTAAAACTAATAATGAAATACAGTTTAGGAAATACAATCTCAAAATATATCATCTTATTTGTCTTTGCAAAGGTTGCATCAGTTCACAGAAGTCTCTAATTTGGGGTGGGGAGACATACAGTTAAAATCTGAATTGGGTCACCAGAAAATATATAAATTAATAAATAAATACATATATGAATAAATAAAAATGTACTTTTTTTGTTAAATCTCTCGGCAGACAATGCTCTTAGTTGGGATAGTGACCCAACATTGCTGCAAGTGATCAGCAGCTGCTGCCATATTTACCATTGTACAAGCAATTGCATGTGCAGCCACACCCCCTGCTCTAATGCAACTAACTGAGGGCTAAATTACAAGTGGAGTGATATTTCGTGCTCCCACTCAAGGGTAAACTACGCTAGATTGAGGCTTTGTGCGCACATCGTGTTAAACTTGTATTACAAGTTGAAAGTAAAAAGTATCTAGACCACGTTAACTTAATCTCACAGTGATGTCAATGGGTTAGATGCGCCAACCCAACTGCATATATTTAAGAGAGGTAAACCCAAAAGGAAATATTAATATTTCACATTCCAATATTCTTTACAATATGTATTTATACTTAAGTACATATATATATATATATATATATATATATATATATATATATATATATATATATATAGAGAGAGAGAGAGAGAGAGAGAGAGAGAGGGGGGGGTTAGAGTGGACCTGGTTTACATTCTTCTAGATCCTCACGAACACGGCGTTACCTACAGTGGTAACACTTATTTTGTACTGATGTCTTGCCTCATATTTGATTGAGGATACTCTTTGTAAGTGTGTTTCTTACTGGAAGATGTCTGTATTCAATTTTACTACACCACTGTGGTGATACAGAGCTGATACCGGAGATACAGCACCTTACTATAGCGGTTTTGTAAGGGAAAAAGGGTTGGACAGTACTGCAGACAGTGGGGGATGTTCCCTCTCCATTCCTGCACTGAACTTACCTCATAAGATTGAGGTGAAACGCTGTAAGTAGGCATTTCCGCTAATACTTTGCCATATACACCATCAAGAACCCACTGGATTGTTTTGGACTGTTTTTTATTATTTACCTCTTAGCATTAGTGTTGTTTTATTTATCTTTGCTTGTTTTAGATTATCCTTTGCTAGGACATTCACACTTTTTTTTAAATATATTTATCTATGTATATATTTATAAATCGTTATTGTTCTATCGTGTACTTTGGATTATAGGAGTCCCTCTTTTTGCCATATTCTGGAGTGCATTTTGTTTTGAGGTTTTTGCACTGGATGGCCATTGTTTTTGTATATTTATATATATATATTTATAAATCAAGTCCTTGTATGAATCCGCCCTCCTGGAATCAACCACCTAGCTGTTCAACTTGTAATTAGTAGACATCCAACAAAACAGCAAGAAGCCAAGGTTTGCTTCAAATTAAAGGTCGAATTTATTGACGTTATTGGGATATATTTTACCCTTCTTCAGAACAATTTTATCACACAAACATTGTGCTTAAATAGTGTGCAAACAAACAAATTACCTCCTACTTCCTGTGAAAAAAGCGCCAAAATGTTTGAAGCAAATCCTGGCTTGTTGCTGTTTTGTTGGATATATATATATATATATATATATATATATATATATATATATATATATATATATATATATATATATATATATATATATACACAGTATATACCTGTATATACACCTATATATCTATTGCTATAGATATAGATATGTATTTTATGAACAGTTTTAGATATATAGAGAAGTATCTATATAATAACAAAAAGTACATTATTTTCTATGTGATGCGTTTTACACATCAGGTTTGCGAATTAGATTTTAAAGCGGTCGGGTTAGCATGCTTGGAAACTTGGAGGTAAACTATAACGAATGAGTGCCCGATTTTTAAAAATACTATTAAAAACTGGTATACTTTCATTCATGAAAGTTTACATTTCACCGTTTTTGTTAAAATACTTACCTTTTCTTCTTGCAAGCCGGAGCAGCAATTCCCCCGCCCGCAGCTCATCTCTTCTTATGTCAGCAATGACTAATTCGGAGGAAGCCGGATTCGTCATTGCTGACGCAAGAAGAAATGACCTGCGGGCGGTGGAATCGCTGCTCCGGCTTGCAAGAAGTAAAGGTAAGTATTTTCACAAAGTGCCCCTGTTTTTAAAAACCAGACACTCATTCGTGAAAGTTTAGCTTCACTTTAAGGTGTGTTATTGAAATATTACATATAAAATATTTTTTTAAAAATAATTAAAATAATTAAACATAGTATAACATATTCTAAATAACCTTCAGAAAATATCTATATATTTTACAGTATGTTTAATAATTTAAAAAAATAATTATATTTTATATACCTTCTATTGAAGGTAGATAGTTTTAAAGTTCTGTCAATACAATCGGCCTTTTCTAGAATTCTAGGAAGGATGAAGCTATAGAAATCTTATCTTTTTAGTAAAAAACAAAAAAACTAAATTAAAATATATGAAATAAAGCTAAAGAGTGTCTTTCTACCATCTAGATCTATCACACTATCACATAGTCCACATTTAGATGTTGCCACAATTTATTTGCACAATAACAGGAAGTATTTACTCGTTTCTGATGTTTAGTTAGTCTAAAGTTCCTCTTATGCCTCCTCCCCTTTAAGAGACATGAAAACTCTCATGATTCACATAGAGCATACATTTTTTACATTTACTTCAGTTATCAAACTGACAATTTTCTCTTGTTTTTTTAGTTAAAATGTATCTACTTTTTAGTAGTGATGTCGCAAACATAAAAATTTGGGTTCGAGAATGGCGAATGCGAACTTCCACAAAAGTTTGCGAATGGGCGAACTGGGCGAACCGCCAAAGACTTCAATAGGCAGGCGAATTTTAAAACCCACAGGGACTCTTTCTGGCCACAATGGTGATGGAAAAGTTGTTTCAAGGGCACTAACACCTGGACTGCGGCATGCCGGAGGGGGATCCATGGCAAACTCCCATGGAAAATTACATAGTTGATGCAGAGTCTGGTTTTAATCCATAAAGGGCATAAATCACCTAACATTCCTAAATTGTTTGGAATAACGTGCTTTAAAACATCAGGTATGATGTTGTATCGATCAGGTAGTGTAAGGGTTACGCCCGCTTCACAGTGCGCAGTGTAGGTGATATACCTGCCCTGACCATGCTTTGCAGAACAGGTATCAGTGGTCAGATGGACCCTTGCCCCAACACTGTGTGCCAGACAAGCCATTATAGCAGACTTATATGGCTTTGGCGTTGCTTTTTGGTGATTAGAAGGCTGCTAAATGCCACTGCGCACCACACGTGTTTTATGCCCAGCAGTGAAAAGGTTAATTAGGGAGCATGTAGGCAGCTTGTAGAGTTAATTTTAGCTTAAGTGTAATGTAGTAGACAACCCAAACAGCTCCCTTCCCTCCCCCACCCCACAATTGCCCCCGCCATCTTAAGTACTGGCAGAAAGTCTGCCAGTACTAAAATAAAAGTTTTTTAAGCATATTTACATATGCTGTGGTGTAGCATCCCCCCTTAGCCCCCAACCTCCCTGATCCCCCCCCCAAAACAGCTCTAACCCTCCCCATCTGCCTTATTGGCGGCCATCTTGGGTACTGGCAGCTGTCTGCTATTATTTCACAGTCAAAAAAGTGTTGCTTTTTTTAAATGTACACTACTGTAACACCAGATATGAGTGGTGGCACTGGGCAAGTGGGCACAGTATACGCTGTGAGCCTGACTGACACACACGCTGGCAGGCAGGCAACTGCAATTAGATTACACAGGAAAAAAAAAAAAGCAGACTGATGTTCTAGCCCTAAGAAGGGCTTTTTGGGGTGCTGTCCTTACAGCAGAGATCAGATGAGTCCTTCAGGACTGTAGTGGACACTGAATACACTACCCTAGCTATCGATTTCCCTATTAAATCAGCAGCAGCTACACTGTCCCTCCTCTCACTAAGAATGCAGCTTCCGAATGAATCTAAAATGAATGCTGTCCAGGAGGTGGGAGGGTCTGGGAGGGAGGGTCTGCTGCTGATTGGCTGGAATGTGTCTTCTGACTGTGAGGTACAGGGTCAAAGTTTACTCAATGATGATGAATAGGGGGCGGACCGAACATTGCATATGTTCGCCGTCCGCGGCGACGCGAACATGCTATGTTCGCCGGGAACTATTCACCGGCGAACTATTCGTGACATCACTATTAACATGTACTGATGTGCAGTTGGGATCATGCATGTGTCTGGAGTGCTATATAGCAACAGTGTTTGAAGCAATGTTCTGATGTATAAGAAATGTGTAGAGTAAAGCCACAGCAGATAGTGATGAGTGAAAGCAAGGAGCATAGTAATGCCTTTTTTACTACATACTGGGGCCTATTTATCATGATGTGAGCGGATACCACCCCCTGCAGATTCGCGGCCAATCGGCCGCTAACAGAGGGTTTCAATCAACCCAATCATATTGGATCAGGTTGATTTCCGGCGATGTCTGTCTGCTTCCTCAGAGCAGGCAGACAAGTTATGGAGCAGTGGCCTGAAGGCTCGCCAGAAACACTGGGCATAAGCATATACATCTATATTTACTGGAAACACACAGTCCACATAGACCACAATGTTTCAGTGCCATTTTTATTCTAACACCCCACTCCCCACCAACTTTACCCCCAAAAAATTGATTAGTGCAGTTTTTTTTAAATGCTACAAAAAAGGGACCTAATGTGTTGTTTTGGGGGCAATTGGAGGAGATTAAAAAATTACCAGAGGTCTGATCTCTGGTTAATTTTTGATTGATAATTGACACAGGAAGCTTGTGGTAGCAATAACCAGCAATTTGTAAAGGCTGGTTATTTATCTCCAGAAACGGGCAAATTTGCCCATTTGTGGGCATGCAATTAATTAGTGTTGCACTTGTAATCTAGCCCAATATGTTTACTGTCCCTATAAACGGTGCTTCTAGCTATAGAGCTTAGTTTACTATAGTGAATTACTATACAGTGGCTAAAGTTACTACATTGTAAAGCTTGCAACTAAACGTGCATCTAAAATTCAAACAGTTGCCATATAGACTCATGCACATTCCTGGGGTAGGCACATGCCTACCTCAGTATGCTCTCACAGATAGCAGTTAAGCTTCAGGACCACTTTGCCCGGCTTCGTTGAGAACTTCGGCCCGGTTGGGTGAAGACTTTTCAAGGTAGGGTGATCATCAAGGGGTTAGAGTTAGGTTTTATTTAGGGGGGATTGGGTGGGTTTTAGAGTAGTGTTGGTTGTGTGGGTGGTGGGTTTTAATGTTGGGGGGGTTGTAATTTTTTTTCCAGGTAAAAGAGCTGATTACTTTGGGGCAATGCCCCGCAAAAGGCCCTTTTAAGGGCTATTTGTAATTTAGTGTAGGGTAGGGCTTTTTTTTATTTGGGGGGGGGGGCTTTTTTATTTTGTTAGGGGGATTAGATTAGGTTTAATTTGTTTAAAAATCTTGTAATTATTTTATTATTTTCTGTAATTTAGTGTTTGTTTTTTTGTACTTTAGATAATTGTATTTAATTTTATTTAATTGTAGTTAATTTAGGGAATTAATTTAATTATAGTGTAGTGTAAGGTGTAATTGTAACTTAGGTTAGGTTTTATTTTACAGGTAAATTTGTCTTTATTTTAACTAGGTAGTTATTAAATAGTTAATAACTATTTAATAACTATTGTACCTAGTTAAAATAAATACAAACTTGCCTGTAAAATAAAATTAAACCCTAAGCTAGATACAGTGAAACTATTAGTTATATTGTAGCTATCTTAGGGTTTATTTTATAGGTAAGTATTTAGTTTTAAATAGGAATAATTTATTTAATAATAGGAATATTTATTTAGATTTATTTAAATTATATTTAAGTTAGGGGTGTTAGGGTTAGGGTTAGACTTAGGTTTAGGGGTTAAAGGGACACTGAACCCAAATTTTTTCTTACGTGATTCAGATAGAGCATGACATTTTAAGCAACTTTCTAATTTACTCCTATTATCAAATTTTCTTCATTCTCTTGGTATCTTTATTTGAAATGCAAGAATGTAAGTTTAGATGCCGGCCCATTTTTGGTGAACAACCTAGGTTGTCCTTGCTGATTGGTGGATAAATTCATCCACCAATAAAAAAGTGCTGTCCAGAGTACTTAATAAAAAAAAAGCTTAGATGCCTTCTTTTTCAAATAACAATAGCAATAAATACAATGAAAAATTGATAATAGGAGTAAATTAGAAAGTTGCTTAAAATTGCATGCTCTTTCTGAGTGTCCCTTTAATAAATTTAATATAGTGGCGGCGGTGTAGGGGGGGCAGATTAGGGGTTAATAAATATAATGTAGGTGGCAGCGGTGTAGGGGGCAGATTAGGGGTTAATAAATATGTAGGTGGCAGCGGTGTAGGGGGGGCAGATTAGGGGTTAATAAATATAATGTAGGTGGCGGCGGTATAGGGGGGGCAGATTATGGGTTAATAAATATAATGTAGGTGGCAGCGGTGTGGGGGGGCAGATTAGGGGTTAATAAATATAATGTAGGTGGCGGTGGTGTAGGGGGGCAGATTAGGGGTTAATAAATATAATGTAGGTGGCGGTTTAGGGGTTAAACACTTGATTTAGTTGCGGCGTGGTCCGTGAGTGGCGGTTTAGGGGTTAATACATTTATTAGAGGTGCGGCGGGGTCCTGGAGCGGTAGTATAGGGGTAAACAGTATAGTATAGTGTGGGTGTTTAGTGACAGGGTACCAAGAAAGCTGTAAAAAAGCCGAAGAGCAGCGAGATTGATGACTGTTAGTTAACAACAGTCCGCTGCTCATCACACCGTACTTGGTGTGCGGCTTTTTGACAGCTTTTTTGATAATTTTGGAGAACGTATTCAGGTCCGCGGCAGCGATGTTAGGCGATCTTAGGCGAGCGTATTGGTGCTGTCGAATGCAGGTAAGTTGACAGCTTGATAAATAGATGCCTATGTGTGCATATGTGTTTATTATTATAATTATTATTTTGATTTATTTCTATGGTCCTGCAAAATTCCGTAGTGCTGGAAATGTTTATCATATCCTGTGTCAGATTTTTCACATATTATTTGATTATGTAAAGCCTTTATTAAAGTATTCCATGTAAGGGTTTTGTGGAGATCCACTGAGTAAGTGCTTGTTTTTTTAACCATTAAGATAATCATGCTACTAAAAATTATGTTTGTTGTACCATGAAATAAAATGTATTTTAATAATCCAAGTGTAGGTCCGTCATAAGCAGTGGTGGCTCATCCTTATCAGGAGCATATGCTTTACCCCACCAAAAATAAAATTAGTTTCTTAAAATCCCTTATTTTTATCACAATGTTTATTCTGTTCATGCTGATTATTAATTTTATTATTATTATCATTTATTTGTATAGTGCCGCAAAATTATGTAGCCCTGGGTACAGAGATAGGGGTATACAATGACATGGACTTGTGATAAGATTCAAAACAAAACAGATTAAGAAAATCTAGTACAGGAGGAAGAGAGCCCTGCTCCGGAGAGCTTGCAGTCTTTGGGTTCATTGTGCAAAGATTTACGGTTTGGCCTAGCTTGTCACATGGATTGTAGTTGCAGCAGTGAGTCAAGGCAGTTCAAGAATTATTTTGGTTAGAATGAAAAACAGCGGCGAGATGGTAAGCCTCTCTGAATAGGTGTGTTTTCAAGGAGCCTCTGAAGCTATACAAGGTTGGAGACAGTCTTATAGAGCAGAGTATAGAGTTCCAGAGGACAGGAGCAGCTAGTGAGAAGACTTGGAGATGGGAGTGGGACGTAGAGATGATAGGAGTGGACAGACGTAGATAAGAGGTTGATCAAAGTGGACAGGCCTGGGAAAATTTGGAGATGAGAGAGGAAATATTGTTGGGAGTGAGGCTGTTGAGTGCTTTGTAAGTTAGGGTTAATACTTTAAATTGTATTCTGGAGTGTATGGGAAACCAGTGTAGTGACTGGCAGAGCGGAGCAGCTGATGATGATCGGCGACTTCGGTAGATAAGCCTAACTGAAGCATTCATAAAAGATTGGAGTGAGTAGAGGCAGTGTTTTGGAAGGCCATTTAGAAGTAGATTGCAATAGTCAATGCATGACAAAATGAGGGAATTAATTAGTATTTTTGTATTTTTTTGACAAATTCTGGAAGGAAGGGACAAATTCTGGAAATGTTGTTTAGGTGTGCACGGCAGGATTTGGTAAGTGCTTGTATATGTGGGGTGAATGCGAGTTTTGAGTCAAGTGTGACCCCAAGACAGCGGACCGGAAGTGAGGTGCTGAAAATAGAGTCTCTGAATGTCAGAGAAATGTCAGGTGTCAGATGTCTTGAATAGAGGGGAATAAGAAGCAGCTCAGTTTTGAACAGATTGAGTTGCAGGTAGTGTGAGGACATAAAAGAGGAAATTGCAGAGAGGCAGTTGGAAATCTGGTTGAGTAAAGAGGGAGAGATATCAGGAGAGGAAAGATAGATTTGGGCATCATTAGCATATAACTGGTACTGGAACCCAAAGGAGGATATAGGTTTTCCACGGGAGGATGTATAGAGAGAGAAAAACAAGGGGCCCAAGACAGAGCCTTGCAGTACTCCAATTGAGAGAGTCAAAGGATCAGAAGAATGTAGGATTTTAGGAGGAGAGGATAGGATTGTCACCTTTGTCAAAAGCAGTGTAAAGGTAAAAAATAATTAGTAAGGAGTAGTGGTCCTTTGCTTTAGCTGATAACAGGTAATTTGTTACTTTAGTGGGAGTGGTTTCTATTGAGTGTTTAGGGCAGAGTAAGGAGTTAGCTGTGGGAAATTGAGTTAGGCAATTATAGACCAGTCTTTCCAATAATTTGGAAGCAAAGGGAAGTAAGGAGACCAGACGATAGTTAGAAGGGGTGGAGGGGTCAAGCGAGGGCCTTTTAGGATTGGTGTGATTGAAACATTCTTGAAAGACAGTGGTGAAAGACTGGTTAAAGAGGTTAGTTAGGTCATGGGTTAGTGATGCAGAGAGAGAGCGAAGAAGTCGTGAAGGAATAGGATCAAGTGGGCAGGTTGTGAAATGAGCTGAAGGTAGGAGTACGGAGACTTCTTCCTCTGTTACAGGGGGAAAGTAGAAGATAATTTTCATCTCTTAAATGTAATCACATTCATACAATTCAGGATTACTTTGCAATGGAAAATAATGTTATATTCTACAATTAATTTTCAAAAGCTGACATCTTTCTCCAGGCTATTAGCGTATCTCTATATATTCGCTTACTCATTAT
This sequence comes from Bombina bombina, assembly GCF_027579735.1. NCBI lineage: Eukaryota > Metazoa > Chordata > Amphibia > Anura > Bombinatoridae > Bombina > Bombina bombina. The sequence goes on from NC_069499.1 coordinate 673,998,189, forward strand.
AAGATTAGGGACCAAGTAGAATTTGGCATGCGTGAGGTAGGGTAGTGAAAACAATGCAATGAAAGAGGATTAAAATATGCTTTAAAAAGTGAAGTGGATCATATTGGCCTAGTTTAATTAGATCCCATTTGCGAAACTAATAATTCATGAATAAAAACTAACACATCAACATCACAACTCAACAATTACACATTTTAAATAAATTTGTAAGTACCTCTCACCACATCTGCAAGTTGCAAGGGACTCTCCTTTGTAATCAGCATCTATCTCATATCTGTGAAAGATACTGGCATCATAAAACCGCCTTCAAAAAGTTACAAAACAAGTAAATAGAAACAGAGGGAAAAAAACTCAATGAAACCATCCAAGAAATTTGCATAAAAACTTGAAAAATGTAGGCAAAAAACAACTCAATTACAACAGCTTTCAAACAGCAAAAAATGACAACTAGATGAGATAGTTTACAAGGGCAATAGAATCTTTGTAAATTCTGCATGCTCGGTGTTAGAATAGGTACAAAAACCTTGGCAAACCCTCCTGGAATGCCCTGGAACTCCCAGGGTCAGCTCGTTGTTTGTGTCAAGAAGGTCTACAGACCTTTACCATAACAAAATATGTATGCTTAAAAACAATTAGATAATTTTTCAAGTTTGTTAACGTAATTGTTGAGGTTGTAATTATTGTTTTGCTCCATAAACGTGATTTATATTTCATGTGCAGGATATTATGTATTGGGCACTTCAAACTACTACTGACATTAATTGCAGAAATGCCCATCTACAAACAATATAGGTCAAACATTGCTCAATTACTTTTTTGTGTATTGTTCCTACAGTGGTTTGCCCATAGAAGTAAAGGAGACAAAAGTCTTGCAGGATTGAAGGATAAGAAGAAAATGAAAACAACTGTCCCAAGAGGGTCTAGAGAGGAGGAGGGTTGAAGAGGGAAAAAGTGGGAAGAGGGGAATGGTGAGTCTAATTCAGTCTGTTGTCTTTTGTTAATTTTTACACAATGACATGTTATAACAACAAGTTGAACGATACTGAGTGCTTAGTAGCCTGTAGTAGCCTGCACACAATCAGTAAAGCGCTATGTTGGTTAGTTCTAGGATTTCTATGTTAATAGGGTATATAGCTTTTTATGTTAACTCCTTCTCTTGCCTCTCCATAAGAACTGAGTAGTATCCATATATAGTACAGTATTTAGTAAAAGGGATCACATTGAGTAGGTTTACTCTACTAGAGAGAGATAATAGAACATGTAATTCCCCCCTTTTCGCAAAACCCATGCAGTCTAGTTGACGTAGGATAAACATTTTATCAATAAAGTAAATATCATGTGACTATTTACCTACACTGAACACATAAAAAAACAACATAGCTTAATAGTAATGCTAAAGTAAACCTTAATTATTTTTTCAATGGATATTGTTGCATTATACATTTTAGAAACATATCTGTGCACACATTTTGACGCAAAGATTGGGTGAAGAGCTATTTTCTGTTTTAGAGACTAAGTTATAGCATAGGCCTTATTATGAGACAAGCTCATAAGCTTTTGAAGTGTCAGGTCGCAAACAAGGCCCTGACGATAACAATTAAAAAACATTTCTGTGTTCTCTAATGAATGTTACAAACATTTACTTCATTCTTTACTAATGTTTGCTTTTTTAAATATTGTTTATTCAATAACAGATGCCCACATTCGAATCTTTAGAAAGTTGCAGACTTTGTCTACAAGGTGATTCAAAACTATTTGATTAGCTGTTGTTTAGATGGGATAAAAACATCCAAGTTGCATATACAACATACAGAAAAATCTGGCTAAATGTGCCAAAAACAGTAAGAAAGGTGTATTTGAGTGATTATAATAAAGGTTTCAAAGTATCTAAGTGCAAAAAATATGCAAACATGATTTTTAAATGGATTGGAATCACTTTGAATTTAAAAAAAGACTTTGAAAAGCTGTATGAGATACTTTACATTACTTCACATCTACAACATCATTTAGAATATAAATAAAACTTTGTCTGTAACTAAAATGTTAGATGTGTAACCATAATGGGACTTATTGACTTGCCATAATGGAGCTAAAAACAAAGATTAAAACAGCTTATCTTTGTTGAATTTTAGAATAATTTCATATTATTGCTTAACAAATGAGTTTTAAATGAACATAGGGTGAATAATAATTTTATATTTGATTATGTGCTTAGTTAAGCTTACTTAGGCTTTGCAGTTATTTGTTCAGTATCTGCTTTAGTTAAATATGTGTTCATGAATAATATCCTGTTCATTTATATAAAACAAAGTTTAAGTATTTGAATAAATTGATTCCTTGCTCTTCAGATACACAAATAAAACATTTTGGGCTACATTACAAGTGGAGTGCTAATTTATTGCGTGCCTGCAAATGGGCAAATTCTCCCATATACATGCCTGCGATAAATAACCAGCCATTACAAGTAGATGGTTATTGTTACTGCAAGCTCGTGGTAGCAATTAGCGTTTAAAAAAAAATAACCAGAGGTTAGACCTTTGGTTATTTTTTTTTTTAAATGTCCCCCAATTGCCTCCAAAATAACATGAGGTTCCTTTTTTTAAAAAAAAATGTACCTTTTTTTTTTTTTAAACTTCCATAAGCAGTTTTGGGAGCTAACGTTGGCTGGTATTATTACTAAGTTGAGTGCAAATATCGCTTTTGCGGAAGCAATATTTTGCACTCAACTTGTAATCTTGCCCTTTGTTGTCTAATTAATATATTTTTTTAGACTGCGGCTTCATAGCTGGTGTTTCTGGCGAGCCTGAAAGCTCGCCAGAAACACGGGGCTTCAAGCTCTATACGGAGCTTGATAGATATGCCCTTAAAACGCCAAATAATCCCAAATATGACTTTCAGAATTGCTTTTACAAGGTTAAATTCTAATTCCAGAACTTCACAACATTCTCGTTATTTAACACCTTGGGAGAATTAGGGAAATCATGAAGTCATTATTTTGGAATCCACACATCAAACTTTTGAAGAACATTTTTTCAATAAACACTTTTGGCTAATCATCCAGGCACAATTGTGTTTCTGTATTTTTCATAACAGCACTACCAGACTACAGCATCCATACTTAAAGAGACATGAAACCCACATTTTTTCTTTTGTGATTTAGATAGAACATGCAATTTTAAATAACTTTCCAATTCATTTCTTTAATTTTTTCTGTCTCTTTTTTTTTTTTTTTTTTTTTTTTATTGAGGTTGTTCAAAAATTGTACAACTTATATGAGTTATCATATAACAGAAACAAAAATAATACATTTCCATGCGATAGAAGCCATGCTTATAAGTAATATTCACAATACAGTAGGAATAATGATACACATATAACTGGAACCTCACTTTTTTTATCCTATGCTTAATGTGTTTCCTCCCATGAAACTGGAGGCGACTCTTGAACCGCTCAAAACTAACAAGTTCTAAAAGAGAAAAATTATAAATTGAAGTGGTCACTTTTGGACCTATATGTTTAATACGAATTAGCAACTGATATTCTAGATGATTTATATATATGAGTAGAAGAATGAACTAATATGCAAACCCAGATACCATGGGGAATAGGAACAGAGGAATAGACCAATAGCAATTAATGCTATAAAACATTGTTATCCCTGAGAGCAATGTAAAGTACCTGTACAGATATGTATAACCCACTTTTGGGCATTTAGATATGGAATATTGCTAGTGAAAGAGGGATGAATGGCACAATGAACCCTTGTTGGGGACAAAGTAAAGTAGTGGACTACAAGGAAACCCTCTGACTCGTACAGGCTTACTATATAATAAAATATATAGGTAACAAACCATAGCTTTTACAAAAAAATAACTTTAAGATGCTTACGAATATCCTAAGGCCCACAATACATCTTGGGGCCAGTAACTTGGAGGATGTGGGGATGGGATATAACAGGGGTAAAAATGCATAGACTATGATTAACAACATCTCTTCAGGCAAAGAGTCCTCATGGACGTTGTAAGTTATTAATCTACTTCAAGGCAGGACTAATACTAGTTGGAATATCAATGAGCTATCTAAGCTGAGAGTTATTGATCTTTCAGTCACCTCATAGGCATTAGTCCTGGGCGATATTCTTCAGTCATCCAAAACCTTGTCTGACCTCTACAAATATATTAACCAGGTTGGGGAGCCTCCCGAAGAGTAATTGCCATTTCCAAGGAGCTAGCACCAGCAGATAGCTGGACTTCACATAGTCTGCAAGTGTAGATACTGAACATATTACAGTTGAAGGTAAATGTTTGGTAATGGTCTCACCAAGCTGCGGGTCAGTTTCTTGGCCTGCGGTTTCAAATGCTGACCCTCTCTGCTGCTCCAAATTGTTGCGGCTTGCTGCTTGTGTGGCGTGAAGGAGAACAGTTTCCTCAAACAGCGCGGGGAAGATTTCCACCTCTATTACGAATGTGGCCCTCGCTAGCTCCGTTGGCAGCTTCACAGCACAGGCTAAGGTTTCCGAGTCTGCAGTGTTCTCCCATTGGGGAATCGAGGTGAGGAGCGAGTCCTTATTAGTAAAGGTAGTGCGGTCCGTTTTACAGCCGGGGCTAAGGGCCTTAGTGCTGATTAAGCTTGTCGAGTCAGGCACGGGTCCACCTTCGTGGTCTCTTTTGGACAGGGATATGATTTCAAATTGACCCTTTTTAATGTTCCAGGCTGTTATCAGGAGTTTGCGTATCTCTTCATCTAAGGTCGGGTAATGGACTCGTATCATCTGGGTCAACCAATATTCCCATTGGTTCAAGGCCTCCATTTCCACACTTAAGTTATGCTATGGTGCTTTAAAGACAGCGTCCCTGCTTGTAGCTGTTTGGTATAAGTAGATGGTTCCCAGGTTAGTGTGTGATAAGTTCTTATAATGTCTTACCGTTTAGAGATACAGAAGATATTCCAAGCACGACCGCTTTATGCCCAGCCGCCAAACTTAGTCTCCTGTAATGATAGTGTAGTCTGCAAGACAGCCTCACCGTTACAGCCTCCGTTAGGGTTCCTAGTTCACATACAGTTCTGAAGCTGTTTAGGATGTTGCAAACTTTCTCTGCTGATATGAAAAAAAAATGAAGAGCAGCACTTTTCACTGCTTATAACCCAGGATCATTCAAATCCTGGAGGGGGAATGTGCGGCAGCCCCAGCAGCGTAAGTGAACAGAAGCACAACACAGGCCACACTGCCATGTGGTCCATCCCTTTGCCGCTTAGCTGAAGAGCATAGGAAGGATCAGCTCTGTAAGATAGGTTCACAAATTTTTCCAAGGCTTTCCAAGAGAATGTAGCTAAAAGCTTTGCTGGAAAACCTAATCAGGAGCTCCTCCAAAACATGACCTCCAGCAACAGCTGTAGGCTCCGCCCCCTTCTGTCTCTTTTTTATTAATTTTCTTCACCTTTTACATTGCTCAAAAAACATACAACAAAAAAATAGGTCATTCACAGAAAAGAATAAATAGTTCAAAGAAATTCATAATACAGGAGACGCAGCTCCATCCATGCGATTCATGTTCAAATAAACTCATACAAGTGCTAACAAACAAACAAAAAAAAAAAAAACAATGCCGACCCCTTTCTCGCTGAGGTCCAATAATCCAAATCATATATATAATTTGAAGTTCCATCTTTTATATATTAAACGGACATCAGATTAAAATCTATCCTATGCTGAGGTAACTCACTCTCAAATACAAGTGATAAAAATGCAGCAGAGTTTCTGAATGGGTCTATAAATTTGTGTTGGAGTGATGATGGCCAAGCTATAATAATTTTTTTTCCATTTTGCAAAGAAAACTCTAAGCTGTTAATCAATAAATAATCTAGAATCATGCGATTCGATTCGATTGTCATTTGCAAATTTAATATACTAGTCAATTCGGCTATACTAGGAACCCTTGCAGATTTCCATTCCTGTAATAGTTGATTCCTAACAGCCAGGATAGTAAGGTTTATCACAGATTGTTCCCCGCTATTACTACTGCCAGAATATAAAAAAAAACCTGAGGACAAGTAATGAGTATTTTATTCTCTAAATATTTATTTAACCAAAAGTTGACTTTACTCCAATATTGTGTCATTTTAGGGCATGACCACATGCAATGTATAATGTCTGCAATTTCCATTCTACACTTATGGCATTGACTAAGTTGTTTATTTTTAGAAAATTTATAGAGCCTGTAAGGAGTAAAATAATAGTTATTCAGCAACTTAATTTGAGATTTCCTCCAGCTTATATTAGTGGTAGCAGCTTCTGATAACCCAAACACTTTGCGATATCCTGTTCTGATGTATCTGAGTTTTCTTAAATATTTTTGACCAAACTTGGTAATCAGGGATTTATACCATTAAGAGATTGTTCGAATGCCTGCCCCATAAGCTTGATCCCTGTAGGGATCTCAGAAGCGCCCTATTCAAGTCCATATAGTCTAATTATTTGAACTGCATAACTGAATAATGCAACAGGGCCCTTAAGTCAAATGGAGAGGCAAGATTTGTCTCAATATATATGTATGTAACATAATTTGCTTCTGATATCCAGTCAATCGCGAACTTAATCATGCAGATCAATTATAGTGCTAGCCATAGCAACTCGAGGCCGATTTCTTCCCCACAAAAATAATGAACATGCTGCATTAAACCTAATTAAATCTTGCTTAGTAATAAACAAAGGTAGGTTCTGTAACAAAAAAAATTTCGCATGAAAAAGATTGTCTTGAGTAGCATGATCTGAGCAGAAAGAGACAAGTAGTATAACTTCCAACCCTTCATCTCATTCAACATATTAGGGAATAAGGGACCTATTTATCAAGGCGTCAACTGAAAATACGCTGGAATTCTGTCTTGTAATTGTCGCAATATTGATCCGCCGTAGTTATCGAAGTATCAATATCAGCAAATGTTGAAATTTGTGATGTAATATACGATCCCGCAATCTTACTCCAACACAGATTGATGCTAGTTGAAAACCGTGGTATTTGAGCGAAATTGTGTTAATTCACCCTCCTAATCGACACTATTTGAAGCTCTCACAAAGTTATAAAAATTTCTACAGTTACGCTCGCATCTTTTTTTCCGACTCAGCGTACCTAGTTTTCAATCCGCCACCCTTGAGGTCGCAATGCCGTAGAACTCAATGGGAGTCGGAAAATACAGAAAGCTTATGTTCGATGCTGCAAGAGAATGAAGTGTATTACATAATAAAAGTAAATGAGAAACTTTATTACAATTGTATACCCTTTCTAAATCAAACAATATTATTGCTCCACATTTGGTGCACTAGTAGATATAGGGATAAAAATGAAAAATACATTACTACTTATAGATTTTATTACAACTTTGTCTCTCATTACAAAGCAAGGGGACAATATTATTTCTACATATTTGGTGCAAAGTTTTGCCCCAAACTTGTTGCACTAATAGATATAGACATTAAAATGAAATAAATACACAACATAATATAGCTAACTTCCTTTTTATTTGTTGGAAAAATCTATGTGCACCATGTTTAAGCCATGTAATACAATCCCACTCTCCTCTTTGCACCATATTTGACTCAACACTTTACGCACAAATTATGACGCAAACTCCTAAATAACCCACACACTAGTGAATTTTTCCACCACTTTTGATTGGAATGTGCCTAATCACATGATTTATGACATCAGCCAATCTGATTCAAATACACATTATAAACTATCACTAATGAATCAAATTGCTCGATACTTGTGTCATTGATCAATCATCAGAACTTGTAAGTGCCATTTGTTACATTGTGCATTATACTTTGAAAGTATGTATATGTGAAATTAGTATTAAAGATAAACATTGATGCAGACATTAGGACACACAGTGTAATATTTTAGACAAGGATTTTAAAATTCGAATTGATGTTTGATTCAATATAATCTTAAATTGATAGCTCAAAGGGATAGCCCACCTAACTTTAAGCTGTCATGATTCAGATACAGCAGAAATTAAAATCACCTCTTTACTGTCATGCTTTTTTCAGTGTATTTCTTCCTTCTCTTGAATTTCTTTTTCAGTAAGAAATGTCATCTTACATGCCAGCCCATCTTATAACACCTGTGAAGGGGTGGGTTTCAAAAATAGATTGCAATCAGGAGGAGTTAAACAGGTGCAGAGAGAAACCTGGCCCAGCTCTTAAATGGACAGGAAAACCCAAAATATTTTTTCATGATTTGGATAGAACATACAATTTTAAACAACTTACCAATTTACTTCTATTATCAAATTTGCTTCATTCTCTGGTTATCCTTTGCTGAGGGAACATCATTGCACTACTGGCAGCTAGCTGAACACATCTATTCAGCCAATCACAAGAGACAAATGTGTACAGCACCGATTAGCAGCTAGCTCCCACTAGTGTAGGATATGCGCGTTTTCTTTTCCTACAAGGGATACCAAGAGAACAAAGCACATTTGAAAATAGAAGTGAATTTTTACTTTCCTATCCCTTTAAAATATCCATTGATTGCAAATAAATACATATGATACTCTGATTACATGTTATATTTACAATTATTCCTGCTCAGAATAATAATACATTTACAATACATATAGTGGTATAAATAAACACAGAGATATGACAGACAACATTGTTTAGAACAAAAAAAGGAACTTAGGGACATGTAAATATGTTTGCAAAAGATTTCTGACATAACACACACACACACATATATATATATATAAGTATGTGCAAGGATATATGTACAAATTCTAGCATTAAAGGGACACTAAACCCAAATATTTTCTTTCATGATTCAAGTAGAGAATACAATTTTAAACAACATTCCAATTTACTTCTATTATCTAATTTGCTTCATTCTTTAGATAACCTTGATTGAAGAAATAGCAATGCACATGGGGGAGCCAATCACACAAGGCATCTATGTGCAGCAACCAATCAGCAGCTACTGAGCATATCTAGATATGCTTTTCAGCAAAGTATGTCAAGAGAATTAAGCAAATGAGATAATAGAAGTAAATTACAAAGTGGTTTAAAATGGCATACTCTTTTTAAATCCCAAAAGAAAAGATTTGGGTTTCATGTCCCTTTAATAATAATTTAAAAAATAAATAAAAAATATGACTCCTAGAAATACAAATACATATTAATTTCTGTGAAAGTAGCATATAACAAATCAATATAAAAATAACTTTCTATGAGACATTGTTTGTTGAGGTATAAATCAATCTATTTCTTGGACATTAACAGTTGATAAATAAAAGATTAGTGTTAGAGAAATACATGGACAGTAATGAAATGGCATAAATAAAGTTGGGAAAAACCCAAATAACCGCGACATCGATGACTGTTAGTTAACACCAGTCTGATGCTCTTCGCACCTTACTTGACGCGCATATTTTTGATGGCTTTTTTGATAAATAAGGAGAACGTATCAAGGTTCGTGGCAGCGATGTATGGCAATGTCTGGCGAGCGTATTGACACCGGTGAATGCAACATAGTTGACGCTTTGATAAATAGACCCCTAAATCTTGATAGTTAAGTCTATACCAATCGTTGGGATTCCTGCAAATTTAAATTCCCAGATATTTCATTCATTGTACTCCTTTAAAGATATGGGAATGGGGGATGGAGCCGACCGGCAACCAAGATGGTCGCATGAGTTGGGTGCTTTGTAGAGCCTACACCAAAAAAATCCCTATCCGTGACTACAATTCATGAAAACTACTCAGCCGGAGCAGTTTCTAATTGGGGAAATTCTAGACATTCTGAGAGGCGACCATCGAGCTGGATAATCCATGCTGCACTGAACAGATATAGAGCAGACTGCATCACACGGGACTATGACGCCATTCCTAACGGCCTGCTCATTCAGCATAGATATAGACCATTGCACTCATATATGCCTGACAACTGTAGATCAGCCTACTCCCCCGACTGAAAACAGTTATCCCGGACACGGTAAACATACGACACAGGGACGTATGCCAGACACCTTTACAAATACAAAATAAGCGCCCGGGTACAATCATTATAACACCACATACACAAAATATCTATCATAAGATTCAACTTAGTACATATTAAGAGAAAACCTGTCGGAGCAGCTAATTTCACAGGGGACTCGGGTGTTAAATGAGAACCCACGCTCATGCCCATAACACTCACTCCAAGGCCTGCCGGGTTGAAGCAGCCTCATCTTCGCTGATGTTATACATTACCTGCCATAACTCTTCCTCCTCTAAAGTAAACTCAGCACTTGATTACCATTCCCCTATGGAGTCCATAACATTACTACTGAAAGACTTAAACACCCGCCTAGACTATCACCACACGGATTGCATGGATATACTGAAACCCACAATTAGCTCACCCTCGGCTGTGGTCTCTATCGCTACTCCACATCCCACTACTGAAAATGCACTGCCTGTCTGGAGCGATGCTTTAGGGCCCCAGCATCAACCTTCAGCGTTGGCAGATACATGGAGGCCACATAAGTCTGAGCTGGGAGGAAATGCGAAAGAAAGGAGGGCAACGATATAAGTGGATCCTCAACATGTCTGCTTCAAGGAAGCTTCAGCAGATTTTGAGACGCCTTATGAGGTCACAGAAACACATCTCCCAATTCAATCATTTAGCTCACGCAAGTGGTCTGTGCTATCCTCTGAGAGTCAGATATTCATCTTGCAGCCTGATGCAGGCTCTAGATCCTACATGGTCTTCCCTCATGCAACATGGGACTCTGCCAATACACTCCCCTGGATTATTACACTAATCCATACCATCCTTATAATAACTGGAGTGGGGTAAAGGCTTAGCACCCCCGATATGGGTTCTGCATAATTTTAGGCTATGTTGGATAATGTGGCCCGCTTTTCCAATTTTACACCTGAGACCCATGCAGCAATCATAAAAATTCTCCATTTAACATTTGATATGATGACTACCTGATAGTTCACTTTAGAACTGGAACATTGGACTACTCATATCTTATTTGGCCACTGTTTTTGTCACATACATGTCTACTGTTAAATGTAATCCCTTGTTAAGTGGACACTTGAGCATTGGGTGTACTTTAGTACATTTGGTAAACACAGCAATTTCTGTATTAGTCTTATAAGTCTTCTCTACAGAGTTATTAATAAGGGAATGTACATAGGCTGACCTGTTGGGCTCTGCTGAAATTATAACCTTTAAATAATCTTAAAATGTTAGTCAAGTCATGTACCTAACCTCTCCTCCCTAACCCACTCCTAGTTTTGTTAGCGCTGAACAATGCTCTGCTAACGGCTATGCCTATGTGTATGGGCTGGAGATAGTCTTATGTTATGAATATATACACCTGAAAGATAGGTGGGACCCTAGCTTCGGTATATCTGTTATGCAATATCTTATTCAATCTCTAATTGTGTTTGTACCAGATGTTATTTTTACCATTACTTTATATTGTTATTCTCTATGTTATTGGAATCTTATATGTATGCACTTAGTATGTACGTATTTATATGTCCACACTACTCATATATGTGGTAGTTAGACACTTAGGCCTAGATTTAGAGTTCGGCGGTAGCCGTCAAAACCAGCGTTAGAGGCTCCTAACGCTGGTTTTGGCCGCCCGCTGGTATTTGGAGTCAGTGATTAAAGGGTCTAACGCTCACTTTACAGCCGCGACTTTTCTATACCGCAGATCCCCCTACGCCATTTGCGTAGCCTATCTTTTCAATGGGATCTTTCTAACGCTGGTATTTAGAGTCGTTTCTGCAGTGAGCGTTAGAGCTCTAACGACAAGATTCCAGCCGCCTGAAAATAGCAGGAGTTAAGAGCTTTCTGGCTAACGCCGGTTTATAAAGCTCTTAACTACTGTACCCTAAAGTACACTAACACCCATAAACTACCTATGTACCCCTAAACCGAGGTCCCCCCACATCGCCGCAACTCGATTAAAAATTTTAACCCCTAATCTTCCGACCGCCACCTACGTTATACTTATGTACCCCTAATCTGCTGCCCCTAACCCCGCCGACCCCTATATTACATTTATTAACCCCTAATCTGCCCCCCACAACATCGCCGCCAGCTACTTAAAATAATTAACCCCTAATCTTCCGACCGCAAAGCGCCGCCACCTACGTTATCCCTATGTACCCCTAATCTGCTACCCCTAACACCGCCGACCCCTATATTATATTTATTATCCCCTAATCTGCCCCCCTCAACGTCGCCGACACCTGCCTACACTTATTAACCCCTAATCTGCCGAGCGGACCGCACCGCTACTATAATAAAGTTATTAACCCCTAACCCGCCTCACTAACCCTATCATAAATAGTATTAACCCCTAATCTGCCCTCCCTAACATCGCCGACACCTAACTTCAATTATTAACCCCTAATCTTCCGATCGGAGCTCACCGCTATTCTAATAAATGTATTAACCCCTAAAGCTAAGTCTAACCCTAACCCTAACACCCCCCTAACTTAAATATAATTTTAATCTAACGAAATAAATTAACTCTTATTAAATAAATTAATCCTATTTAAAGCTAAATACTTACCTGTAAAATAAATCCTAATATAGCTACAATATAAATTATATTTATATTATAGCTATTTTAGGATTAATATTTATTTTACAGGCAACTTGGTATTTATTTTAACTAGGTACAATAGCTATTAAATAGTTAAGAACTATTTAATATTTACCTAGTTAAAATAATAACAAAATTACCTGTAAAATAAATCCTAACCTAAGATATAATTAAACCTAACACTACCCTATCAATAAAATAATTAAATAAACTACCTACAATTACCTACAATTAACCTAACACTACACTATCAATAAATTAAATAAACACAATTGCTACAAATAAATACAATTAAATAAACTAGCTAAAGTACAAAAAATAAAAAAGAACTAAGTTACAGAAAATAAAAAAATATTTACAAACATAAGAAAAATATTACAACAATTTTAAACTAATTACACCTACTCTAAGCCCCCTAATAAAATAACAAAGCCCCCCAAAATAATAAATTCCCTACCCTATTCTAAATTTAAAAAGTTACAAGCTCTTTTACCTTACCAGCCCTGAACAGGGCCCTTTGCGGGGCATGCCCCAAGAAGTTCAGCTCTTTTGCCTGTAAAAGAAAACATACAATACCCCCCCCCCAACATTACAACCCACCACCCACATACCCCTAATCTAACCCAAACCCCACTTAAATAAACCTAACACTAAGCCCCTGATGATCTTCCTACCTTGTCTTCACCATGCCAGGTTCACCGATCCGTCCTGGCTCCAAGATCTTCATCCAACCCAAGCGGGGGCTAGACATCCACTGAAGAAGTCCAGAAGAGGGTCCAAAGTCTTCCTCCTATCCGGCAAGAAGAGGACATCCGGACCGGCAAACATCTTCTCCAAGCGGCATCTTCGATCTTCTTCCATCCGGTGCGGAGCGGGTCCATCTTGAAGCAGGCGACGCGGATCCATCCTCTTCTTCCGATGTCTCCCGACGAATGACGGTTCCTTTAAGGGACGTCATCCAAGATGGCGTCCCTCGAATTCCGATTGGCTGATAGGATTCTATCAGCCAATCGGAATTAAGGTAGGAATTTTCTGATTGGCTGATGGAATCAGCCAATCAGAATCTAGTTCAATCCGATTGGCCGATCCAATCAGCCAATCAGATTCAGCTCGCATTCTATTGGCTGATCGGAACAGCCAATAGAATGCGAGCTCAATCTGATTGGCTGATTGGATCAGCCAATCGGATTGAACTTGATTCTGATTGGCTGATTCCATCAGCCAATCAGAAAATTCCTACCTTAATTCCGATTGGCTGATAGAATCCTATCAGCCAATCGGAATTCGAGGGACGCCATCTTGGATGACGTCCCTTAAAGGAACCGTCATTCGTCGGGAGACATCGGAAGAAGAGGATGGATCCGCGTCGCCTGCTTCAAGATGGACCCGCTCCGCACCGGATGGAAGAAGATCGAAGATGCCGCTTGGAGAAGATGTTTGCCGGTCCGGATGTCCTCTTCTTGCCGGATAGGAGGAAGACTTTGGACCCTCTTCTGGACTTCTTCAGTGGATGTCTAGCCCCCGCTTGGGTTGGATGAAGATCTTGGAGCCAGGACGGATCGGTGAACCTGGCATGGTGAAGACAAGGTAGGAAGATCATCAGGGGCTTAGTGTTAGGTTTATTTAAGGGGGGTTTGGGTTAGATTAGGGGTATGTGGGTGGTGGGTTGTAATGTTGGGGGGGGGTATTGTATGTTTTCTTTTACAGGCAAAAGAGCTGAACTTCTTGGGGCATGCCCCGCAAAGGGCCCTGTTCAGGGCTGGTAAGGTAAAAGAGCTTGTAACTTTTTAAATTTAGAATAGGGTAGGGAATTTATTATTTTGGGGGGCTTTGTTATTTTATTAGGGGGCTTAGAGTAGGTGTAATTAGTTTAAAATTGTTGTAATATTTTTATTATGTTTGTAAATATTTTTTTATTTTCTGTAACTTAGTTCTTTTTTATTTTTTGTACTTTAGCTAGTTTATTTAATTGTATTTATTTGTAGCAATTGTGTTTATTTAATTTATTGATAGTGTAGTGTTAGGTTAATTGTAGGTAATTGTAGGTAGTTTATTTAATTATTTTATTGATAGGGTAGTGTTAGGTTTAATTATATCTTAGGTTAGGATTTATTTTACAGGTAATTTTGTTATTATTTTAACTAGGTAACTATTAAATAGTTCTTAACTATTTAATAGCTATTGTACCTAGTTAAAATAAATACCAAGTTGCCTGTAAAATAAATATTAATCCTAAAATAGCTATAATATAAATATAATTTATATTGTAGCTATATTAGGATTTATTTTACAGGTAAGTATTTAGCTTTAAATAGGATTAATTTATTTAATAAGAGTTAATTTATTTCGTTAGATTAAAATTATATTTAAGTTAGGGGGGTGTTAGTGTTAGGGTTAGACTTAGCTTTAGGGGTTAATACATTTATTAGAATAGCGGTGAGCTCCGATCGGAAGATTAGGGGTTAATAATTGAAGTTAGGTGTCGGCGATGTTAGGGAGGGCAGATTAGGGGTTAATACTATTTATGATAGGGTTAGTGAGGCGGGTTAGGGGTTAATAACTTTATTATAGTAGCGGTGCGGTCCACTCGGCAGATTAGGGGTTAATAAGTGTAGGCAGGTGTCGGCGACGTTGTGGGGGGCAGATTAGGGGTTAATAAATATAACATAGGGGTCGGCGATGTTAGGGCAGCAGATTAGGGGTACATAGGGATAACGTAGGTTGCGGCGGTTTACGGAGCGGAAGATTAGGGGTTAAAACTGTAATGCAGGGGTCAGCGATAGCGGGGGTGGCAGATTAGGGGTTAATAAGTGTAAGGGTAGGGGTGTTTAGACTTGGGGTTCATGTTAGGGTGTTAGGTGCAGACGTAGGAAGTGTTTCCCCATAGGAAACAATGGGGCTGCGTTAGGAGCTGAACGCTGCTTTTTTGCAGGTGTTAGGTTTTTTTTCAGCTCAAACAGTCCCATTGTTTCCTATGGGAGAATCGTGCACGAGCACGTTTTTGAGGCTGGCCGCGTCCGTAAGCAACTCTGGTATCGAGAGTTGCATTTGCGGTAAAAATGCCCTACGCTCCTTTTTTGGAGCCTAACGCAGCATTTGTTTTAACTCTCGATACCAGAGTTAAATTTATGGTGCGGCCAGAAAAAAGCCCGCGGAGCGTTAACAGCCCTTTTACCGCCGAACTCTAAATCTAGGCCTAAGTATTTATCTCTACTCAAGATACATCCATTTAACTCTTTATGGACTGACCTTGACTCCCCTACATGTTTCTTTACGTATTAAGGCAAATGGATCTAAAAGATCTGTTTAGGGCTATGCATTAACCTGTATTATATATAAAGCTTTGATCCTGTTAGGGCTCATAGGGCCTATCTAGTCTGATAAACATATTCTTCATCTCTACGAGGGTTTGGGCCTTAGAATGAAGCTATAATATCTATGTTCTACCTTGCTAGGAAGGTATAATCTGCCGTTATAGCAGTCTACAGTTTAATTTACTATATATATGCTCAGGACATCTTTCACTGTAGTAGCTAATTACTTAACAAGAGATGGTGCTCTATATGTATGTTACCTAACATTTATAGTGTTATGCTACTGGGTCTGTGGCCGGGACCTAAGAGTATTATCACCTATCTTATATGACCGAATACCAGATACTTTTAACAGTGCAATAGTTTAGTCACTACGCATCATATGGAGCATTATTCACAATACCTCACTGATACTAGAATGCCGTTATTATATCTCGGGCCCTTTTTGTCCATCACATATAACGGAGAAGTCCTATTATATTAGTCATGCTACTTTAATTTGACCCTGTCCCTCCCCTCTCAGCCACATAAACAGAAAGTCATCCCTCCCAGAATCCACCTCCCTGTCCATATAACATGATCTTCACTCATTCCCTCCATCATAGTACTCTGTCACCCTAGAAGGCTACGCTCCTTCTCCCCTCCCTCACTTCATTCAGAGCAGCTTTTGCCCACTGACCTCCCACTCCCCTTTCCCTATATACCTTGGTCCATGAGTGACCAAAACAAAAAAGCTAGCCCCCCCCCCCTTGTCCCAATTTTATCAGATTAAATAACCTTGTGAATGTTCTTTATGGCAATGTGGGGAACATTTTCTTACTTATATAATATAAAACTGAGGTTCCATTATATCTTGACCGAACTTTTTACTGACATACTAGTTAAAGGGACACTGTACCCACATTTTTTTCTTTTGTAATTCAGATTGAGCATGCAATTTTAAGCAACTTTCTAATGTACTCCTATTATCAAATTTTCTTCATTCTCTTGGTATGTTTATTTGAAAAGCAAGAATTTAAGTTTAGATGCCAGCCCATTTTTGGTGAACAACCTGGGTTGTCCTTGCTGATTGGACAGCACCAATAAACAAATGCTGTCCATGATTCTGAACCACAAATTTGCTGGCTCCTTAGCTTAGATGCCTTTTTTTGAAATAAAGATATCAAGAGAACGAAGAAAAATTGATAACAGAAGTAAATTAGAAAGTTGCTAAAAATTGCATGCTCTATCCGAATCATGAAAGAAAAAATTTGGATTCAGTATCCCTTTAAGCATGTTCTGGACTGTCACTTCTGTTTACTTATTTCATATTATAGATTTATTTATCTTCATACAGACAATTTAAAATACAAGACATAGCTCTATACTTCGTAGGTATAGCTCCTACATTCCTCTAGCAACATACCATTTATTGTATTGATAACAATTACTCACTTATACGGCTCTACAGGAGCACAGAATTCATGTCTAAAACCGTAACCTTTCTGCTTCTTTGGTTTGTTTGTGTGCTAACAATGTATGTCCTATTATTATGCTATTACTGTCTATGGACAATTCTTTTATGTTACATTTCTCACAGCCTCAATAAAAATTTATATTTAAAATAAAAATAAACATATGGGAATAATTACTTTCTAAAGTCTTATGGAGCCACATGATCTCAGATTTTGTGGCATTTATTCTGTATCCCCAAAACTTGCTATAACTATTAATAGGGAATGCTCTTACTCGTATCGCTTAAATATAATATAAGGTTGCCCGCAGATAGGACTACTTTTTGATTTCCCAATAAAATTCCTGTTAATTCCTGCCTGCCTCAACCAAATTACTAGGGGCTCTAAGGAAGTATTAAAAAGTAGTGGGGATAAAGGACATCCTTAGCGCATACCCTTGTAATGTGATGTATTGAGACAAGTCACCATTAACTAATAGTTGAGATCTAGGATTTGTATAGATCAATCCAAGCATATTAGTTATATTCCCAGAGAAACAAAAATTTCCTAAGGCCAGAAACAAGTGAGTTTCCAATTCATTTCTATTATTTAATTTGTTTTGTTCTATGTGTATCCTTTGTTGAAAAGTATACCTAAGTAGGTCCAGAAGCTGCTGATTAGTATCTGTACATATATGCCTCTTGTTATACTCTTATTAGGAGTATATTTTAAAGATGTTTAAAATTATATGCTCTATTCAAATCATGAAGAAACATTTTGGGTTTCATGTCCCTTAAAGAGACAGTCAAATCCAAAAAAAAGTTCATTTTTCAAATAGGGCATGCAATTTTAAACAACTTTCCAATTTACTTTTATCACCAATTTTGCTTTGTTCTCTTGGTATTCTTAGTTGAAAGCTAAACCTAGAAAGGCTCATATGATAATTTCTAAGCCCTTGAAGGCCGCCTCTAATCACATGCTTTTGTATTTGATTTTCACAACAGGGGATAGCTAGTTCATGTGAGCCATATAGATAACATTGTGATCACACCCGTGGCTTGTGGCAGGCACTACACTAATTGGCTAAAATGCAAGTTAATAGATAATAAATAAAATGTCATGTGATCAGGGGACTGTCAGAAGTTGCTTAGATACAAAGTAATCACAAAGGTAAAAAAGTGTATTAATATAACTGTGTTGGTTATGCAAAACTGGGGAATGGGTAATAAAGGGATTATTTATCTTTTTAAACAACAAAAAATCTGGTGTTGACTGTCCCTTTAAGGCTAACTAACCGATATTTCCTTAGTTAGCTATTCTCTTTTTTATCTCAACTGTATTTAAACATAAAAGTACTTTGTGGGATAAGGTACCAAACATCTAGGTGTTATAAAACTCTTATTCCTATAATTAAGTTTGACAGCCAAGTAGAAATCACTTTATTATGCAAACCCTTAGGAACTTTAACTATGCAGGTATCTTCTGTGGGTATTAGTATAATCACAACTGAATGCTGCTCTCTTATTTTACATATGCACAGCTTTTAGAGTGTAACAGTTTGTAAAACAAACACTGGCCACTTTTTTTATATGCAGGCATGATTTTTTCTATTGTTTCCTATTTTGTTTCTCTTAGCTGTTAAGTGGTTAATACATCTTCTTAAGCCATGCCCATACACTGCAGTGACAAAAACAGCTAATTGTCTTCAGACTCACGGCCATGCATAGCAAAATTAATAAACTTGTATTCCCAAAACTCAATTTAAAGAGTTATGTAAACTCCATACTGTGACTGTAAGCATTAGAATGCCAACAACTTGTCTTATAGTCCCGTGTAGAGGGCTTATTGTGACTCTTGCAAAAGAGCCAGGGCAGCGTACAGTCTAATTGATATTTTATATTTATAAATAAAAAATATTGTTCAAAGTATACATTTGGAAATCTAGACAGAGTTTTTGTATTATTTTCAAGTTGCTCATAAAGTACAGCACACTATTATTATAATTTTTATTATATTATATTTATATAGGCTTGCTTTCAGCCGAAAACACGTAAGACCGGCAGGGAGCTGTGGGTCATAACTCTTCGATATTCTAACTCGTAAACTTTTTTACCCCATTTGCAGTGTGTGCTTTAAAGAATAAACCCTTTATATTTTTTGGAGCTCGCTGGATTTTGTCTTTTGTCGTCTTAAATATATTTATAAAGTGCCAAAAAAAATTGCAGCGCTGTCCATGGGTGCAAAAGGTAAAAGTACAACGATGATACAACATTTTTAAGAGACATGACAAGATTTTTCAAACAAATAAAGGCCCCTATTGCTGTGAGCATTTACAATCTAGAAGGGTAGGAGGGTGAGAAATTGGAGGTGGGGACTGCAAGGGTGAAAATAATGTCAATACAGATTTAGATGAAGGCAATTATTAGGTAAGTGGAATTAATTTATTACTGAGTTGGGTGGTTGACTTCCTTGAACAAAATTGTCTATAGGGAGATTTAAAGGAGGACAAATCAGAGGAACGTTGGACAGTGGGTTGGTGCTGCACAAGAGAACTCCTGCAGTCTAGCATTGAAGGAGGTGATGGTAGAAGGTGTATGTATTAGGTACTTGTAAAGTGCGCTAATCACCCGTAAGGGTCTCAAGGCGCTGCTCATTTTATCGACCTCGGAAGGATGAAAGGCTGAGTGGACTTTAAACCTGCAACCCTTGGGTTGCTACAGAGCTTAGTCACATTGCCTTAGCATGCTGAGCTATCTGAGCTATGCAAGAAGCAGGTCATTGTTGGACCTTAGGGAGCGGGCTGGAATATATTTATTGATTAGTGAGGACAGGTAGTGGAAGGCAGCGTTGGTAAAGGCTTTGTAGGTCAGGGTGAGAATTCTGAAAAAGTCAAAGAAGGGACTCACAGACATGTGCAACAGATACAGAGTGGTGGGAAAGGTGAATTAGACTGGCAGAGGCATTTAGCTTGCATTGAAGGGGGAGAGGCAAGAAAGAGGAAGGCTAGTTAGTAGGCTATTACAGTAGTCAAATCCGGAAATAACCAGGGAGTGGATTAGTTGCTTAGTGAAGATATTGCATAGGTGGTTGTGGCAGAATGAAGAGAGCTATTCGATGGGGTGGGGGTGAAGGACAGATTGGAGTCAAGTGTAACTGCAAGGCAGAATACTGTGGGTGATGGGGAGATAGTGGTGCCGCCATCAGTGATAGAAAAGTCTAAAATTTGAGTACAGCTAGAGGGGGGGATTAGAAGAAGCTCTGACTTGACATGTTAACCTTTAGGTGGTGAGCAAGATTTCCTCCAGGCACGCTCAGCAGTGTGGGAGTATTTTTAGAGGTAGAACTTTTGCTGAGAATTCTGGCAACATCTGTCTCAAATATATACTTAGTTTTCCCAATTACACATGGTTTACATTTTGGGTCAGAAAATAAGTGGTATTATTTATGGAGGAAGGTTATCCCACGTTAAAGGTTACAAGATGAAAGTAAAATGTTTGTGTAAAAGCGAAACTCGATCCACACTAATCTCACGACCAAGCTAACTTCTCCCCATAGACTTTAATAGGGGGCGCTGTTAAAAAAAACCTGACACTTAACACCACGTTAGACTTGCAGCTCTATATTTTCACATTCCATTGTCTTCTTCACATAGAAGAAAATGCTCTTTTTATTTTAAATATACATTTCTATATTCATCTGATTATTTTTTTTAATATATATATATATATATATATATATATATATATATACTGTATATAGAAATGTCCAAATGTAGGAGGGCACTCACAGGATTTGTATAGAAGCAACAAACAGTGTATTTTTATTTTCAAATTAATTTCACATTAATAGTAGATGTCGACGTTTCAACCCATTTGAGGGCCTTCTTCAAGACAATATACGATTATTGTAATGCAGCATGCATTACTCACAAACAAACTCCCAGCAGAGCAATGATATCAATGATATACATAAAATAGGCCCATAGGGAAACTTACCAAAGTTATCAACACACCACACAGAAAGCCTGACACTCACAAGCAGGAACACAGCTATTTTTAAAAGCAAAAATGGGAGAGTCAAAATGAAACTTTCAAGATTCAGATAGTGCACGCAATTTTCCATTTTACTTCGATTATCTAATTGTCTTTGTTCCCTTTGTATCCTTTTTTAGAAAAAAGCATACCTAGGTAGGCACTGAAACAGCAATGCCCTACTTGGAGCTAGCTGCTGATTGGTGAATGTCCTATATGCCTCTTGTTATTGACTCACTCAATGGGTTTAGCTAGCTTCCAGTAGTCCATTAATTTTCCTTAAACAAAAGATTCCAAGAGAATCAAGCAAATTAGATAATATAAAAATGTTAAGTTCCATGTCTTTTTATACAACAGAGTTGTTTTAAATGACAGGACTCAATGGGGCCTATTTATCAAGCCGTCAACTATGCTGCATTCGTCGGCACCAATACGCTCACCTAACATCGCCTAACATCCCTGCCACGGACCTGAAAACGTTCTCCATAGTTACCAAAAAAGCTGTCAAAAAGACACGCACCAAGTACGGGGCAATGAGCAGCGGACTGTTGTTAACTAACAGTCACCAATCTCGCTGCTCTTCGGCATTTTCACAGCTTTATTTGTATACTGTCACTAAACACCCACACTATACTAAACTGTTTAACCCCTATCCCGCCGCTCCCGGACCCCGCTTCAACTAAATAAAGTTATTAACCCCTAAACCGCCACTCCCGGAGCCCACCGCCACCTACAATATACTTATTAACCCCCAATCTGCCACCCCCTATACCGCTGCAACCTACATAAAGTTATTAACCCCTATCCTGCCACTCCCGGAGCCCACCGCAACTAGATAAATGTATTAAACCCTAAACCGCAGCCCCCCACATCGACATAAACTAAATTAACCTATTAATCCCTAAACCTAACAACTCGCTAACTTTATATTAAATATTAACTCATTCCTATCTTATAATAAATTTAAACTTACCTTTAGATTTAAATTAAACTATATTAAACTATATTAAACTATTAATCAATCAACCCTATTATACTAAAATTACATTAAACTATATTAAACTAATAATTAATCTACCCTAACTGCTATACTAAATTACAGTAAACTATATTAAACTAATAATTAACCTACCCTAGCTATTATAATAAAAATACATTAAACTATATTAAATTAATGATTACTCCAACCTATCTTTTAAACTAAAATTACATTAAACTATATTAAAATAGAAATTAATCTAACCTAACTTTTATACTAAAATTACATAAAACTACAAATTAAATTAACTATATTATATATTTAAACACCTAACCCTACTCAAATAATTTAAATCTACACAAAAAAATTACAAAGTTATAAAAAACTAAGTTACAAAAAATAACAAACACTAAGTTAGACAAAAAAATAAACACTGTTACAAAAAATAAAAAATAAATTATCAAAGCTTTAAACTAATTACACATAATCTAAGGGCCCTATGAAAATAAAAAAAGCCCTCCCAAAATAATAAACCCCCTAGCCTACAATAAACTACAATTAGCCCTTAAAAGGGCCTTTGCAGGGCATTGCCCCAAAGTAATCAGCTCTTTTACCTGTAAATAAAAAATACAAACATCCCCCCAACAGTAAAACCCAACACCCCCACAACCAACCCCCCAAATAAAAAGCTAACTAAAAAAAACTAAGCTCCCCATTGCCCTGAAAAGGGCATTTGGATGGGCATTGCCCTTAAAAGGGCATTTAGCTCTTTTGCAGCCCAAAACCCTAATCTAAAAATAAAACCCACTCAATAAACCCTTAAAAAATCCTAACACTAACCCCTGAAGTTCGACTTACAGTTTTGAAGATCCGACATCTATCCTATAAGAAGCCGGGAGAAGTCTTCATTGAAGCAGCAAGAAGTCCTCCAAGAAGTCGGCCGAAGTCTTCATCCAAGCCTGCAGAAGTGTTCACCCAGACGGCATCTTCTATCTATCTTCATCCATCCAGCGCGGAGCGGGTCCATCTTCAAGACATCCGACGCGGAGCATCCTCTTCTTCCGACGGACTAACGACGAATGAAGGTTCCTTTAAATTACATCATCCAAGATGGCATCCCTTAGATTCCGATTGGCTGATACTCTCGGGCAAAGTATCAGCCAATCGGATTACTTTCGGGCAATGCCCCGCAAAGGCCCTTTTAAGGGCTATTTGTAGTTTATTGTATGCTAGGGGGTTTATTATTTTGGGGGGGGGGGGCTTTTTTATTTTCATAGATTAGGTGAAATTAGTTTAAAGCTTTGATAATTTATTTTTTATTTTTTGTAATTTACTGTTTATTTTTTTGGTGTAACTTAGTGTTTGTTATTTTTTGTAACTTAGTTTTTTGTAACTGTAATTTTTTAGTGTAGATTTATGTTATTTGAGTAGGGTTAGGTGTTTAAATATATAATATAGTTAATTTAATTTGTAGTTTTATGTAATTTTAGTATAAAAGTTAGGTTAGATTCATTTTTATTTTAATATAGTTTAATGTAATTTTATTATAATAGGGTAGATTAATTCATAGTTTAATATAGTTTAATTTAGATCTAAAGGTAAGTTTACATTTATTATAAGATAGGGATGAGTTAATATTTAATGTAAGGTTAGCAGGTTGTTAGGTTTAAGAGTTAATAGTTTAATTTAGTTTATGGCGATGTGGGGGGCTGGCGGTTTAGGGGTTAATAGGTTTAGTAAGTGGTAGTGATTTGGGAGGCCAGGGGTTAATAACTTTATTTAGTTGCGGTGGGCTCCGGGAGCGGCGGGATAGAGGTTAATAACTTTTATTTAGGTGGCGGCGGTGTTAGGGCAGCAGATTAGGGGTTAATAAGTATAATGTAGGTGGCGGCGGTGCAGGGGGCAGCAGATTAGGGGTTAATAAGTATAATGTAGTTGGCGGCAGTGTAGGGGGTGGCAGATTAGGGGTGTTTAGACTTGGGGTTTATGTTAGGGTGTTAGGTGTAAACATAACTTTTATTCTTACATAGAAATTAATGGGATATCGGGCAGCAGCGAACATAAGCTTTCACTGCTTTCAGACTCCTATGGCATACGCAGCCTCCAGGGCCGCGGATTGAAAACCAGTTATGCTGGGCTGGAATAGTGGCAAGCGTACCTGGTAGATTTTTGATAACTAGCAATAGTAGTCAGATAGTGCCGAATTTGCATTCGGAACATCTGTAGTGACGTAAGAATCGATCTGTGTCGGACTGAGACCGGCGGATCGTATGTTACGTCACAAAATTCTACTTTTGCCGGTCTGTAGCCTTTGATAAATAAGGCGAATCAGGTTCGCCACAATTACGCTGCAGAATTCCAGCGTATTTGCGGTTGATGGCTTGATAAATAGGCTACAATGTCTTGTGTTATATACATTTGTTTCTAAATTTGCATTTTAGCATTTTAAATCTGAAATACAGAGAAGCCTCAAAACTACTGTATTTGTAAGAAGTATTTGAAAATTTTAAACATTCAATATTTTTTTTTATCTTCTCTACCTACCTACACAGAAACATACTGCACTTTGACATTTTTATTATGATATTGTAAATAAATCTTGAAAAAAAAAAAAAAAAAAAAAAAAAAAAAAGAGAATGCAAGAATATTTAATGATTTGTGACTTTTATGAGGTTAATTCAAATTTTACACATTTCTCAAAGGTGTTGGATTTCTTAAGATGCCATATGTTATACGTGTTGTTAGTTACTATAAGATTTATCATTTAAGTATAGACACAATCTGGCATTCAAACAGAAAAAATATATTATTATTTATTTATTTTTTAGTTATTTGTTAAGCTGGACATTAAAGGGACATAAAACAGGTTGAGATCTGTGCATATCCTAAAAGGCCTAATTAATTAAAAATATTTTACAAAAAAAAATGTTTCAAAATTGCTGGCAAATAAGCAAAATGAATTACATAGCTAAGCTGCCTGGGGCAGAAAATTCCACCCCCACCCCCCCCATCAGTGTTTAGACACAGGCATTGTATTTTAATGAGTTCACAACTTCTAGGCATGCTCCAGCAGATAATCTCTATTCACTTTTGCATTCTACCAAAAGCAACCATAGATATAGATAAAGCCATAAAAGAAATTGTGTGGGGGGAGTTAGAGCTGTACAATTCAGAAACTAAAAAGAAAGGGTTAATGGCGAGGCACTGCAATATAACTTTGCAGGTAAAGTAATTAAAGTACATATTATTATATTTTGTCCCAACTCTACCCTATTGTTTTCTTTCATGATTCATATAGAGCATTCAAATTTACACAACTTTCGAATTTACTTATTTCATCTAATTTGCTTTGCTCACTTGGTATTTTTTTTAAAAAAAAAAAAACATACTTAGGCAGGCTCAGGAACTGGGAGCTAGCTGCTGATTGGTGGCTGCATGTAAATGCATATTTTTATTGGCTAACCGATGTGTTCAGCTTGTAACCAGTTGTGCATTGCTGCTCCTTCAGAGTGAAGCAAAATCTGTAATAGAAGTAAATTGGAAAGTTCTTTTAAAATGTATGCTCTGTCAGAATCATAAAAGAAAAAATGTGTTTCATGCCCCTTTAAATGCATAGTAATATATGAGCAATTAAGTTCCGCCCGCAATAAGTATTTTAAAAAAAAAATAACCGTCCGCAATAAAAAAAACTAACCGACTGCAATAAAAAAAAATAACCATCCGCAATAAGTAATAAAAAAAAAAAAAAAAAACGCCCTATGAACTATTAAGAAAAAAATAAACTAACCGCCCGCACAAAGTATTAAGAAAAAAAAATACACAATAAAATGATTAACCCCTAAGTCCGCCAACTACATCGCAAACTACCTAATATATCTATTAACTCCTAAACCGCCAAGCTCCACAACGCAAAAAACGAATTTAATGACTAAGCCCCCTAACCTAACACCCCCTACATTAACCCCTTAGTTACATTAAAAATGACTACATTACAATTAAAATAAAATTAAAAAAAAAATTACATTACATTAATCTAAATTTACAGAAAATAAAAAAGGCTAACATTACAAAAAATAATAAACAACACTATCCAAAATAAAAAATAAAAAATAAAAAACAACCCCTAATCTAAGAATAAACTACCAATAGCCCGTAAAAGGGTTTTTTGAAGGGCATTGCCCCAAGTTGATTGGGTTGAGTGATTGGGTTGATTGACACACCCTGCTCGCACCATAATAAATAGGCCCCATAGACTGCCCTCTGGGCAGGTTTATCAACTAGTATATATATAAATATATATACATATATATATATGTTTTGTATATGTCTAGGGTGATTACATAAGCCTGTGCACCCTTCCTTTGTTCCCAGTTTGTTTGGATTTGAGAGCTTGCATTGTGTGGTTGTTTAGGGTCCCAGGTATTGGAAAGAACCTTGATGTGGTAGCTGGGCTTGTCCCATTTGGCCAAATGCGGTAACTAACCTTTCCATTTTTGCTTTTAAATCTTAGCTGAGAGCTTGTAAGTGAGTGCTGGACTTTCTCTGTGTGTTGTATTAATTTGTTTAAAAATTTCCCTATGGTTCTTGCACCCAGACCTGTCTGGGGTTAACTGCCTGTGACTCTGGGGACAGCACAGCTTCCTGTGAGTGCCCGTGGCCACCCAGGGCTGAGCATGTTACAGGGTCATGGGATGTGTACCCGGTCCGGTATGAGAGTGCAGTCCTCTTCTGTGTTTTGTATATGTCTAGGGTGATTACATAAACCTGTGCATCCTTCCCTTGTTCCCAGTTTGTTTGGATTTGAGAGCTTGCATTGTGTGGCTGTTAAGGGTCCCAGGTATTGGAAAGGATCTTGATGTGGTACCTGAGCTTGTCCCATTTGGCCAGATGCGGTAACTAACCTTTCCATTTTTGCTTTTAATCTTAGCTGAGAGCTTGTAAGTGAGTGCTGGACTTTCTCTGTGTGTTGTATTCATTTGTTTTCTAATTTCCCTATGGTTCTTGCACCCATACCTGTCTGGGGTTAACTGCCTGTGGCTCTGGGGAAAGCACAGCTTCCTGTGAGTGCCAGTGGCACCCAGGGCTGAGCATGTTGCAGGGTCAGGGGATGTGTACCCGGTCCGGTATGAGAGTGCAATTCTCTTACGTGTTTTATATATATATATATATATATATATATATATATATATATATATATATACACACTCACACCTTTGAGCCCTTCCCGGTCAGACACCTTATCATATACGGTTAGTTAAAAAATTTTAACACTTTATTTAACATATATACAAAGACAGACAATTTACTTAAATCGGATCACTGTATAGAAACAAACAGTCATAAATTGTTTCTATATATTGTCATTCCAAGTGACCCAACTCTAACATCATAAAACCAAACCTAAACCGAAAGGTAAAGGTAAAATATAAGGGCTACGTGCTCTAGAAAATACTATAGTGGTGTAGTTTTTATTGAGTAGGTTTCAAGTATAAATCATACAGTGCTCACACAGGCTATGCGCTCAAAGGCGTCCTCCTACCTGCGTACTGCTGAGATTTAACTCAGTCAGCCGATTTCTAGCTGATCCCTATCAATCGATATCTCAACATTCATACAGTCTCAGTGTATCTGTCGGGGTTTAAATAAAACTAAAGTTGCTTAGTTTTTAGAGAATATATATATGTATTAGCGATTTCAGTTCTAAGTGCTTATCATCACTACTTGAACCAGTTCTGAAAAATATATTGGCACCATAAGACCTTTTATCAAATCAGATTATTGCCCTTAGATCGCTATATATATATTTATGAAAGTAAACGCTCTTAGAGCGGCAACAATAGTAACCAAACAGATTTTTCGTAACTTAGTTTCTAACGCTAGAGTTCCAGAGCACGCCCACCGACGCGTTTCGTCACTTGTACGTGACTTCGTCAGGGCATAGGGCCCGCCCAGCCTCAAGTGCCGTCTTTTATCCTCCATAGTTGCCATGGTAACGGCTTGTGTATTGCGGAAGTGTCCACCGCAATATCTACGGCTAATAAGTGTTACTCTCCGATATTACTGTTAGGTAATGTGTGATATGTCCGGTGTAGGCAAATTCCATGTCATTAATCTCAGATTGTTATACGGAGCATTTATGCAGTAATAGGAAGCTATCCTCCGACTGAGGAGGCTGGGCGGAGCTATCCTCCGACGGCACTTGAGGCTGGGCGGGCCCTATGCCCTGACGAAGTCACGTACAAGTGACGAAACGCGTCGGTGGGCGTGCTCTGGAACTCTAGCGTGGTGTTAGAAACTAAGTTACGAAAAATCTGTTTGGTTACTATTGTTGCCGCTCTAAGAGCGTTTACTTTCATAAATATATATATAGCGATCTAAGGGCAATAATCTGATTTGATAAAAGGTCTTATGGTGCCAATATATTTTTCAGAACTGGTTCAAGTAGTGATGATAAGCACTTAGAACTGAAATCGCTAATACATATATATATACTCTAAAAACTAAGCAACTTTAGTTTTATATAAACCCCGACAGATACACTGAGACTGTATGAATGTTGAGATATCGATTGATAGGGATCAGCTAGAAATCGGCTGACTGAGTTAAATCTCAGCAGTACGCAGGTAGGAGGACGCCTTTGAGCGCATAGCCTGTGTGAGCACTGTATGATTTATACTTGAAACCTACTCAATAAAAACTACACCACTATAGTATTTTCTAGAGCACGTAGCCCTTATATTTTACCTTTACCTTTCGGTTTAGGTTTGGTTTTATGATGTTAGAGTTGGGTCACTTGGAATGACAATATATAGAAACAATTTATGACTGTTTGTTTCTATACAGTGATCCGATTTAAGTAAATTGTCTGTCTTTGTATATATGTTAAATAAAGTGTTAAAATTTTTTAACTAACCTTATCTAATTTAATAGTGCCTAATTCAGCACTTAGCTTAAATGCTACAAATCCTTGAATTCCTTCCCTAACCAACCACCTTATCATATACCTTATTACTTTAAAGCAATGTTAACACCACTTATTTAAAAAAAAAAAAAAAAAGAGTTTATAATATATATGTTGTTTATAAAAATTAAAAAAAAAATTTGAGTGAAGAACAATGCTATTTAAAATATTTCTTAATGCACCTTCGGCTTTAGTGCACTTTGCTTAGCACTGTTTAGTGCTCGATTAAAAGCATGACGTTAATGCACCTGATTCTTTAGCATGATAATTGTTTTCTTTCAACTTGCAATACGAGTGCAAAAATAAGAGTGTTATTAATTTAACTTGATCAGTGTTATTGCTTAAGAGTGCTAATATTTTTGACCTCCACTATCTAATCTAGGCCTTTATGGGAAGATTAATGGCCCTTCAAATTAAATAGTGATGAAGAAGTGGGTGTGATTTTTGCAATGTTTTTAATAATATATAACATGGCATATTGATTGGCTGTCTTTCTATAATATAACATTTATTTCAAACTTTCATTTATTACAGGCAACAATTATGTTTGTTGCCATAAATTAAAACATTATCCCTTTAAAAAATGTAATGCATTAGTCCATCTGACATTGATCATCAAAAATATTTTGCAGCTTTTACATTACCTACACTAGATTGGTTAAACTCATGTAAAGTTTCCGTTAAAGTATTTTTGCTCATCTTTTAGAATCTATTGGGATGGAAGCAGCAAATGGCAAAAAAGATACATAATCAAAAATGCAGGGTAACATAATGATAAGGTTTATAATATTGGGAGGACAATCAGAATTAGTTTAATGTAAAGGGAGTATACATAATGTAAAGGATTACTTATTTTTGCACCTTTAGATTTTAGATTTTCCTTTGGTCCAGGTTAAGGATGCCTTAAATAAAAAGGGATTTAGGGCCTGATAATCTAAAGCAGTGTTACTCAACCGCGGTCATCAAGTACCCCCAACAATCCAGGTTTGTATTATTGCTGAACCAGTGCCCAGGTGAAGTAATTAGCTGATTAGTAACACCATGGTTACTAACCTGCTCTCAACCTTAAGCTGATTATCTCACCTGTGCACTGGTTCAGCTATAAAATCTTCTTCCTACAAAAAAAAAAAACATGGCAAAAGCAAAAATGTTAAAAACATGACGATGATTACAATACATATTCTAGCATTATACAATAAAATGCATATAAATAAAACACTGTATACACTTGTATTTTATTATGTCTTTATTAACAATGGAGATCACAGACATAACAAATGTATAGGTGTTCCATGGGAGTTTGATGGGTGTTCCATGGGAGTAACCTGTATATTAACAAGAAAAACATTGCCTTGAGTTTGTAATATTCAAAGCACTGCCCTCCATCTTAGATACACCTTTTCAGCCATGTCGGTCTTGCCAGCTTTTCAGTGGCGAGATTTTCCAGTGTGTAAAATCTTTGACATGTACAGTGAAACTAAGTTTACTAACGTATGTATTATTTGAAGTGTTAATACACAGAAACCGTGTTTTTGTTTTTGTTTTAGCAAACACACAGGGGCCAATTTAACATTGCACAAGCAGTTCTGGTGAACTGCTTGTGCAGTGCCGCCCCCTGCAGATTCGCGGGCAATCGGCCGCTAGCAGGGGGTGTCATTCAACCCGATCATATCAGATCAAGTCGTAAGACTGCTGCTTCTTAACTGCTCTTTCCAGCAAGCCTGAAGGCTGGCGCGGAAATAGTTTCATCAGGGGTCATTCAGCCCTTGATAAATTGGCCCCACAGTCTATGTTGTGTAATAAAACTTGAAATACAGCCCCCCCCCCCACTGCCGAGATTGCAGATGAGTGGCAATGTGGGCGGACTTTAGCTGAAGCTGTGATCCCTATTGTTTCCTATGGGAGACACATTGCCACTCGGCAGAATAGAGAAGATGAGCCCACTTTTTCAAAATATGTCTCCAGACCTACGGATTACAAGACTGGCGAGGCCGAAAAGGCAATTTCTCATGGGTCTGACGATGTATTGCTCAATTAAAAAATTTAAATTGATCGCAAAATATTTAACACTTTTACTTTACCTTCAGTTAAACATTATGGGCTATTACATTACACGGGTCATTGCTGAGCCTTGGAACTACTAAACCTAAAAGAAAAACTTGCAGCATCCTGGTCTGTACAGTGAGAAATTACAGTTTTAAAAGAAGAGGCTCATCAGTTTAAATGTTTTACAGTGTTAGAAATGTTTAAAAGCCATAAAGTCCCAGCGGAAATCGATAAAATAACAATGTTGTTGTTCTTTTAAAAAATATAAAATATAAAACCTAAATGGGCAGTTTTGTGGTTTATATATGAGCGGTCAAAATGACTTTACCAGAGCTTTTCACTTTGGTTACTATTTCCAGTGTTTGTGTTATCATCACTTGAGTACAAGGGGTAGATTTATTATATGGCGGGTGGAAATAATTCACTGTAGAGAATCATGTCCACCCGACATCACTAAATGCCAACAGCATACGCTGTCGGCATTTAACATTGCGCAAGCATTTCTTGTGAAATGCTTGGGCAATGCCGCCCCCTGTACATTCGTAGCCAATCGACCGCTAGCAGGTGGTGTCAATCATCCCGATCGGATCGGGATGATTGCAGTCCGCCACGACAAGTTAAGGAGCAGCGGTCTTACGAGCGCTGCTTCTTAACTTAAGTTTCAAGGGAAAAGGAAACTTTGGGGGTAGATTGCATTATCTGCTGCTTGTTAAATCTACCCCCAAGGGTTAACCATAGATTTGTAATTAGGGATGGGCGAATGTGTAAATTTTCGAATTTCGAATGTAGAACGAATGTTAAATCCGAATGTCGATAAGAACGAATATTCTTAAAAATTCTAAAATCGAATGTTATTTACAGTTTTCGAATGTCACTTTCGAATTTGAATGTTTATAATTATATCGAATATCCACATTCGAAATTTCGAATTTAACATTCTATTTAACAAATACTATTCAGAAGTTCAATAGTTCATGTGGTAGGGCGGGAATCTAGTAAATTGATACATAATAGATACAAATATATCATTTTGAATGTTTCTATATAGAATATTGCGTAATTTGAATATTACATTTAAAGAAAGCATTAGAAATACTATTACAAACATATAAATTCGAATTTTTCGAATTCCAATATTGCATAATTCAAATATTACATTTAAAGAAAAAGCATTAGAAATACTATTACAATCTAAATTCGAATTTTTCAAAAAGAATATTTTCAAATGTAATCGTAAAATTCGAAACCGAACATTCGAAAATCGAATGTTAGAATGTTATGTAAACATTCGAAATTTGATTCGAATGAACGAATGTGTTAAAATTTGTGCCGTTTTTCGAATGTTGCGAAACATTCGCCCATCCCTATTTGTAATACAAAAGGGAGTTTCCACTTTGTGCTCATCAGGGAAAGTAAAGAGTAAATTACAGTTTCTAGTGCTAAAAATATTGTGACCTTTTTATTATTATTATTATTATCAGGTATTTATAAAGCGTCAGCAGATTACGCAGCGCTATACAAGTAATAATAAAACATTACAGGGATGCATTACATACACAAACAAACAAGTACAGCATTGGGGTACATTATAGTTGTAGGTGCAATAATTGAGTTATACAAAAAGAGAGGAATGCCCTGCCCTTGACCTTGCGATCACATTTGTGCCTCTCGTGGTAATGAATGCATTACACATTTTATCTAGGCCAGGCTCCTTTAAACCATGGGTCAGGATGTGTGATGTGTGTGTGTTATATAAGAGTGTATGTGTGTGTTATTACCTTATAAAACACTTTCAAATTTGACTTTAAAATTGCAGCTATCTTGTTTTTTATCACTTCAGAAATTTTCAGATCAAGCATAAAATGAGGGTCGCGAAGGTTATGTGGTATCATTGCACTGGGTCTTGGGGAAAAAAGGTTTGAACAACTCTGATATAGGCCATAGTTTTTATTTACATACGAATGCCTGAAGGAAATTATATTGAAAAGGGAAGAGGTTATAAAAATTCACAGACCTTATGGAATATACTAAACCTAATATAATACACTACATTGTATTTTTCTCCTTATTTATAGATAATGCACTTCTAGATATTGTTGGCTGTATGACAAGATGTTTAATTAGCTATTGGCAGAATAAAGTATCTAGGGGTTGTCTAGTCTCTTGTATTTTTTGTTTATTATTTATGTTTGTATAATTTACTGTATTAAAACACACAGGAGTAGCACTAAAAATGCAGTCAAGGTCTTACAATTAATAATATTGTTTACAAAATATATATGAAATATACAAAATACACAATAAATATTAAAGACAGAATATATATAACCAGCCCTGGTATCCTTATTGGAATCACATTTAAGTTAAAACCCTTTCTGAAGGTATATACAAATCTAGCATTGGATCAAGATATATAGCACACGTATCTTAGATATTGATAATACAATACTGGGTGTATTAAAACATTGGACATGTGTCACTGTAAGAGGTGTGGTAATACTTTCTAGTGAGCAGTTCCACGGTCAGTGCATTGCTCACTGGTTATTCTTTAATTTCCTCTGATATCTCCTTGCGAGTGGCTGTCTTACTGCGGTTCCTCACTTGGTCCAGATACCGCACTTCAAAAACCTCCACAGTCCTTAATGATGGTGATCAGTTAAATAATCCTCTGTGTGTGTGGTATACCACAAAACAACTGAAATTCACAGGTGCCAATAACGGTACACCTCTACGCATTTCAGCTCCACCTGAGCCTTTATCAAGAGTCACTTTTGATGACTGCAACACGTTCCAAAAAAGTTGGGACAGGGGCAATTTAGGACTAATAGCGATGTGAAAAGTTTAAATAAGAAGGTGATGTGAAACAGGTGAGGCAATCGAGTAATCATAGTAAATAAGGAGCCTCCAAAAAAGGCCTAGTCCTTCAAGTATGGGTCAAGGCTCGCCAATCAGCCAACAGATGCATCAGCAAATAATCCAACACATTGAAAATAACATACCCCAAAGACAAATCGGTATGATTTTGGTCATATATAATTAAAAGATTCAAGGAATCCGGTCAAATCTTGTTGCATAAAGGGCAAGGCCAAAAACCACTTTTGAATGTGAGTGAGCTCCGATTCTTCAGACATCACTGTCTCAAAAACCGTCATGAGTCTGTAATGGATATCCTGACATGGGTTCGGGAATTCTTTGGTAAACTTTTGTCAGTTAACACCATTTAACGCTGCATCCACAAATGCAAGTTAAGGCTTTAATATGCAAAGCAGAAGCCATACATTAACACTGTACAGAAGCGCTGCTGACTTCTCTGGGTTCGGCCTCATCTGAGATGAGGTAGCACAGGGGAATCCTATTTTGTGGTACAACAAGTCAACATTTCATTTTTTTTGGAAAAAACAGCCATTGTGTTATCTAGGCCAAAGAGGAAAAGGACCATCCAAGCTGTTATCAGCGTCAGGTCTTAAAGCCAACATCTGTCATGGTATGGGGTGTGTCAGTGCCCATACATTTTGGAGAAACATATGCTGCGAACCAGACGTCTTCTTTTCCAGGGAAGTCCCTACAATTTCCCGCAGAACAACGCTAAACCATATTCTGCCCGGATTGCAAGCGCATGGTTGTGTAAGCAGAGAGAGTGCTGGTGCTAGCATGGCCTGCCTGAAATCCTAACCTGTCTCTGATTGAGAATGTGTGGCACATTATGAAGCGCAAAATAAGGCAACGAAGGCCCTGTACAGTTGTGCAGCTGAAGACATGCATAATGGATGAATGGGGCAAAATTCTGTTTGCTAAACTTAACCAACAGTGCTTAAATGCTTAATAAGTGTTATTAAAAGAAAAGGTGATGTTACAAAGTGGTAAACAGTCAACTGTCCCAACTTTTTTGGAGTGTGTTGCAGTCATCAGATTTTAAATGTATATTTTAAAAAAACATTAAATTCACAAAGTAAAATATCAAATAATAATGTATTAGTAATGTGTTTTCAATATAGTACAGGGCGAATTGAATTTTGAATTTTTAAATTACTTTTTTTGTTTGCTTTTTTGCATTTTCCATACTGTCCAAACTTTTTCGGAATTGGGGTTGTATCTGATGATTTGCCAGTCTGTTAGAAATGCTATTAGAATGGGTTTTTTTTTAATCTGAAAACAATCCCAACCTGGTTTTTCCCTTATTTTGTAATGATTTCTCATGACTGGCACATTATTTACTCATCAGATACTTGCAGAAATATTGCATTAGGATCACTTGTAATATTCCAATCAGCCAGAAAACTATTTTGCATGGGATTTAAAATCAATTTTGAGTTACCTGATACAACAGTTACTTTCTTAACCACTTAGATGCGCATGACGAGGCATCCTCGTCATGCACATCTCTTCTGCAGTGCAGATGACAAACACAGGTTCATCATCCAGGGGGGCCCCCTTCTGATCCGGATCCTGGGGACCACTGAACTGCATATATGGGTAAAGGAGACTGCAGCTCCTTTCCTCATCTCTGTATCTTCCCTGTAGGCCTTGTGATGTCACCACCAGCACCCGTGTTTATGTCACAAGTGTGCAAGATTAACTGCCAAGATTTGCAGTGAGAGACAACTAGCCAGGGGGCTGGAGAAGTGGGCTTTGCAAAACCTTATCTCAGCACCCAGGCCACTTACAAAGACAAGTGACCCTTCATTTTAAAGAGGGGAGTCCACACTTTCTGTAAGTTGCAGGTAATTGCCATAAAACAGAGAATACCTGCAGCAGCATTGAAAATGCTGTTTAATCTAAGGGAGAAGTGTCTCTAATGAAGCCCCTCTCTCGACTCTATTTGGGTTAGATGGACAAGTGAGCTCTTATTTGAAAGTTATTATCCCTTCTTTCAAATGAGGGGTCACTTCCCCCCTAGGATGCAGGATATCACCATAAAAAATGGTGGTCACCTGCCCTACTAAAAACAAAATTATTTCTAGTGGTGGGGGAGGGGGGCAACTAAAGAGCCCCCTATCCCCCATATGTTTTAACTAGAATGGTATGAGACCACAATAGTGAATTACCCTTTTTCAAATTAGGGGACATTCCCTCTAATTTTTAGGTGATCACCTGTCCCAAGTAGACAGCAATACTCTTTTTGAGGAGGGGGCACTTTTAGATCCCCCATTTAACCCCATAAAGCACAAAGGTGTTTGAGACCCTAGTCTAAAAGAAGGGAACCCCTCTTTCCAGTATGGGGTCTCACAAGCTTGGCATTAGTAGGTGATTGTCATTTTTATTCCAATCACCTACCTAATGTATTTACTGTGTGGGTTGGGGAAAAGGGCTGCAAAAGTGACCCTATCCCTTAAAGAAAACATACAACACAATACACCCAATACCCCTCACATGAAAGAGGATATTGCCCATAATCAAATGAGTTGTCTCATGCTTCTTTAAATAGCAGGAGAGTTCTATACAAATATCAATCACCTGTATAAATGGTAACTTTTACAGTCATCTGATCTATAAAAGGGACCCTTGCACCCCAAAATATGCACTACCCCAAGGCAAGTGACCCCTCTTACAGGAGGGAGTCACATGTCCAGTGGTTATCCAATGACCACTGTGTTAACAATTATAACATATCAAAACCCTAAGCACATGGAACAATATCAATAGGGTATCCCCTATGTTGCTCACTACAATACTAGTTCCCAATACATACATAACTTACATAAACTTGAGACCCCTTATTTAAAAACAGCAATCCTTGCCTTTCAAATGAGCGGTTCTGTGTCCACCTACTGCCAGCTGTTTGTCAGAACAATGACAAATACTACCATCTTTGGTTTTATTTTTGGGGATCTGGTGTTTTTTAAGAGTCCTTTATTACCCCTCACTATAACAACATATCATAATACCCCGCTTTTGAAAGAGTGAGGGGTCACAATTCAAATAAGGCGTGTCATGTCCTTATAGCTATGAAGTGATTGTTATAGTAAGATTTGTTGTACGATGATTATCTGAGCTAATAATAAAATAAAAGGATTAAAACATATGGTAGAACTGACAGAATGAGGTTTATTTATCAGAGGTCTTGTGGACCTGATCCGACAGTGCGGATCAGGTCCGCAAGACCTCGCTGAATGTGGAGAGCAATACGCTCTCCGTATTCAGCATTGCACCAGCAGCTCACAAGAGCTGCTGGTGCAATGCCGCCCCCTGCAGACTCGCAGCCAATCGGCTGCCAGCAGGGAGGTGTCAATCAACCTGATCATACTCGATCGGGTTGAATTGTGGCGATTCCTGTCAGCCTGCTCAGAGTAGGCGGACAGGGTTATGGAGCAACGGTCTTTAGACCATACGGAGCTTGATAAATGGGCCTCAATGTATAAATGGGTGATATTTTGTGAAATTCTATTTAGGATGACTTTTAAAATATTTTTTGCTTTTCTGATTGATTTTGTACAGGGATGGGAACCTGAATACAGTTTACAAATGGGTTAAACCACCCATCAAGGAATTCAAAATTTTGTGTAATTTTAAATGTATGTAATATTTGTATGGTTAGATATTTTATACCTACTCGTCTGCATAAAATTGCAAGATGGTGAATAGTGACACAAATAATAATTGTTCTCTTGTTTGTTTTAACCATAAAGTATAAAATCATGAATGTTTCTGTTTTGGGAAGGTGAACTGATGATAAATGTGGGGCAATAAAATGACTCCCATGCTGTACACCTCAGAAAAATACACAAAAATGTTAATTTTTTGGAATTTCATATGGTGGCATTTTCTCATCTTATTATATTTCTGCAAACTAAACTTGTTTTCTAAAAATGCCTGGTCTGGTTAAAAAACTAAAATTTGAGTGGGTACCACACAGAAAAAAGTAAAAAGTATGCGTAAATGCAATGAGGGCGAAACAACTAAAACACCTCTAGCAGAGGGGTGTGAAAATGCCCCAGCAATGAAAGGGTTAAAAACCCTCTTAAAAATGTATTTTGGTCTGTTC
Source organism: Bombina bombina (assembly GCF_027579735.1). Lineage (NCBI taxonomy): Eukaryota > Metazoa > Chordata > Amphibia > Anura > Bombinatoridae > Bombina > Bombina bombina. The sequence goes on from NC_069499.1 coordinate 674,036,550, forward strand.
AGTGTGGTGGTACTTGTCTGTTTAGTGGGGTGGTACTTGGGTCAATCACAATCCTTTAAAAAACTTACCAAATTATTTATCTACTAAAATGTGGTTTTCTGTAGAAAAACAGTTGATAAATGGTGGCTATTGTTTTCTTTTACGTTGGCTGTGCACATTTTAATTCCATGTTAGTCTGTAAAAACTCTTAGGCCTAGATTTGGAGTTTGGCGGTAGCCGTGAAAACCAGCGTTAGAGGCTCCTAACGCTGGTTTTAGGCTACCTCCGGTATTTAGAGTCAGTCAAAAAAGGGTCTAACGCTCACTTTTCAGCCGCGAATTTTACATAGCGCAGATCCCCTTACGTCAATTGCGTATCCTATCTTTTCAATGGGATTTTTCTAACTCCGGTATTTAGAGTCGTGTCTGAAGTGAGCGTTAGAATTCTAACGACAAAATTCCAGCCGCAGAAAAAAGTCAGTAGTTAAGAGCTTTCTGGGCTAACGCCGGTTCATAAAGCTCTTAACTACTGTACTCTAAAGTACACTAACACCCATAAACTACCTATGTACCCCTAAACCGAGGTCCCCCCACATCGCCGCCACTCGATTTAATTAATTTATTGATAGTGTAGTGTTAGGTTTAATTGTTACTTAGGTTAGGATTTATTTTACAGGTAAATTTGTAATTATTTTAACTATTTTAGCTATTAAATAGTTCTTAACTATTTAATAGCTATTGTACCTGGTTAAAATAAATACAAAGTTACCTGTAAAATAAATATTAATCCTAAAATAGCTATATTTATATTGTAGCTATATTAGGATTTATTTTACAGGTAAGTATTTATCTTTAAATAGGAATAATTTATTTAATAAGAGTTAATTAATTTTGTTAGATTAAAATTATATTTAATTTAGGGGGGTGTTAGTGTTAGGGTTAGACTTAGCTTTAGGGGTTAATACATTTATTAGAATAGCGGTGAGCTCCAGTTGGCAGATTAGGGGTTAATAATTGAAGTTAGGTGTCGGCGATGCTAGGGAGGGCAGATTAGGGGTTAATACTATTTATTATAGGGTTAGTGAGGCGGATTAGGGGTTAATAACTTTATTATAGTAGCGCTCAGGTCCGGTCGGCAGATTAGGGGTTAATAAGTGTACGCAGGTGGAGGCGACGTTGTGGGGGGCAGATTAGGGGTTAATAAATATTATATAGGGGTCGGCTGTGTTAGGGGCAGCAGATTAGGGGTACACAGGGATAATGTAAGTAGCGTCGGTTTACGGAGCGGCAGATTAGGAGTTAAAAATAATATACAGGGGTCAGCGATAGCGGGGGCGGCAGAATAGGGGTTAATAAGTGTAAGGTTAGGGGTGTTTAGACTCGGGGTACATGTTAGAGTGTTAGGTGCAGACGTAGGAAGTGTTTCCCCATAGCAAACAATGGGGCTGCGTTAGAAGCTGAACGCGGCTTTTTTGCAGGTGTTAGGTTTTTTTTCAGCTCAAACAGCCCCATTGTTTCCTATGGGGGAATCGTGCACGAGCACATTTTTGAGGCTGGCCGCGTCCGTAAGCAACTCTGGTATCGAGAGTTGCAGTTGCAATAAATATGCTCTACGCTCCTTTTTTGGAGCCTAACGCTGACATTATATGGACTCTCAATACCAGAGTTATTTTAAAGGTGCGGCCAGAAAAAAGCCAGCGTTAGCTACGCGGGTCCTTACCGACAAAACTCTAAATCTAGCCGTTAGAAAAGCATGGTTTTGTTTAAAGTGTTTTGCATGGATACTATATCAAAAAGTCCAGGATAGCTTAACTGCAAATAGAGCTTCAAATGGGTTGGAATGTCATAGAAAAGAAAGCCAAAAATTAGTAAGTTGAATTTGAAGCTCTCACAAAAAAAGAGGCATACAAAAGAATATAGGAACTGTTGCATTTGATATTTATGCTGAATGTGACTGTAATATGTAAATTATAACTGCACATTAATTCAGCTATAGTGTATGTTGGCCGGACAGTTCAAACTTAAAGGGACATACAACCCAAAGTTTTTCTTTCATGGTTCAGAGCATTTAATTTTAAACAACTTTCCAATTACTTATTACTTATACAGACATCCCAACCTGCAAAAACTAATTTCAGGGAGGTGCCCCTCCCTATACTACCTCACTGCATGCCAACCCCACTATAGTATGTCACTGTACCACCTCTGTATAGTACCTCACTGTACCACCTCACTATAGTACCTCACTGTAACACCTCACTATAGTACCTCACTGTTACACCTCACTATAGTACCTCACTGTACCATCTCTATGTAGTACCTAACTGTACCACCCCACTATTGTATAATTCAGAATGCCTCAGTGCTCTGATTATGAAATAGTGGAAAATGTTATCACATTCTAGAGTATAGGAGTCTGCACAATATTGAGTATAGGAGTCTGAACAATATAGAGTATGGGAGTCTGCACAATATAGAGTATGGGAGTCTGCACAATATAGAGTATGAGAGTCTGCACAATATAGAGTATAGGAGCCTGCGCAATATAGAGTATAGGAGTCTGCACAATATAGAGTATGGGAGTCTGCACAATATAGAGAATGGGAGTCTGCACAAAATAGAGAATGGGAGTCTGCACAATATAGAGAATGGGAGTCTGTACAATATAAAGTTTGGGAGTCTGTACAATATAGAGTATTGGAGTCTGCACAATATAGAGTTTGGGAGTCTGCACTATATAGAGTATGGGAGTCTGTACAATATAGAGCTTGGGAGTCTTTACAATATAGAGTTTGGGAGTCTGTACAATATAGTGTTTGGGAGTCTGTGCAATATAGAGTTTAGGAGTCTGCACAATATAGAGTATGGGAGTCTGCACAATATAGAGAATGGGAGTCTGCACAAAATAGAGAATGGGAGTCTGCACAATATAGAGAATGGGAGTCTGTACAATATAAAGTTTGGGAGTCTGTACAATATAGAGTATTGGAGTCTGCACAATATAGAGTTTGGGAGTCTGCACTATATAGAGTATGGGAGTCTGTACAATATAGAGCTTGGGAGTCTTTACAATATAGAGTTTGGGAGTCTGTACAATATAGAGTTTGGGAGTCTGTGCAATATAGAGTTTAGGAGTCTGCACAATATAGAGTATGGGAGTCTGCACAATATAGAGAATGGGAGTCTGTACAATATAGAGTTTGGGAGTCTGTACAATATAGAGTTTTGGAGTCTGTACAACATAGAGAATGGGAGTCTGTACAATATAAAGTTTGGGAGTCTGTACAATATAGAGTTTGGGAGTCTGTACAAAATAGAGTATGGGAGTCTGTACAATATAGAGTTTGGGAGTCTGTACAATATAGAGTTTGGGAGTCTGTACAATATAGAGTTTGGGAGTCTGTACAATATAGAGTTTTGGAGTCTGTACAATATAGAGTTTAGGAGCCTGCACAATATAAAGTTTAGATGTCTGCACAATATAGAGTATGGGCGTCTGTACAATATAGAGTTTGGGAGTCTGTGCAATATAGAGTTTAGGAGTCTGCACAATATAGAGTATGGGAGTCTGCACAATATAGAGAATGGGAGTCTGCACAATATAGAGTAAGGGAGTCTGTACAATATAGAGTTTGAGAGTCTGTACAATATAGAGTTTGGGAGTCTGTACAAGATAAAGTTTGGGAGTCTGTACAAGAAAAAGTTTGGGAGTCTGTACAATATAGAGTTTGGGAGTCTGTACAATATAGAGTTTAGGAGTCTGCACAATATAGAGTATGGGAGTCTGCACAATATAGAGAATGGGAGTCTGCACAAAATAGAGAATGGGAGTCTGCACAATATAGAGAATGGGAGTCTGTACAATATAAAGTTTGGGAGTCTGTACAATATAGAGTATTGGAGTCTGCACTATATAGAGTATGGGAGTCTGTACAATATAGAGCTTGGGAGTCTTTACAATATAGAGTTTGGGAGTCTGTACAATATAGAGTTTGGGAGTCTGTGCAATATAGAGTTTAGGAGTCTGCACAATATAGAGTATGGGAGTCTGCACAATATAGAGAATGGGAGTCTGCACAATATAGAGTAAGGGAGTCTGTACAATATAGAGTTTGAGAGTCTGTACAATATAGAGTTTGGGAGTCTGTACAAGATAAAGTTTGGGAGTCTGTACAAGAAAAAGTTTGGGAGTCTGTACAATATAGAGTTTGGGAGTCTGTACAATATAGAGTTTTGGAGTCTGTACAACATAGAGAATGGGAGTCTGTACAATATAAAGTTTGGGAGTCTGTACAATATAGAGTTTGGGAGTCTGTACAAAATAGAGTATGGGAGTCTGTACAATATAGAGTTTGGGAGTCTGTACAATATAGAGTTTGGGAGTCTGTACAATATAGAGTTTGGGAGTCTGTACAATATAGAGTTTTGGAGTCTGTACAATATAGAGTTTAGGAGCCTGCACAATATAAAGTTTAGATGTCTGCACAATATAGAGTATGGGCGTCTGTACAATATAGAGTTTGGGAGTCTGTGCAATATAGAGTTTAGGAGTCTGCACAATATAGAGTATGGGAGTCTGCACAATATAGAGAATGGGAGTCTGTACAATATATAGTTTGGGAGTCTATACAATATAAAGTTTGGTAGTCTGCATAATATAGAGTATGGGAGTCTGTACAATATAGAGTTTGGGTGTCTGTACAATATAGTATTTGGGAGTCTGTACAATATAAAGTATGGGAGTCTGTACAATATAAAGTTTGGATGTATGCACAATATAAAGTTTTGGAGTCTGTACAACATAGAGAATGGGAGTCTGTACAATATAAAGTTTGGGAGTCTGTACAATATAGAGTTTGGGAGTCTGTACAAAATAGAGTATGGGAGTCTGTACAATATAGAGTTTGGGAGTCTGTACAATATAGAGTTTGGGAGTCTGTACAATATACAGTTTGGGAGTCTGTACAATATAGAGTTTTGGAGTCTGTACAATATAGAGTTTAGGAGCCTGCACAATATAAAGTTTAGATGTCTGCACAATATAGAGTATGGGCGTCTGTACAATATAGAGTTTGGGAGTCTGTACAATATAGAATTTAGGAGTCTGTACAATAAAAAAGTATGGGAGTCTGCACAACTCACCTATATCAGGTCTGCTGCTATGTCTCGCACCACACTAGAGATCAGGAAGGGGGAGAAAAGTCTAGAGAGGAACGCAGAAAATATTTACATTGAGCTATAATGGAACAGTGACACCTAGAGGTAGAAATGAAAAGTGCAGGCACAAATTTGATTTTCTCTGGCACTGCTATTTCGGGGAGATTGTGTTTAATTTGCAGGTGTCAGGGAGCAGCTTTTTCAATGCGGGAGACTCCCGGACCTTCCAGGAGAGTTGGGATGTCTGCTTATATTATAAAATTCACTTAAAGGACCATTAAATAAAATGGCATAATACACAAATACATAATAAAAAGACACTTCAATCACACTTAATCTGAATTCTAAAGGTACATAAAACCAAAAAAGTTTATTTTGCTGTGTTCTTTTCTTTTTAGGAAGAAATTTTGTGTACAGATATTAATTTTCCATAGAAGAAAGTAGGCTCCACTTATTAGTTTTACCAAAGTGTGTTTTTTGCACTTTGCACTATGTAAAATGACATTTTAAACAACTTTCCAATTTACCTCTATTATCTAATTTGCTTTGTTCTCTTGGTACTCTTTGTTGAAAAGGATACCTAGGTAAGTTCAGGAGTTGCAATACAGCACTGGGAGTTAGTTGCTAATTGGTGGCTGCTCATATATTCCTCTTTTCATTGGCCTTCCTGGTGTGTTCAGCTAACTCTGAGAAGTGCATTGCTGATCCTTCAGCAATCGATACCAAGAGAACAAAGCAATTTAGATAACAGAAGTAAATTGTAAAGACTCAGGGCTTGCTTCCATAGAGCAGTAAAAAAAATGTAGCCCTAAGCTACCAAAGTTGTTTACGACTCCATTTTAGTCCCAGGTTTCCATTGAAATATTTTGTGCAGTGCGTGCAGTCCCTCTTTTCGTGTAGGTGTAAGTTAACGTTGTGTTAATGCTTCCATCTGATGTCGGATCACACCATAGTTAGTTGCTATACGCTATATAAATTACGTTTAACATATGCCCTCCTTATCTGTGATCACCTCTAAAGAGAAACAAAAAACAAAGAAACATTTATAATACACATTTTTTTTGTAGTTACATTTTCTACTTTATTAATATATGTAATATTTATTGCTGCCCTAGGCATAGGTCCAGTGAATTTTGTAGGTATGTGCTTGCATTTAGTCTTATAGGTAAATACATAGGGGCCTACTTATCAAGCCGTCAACTGTGCTGCATTCGCCGGCACCAATACGCTCGCCTGACATCGCCTAACATCGCTGCCACAGACCTGAATACGTTCTCCATATTTAACAAAAAAGCTGACAAAAAGCCACGCACCAAGTACGGGGAGATGAGCAGCGGACTGTTGTTAACTAACAGTCATCGATCTCGCTGCTCTTCGGCTTTTTCACAGCTTTATTTGTATACTGTTACTAAACACCCACACTATACTAAACTGTTTAACCCCTATTCCTCCGCTCCCGGAGCCCACTGCCACCTACATTATACTTATTAACCCCTAATCTGCCGCCCCCTATACCGCTGCCACCTACATAAAGTTATTAACCACTATCCTGCCGCTCCCGGAGCCTACCGCAAATAAATAAATGCGCAATATAGAGAATGGGAGAATGGGAGTCTGTACAATATAAAGTTTGGGAGTCTGTACAATATAGAGTATTGGAGTCTGCACAATATAGAGTTTGGGAGTCTGCACTATATAGAGTATGGGAGTCTGTACAATATAGAGCTTGGGAGTCTTTACAATATAGAGTTTGGGAGTCTGTACAATATAGAGTTTGGGAGTCTGTGCAATATAGAGTTTAGGAGTCTGCACAATATAGAGTATGGGAGTCTGCACAATATAGAGAATGGGAGTCTGCACAATATAGAGTAAGGGAGTCTGTACAATATAGAGTTTGGGAGTCTGTACAATATAGAGTTTTGGAGTCTGTACAACATAGAGAATGGGAGTCTGTACAATATAAAGTTTGGGAGTCTGTACAATATAGAGTTTGGGAGTCTGTACAAAATAGAGTATGGGAGTCTGTACAATATAGAGTTTGGGAGTCTGTACAATATAGAGTTTGGGAGTCTGTACAATATAGAGTTTGGGAGTCTGTACAATATAGAGTTTTGGAGTCTGTACAATATAGAGTTTAGGAGCCTGCACAATATAAAGTTTAGATGTCTGCACAATATAGAGTATGGGCGTCTGTACAATATAGAGTTTGGGAGTCTGTGCAATATAGAGTTTAGGAGTCTGCACAATATAGAGTATGGGAGTCTGCACAATATAGAGAATGGGAGTCTGCACAATATAGAGTAAGGGAGTCTGTACAATATAGAGTTTGAGAGTCTGTACAATATAGAGTTTGGGAGTCTGTACAAGATAAAGTTTGGGAGTCTGTACAAGAAAAAGTTTGGGAGTCTGTACAATATAGAGTTTGGGAGTCTGTACAATATAGAGTTTAGGAATCTGCACAATATAGAGTATGGGAGTCTGCACAATATAGAGAATGGGAGTCTGCACAAAATAGAGAATGGGAGTCTGCACAATATAGAGAATGGGAGTCTGTACAATATAAAGTTTGGGAGTCTGTACAATATAGAGTATTGGAGTCTGCACAATATAGAGTTTGGGAGTCTGCACTATATAGAGTATGGGAGTCTGTACAATATAGAGCTTGGGAGTCTTTACAATATAGAGTTTGGGAGTCTGTACAATATAGAGTTTGGGAGTCTGTGCAATATAGAGTATTGGAGTCTGCACAATATAGAGTTTGGGAGTCTGCACTATATAGAGTATGGGAGTCTGTACAATATAGAGCTTGGGAGTCTTTACAATATAGAGTTTGGGAGTCTGTACAATATAGAGTTTGGGAGTCTGTGCAATATAGAGTTTAGGAGTCTGCACAATATAGAGTATGGGAGTCTGCACAATATAGAGAATGGGAGTCTGCACAATATAGAGTAAGGGAGTCTGTACAATATAGAGTTTGAGAGTCTGTACAATATAGAGTTTGGGAGTCTGTACAAGATAAAGTTTGGGAGTCTGTACAAGAAAAAGTTTGGGAGTCTGTACAATATAGAGTTTGGGAGTCTGTACAATATAGAGTTTTGGAGTCTGTACAACATAGAGAATGGGAGTCTGTACAATATAAAGTTTGGGAGTCTGTACAATATAGAGTTTGGGAGTCTGTACAAAATAGAGTATGGGAGTCTGTACAATATAGAGTTTGGGAGTCTGTACAATATAGAGTTTGGGAGTCTGTACAATATAGAGTTTGGGAGTCTGTACAATATAGAGTTTTGGAGTCTGTACAATATAGAGTTTAGGAGCCTGCACAATATAAAGTTTAGATGTCTGCACAATATAGAGTATGGGCGTCTGTACAATATAGAGTTTGGGAGTCTGTGCAATATAGAGTTTAGGAGTCTGCACAATATAGAGTATGGGAGTCTGCACAATATAGAGAATGGGAGTCTGTACAATATATAGTTTGGGAGTCTATACAATATAAAGTTTGGTAGTCTGCATAATATAGAGTATGGGAGTCTGTACAATATAGAGTTTGGGTGTCTTTACAATATAGTATTTGGGAGTCTGTACAATATAAAGTATGGGAGTCTGTACAATATAAAGTTTGGATGTATGCACAATATAAAGTTTTGGAGTCTGTACAACATAGAGAATGGGAGTCTGTACAATATAAAGTTTGGGAGTCTGTACAATATAGAGTTTGGGAGTCTGTACAAAATAGAGTATAGGAGTCTGTACAATATAGAGTTTGGGAGTCTGTACAATATAGAGTTTGGGAGTCTGTACAATATAGAGTTTGGGAGTCTGTACAATATAGAGTTTTGGAGTCTGTACAATATAGAGTTTAGGAGCCTGCACAATATAAAGTTTAGATGTCTGCACAATATAGAGTATGGGCGTCTGTACAATATAGAGTTTGGGAGTCTGTACAATATAGAGTTTAGGAGTCTGTACAATAAAAAAGTATGGGAGTCTGCACAACTCACCTATATCAGGTCTGCTGCTATGTCTCGCACCACACTAGAGATCAGGAAGGGGGAGAAAAGTCTAGAGAGGAACGCAGAAAATATTTACATTGAGCTATAATGGAACAGTGACACCTAGAGGTAGAAATGAAAAGTGCAGGCACAAATTTGATTTTCTCTGGCACTGCTATTTCGGGGAAATTGTGTTTAATTTGCAGGTGTCAGGGAGCAGCTTTTTCAATGCGGGAGACTCCCGGACCTTCCAGGAGAGTTGGGATGTCTGCTTATATTATAAAATTCACTTAAAGGACCATTAAATAAAATGGCATAATACACAAATACATAATAAAAAGACACTTCAATCACACTTAATCTGAATTCTAAAGGTACATAAAACCAAAAAAGTTTATTTTGCTGTGTTCTTTTCTTTTTAGGAAGAAATTTTGTGTACAGATATTAATTTTCCATAGAAGAAAGTAGGCTCCACTTATTAGTTTTACCAAAGTGTGTTTTTTGCACTTTGCACTATGTAAAATGACATTTTAAACAACTTTCCAATTTACCTCTATTATCTAATTTGCTTTGTTCTCTTGGTACTCTTTGTTGAAAAGGATACCTAGGTAAGTTCAGGAGTTGCAATACAGCACTGGGAGTTAGTTGCTAATTGGTGGCTGCTCATATATTCCTCTTTTCATTGGCCTTCCTGGTGTGTTCAGCTAACTCTGAGAAGTGCATTGCTGATCCTTCAGCAATCGATACCAAGAGAACAAAGCAATTTAGATAACAGAAGTAAATTGTAAAGACTCAGGGCTTGCTTCCATAGAGCAGTAAAAAAAATGTAGCCCTAAGCTACCAAAGTTGTTTACGACTCCATTTTAGTCCCAGGTTTCCATTGAAATATTTTGTGCAGTGCGTGCAGTCCCTCTTTTCGTGTAGGTGTAAGTTAACGTTGTGTTAATGCTTCCATCTGATGTCGGATCACACCATAGTTAGTTGCTATACGCTATATAAATTACGTTTAACATATGCCCTCCTTATCTGTGATCACCTCTAAAGAGAAACAAAAAACAAAGAAACATTTATAATACACATTTTTTTTGTAGTTACATTTTCTACTTTATTAATATATGTAATATTTATTGCTGCCCTAGGCATAGGTCCAGTGAATTTTGTAGGTATGTGCTTGCATTTAGTCTTATAGGTAAATACATAGGGGCCTACTTATCAAGCCGTCAACTGTGCTGCATTCGCCGGCACCAATACGCTCGCCTGACATCGCCTAACATCGCTGCCACAGACCTGAATACGTTCTCCATATTTAACAAAAAAGCTGACAAAAAGCCACGCACCAAGTACGGGGAGATGAGCAGCGGACTGTTGTTAACTAACAGTCATCGATCTCGCTGCTCTTCGGCTTTTTCACAGCTTTATTTGTATACTGTTACTAAACACCCACACTATACTAAACTGTTTAACCCCTATTCCTCCGCTCCCGGAGCCCACTGCCACCTACATTATACTTATTAACCCCTAATCTGCCGCCCCCTATACCGCCGCCACCTACATAAAGTTATTAACCACTATCCTGCCGCTCCCGGAGCCTACCGCAAATAAATTAATGTATTAACCCCTAAACCGCCAGCCCCCCACATCGCCATAAACTAAATTAACCTATTAACCCCTAAACTTTACAACCCGCTAACTTTATAATAAATATTAACTCATCCCTATCTTATAATAAATTTAAACTTACCTTTAGAATTAAATTAAACTATATTAAACTATTAATTAAACTATTCTAACTATTATAATAAAATTACATTAAACTATATTAAATTAATGATTAATCCAACCTAACTTTTAAACTAAAATTACATTAAACTACAAATTAAATTAAATATATTATATATTTAAACACCTAACCCTACTCAAATAATTTAAATCTACATTAAAAAAATTACAAACTTACAAAAAACTAAGTTACAAAAAATAACAAACACTAAGGCCTAGATTTGGAGTTCGGCGGTAGCCGTCAAAACCAGCGTTAGAGGCTCCTAACGCTGGTTTTGGCCGCCCGCTGGTATTTGGAGTCAGTGATTAAAGGGTCTAACGCTCACTTTTCAGCCGCGACTTTTCCATACCGCAGATCCCCCTACGCCATTTGCGTAGCCTATCTTTTCAATGGGATCTTTCTAACGCTGGTATTTAGAGTCGTTTCTGAAGTGAGCGTTAGAGCTCTAACGACAAGATTCCAGCCGCCTGAAAATAGCAGGAGTTAAGAGCTTTCTGGCTAACGCCGGTTCATAAAGCTCTTAACTACTGTACCCTAAAGTACACTAACACCCATAAACTACCTATGTACCCCTAAACCGAGGCCCCCCCACATCGCCGACACTCGATTAAAATTTTTAACCCCTAATCTGCCGACCGCCACCTACGTTATATTTATGTACCCCTAATCTGCTGCCCCTAACCCCGCCGACCCCTGTATTATATTTATTAACCCCTAACCTGCCCCCCACAACATAGCCGCCAGCTACTTAAAATAATTAACCCCTAATCTTCCGACCGCAAAGCACCGCCACCTACGTTATCCCTATGTACCCCTAATCTGCTACCCCTAACACCGCCGACCCCTATATTATATTTATTAACCCCTAATCTGCCCCCCACAACGTCGCCGACACCTGCCTACACTTATTAACTCCTAATCTGCCGAGCGGACCTGAGCGCTACTATAATAAAGTTATTAACCCCTAATCCGCCTCACTAACCCTATCATAAATAGTATTAACCCCTAATCTGCCCTCCCTAACATCGCCGACACCTACCTTCAATTATTAACCCCTAATCTTCCGATCGGAGCTCACCGCTATTCTAATAAATGGATTAACCCCTAAAGCTAAGTCTAACCCTAACACTAACACCCCCCTAAGTTAAATATAATTTACATCTAACGAAATAAATTAACTCTTATTAAATAAATGATTCCTATTTAAAGCTAAATACTTACCTGTAAAATAAATCCTAATATAGCTACAATATAAATTATAATTATATTATAGCTATTTTAGGATTAATATTTATTTTACAGGCAACTTTGTAATTATTTTAACCAGGTACAATAGCTATTAAATAGTTAAGAACTATTTAATAGTTACCTAGTTAAAATAATAACAAATTTACCTGTAAAATAAATCCTAACCTAAGTTATAATTAAACCTAACACTACCCTATCAATAAAATAATTAAATAAACTACCTACAATTACCTACAATTAACCTAACACTACACTATCAATAAATTAATTAAACACAATTCCTACAAATAAATACAATTAAATAAACTAGCTAAAGTACAAAAAATAAAAAAGAACTAAGTTACAGAAAATAAAAAAATATTTACAAACATAAGAAAAATATTACAACAATTTTAAACTAATTACACCTACTCTAAGCCCCCTAATAAAATAACAAAGCCCCCCAAAATAAAAAATTCCCTACCCTATTCTAAATTAAAAAAGTTACAAGCTCTTTTACCTTACCAGCCCTGAACAGGGCCCTTTGCGGGGCATGCCCCAAGAAGTTCAGCTCTTTTGCCTGTAAAAAAAAACATACAATACCCCCCCCCCCAACATTACAACCCACCACCCACATACCCCTAATCTAACCCAAACCCCCCTTAAATAAACCTAACACTAATCCCCTGAAGATCTTCCTACCTTGTCTTCACCATCCAGGTATCACCGATCCGTCCTGGCTCCAAGATCTTCATCCAACCCAAGCGGGGGTTGGCGATCCATAATCCGGTGCTGAAGAGGTCCAGAAGAGGCTCCAAAGTCTTCCTCCTATCCGGCAAGAAGAGGACATCCGGACCGGCAAACATCTTCTCCAAGCGGCATCTTCGATCTTCTTCCATCCGGAGCGAAGCGGCAGGATCCTGAAGACCTCCAGCGCGGAACATCCATCCGGACCGACGACTGAACGACGAATGACTGTTCCTTTAAGGGACGTCATCCAAGATGGCGTCCCTCGAATTCCGATTGGCTGATAGGATTCTATCAGCCAATCGGAATTAAGATTGAGCTCGCATTCTATTGGCTGATCGGAACAGCCAATAGAATGCAAGCTCAATCTGATTGGCTGATTGGATCAGCCAATCGGATTGAACTTGATTCTGATTGGCTGATTCCATCAGCCAATCAGAAAATTCCTACCTTAATTCCGATTGGCTGATAGAATCCTATCAGCCAATCGGAATTCGAGGGACGCCATCTTGGATGACGTCCCTTAAAGGAACAGTCATTCGTCGTTCAGTCGTCGGTCCGGATGGATGTTCCGCGCTGGAGGTCTTCAGGATCCTGCCGCTTCGCTCCGGATGGAAGAAGATCGAAGATGCCGCTTGGAGAAGATGTTTGCCGGTCCGGATGTCCTCTTCTTGCCGGATAGGAGGAAGACTTTGGAGCCTCTTCTGGACCTCTTCAGCACCGGATTATGGATCGCCAACCCCCGCTTGGGTTGGATGAAGATCTTGGAGCCAGGACGGATCGGTGATACCTGGATGGTGAAGACAAGGTAGGAAGATCTTCAGGGGATTAGTGTTAGGTTTATTTAAGGGGGGTTTGGGTTAGATTAGGGGTATGTGGGTGGTGGGTTGTAATGTTGGGGGGGGTATTGTATGTTTTTTTTTACAGGCAAAAGAGCTGAACTTCTTGGGGCATGCCCCGCAAAGGGCCCTGTTCAGGGCTGGTAAGGTAAAAGAGCTTGTAACTTTTTTAATTTAGAATAGGGTAGGGAATTTATTATTTTGGGAGGCTTTGTTATTTTATTAGGGGGCTTAGAGTAGGTGTAATTAGTTTAAAATTGTTGTAATATTTTTCTTATGTTTGTAAATATTTTTTTATTTTCTGTAACTTAGTTCTTTTTTATTTTTTGTACTTTAGCTAGTTTATTTAATTGTATTTATTTGTAGGAATTGTGTTTAATTAATTTATTGATAGTGTAGTGTTAGGTTAATTGTAGGTAATTGTAGGTAGTTTATTTAATTATTTTATTGATAGGGTAGTGTTAGGTTTAATTATATCTTAGGTTAGGATTTATTTTACAGGTAAATTTGTTATTATTTTAACTAGGTAACTATTAAATAGTTCTTAACTATTTAATAGCTATTGTACCTGGTTAAAATAATTACAAAGTTGCCTGTAAAATAAATATTAATCCTAAAATAGCTATAATATAATTATAATTTATATTGTAGCTATATTAGGGTTTATTTTACAGGTAAGTATTTAGCTTTAAATAGGAATAAGTTATTTAATAAGAGTTAATTTATTTCGTTAGATAAAAATTATATTTAACTAAGGGGGGTGTTAGTGTTAGGGTTAGACTTAGCTTTTGGGGTTAATCCATTTATTAGAATAGCGGTGAGCTCCGATCGGAAGATTAGGGGTTAATAATTGAAGGTAGGTGTCGGCGATGTTAGGGAGGGCAGATTAGGGGTTAATACTATTTATGATAGGGTTAGTGAGGCGGATTAGGGGTTAATAACTTTATTATAGTAGCGCTCAGGTCCGCTCGGCAGATTAGGGGTTAATAAGTGTAGGCAGGTGTCGGCGACGTTGAGGGGGGCAGATTAGGGGTTAATAAATATAATATAGGGGTCGGCGATGTTAGGGCAGCAGATTAGGGGTACATAGGGATAACGTAGGTTGCGGCGGTTTACGGAGCGGCAGATTAGGGGTTAAAAAAAATATGCAGGGGTCAGCGATAGCGGGGGCGGCAGATTAGGGGTTAATAAGTGTAAGGTTAAGGGTGTTTAGACTCGGGGTACATGTTAGGGTGTTAGGTGCAGACGTAGGAAGTGTTTCCCCATAGGAAACAATGGGGCTGCGTTAGGAGCTGAACGCTGCTTTTTTGCAGGTGTTAGGTTTTTTTTCAGCTCAAACAGCCCCATTGTTTCCTATGGGAGAATCGTGCACGAGCACGTTTTTGAGGCCGGCCGCGTCCGTAAGCAACTCTGGTATCGAGAGTTGCATTTGCGGTAAAAATGCTCTACGCTCCTTTTTTGGAGCCTAACGCAGCATTTGTTTGAACTCTCGATACCAGAGTTAATTTTATGGTGCGGCCAGAAAAAAGCCCGCGGAGCGTTAACAGCCCTTTTACCGCCGAACTCCAAATCTAGGCCTAAGTTACACAAAAAAATAAACACTAAGTTACAAAAAATAAAAAATAAATGATCAAATATATAAACTAATTACACCTAATCTAAGGGCCCTATGAAAATAAAAAAGTCCCCCCAAAATAAAAAGCCCTAGCCTACAATAAACACCTTAAATACAGGGAGTGCAGAATTATTAGGCAAGTTGTATTTTTGAGGATTAATTTTATTATTGAACAACAACCATGTTCTCAATGAACCCAAAAAAACTCATTAATATCAAAGCTGAATAGTTTTGGAAGTAGTTTTTAGTTTGTTTTTAGTTATAGCTATTTTAGGGGGATATCTGTGTGTGCAGGTGACTATTACTGTGCATAATTATTAGGCAACTTAACAAAAAACAAATATATACCCATTTCAATTATTTATTTTTACAAGTGAAACCAATATAACATCTCAACATTCACAAATATACATTTCTGACATTCAAAAACAAAACAAAAACAAATCAGTGACCAATACAGCCACCTTTCTTTGCAAGGACACTCAAAAGCCTGCCATCCATGGATTCTGTCAGTGTTTTGATCTGTTCACCATCAACATTGCGTGCAGCAGCAACCACAGCCTCCCAGACACTGTTCAGAGAGGTGTACTGTTTTCCCTCCTTGTAAATCTCACATTTGATGATGGACCACAGGTTCTCAATGGGGTTCAGATCAGGTGAACAAGGAGGCCATGTCATTAGATTTTCTTCTTTTATACCCTTTCTTGCCAGCCACGCTGTGGAGTACTTGGATGCGTGTGATGGAGCATTGTCCTGCATGAAAATCATGTTTTTCTTGAAGGATGCAGACTTCTTCCTGTACCACTGCTTGAAGAAAGTGTCTTCCAGAAACTGGCAGTAGGACTGGGAGTTGAGCTTGACTCCATCCTCAACCCGAAAAGGCCCCACAAGCTCATCTTTGATGATACCAGCCCAAACCAGTACTCCACCTCCACCTTGCTGGCGTCTGAGTCGGACTGGAGCTCTCTGCCCTTTACCAATCCAGCCACGGGCCCATCCATCTGGCCCATCAAGACTCACTCTCATTTCATCAGTCCATAAAACCTTAGAAAAATCAGTCTTGAGATATTTCTTGGCCCAGTCTTGACGTTTCAGCTTGTGTGTCTTGTTCAGTGGTGGTTGTCTTTCAGCCTTTCTTACCTTGGCCATGTCTCTGAGTATTGCACACCTTGTGCTTTTGGGCACTCCAGTGATGTTGCAGCTCCGAAATATGGCCAAACTGGTGGCAAGTGGCATCTTGGCAGCTGCACGCTTGACTTTTCTCAGTTCATGGGCAGTTATTTTGCGCCTTGGTTTTTCCACACGCTTCTTGTGACCCTGTTGACTATTTTGAATGAAACGATTGATTGTTCAATGATCACGCTTCAGAAGCTTTGCAATTTTAAGAGTGCTGCATCCCTCTGCAAGATATCTCACTATTTTTCACTTTTCTGAGCCTGTCAAGTCCTTCTTTTGACCCATTTTGCCAAAGGAAAGGAAGTTGCCTAATAATTATGCACACCTGATATAGGGTGTTGATGTCATTAGACCACACCCCTTCTCATTACAGAGATGCACATCACCTAATATTCTTAATTGGTAGTAGGCTTTCGAGCCTATACAGCTTGGAGTAAGACAACATGCATAAAGAGGATGATGTGGTCAAAATACTCATTTGCCTAATAATTCTGCACTCCCTGTAATAAATAAGCCCTAGCCTACAATAAAACCTTAAAAGGGCCTTTTGCGGGGCATTGCCCCAAAGTAATCAGTAAAACCCACCACCCACACAACCAACCCCCCAAATAAAAAGCTAATCTAAAAAAACCTAAGCTCCCCATTGCCCTGAAAAGGGCATTTGGATGGGCATTGCCCTTAAAAGGGCATTTAGCTCTATTGCAGCCCAAGACCTAATCTAAAACTAAAACCCACCCAATAAACCCTTAAAAAATCCTAACACTAACCCCCGAAGATTTACTTACAGTCTTGAAGATCCGACATCCATCCTCCAAGAAGCCTAGAGAAGTCCTCAACGAAGCGGCCGAAGTCTTCATCCCAGCCTGCAGAAGTCTTCACCCAGACGGCATCTTCTATCTTCATCCATCCGGTGCGGAGCAGCTCCATCTTCAAGACATCCGACGCGGAGCATCCTATTCTTTCCGACGACTACCGACGAATGAAGGTTCCTTTAAGTGACGTCATCCAAGATGGCATCCCTTAGATTCCAATCGGAATTAAGGTTGAAAAAATCCTATTGGCTGTTGAAATCAGCCAATAGGATTTAGCTTTCATCCTATTGGCTGATCCAATCAGCCAATAGGATTGAGATCGCATTCTATTGGCTGTAACTTAGTATTTATTTTTTTGTGTAACTTACGGCTAGATTTAGAGTTTGGTGGTAGCCGTCAAAACCAACGTTAGAGGCTCCTAACGCTGGTTTTGGGCTACCGCTGGTATTTAGAGTCAGTCAGGAAAGGGTCTAACGCTCACTTTACAGCCGCGACTTTTCCATACCGCAGATCCCCTTACGTCAATTGCGTATCCTATCTTTTCAATGGGATCTTTCTAACGCCGGTATTTAGAGTCGTGGCTGAAGTGAGCGTTAGAAATCTAACAACAAAACTCCAGCCGCAGAAAAAAGTCAGTAGTTAAGAGCTTTCTGGGCTAACGCCAGTTTATAAAGCTCTTAACTACTGTGCTCTAAAGTACACTAACACCCATAAACTACCTATGTACCCCTAAACCGAGGTCCCCCACATCGCCGCCACTCTATTAAAATTTTTTAACCCCTAATCTGCCGACCGCACACCGCCGCCACCTACGTTATCCCTATGTACCCCTAATCTGCTGCCCCTAATACCGCCGACCCCAATATTATATTTATTAACCCCTAATCTGCCGTCCCCGCTATCGCTGACACCTGCATATTTTTTTTAACCCCTAATCTGCCGCTCCGTACACCGCCGCAACCTACATTATACCTATGTATTCCAAATCTGCTGCCCCTAACACCGCCGACACTTATATTATATTTATTAACCCCTAATCTGCCGCCCCCAATGTCGCCTCCACTTACCTACAATTATTAACCCCTAATCTGCCGACCGGACCACACCGCTACTATAATAAATGTATTAACCCCTAAAGCTAAGTCTAACCCTAACACTAACACCCCCCTAAGTTAAATATAATTTAAATCTAACAAAATAAATTAACTCTTATTAAATAAATTATTCTTATTTAAAGCTATATATATATATATATATATATATATATATATATATATATATATATATATATATATATATATATATATATAATTATATTGTAGCTATTTTAGGATTAATATTTATTTTACAGGCAACTTTGTAATTATTTTAACCAGGTACAATAGCTATTAAATAGTTAATAACTATTTAATAGCTACCTAGTTAAAATAATTACAAAATTACCTGTAAAATAAATCCTAACCTAAGTTACAATTAAACCTAACACCACACTATCAATAAATAAATTAAATAAAATACCTACAATTATCTACAATTAAACCTAACACTACACTATCAATAAATAAATAAAATAAAATACCTACAAATAAATACAATTAAATAAACTAAAGTACAAAAAATAAAAAAAGCTAAGTTACAAAAAATAAAAAAATGAATTACAAACATAATAAAAATATTACAACAATTTTAAGCTAATTACACCTACTCTAAGCCCCCTAATAAAATAACAAAGCCCCCCAAAATAAAAAAATGCCCTACCCTATTCTAAAATTAAAATAGAAAAGCTCTTTTACCTTACCAGCCCTTAAAACGGCCCTTTGCAGGACATGCCCCAAAGAATTCAGCTCTTTTGCCTGTAAAAAAAATCATACAATACCCCCCCCCAACATTACAACCCACCACCCACATACCCCTAATCTAACCCAAACCCCCCTTAAATAAACCTAACACTAAGCCCCTGAAGATCTTCCTACCTTGTCTTTACCACGCCGGGTATCACCGATCGCTCCAGGATCCGAAATCTTCATCCAAGCCCAAGCGGGGGCTGGAGATCCATCATCCGGCTGAAGTCTTCTATCAAGAGACGGCTGAAGAGGTCCAGAAGAGGCTCCAACGTCTTCCTCCTATCTGGGCAGAAGAGTAGATCCGGACCGGCAACCATCTTCTTCAAAGCGGTCACAAGCGGCTCCATAATGAAGACCTCCGGCGCTGATCCATCCTCTTCTTGCGAAGTCCTAAGTCCGAATGAAGGTTCCTTTAAATGACGTCATCCAAGATGGCGTCCCTCGAATTCCAATTGGCTGATAGGATTCTATCAGCCAATCGGAATTAAGGTAGGGAAAATCTGATTGGCTGATTGAATCAGCCAATCAGATTGAGCTCGCATTCTATTGGCTGTTCCGATCAGCCAATAGAATGTAAGCTCAATCTGATTGGCTGATTGGATCAGCCAATCGGATTGAACTTGAATCTGATTGGCTGATTTAATCAGCCAATCAGAATTTTCCTACCTTAATTCCGATTGGCTGATAGAATCCTATCAGCCAATCGGAATTCGAGGGACGCCATCTTGGATGACGTCATTTAAAGGAACCTTCATTCGGACTTAGGACGTCGCAAGAAGAGGATGGATCCGCTCCGGAGGTCTTCAACATGGAGCTGCTTGTGACTGCTTTGAAGAAGATGGTTGCTGGTCCGGTTCTACTCTTCTGCCCGGATAGCATGAAGACTTTGGAGCCTCTTCTGGACCTCTTCAGCCATCGCTTGATAGAAGACTTCAGCCGGATGATGGATCGCCACCAGCCCCCGCTTGGGCTTGGATGAAGACTTCGGAGCCTGGAGCGATCGGTGATACCTGGCATGGTGAAGACAAGGTAAAAAGATCTTTAGGGGCTTAGTGTTATGTTTATTTAAGGGGGGTTTGGGTTAGATTAGGGGTATGTGGGTGGTGGGTTGTAATGTTGGGGGGGGGTATTGTATGTTTTTTTTTTAACAGGCAAAAGAGCTGAATTCTTTGGGGCATGCCCAGCAAAGGGCCCTTTTCAGGGCTGGTAAGGTAAAAGAGCTTTTCTATTTTAATTTTAGAATAGGGTAGGGCATTTTTTTAATTTTGGGGGGCTTTGTTATTTTATTAGGGGGCTTAGAGTAGGTGTAATTAGTTTAAAATTGTTGTAATATTTTTCTAATGTTTGTAAATATTTTATTATTTTTTGTAACTTAGTTCTTTTTATTTTTTGTACTTTAGTTAGTTTATTTCATTGTTTTTATTTGTAGGTATTGTATTTAATTAATTTATTGATAGTGTAGTGTTAGGTTTAATTGTAGGTAATTGTAGGTATTTTATTTAATTTATTTATTGATAGTGTAGTGTTAGGTTTAATTGTAACTTAAGTTAGGATTTATTTTACGCGTAATTTTGTAATTATTTTAACTAGGTAGCTATTAAATAGTTAATAACTGTTTAATAGCTATTGTTCCTGGTTAAAATAAAACAAAGTTGCCTGTAAAATAAATATTAATCCTAAAATAGCTACAATATAATTATAATTTATATTGTAGCTATATTAGGGTTTATTTTACAGGTAAGTATTTAGCTTTAAATAAGAATAATTTATTTAATAAGAGTTAATTTATTTAGTTAGATTTAAATTATATTTAACTTAGGGGGGTGTTAGTGTTAGGGTTAGACTTAGCTTTAGGGGTTAATACATTTATTATAGTAGCGGTGTGGTCCGCTCGGCAGATTAGGGGTTAATAATTGTAGGTAGGTGGAGGCGACGTTGGGGGCGGCATATTAGGGGTTAATAAATATAATATAGGGGTCGGCGGTGTTAGGGGCAGCAGATTAGGGGTACATAGGTATAACTGAACGACAAATGACGGTTCCTTTAAATGACGTCATCCAAGATGGCGTCCCTCGAATTCCAATTGGCTGATAGGATGCTATCAGCCAATCGGAATTAAGGTAGGAATATTCTGATTGGCTGATCGGAACAGCCAATAGAATGCAAGCTCAATCTGATTGGCTGATTGGATCAGCCAATCGGATTGAACTTGATTCTGATTGGCTGATTCCATCAGCCAATCAGAATATTCCTACCTTAATTCCGATTGGCTGATAGCATCCTATCAGCCAATTGGAATTCGAGGGACGCCATCTTGGATGACGTCATTTAAAGGAACCGTCATTTGTCGTTCAGTCGTCGGGCAGGATGGATGTTCCGCATCGGAGGTCTTCAGGATGCTGCCGCTTCGCTCCGGATGGATGACGATAGAAGATGCCGCCTGGATGAAGACTTCAATCGGATGGAAGACCTCTTCTGCCCCACTTGGATGAAGACTTCGACCAGATCATGGACATCTTCAGCCCCCCGCTTGGGCTTGGATCAGGACATCGGAGGAGCTCTTCTGAACCGATCGGTGAACCTGGCAGGGTGAATACAAGGTAGGAAGATCTTCAGGGGCTTAGTGTTAGGTTTATTTAAGGGGGGTTTGGGTTAGATTAGGGGTATGTGGGTGGTGGGTTGTAATGTTGGGGGGGGTATTGTATGTTTTTTTTTACAGGCAAAAGAGCTGAACTTCTTGGGGCATGCCCCGCAAAGGGCCCTGTTCAGGGCTGGTAAGGTAAAAGAGCTTTGAACTTTAGTAATTTAGAATAGGGTAGGGCATTTTTTTTATTTTGGGGGGCTTTGTTATTTTATTAGGGGGCTTAGAGTAGGTGTAATTAGTTTAAAATTGTTGCAAGATTTTTCTTATGTTTGTAAATATTTTTTTATTTTTTGTAACTTAGTTCTTTTTTATGTTTTGTATTTTAGTTAGTTTATTTCATTGTAGTTATTTGTAGGTATTTTATTTAATTAATGTATTGATAGTGTAGTGTTAGGTTTAATTGTAACTTAGGTTAGGATTTATTTTACAGGTAATTTTGTAATTATTTTAACTAGGTAACTATTAAATAGTTCTTAACTATTTAATAGCTATTGTACCTGGTTAAAATAATTACAAAGTTGCCTGTAAAATAAATATTAATCCTAAAATAGCTACAATGTAATTATAATTTATATTGTAGCTATATTAGGATTTATTTTACAGGTAAGTATTTAGCTTTAAATAGGAATAATTTATTTAATAAGAGTTAATTAATTTTGTTAGATTAAAATTATATTTAACTTAGGGGGGTGTTAGTGTTAGGGTTAGACTTAGCTTTAGGGGTTAATACATTTATTAGAATAGCGGTGAGCTCCGGTCGGCAGATTAGGGGTTAATAATTGAAGTTAGGTGTCGGCGATGTTAGGGAGGGCAGATTAGGGGTTAATACTATTTATTATAGGGTTAGTGAGGCGGATTAGGGGTTAATAACTTTATTATAGTAGCGGTGCGGTCCGCTTGGCAGATTAGGGGTTAATAAGTGTAGGTAGGTAGCGGCGACGTTGTGGGGGCAGATTAGGGGTTAATAAATATAATATAGGGGTCGGCGGTGTTAGGGGCAGCAGATTAGGGGTACATAAGGATAACTTAAGTAGCGGCGCTTTGCAATCGGCAGATTAGGGGTTAATTATTGTAAGTAGTTTGTGGCAACGTTGTGGGGGGCAGATTAGGGGTTAATAAATATAATATAGGGGTCAGCGGTGTTAGGGGCAGCAGATTAGGGGTACATAAGTATAACGTAGGTGGCGGTTGGCAGATTAGGGGTTAAAAAAATTTAATCGAGGGGCGGCGATGTGGGGGGAACTCAGTTTAGGGGTACATAGGTAGTTTATGGGTGTTAGTGTACTTTAGAGTACAGTAGTTAAGATCTTTATGAACCGGCGTTAGCCCAAAAAGCTCTTAACTACTGACTTTTTTCTTCGGCTGGAGTTTTGTCGTTAGAATTCTAACGCTCACTTCAGACACGACTCTAAATACCGGAGTTAGAAAGATCCCATTGAAAAGATAGGATACGCAATTTACGTAAGGGGATCTGCGGTATGGAAAAGTCGCGGCTGAAAAGTGAGCGTTAGACCCTTTTTTGAGTGACTCCAAATACCGGAGTTAGCCTAAAACCAGCGTTAGGAGCCTCTAACGCTGGTTTTCACAGCTAACGCCAAACTCCAAATCTAGGCCTTAGTTAGTTTTTTGTAACTTTGTAATTTTTTAGTGTAGATTAAAATTATTTGAGTAGGGTTAGGTGTTTAAATATATAATATATTTAATTTAATTTGTAGTTTAATGTAATTTTAGTATAACAGTTAGGGTAGATTAATTATTAGTTTAATATAGTTTAATTTAAATCTAAAGTTAAGTTTAAATTTATTATAAGATAGAGATGAGTTAATATTTAATGTAAGGTTAGCGGGTTGTTAGGTTTAGGGGGTTAATAGTTTCATTTAGTTTATGGCGATGTGGGGGGTTAATAGGTTTAGTAAGTGGTAGTGATGTGGGAGGCCAAGGTTTTAGGGGTTAATAACTTTATTTACTTGCGGTGGGCTCCGGGTTAATAACTTTATTTAGGTGGCAGCAGTGTCGGGAGCGGCAGATTAGGCCTTTTATTTAGGTGTCGGCGTTGTCGGTGCAGCAGATTAGGGGTTAATAAGTATAATGTAGGTGGCGGCGGTGTAGGGGTGACAGATTAGGGGTGTTTAGACTCGGGGCTTATGTTAGGGTGTTAGGTGTAAACGTTACTTTTATTATACCATAGGAATCAATGGGATATAGAGCAGCAGCGAACATAAGCTTTCGCTGCTTTCAGGCTCCCATTGATTCCTATGGCATCCGCCGCCTCCAGGGTGGCGGATTGAAAACCAAGTACGCTAGGCCGGAATAGTGGCGAGCGTACCTAGTAGATTTTTGATAACTAGCAAAAGTAGTCAGATAGGGCCGAATTTGCATTCGGAACATCTGTAGTGACGTAAGCATCGATCTGTGTCGGACTGAGACCGGCGGATCGTATGTTACATCACAAAATTCTACTTTTGCCGGTCTGTAGCCTTTGATAAATAAGGCGAATCAGGCTCACCACAATTACGCTGCAGAATTTCAGCATATTTGCGGTTGACGGCTTGATAAATAGGTCCCATACTGTTATTTCTATAAGAACATAAGTGCAACTATTCTAATACATGGGACAACAATAAATATTATATATTACAATTTTTTTCTACATTGAAACACTTGGATTATTTGTAAGTCTTAAAATTTCAATGGGAACTAGACCTCAAAAAGCTAATTTCTCTTTTACATCTAGTTGAGCTGGATGTGTTTTTTTTCACTGTATCTACAGGCACCGACAGTGCATTAATGGATTGCGCTTTCATTGGAAACCTGGTGTAAATTAGTGTTTAACGGATTCTAATAATTTCTATGGAACGCAAAAATATTTTCGTCAGCCAGACCCCGATATTACAGTATAACGCGCCATCGGAAGAAGTAGATACACAAAATTGTTCCCGACAGCATATTTATTGGTTTGCAACCTCACGCAAACCAAATTACAGCTTAATGGAAATGAGCTCTCATGAACTCTTGCACATGCTCAGTAGGAGCTTGTGACTCAGAAGGTGTGCATATAAAAAGTGGGTTTAATTTGACTTTAGTGTTCTTTTAAAGGGATATGAAACCCAGATTTTTTATTTCATGATTCAGATAGAGCATGCGATTTTAAGCAACTTACTAATATACTCCTATTATCAAATTTTCTTCGTTCCCTTGGTATTTTTATTTGAAAATCAGGAACACAAGCTTAGGATCTGGTCCATTTTTGGTTCAGTACCTGGGTGGCGCTTGCTGATTGGTGACTAAATTTATATATCATGAAAGCAAACAATTGGGTTTCATATCCCTTTAATTCTCTTTGTTTCCTTTGTTGAAGGAGCAGCGGTGCACTACTGGGAGTTAGCTTAACACATCAAATGATAAGAGACATATACGTGCAGCCACACATGATCATCTAGCTCCCAGTAGTGCATTGTTGTTCCTAAAGATACCTAGGAATGTTTTAGAATAAAGGAGAATAATGGGACAAAGCAAATCAGATAATAGTAGTAAATTTAAATGTTGTTTAAAATGGCATACCTTGGGGCCGATTTATCAATGTCTGGCGGACATGATACACTGTAGCGTATCATGTCTGCCAGACATCGCTGAATGCCAACAGCTTGCGTGGAAACAGGGGTATTTGGCCAATTTGGGCCATGATAAACTGGCCCCTTTGGGGCATATTACTCAAGCTCCGTATGGAGATTGATGTCCCGTGTTCACAAGAACTGCTGGTGCAATGATAAATGCCAAGAGCGTATGCTGTCGACATTTATCGTTCGCTATATCGGATCATGTCTGCTTGCACAATTATAAATATGCCCCATAGTCTGAATTTACTGTCCCTTGAAATCCTGTATTTCAGGTATTTGTAATTTTGGATGGTGTGAACAAATTGCTTTTTTTGTGGGCACACTGTGATGGCTGGATATGCTGAAAATTTGAAGTAAATTGGTTTAGTGTTTGTTTAACGTTATAAAGTATAGAAACAAATATTTTTTTGCCTTTTAATTTAGCTTTCAAAATGATTAGCTGAAACTACAGCAAAACTTGCTGCACCAATGTTTAAAGGGATACTGGATAACAATATGTAAATGAATATTATATTGCCTCATCTGTTTTGCTTTACATAGCTGATAGATTTCACTCACACTATTGCAGTATTGATCTAGGTAGCTTTTAAAAAAGCAGTGAACTACCTAAGTCCTTACTTCCCCGGATCTATAATTGCCCAGATATACATACAAATACCGCATCCTTGCAGTGTGGTCTGAGAAATTGCAGGGAGCTGTGAAGAGACAGTTGTGAAGTGGTGCACTGATAGTGCATAAAGTTCCTAGGAGAGTTATACAGTCCCATCCTAATCCCACTTTACCTACAAGGCTAAACTAGACTAGCCTGCCACTGGATCCCCGCCACTGACTTTAACCTCTAGGGGAAATTTTATGGGACGCATTGTTCTGTGTCTTTCCATGACCATGAGACCCTGCTGAACTTCCTCATTAACTTAAGGCCACCAACATAAAGCATTAATTCCTGGCAAGAATTAAAGTGACACTGGATCTAACTGCTGGGGCCCTGTGTGCTTTATAGGCCTTCAATCTGCATAACCCTTATTTCAAGACTCTCTAATTAGCCACACCATGGCGGGTTAATAAGCTCGGGCCCTTCTCCCTGCCTGTGTGATCTAACTGTGATCATCCCTAGAGTACTCCTATTAATACTCTCAGTTACTTCTGGATAAAGTCTGTGGAGCCCTGATTCCTGCTCATAAGTGTAAAATGTTGCAGCAAGCGAAGAAGAAGTAGAAGTCAAACCAACTTTCAAAGCACACTTCCCGCCTATTAGGGACTCTCATCTTGGTTTCTCAGATGATGAGTGATCGATTTCTCCTGCTCCATCAGAGGAAAGGCCCACCCCGAGATACTCTCCATCTTCACGCTCACAGAGGGACTTACTTACAGTAGATTCTATGAAGCACTTGCTAGACAGGCAGAGTCAGTCCTTTGATAAAAGATTTGACAAACTGGAGAAGTCTTTCGATGAACTTCGTAAGGACAGTAACACTGTGAACGAGTGCACAGATATCATCGCAAGAAAGCAAGAGGACCTATTGGTGGATCACACCAATTGGGTAAGCTACACACACCAGGTGTCCTCCTTAGAAGCAAAGTTAGCAGATCTTGAGGACCGCTCTAGGCGGAACAATGTGAGGATTAGGGGCATCCCTAAATCCGTTGGCCCCCAGGATCTGGAAAAGTATGCTCAGGCCTTGTTCCAAGCTATATTGGGGTCTCCGGGAGGAGAGGACACTAGGATTGATCGCATTCACAGAACGGCTAGACCTAAGAACCTCCCTATGGATAAACCCCAAGACACAATCGCTAGACTACACTATTACACCTATAAAGACAAGATCCTACGAGCTACTGTGAGGCAACCTCACCTTGCAGATCAATTTAAAGATGTCTCACTCTATCCGGATCTGTCGTCACATACGCGCCAACAAAGAAGATCTTTCCAAGAAATCACTAAAGTGCTGAGACTTCATCAGATTCACTATCGCTGGGGGTTCCCCACGAGGTTAATAATTACCAAATAATGGAACGCAACACACCGCTCTCTCTCCTAGACAAGCTCAAGATCTACTTAGAGGATGGAATCTGCCGATTGGGGATGAAGAACCTCCAAATAGGCCTCCACGCCCAGATACCCCATTGAGGGCAGGAGCCCCAGATTGGAACCCAGTCAGACAGGAGCCTGCTCGCTGACATTTCTCCCTCAACTTGAGACCTCACCAAAGTACCCAATGTGGGTCCCTATGAGAATACAAAGCTTGCTAGCTCCTTCTCACTAGCCGATTCCCTCTTCAGCTGAAGGATGGTAACGTACAGCAGAGACATTTGTTTTGTTATATATCATAGACTCATGTTGATGATTTTGTATTTGTTTTGTTTTTTCCACTGTATGTTTTGTGAGTACCATATTTTTTGTTGTTGTCGTTTTTGGTCCTTCTCTCTTATCCCTCCTGAGTGTTGTCCCCTAATTTAATTTAATCCAATGTGAGTTAACTTAATATAATTGAAGCATCCAAAAAAATGTGCTCCACCATTCAATATGCCCTAGCTATTTCACTAGATGCTGTGTCTTCCCCCTCATGTCAAATGTCTTTATTATGGTTCACACAATAGCTGTCAATAACTGGGGCACATTGTGGGCGATGGGCCTTATTCTTCTCCCGCAACTCCAATAACATTACTTGGACCCATCGCTGTACCACTTTTTGACACCTTAGTATAGCACTCATATGAAGTACTCTGGTCCTGTTGAAACTTATCTTAGATCCCCAGTAGTACTAGTTGTCTAAAGGAGATGAGTACAATTTTAGTAATTGCTTATTGCAAAACTCTCGAGTATATATATTCTGTTGGATGCAATGGGGTTATGGAATGTCTACCCTAGATCTAGAAACCAGTCAATCTAGGATTGTACTGCTGAGTGCTCCTGTTAAGTATTATTATGTCTAGCCTCTACATTCATGACCATAGTGCATATATGGATTCCAGTGTTTCTCCACATTACTTAATACCCTACTAATTTTAGATGTTTTCCTCCTTAGAACCTGAGGGTTCTATATTCCCCATCAAACCGTTACCAACTGTCTACTGCACTACTTAAGCCAACTGACTCTGTGGCAGCAGCTGCTGCTTGCACTCTTTGACTCATGGGTGATATTGCATTACCTGCACAAGGCATTCCCTTATGAAATGTAATTTTTGATATCTCTCACTCGAATCCATGTATACCAGACCGCAATTTGCCCCACATCTAACCACTATAGGTTGCTCAGCTTAACCATATATACTGGTACTGTTTTTTGTTTTAATTTTGTTTGAAAATTCTTGTCACAAGTTCGTTTACTCTATTAATGCATCAAATAATGATGATCACAGTTTGTTATTTACTTAACTGTTACCTTTCTAGCACACCAGCAGTGTTTTTTTTAAGGTTGTACTGCTGAGTGCTCCTGTTAAAGGGACACTCAAGTCAAAATTAAACTTCATGATTCAGATAGAACATGCAATTTTAAACAACTTTCCAATTTACTTCCATTAACAAAATGTGCACAGTATTTTTATATTTACACTTTTTGAGCCACCAACTCCTACTGAGCATGTGCAAGAATTCCCAGCATATACGTATATGCATTTGTGATTGGCTGATGGCTGTCACATGATACAGGGGGAGTGGAAATAGACAGAACTTTGCAATTTATTTAACAAAAATCTACTACTCATTTGAAGTTCAGACTAAGTGTTATTGCATTTTCTTCTTATCATGCATTTGTTGATTATGCAAATCTACAGTGTTGACTAGTCCTTTAAGTATTATTATGTCTCACCCCCTACATTCATGACTAAGGTGCACATATGGATTCAGTGTTTTCCATACTACTTATTACCCTACTAATTTTAGATGTTTGTCTCCTTAGAACCTGAGGGTTCTATATTCCTCAAAAGACTGTTACTGACATCCTACTGTACCACTTCAATTGACTGACTATGTGGCAGCTGCTGCTATTTTTACTCTCAGACTCACTGACAAAATTGCACGATCTGTACAAGACATTCCCCCATGTTATGTAATTTTTGATATCTCTCACTCAAATCCATGTGTACCAGACCACAACATACCCCATACTTAACCACAATAGGCTGCTCTACTTAACCACACATATTAGTACTGTTCTTGTTGTCTTCTTGTCACAAGTTCGTTTATTGTATTGATATATCAAATAATGATGATCACAGTCTGTTATTTACTTAACTGTATATTTTTCTAGCGCACCGGCAGTGGAGGGGACCGCTGCTTCCGACTCCCCTCCATTTTCTCCGCCCCCCCCCACCAATTTTAGTGCGGTTAGGGATAACTTGTTATCCTCTGCACCATACTTTGTTGGCAGAGTTGAGTAGTCTCTGCCCAGTCCGAAGAGCTGTCCTAGTGTACTATCCCCCCCTTCTTTTAAAAAAAAATTTCCCCATTCCTTCCTCTCCCCCTCGTCCATTCCTACACCAAAATGAAAATCTGCACACTTAATGTGAGGGGACTTAATTCCCCCACTAAACGGAGCTTACTCCTTCGTTTCCTCTCTACACACCATTTAGGGGTGGTATTCCTCCAAGAGACCCATTGGGTTGAGACTAGAGCAACCATGTTTAGGTCTAGGGACTATCCCGTCTGTATATCATCAACTTTCCATAAAAAGGCTAGGGGCGTATCAATATTATTAAGCAGGCATTTCTCATACGACCCCATTCATGTAGATACTGACCCAGCGGGCCGTTTTGTCATCATTATCGCCCGAATAAACAATGTTCTGTGTACCCTAGTAGCATTATATTCCCCCAATGTTAATAAAACTAGTTTCCCTTGGAAGCTCTTAAACAAAGTAGATAGGCTGAAGCAGGGTCATGTGTTTATTGGGGTAGACTGTAACCTGGTCTGGGACCCTAGTAGAGATAGGAAATCAAGAAGCAAAAATGTTTCCTCACAAGGAGAGGAACATTACTCAAAACACTTTAGAAATCTAATATCCCAATTTACACTGAAGGAGGTCTGGAGAGCCCTGCATCCCGATGACACTGATTTCACCTGTTATTCAGCCTC
This sequence comes from Bombina bombina, assembly GCF_027579735.1. NCBI lineage: Eukaryota > Metazoa > Chordata > Amphibia > Anura > Bombinatoridae > Bombina > Bombina bombina. The sequence continues at coordinate 674,067,055 of NC_069499.1, forward strand.
TTTCCAGTCCTTTTCGAGATTGGATTACTTCTTTTGCTACCCCTGGTCCTTGGAAGTAGTAGAGAGAGCGACGATTATGCCTTGTGTCTGGTCGGATCACGATGCGGTTATCTTGGAGGTTACTTTTTTACTCTCAGGAAGCACTAAACGCTCCTGGAAATTACCTGATTATCTACTTCCCGACCCTCATATTCCTACTTGAACTAGGGAAATGGAAGATTTCTTGTGTTTCAATGACGCAGATGGTGTCTCTGCCTTAACTCTGTGGGCTTCGCTTAAAGCCTATATGAGAGGCTTATTTATTCAGCAGGTTGGTCAAGATAGAAAATCCGGGGGGGCTTCCTTAGCCCAACTGTACTGTGACTTTGCGAATTTGAGAGACCAACTGAAGAAGGGGCGACCGAGCACTCTACTTAGTAGACTGCAAACAGTTAAAAAGCAAATAGAACAACTCGAATTACAAAAGGTGCAACAGAGTCTTTCCCTTCTAAATCAGAAATATTACCACAAAGGGGATAAGGCTGACAGGCTGCTAGCACATAAACTCAGACAGTGGTCCCTCCTAAATAAGATAGCATATATAAGGAAGGGTGGGAACAGAGTTTACTCTCCGAACGACATAGGTGAAGCCTTTGTTGAATATTATAGTCAACTATATCAGATCTCAGACCACGATCACTCCCATTATGCTCCTAAATCAGGAATTACTGAATACCTAGCTAATCTGCAATTGCCGCATGTTTGTGATAGCCACATAGATTCCCTTCCCGCACCTTTTACCATTGCAGAAGTTTGCTCTACTATTAAGGTCCTTAAGCTCCATAAAACTCCAGGCCCAGATGGGTACGGCGCTCTCTTCTATAAGAAGTTTCTAATGGTCCTTGCCCCTCACTTGACTAGGGTCTTCAATACAGCCACGGATTTGGGAAGTTTCCCTAAGGAATTTTTTGAGGCTTCCATAGCTACGATTCCCAAGCTGGGAAAGGACCCTACCCTCTGTGAAAGTTACTACCCGATTTCTCTTATAAATGGGTATGTGAAAATATACGCTAAAATACTAGCGACAAGGCTAAATCGTGTCTTTCCCTGCCTGATTCAGCCGGATCAGGTGGGATTCACACCGGGTCATCAGGGTTCAGATAAAACTAGGAGACTCTTGAATATTTTTTCTAAAGTGCCGTCACTTGGGATCCCATTGGTAACCCTATCCTTAGATGCTGAAAAGGCATTTGATAGGGTCCGATAGGATTACATGATGGAGGTACTCCAGGCTTTTTCGTCTCCCTAGCAAATTTATTTCGGCAGTTATGTCACTTTATACGAACCCAATAGCGAGGGTATGTGGACTGGGGTTTCTTTCCCAACCTTTCAACATAAAAAATGGACCTAGGCAGGGGTGCCCCCTGTCGCCCTTATTGTTCACATTGATTATCGAACCTTTGGCATGTAGGCTCAGGACCTCACCGACTGTACAGAGTCTAATACTTTATGACACCCCCCATTCTTTGGCGCTCTTTGCTGATGACCTCACTGTGTTTCTTTCTCGGAACCTGAGGATTCTCTTCCGGTGCTGTTTAAACTCCTAGCAGAGTTCACAGCTGTGTCTTACTATAAACTAAATTACACAAAAACGGAGGCATATGCTATAGGTCTCCCTGCTCAGTGGTTGGAGCTTTTGAAGAAGCGATACCCCTTTAAGTGGTCTACAGATGGTTTGACGCACTTGAGTTATCCCATGACCACAAGATACTTATCAAGAGAAATTATGAGCCTCTCCTCCAAGATTTTAGAAAGATAACTACAAATTGGACCGGACTAGAGGTGTCTTGGATGGGCACAGTTATGGCCCTGAAGATGATGCTTCTTCCTAGGCTAACATACCTCTTCCGCTGCCTGCCGGTGGCAGTCCCTGCCTACATACTCAATCATTTCCAGTCAGTTTTTACTAAGTACATATGGAGAGGTCGTCCTCCCAGAATTTCATTACCTCAATTACAGAAACCTAGAGAATATGGCGGTATCTCTGTACCAAATATAGCCCACTACTATAGGGGGGCCATGCTATCGCATATTGCTGCCTGGGGGGTACAACATAACACCTCACAGTGGTATCAGATTGAGCAGGCTACACTACCCGCAGGGGGGGATCTGGTTGATCTGATCTGGATCCCTGACCATGCGGATGTCCTAAAAGGTATCTACAGCACTATTATAAAAACATGTCTGAAATGTTGGAAGGAGCTCCGCTCGCACAAGTTGATAGCTCCCTACCCTTCGCCCATTCACTCAATGAAGGCCATACTGCAGTGCCTCCCTGATTCGAGGCCCAAAAGTTGGGAAGCCCTGGAGATTAAACAGATCTCTGACCTCTATAGGGGTGATTCCCTCATGCTACCACCAGAAAATTTCCCAACTGACGACTTTCCTAAGGACTTACAATTTGAGTACCTCAGACTGACCTCATTACTTCTCTCTTGGGGATTCCCCAAATTGGGAACCCGGGCCCTTACACAGTGGGAGAGACGTTGGATAGCTGGTAGGCCTATTAAGGGCTCACTGTCTTTTCATTACAAACTTCTTCTTGACTCCCCCCAATTTGTTAAACCGGGTACCTTGAAGGACTGGGAGAGGGATCTGGAGGCGGTGCATTGGGATGCAGCTTGGCAACGAGCCCTTTGAGATGTGAAACTAGCAGCTCGCTGCTCAAACCTGTTTGAGTTATACATTAAATTAATGTTAATGTGGTATTGGGTCCCGACCAGGTTACATAGGGTGTTTCCTCTTAGACGCGCAGATTGTTGGAGGGGATGTGGACAGAGAGGCACTCATCTCCATATCTGGTGGAGTGCTTATTACTACGAACAACTGACAGGGTGCAGGCAAAATAAATCCAAAAATAACAGCAGGCTTGCACTCACTAGACTTTTAAATAATTTTTACTGTGCTGTGACTTTTCGAGGATACAACTCCCCTTCCTCAAACAGACTGTCGGAGGAAGGGTAGCTGTATCCCCGAAACATCACAGCACAGTAAAAATTATTTAAAAGTCCAGTCATTGCAAGCCTGCTGTTACATATATATATATATATATATATATATATATATCCAAGTTGTATAGTGTGTGCACTCTCACCAGCCAACTTCAGCTTGCCAGGGTGCTATAATCAGGTATATAGAGAATTCATAAAACAAGCACTCACTGGACTTCGGACATCAATGATAGAAAACGAATGTTTATTGTGACGTTTCGGGACCACAAATGTCCCTTCCTCTGACAAACATCAAGTGTGAAATCAAAATATTTATAGGCCTGTATGACCCTCCCAATCAGGGCTACCAATCAAGGAAAGCCGTGTGCAAAAGAAAAAGAAGCCGTGTGCAAATGTTGTGATCGGCTCAAATTGTAAATACATGTGATATATCAAAAGTAGGTTAATACATAAATGTGAGACAAGTGACAATAGGGTCTTCAGACTCGCCAGAAACAGCAGTTATGAAGCAGCGGTCACAAAAAACGCTGCTCCATAACCTGTACGCCTGCTCTGAGCAGGCGGACAGACATCGCCGGAAATCAACCAGATCGAGTACGATCGGGTTGATTGACACCCCTCTGCTGGCGGCCCATTGGCTGCATCATAACCACATGGCTATCATAACAAACCTCCTCATAGGTTCAAGGGTATTACACCCACCTCCAGGATTTGTCAATCCGTATAGACCAGCCACGCCCCACATCCCGGAACGGCAGTGTCTTATAAGTTGAATATACCTGCAAAAGATTATGTGTGCATGCCGAAGATATAATAACTGCATCATCAAAAATAACTGCATCATCAAACAATATCGCAAAGACGAACCATGTTTAGAGTCGCTTGAGGCGACCACACCCCCTCTCCAAGCTAAAAAGCCGTTAGGGCAAAAAATCCTTAGACAGGTAGCTATAGTAACTCTTGTCAACAAGCTAATGTGCACAAACCAGATCTATTTCCTAACAACCCATGTACAATTATAAAGCAAATCAGAGCCATATATAACTAGAACCAGCATACAGTGGTGCTATGACGTAACCACCACTCAACCAAAACAAATATAAATCAATCATTAAAGCAAAGATTGTTGCAATATAACACCGGTATTTAGAACATTATCAATAGGCTACCAAAACTAGGAAAAAGGAAAAAACCATAAATAATGAGAATCTAAAATCGAATCAAAAAACTGAAAATCTTATTGTGTCAGGAGACCAACTCCAAAAATACTATCAATCATCCTCCAAATAACATATAGTCCGCAGCTTATTATATCGTAGCATCATATCGATATCGCCGGGCTGTCAAAACAAACAGAACACATGTGACTATTAATCCCAATTGAATGGGGTAAAAATATTTTTAATCAACCTTGCACTATCATTCCGATAGATCATAACATAACCAGAGCTCTAGCAAGCATATCCAAAGGTGCAATGTGCCCCATGGTATAGTAACGTAGTGAACCTACCCATAGGGAAAGTTCAACACAAATCATAATTGCTGCCTGGATTGTGAACCTGCAAAATAAACATAAATAATATCAGTCAAACATAACTCCTCTCATCCCTAGCTATAGTGTTGCGCAAACATAACCTGGCAATAATCACAGGTATAAAACAATATGCGTACTATTGAATATCCTCATGTGGGATGAGCATCCTAAAGGAGACTTTGTAAGAGAAAGAAATAATCCTACTGAGGGGAATATCACAATACAAGTGTGGTGCTAGTGTGGTGAATATGTAGTCAAACACATATATATAAAAAAAAACATATATACAAAACATGGCTAAAAACCTCACATCACAAAGAGTACCACCATCCAAATTCAGAATTCTAATATTATATCAACTATAGATATTGTTAGGGTCAATCCTATGGAGAACATGAAAAATTATTTATTCAACGAATATTGCTTTAGGTAAAGAATTTATGCAAAAAATAGTTTGCAACTATGTTGAATAACTAGATACAAGTTTAAATGGATCAAAGGACTCTCCTTATTCATAGGTAAGAATTAAACCTAGGTGGAAAAGTGAACTCTCATATTGAATACTATGGGAGCATGGATTCTCAAAACAAATTAAATGTAGAAGATGATGTTGGAAATTCGTTATAGTTCATCTGTGCTCACAAAAAGCACTGCCAGCCGTCTGGACATTGAGACCCCTCGGAGCTAGGGTACACAGTTCATGTATCCATCTTGCATCTTTTTGCAGGGTTAGTTTGGCTCTGTTGCCTCCCCTACTATATACAAAATAAATGGTGTGTATGCACTCCCACTATTGATGGATACCTGCCAGGGTGCTGTAAATAAATGTAACATGGAATAAAAGTTTTTTGTTGACACAGACATCCTAAGACCAGTGAGTGTTTATTACTACGAACTCTATATATATATATATATAGATATATATATATATATATATATATATATATATATATATATATATATAGATATAGATATAGATTCCAACAGAAGTGCAGTCACACCACTTTAAACAACTGCCAGGGTTCAGGCAAAATAAATCCAAAAATAACAGCAGGCTTGCACTCACTGGACTTTTAAATAATTTTTACTGTGCTGTGACGTTTCGAGGATACAGCTCCCCTTCCTCAAACAGACTTTCTGTATATACTGTATGTATACACACTACACACAAAATATAAATTCAGGTAAAATTCTAGTCTTAATAATGATTATTCTTATACAGTGGAAGAACATACTTGTTCCAAATGCTTTCTTTCCATAGCTGTATCCACGCCAGATTGGTCCAGAGCATACCTGTATCCAATCTGTAGTGGATGTGGCTGTAATTCACAGCAGCACACATTTGTGGGGCATTAGAAAGGCTCAGAGACAGCTGAGCCTTTAATGAGTTCAAAAGAGGTAAGTATTGTCTTTTAAGTCCCTTCCTTCTTTTACGGAATCATAGAATCTTTTAGATGGGCTTGAATGAGCTTTTCCATAGAGTTGCCACATTGGCCTTGTTAACCTGGGCAGCTATGAGTTACACATGCCGCAGGGGTGCCCAGGGAAGAACATTTATTGTGCCTTTGGATAGCACATGAATAGTGTAGCAGGACAGCAAAAGTAATGTTTCTCCCTGCACACCCTGCAGCATGTGTAACTTATAACTGTCCAGGTTAACATTTAATATTTGTATAACTGTCCACGTTATACAATTTAAATCTTCCCTGGTCACTTACTGAGATAGGAGTCATTTACATTGCATAGAAGGTCCAGTGTATTTGTGGGCATGTTATTCTTATTCTCTGTAAAAATTCAGCCTTCATTTAACGCTTCAATATTACAAAAAAACTCTTTATTTTCCCCTCTCTCATGCATCTGAATATCAAGAAATAATAATTTAAAAAGTATTGCAATGTTAACAGTTTTAAGTAGTGACTTTAGATCACAATATCACCAAATATATTTTCTTGGTATAAAATAATATCTTCTTGTAGTGTTGGTGAATAAAAATAGAAACAATATACTCAAATGAAAAAAATATTGCTAACATACCAATTTTAGAATATATACAGTATATATATTTCTATTTTTACTATTTTATTAGTTTGTGGTAATAGCCCATTTGTTCATTGTTGTTAGGGTAATAACCTTTATTACTTTTGTAGAGTAGTTTTTATAGGTTTATATGAGTTTAAAACTAGATTACAAGTTAATATAGGAACTTTCGGTGTTCTCTGGCTAAATTAGAATCACTAAGACAGTTTTCTAATAGATCTAAGGTTTTTATGTGATGACATTGTACCTTTAGATGAATGTTGTGAGGGATGTATTACTGTAACAAATAAACAGTACTAAAGGCTGTATATTGTTTGACTGATAACTATAACCTGGAGAGCAATTCTATTACAGTTCAATTCCTTGTACCAGCTGCACCAGCTAGAGCCAGGACGTTATGTTAAATTCCCGCTGAGCAGCCTTAGGATGTGTTCTTCCACTCAAATTATAAACAGCATGCTGTCTACCCTTCATATGATGTCAATTTCCAAATCATGCTGAAATACAGGACCCAATATACCTCCTGTTATTCTTTAAAGGCAGCATATATTCAGCAGTAAAAACACTTTAACTAGATACAAAGTTTATAAGTAAAATACATATAATTTAGAAGTTAGTTAAAAAAAAAATTGTGTGAGTTCATTTGTGTACATGAGCATTCTAGCAATATCTAGCTAAATCAATTGCCAAAATGGGGCGCAATTACATATACGGCACAGGCTTCAGCCCAAGCACTGCAACCCGCGCTGCCCGTAATTGCACCTTGCACATCGGGCTATTACATATACGGCGTTGGCAGTTCAAAAAGTGCCGTAAATCGGATAAACTAGCGATGTACAGAAATGAGCGTAAATACAAACTTCTGGAGTCACCAGTGTACAGTCACCAGAAACTGCCGGCACCTAAGAAAAGTAAAGAAAACAACAAATCTCCCGTAAAAGTCTAATACGCCTCCCAAAAATAATCCCGACACATAAAAAACCCTATATCCGCAATCCCCCTCTCACTACTAATAATAAATGTATTAACCTCTAGACTGCCAATCCCCCACAACGCAATAAGCCTAATTAAACTATTAACCCCTATATCCGCCATAAAACCCACACCGCAAGTAATAACTAAATTCTCAACCCCTAAATCCACCAACCTCAACATCGCAAACTACCCATTAAAACTATTAACCCCTAATCCACCATTAACCCACAACGCAATAAACCTATTAAAACTATTAACCCCTAATCCGCCATTAACCCACAACGCAATAAACCCATTAAAACTATAAACCCCTAAACCGCCATTAACCCACAATGCAATAAACCTATTAAAACTATTAACACCTAAACCACCAAAACCCACAACACAATAAACCTATTAAAGTATTAACCCCTAAACCGCCAAAGCCCTCAACGCAATAAACCTAACCCCTAACCTAACACCCCCTAAATTAACCCAAATTACCTAATTTACAAAATACTAAAGTTACTATTAAATTAAAAAAAACTAATACTACTTTAAAAATACAAATAAACTAAGTATAAATTAAAGGGACAGTCTAATCAAAATTCTGGAGTAGATTGACCCTTTAAGCTACAATTATAGAAAATAAAAAAATCTAAGATTATAGAAAATAAAAAAGAAAATTATAAAATTTTACAAAATTTATTCCTAACCCCTATGAAAATAAAAAAGCCCCCCAAAAATAAAAAAGCCCCCCAAAAATAAAAACATCCCCCTACTCTAATAAACTACCAGTAGCCCTTAAAAGGGCTTTTTGCAGGGCATTGCCCCAAGATAATCAGCTATTTTACAAGAAAATACACAAACCCCCCCAACAGTAAAATCCCCCACCCACCAAACGCCCCCAAATAATATAACCTAACACTAAAACCCTAAACTACCCATTGCCCTGAAAAGGGCATTTGTTGGGCATTGCCTTTAAAAGGGCATTCAGCTCTTTTACTGCCCACCCAATCTAAATAAAATAAAACCCCTAAAAAAAACCTAAATCCAAGCCCCAGGTTGCTACTCACCGTTCCTGAAGTCCGGCGGTGAAGTCTTCTTCCAAGCGGCGACCTCTTCTTTCTTCTTCCTGGAAAATCCTTCGCGGAGCAGAGCTGAAGACTGAAGACCGCGGAGCTGAAGACCGGCGACCTTGGAACTGAAGACTGGCGACCCTGGAACTGAAGACTGGAGACTGCGGAATCAAATCAGCCAATAGGAATTCATGGGACGCCATTTTTAATCGCATTCCTTGAATTCTCTATCCAGTGTGCGGCGAAGAGGATCCTCCACGCTCCATGGCTCCGCGGTCACTGGTCTTCAGTTCTAGGGAAGACGGTCTTCAGTTCCAGGGTCACCGGTCTTCAGCTCCACGGTCTTCAGTCTTCAGCTCTGCTCCATGAAGGATGTTCCAGGAAGAAGAAAGTAGAGGTCGCTGCTTGGAAGAAGACTTCACCGCCGGACTTCAGGAACAGTGAGTAGCAACCTGGGGCTTGGATTTAGGTTTTTTTTAGGGGTTTTATTTTATTTAGATAGGGTGGGCAGTAAAAGAGCTGAATGCCCTTTTAAAGGCAATGCCCAACAAATGCCCTTTTCAGGGCAATGGGTAGTTTAGGGTTTTAGTGTTAGGTTATATTATTTGGGGGCGTTTGGTGGGTGGGGGGTTTTACTGTTGGGGGGGGCAAAAAGCCCTTTTAAGGGCTACTGGTAGTTTATTAGAGTAGGGTGTGTTTTTATTTGGGGGGGCTTTTTTATTTTCATAGGGATTAGGTATAATTTTTGAAAAATTTGGTAATTTAATAGCCCTATCAAAATAAAAAAGCCCCCCCAAAATAGAAAAAAAAACCCTAGCCTACAATATACTACCAATGGCCCTTAAAAGGGCCTTTTGCGGGGCATTGCCCCAAAGAAATCAGCTCTTTTACCTGTAAAAAAAATACAAACAACCCCCCAACAGTAAAACCCACCACCTACACAACCAAACCCCCCAAATAAAATCCTATCTAAAAAACCTAAGCTCCCCATTGCCCTGAAAAGGGCATTTGTATGGGCATTGCCCTTAAAAGGGCATTTAGCTCTTTTTCTGCCCAAACCCTAAGCTAAAAATAAAACCCACCCAATAAACCCTTAAAAAAAAACCTAACACTAACCCCCGAAGATCCATTTACAGTTTATGAAGACCGGACATCCATCCTCAACAAAGCCGGGAGAAGTCTTTTTTTTTTTTTTTTTTATAATTTTTCTTTATTGGAAATTATTGAACAAACATAGAAAGAAAAACATATCATACCGTTTATCAGTACAAAAGAATGAATACATAACATAAAACACAGTAACCAAAAAAAAATATCTGGAATAACATCAAATCAGATCCAGTCAGGTCAGGGTTATTAGACCCACCTTTCAAAAGCAAAGTCCGTATGGATGGTTGTTATCCATAACATTAGTCAGAAGCAGTCAGACTAGAGGACAATCCCCTCCGTCATGAGGATTACCAACAAAAACATTTACATTTTAATAGTAATATAACCTAAAGTATAACTTGCTTATATTTTACTAAATATGTCATATTATTCATCATATGGAAACATTCTATCACTGACTCTGTTATTTTATAAGAAAATACCTAAATTACATATTTTGGTTACTTAATCATCATCTTTCACCACTATCATTTATTCAATAAGACCTTATTATCTTAAAACGAAACAAAACATATGAAATATTAAAGAGGAAAAAGAAAGAAAGGAGAGAAAAAAAAAAAAAAGGAAAGAACAGAAATTCACTCTCTCTCCCCCCCGCCCACGTCTCCCCCGACCCACCTCTGCATCGTCTGTACTTTACCTGCCATATTAATCCAATCTAGGCACTATAATCTAAAAGCTGTTTATTAGCAATAGTTAACTCCATAGACACTGACCCCCGAAGGGGGGAAATCAGTTGTAATTGTATTTCCGGAAAGCTGGCAATTACATTCCACCATTTTAATATAAAATGATTGACTTGTGTTTCTGAGTTTATTGATGTGTCCATTTGCTCCATTATCAATACATTTTTCCTCAATGAAGCCGGGAGAAGTCTTCAGCTCTTCAAGAATGAATTCTTCTTTAAATGACGTCATCCAAGATGGCGTCCCTTGAATTCCGATTGACTGATAGATCCAATCAGCCAATAGGATTGAGCTCATATTCTATTGGCTGATTGGAACAGCCAATTGAATGCAAGCTCAATCCTATTGGCTGATTGGATCAGCCAATAGGATTGAAGCTCAATCCTATTGGCTGATTGCATCAGCCAATATGATTTTTTCACCTTTAATTCTGATTGGCTGATTCTATCAGCCAATCGGAATTCAAGGGACCCCATCTTGGATGACGTCATTTAAAGGAGAATTCATTCTTGAAGAGCTGTCGACAGAAGAGGATGCTCCGCACCAGATGTCTTGAAGATTGAGTCGCTCCACATCGGAAGGATGAAGATAGAAGATGCCGTCTGGATGAAGACTTCTGCCCGTCTGGAGGACCACTTCTTGCCGCTTGGATGAAGACTTCTCCCGGCGTCATTGAAGACTTCTTGCCACTTGGATGAAGACTTCTACCGGCGTCATTGAAGACCTCTTGCCGCTTGAATGAAGACTTCTCCCAGCTTCATTGAGGATGGATGTCCAGTCTTCAAAAACTGTAAGTGGATCTTCGGGGGTTAGTGTTAAGTTTTTTTTAAGGGTTTATTGGGTGGGTTTTATTTTTAGCTTATGGTTGGGCAGAAAAAGAGCTAAATGCCCTTTTAAGGGCAATACCCATACAAATGCCCTTTTCAGGGCAATGGGGAGCTTAGATTTTTTTTTGCCGGGTTTATGAAAACCTGTAATAGCAGCGCTATAGGAAGGTGAGCGGTGGAAATAACTTGCAAGTTAGCACCGAGCCGCTCTTACCACAAAACTTGTAATCTAGTCGTTGATTAGTTATTACGGTGGGGAATTGCGGTTGACAGGTAGATAGACACTGCGCATGCGTTAGGTGTTTATTTTTGCATGCATATTTTCGGGAGTTACGGTGCTCCCATACTCAGTGCAAGGCCTGCTACAGCTGCCTTTTATGGCGAGGTAAAAATGGAGTAAGATTTCTCCTTTTTCGCAGTGTAAGTTCTTGCGCTGAATATTGGATACCGATTTGCAACGCGGTCCCATGTTAGCTTATGGGAGTAAAAATTGCGTGCAATGGGTGAAATATATGTGCCGCATTTATATACGACGCTGTATATAGGATACCAAACCCGCGCAAAAACTGGCTTCGCCGGCTTTTGCGGGCAATGCCGCATATGTAATGGGGCCCATAGTTTATACAAAAATAATTTATCTGTCAACTTCTTTTTGTGTATTATTATTTTAAGTAGAACTAATAAGACTTCAGCTTTTTCTTCATTATAGGTTTTATAAGGTAAAAGTTGTGATTGTGTACAAATTCCCATTTTTACCTATAGTTTAAATTACCAGCTGAAGAGAATTGAATAAATAAAGATAAATAATCCTGTAATGACTTGGCAGGAACTCTTTGAATTACATTTAGGAGGATGCTCCTCGAACGGATTTCTTGAAGATGGAGTCGCTCCACGTCGGAAGGATGAAGATAGAAGATGCCGTCTGGATGAAGACTTCTGCCCGTCTTGAGGACCACTTCTTGCCGCTTGGATGAAGACTTCTCCCGGCATCGTTGAAGACTTCTTGCCACTTGAATGAAGACTTCTCCTGGCTTTGTTGAGGATGGATGTCCGGTCTTCAAAAACTGTAAGTGGATCTTCGGGGGTTAGTGTTAGGTTTTTTTAAGGGTTTATTGGGTGGGTTTTATTTTTAGCTTAGGGGGCAGAAAAAGAGCTAAATGCCCTTTTAAAGGCAATGTCCATACAAATGCCCTTTTCAGGGCAATGTGGAGCTTAGGTTTTTTTTAGATAGGATTGCATTTGGGGGGTTTGGTTGTGTGGGTGGTGAGTTTTACTGTTGGGGGTTGTTTGTATTATTTTTTACAGGTTAAAGAGCTGATTTCTTTGGGGCAATGCCCCGCAAAAGGCCCTTTTAAGGGCCATTGGTAGTTTATTGTAGTCTGGGGGGATATTTTGGGGGGGCTTTTTTATTTTGATAGGGCTATTAGATTAGGTGTAATTACAGTGGGGCAAAAAAGTATTTAGTCAGCCACCAATTGTGCAAGTTCTCCCACTTAAGAAGATGAGAGAGGCCTGTAATTTTCATCATAGGTATACCTCAACTCTGAGAGACAAAATGTAGAAACAAATCCAGACAATCACATTGTCTGATTTGGAAAGAATTTATTTACATATTATGGTGGAAAATAAGTATTTGGTCAAAATCAAAAGTTCATCTCAATACTTTGTCATATATCCTTTGTTGGCAATGACAGATGTCAAAGGTTTTCTGTAAGTCTTCACAAGGTTGTCACACACTGTTGCTGGTATGTTGGCCCATTCCTGCATGCAGATCTCCTCTAGAACAGTGATGTTTTGGGGCTGTTGCTGGGCAACACAGACTTTCAACTCCCTCCAAAGGTTTTCTATGGGGTTGAGATCTGAAGACTGGCTAGGCCACTCCAGGACCTTGAAATGCTTCTTACGAAGCCACTCCTTAGTTTCCCGGTTGGTGTGTTTGGGATCATTGTCATGCTGAAAGACCTAGCCACGATTCATCTTCAATGCCCTTGCTGACGGAAGGAGGTTTGCACTCAAAAGCTCACGATACATGGCCCCATTCATTCTTTCATGTACACGGATCAATCATCCTTTTTCCTTTGCAGAGAAACAGCCCCAAAGCATGATGTTTCCATCCCCATGCTTCACAGTAGCTATGGTGTTCTTTGGTTGCAACTCAGCATTCTCTCTCCTCCAAACACGACGAGTTGTGTTTCTACCAAACAGTTCTACTTTGGTTTTAATTGACCATATGACATTCTCCCAATCCACTTCTGATTCATCCAAATGCTCTCTAGCATACTTCAGATGGGCCCGACATGTACTAGCTTAAGCAGGGGGACACGTCTGGCACTGCAGGATCTCAGTCCCTGGCGGCGTAGTGTGTTACTGATGGTAGCCTTTGTTACGTTGGTCCCAGCTCTCTGCAGGTCATTCAATAGGTCCCCTCATGTGGTTCTGGGATGTGTGCTCACCGTTCTTGTGATCATTTTGACCCCATGGGGTGAGATCTTGCTTGGAGCATCAGATCGACGGAGATTATCAGTGGTCTTGCATGTCTTCAATTCTCTAATTATTGCTCCCACAGTTGATTTCTTCACACCAAGCTGCTTGCCTATTGCAGATTCAGTCTTCCCAGCCTGGTGCAGGTCTACAATTTTGTTTCTGGTGTCCTTCGACTGCTCTTTGATCTTCACCATAGTGGAGTTTGGAGTGTGACTGTTTGAGGAAGTTCAAACAGGTGCTATTAATACAGGTAATGAGTGGATGACAGAAGAGCCTCTTAAAGAAGAAGATACAGGTCTGTGAGAGCCAGAAATCTTGCTTGTTTGTAGGTGACCAAATACTTATTTTCCACCATAATATGCAAATAAATTCTTTCCAAATCAGACAATGTGATTGTCTGGATTTGTTTCCACATTTTGTCTCTCATAGTTGAGGTATACCTATGATGAAAATGACAGGCCTCTCTCATCTTCTTAAGTGGGAGAACAATTGGTGGCTGACTAAATACTTTTTTGCCCCACTGTAGTTTAAATATTTGATAATTTCTTTTTTTTTTTTTTTTTTTTTTTAAATCATTTATTTTCAAGTCAGCAATAAAAAACACAATACATGCTTGAAGCAGATATAAACAACAAATGGAAATAATTATACATATCTTGACAAATATAACATACATCTGTATATTTACACATTCTCAATATCTTGCTGACATTTTTTTCTCATAAATAAATCTTGCAATGCAGATAGGAGGAAGAAAAAGAAGAAAGAAAAAGAAAAAAGCAAAAAGCAAAAAAAAAAAAAAAAAAAAGGAAATATTGGGAATTCTCTACTCCATCGTCCCCCTCCCCCTGTCCCCCTCATCCTATACAAAAGATTGTTAGTACCATGATACAGGGAATATGTTGCGTAGAATTAGGCCTTCAAAATATACAGATCTCTGAAATGCTTTGGTAAGTATGTATTGAGTAGGGAGCGGATAGGTCTGTATTACTTTCAACCATTTGTTAAAAAATAATTGTATTTGCTTCTCGCTTGTACTGGAAACATTATATTGCTCAAACATAATCTGTGCTTTTAACCGCTTGGAGGAATAAACTAAAAGGGGGGGTTTTATTATTTTTCCAATTTTTCAGTATTAGATTCCTAACTATTAAGGTGATGGTGTTACTTAGGTTATGGGATACCGAGTCTGGTACCATAAGAAATTTTTTTTTTTTAAATCAAATGAAAAGGGCTCCTGTATACTCTTGTTTAACCAATAATTTACTTTGCGCCAAAACTGATTTATTTTTGGGCAGTACCAGAAACAGTGAAATAAATTTGCTAGGGGGATTTACATTTATAACACTGTCCTTGCTGTTCTGATGACCAGCGCGCATGTCTTTTGGGTGAAATATATGCGTTGTTGAGAAGTTTTAAGTGAGATTCCTTCCAGGAGAAGGGAAGGGGCGCATCATTCACCCATTTAATGCTTTTACTAATTGTTTCATCATTAATTTCGTCAAAGTGTCTAGCCCAGTGTGCTGAACATTGTTCCATGATTAGCTGGCCTTGTTTTGCGAGCAATATTTTGTATAATAGCGAGATTGAATGCTTCCCCTGGCTATATGAGTTAATATAGTCTCCAACTCTATCATATTTCCCTGGCCATGGCCCCATCTGCAGCTTTTCCTGTATAAAGTGGCGGATCTGTAAATATGCATAAAAAGATTTGTTCGAAAGATTATACTGTATGGCGATGTTCTCGAACGTGCGCACCCCAAATCCATCGTCTAATAATTGTACTATCGAAGTTAGGCCCTTACTAGCCCAGCTATTGTATATTGTGTATTGAAATCCTGGCTGAAACTCTGGATTACCTCTAATAGGAAGGAAGCTAGATACATGAAAATTGATCTTTAACCGGGAACAAAGTTGCTGCCATGCTTTAACAGTATTAAAAATACTGACTAATGTTTTAATTTTTCCAGGGAGTCGTCTATGGGGGCAATGTAAGGCCGCTATAAGGGAGAAGGGCTTTATAAGCTCCTCCTCCGCTTTACTGTTTGTTAAATAGTCGTCAGAAAGTAACCAATCTACTCCAAATCGTGCCAATATGGCTATGTTATATGTCTTAATATCCGGGAATGCAAGGCCTCCAAATTCCTTAGCTTGAGAGAGCTTTCTGATAGAGAGCATATGTCTACCTTTATTCCAGATAAGATCCGCACATGCACGATTGAAGAACTTAATATCTTTATCCAGAATAAATAGCGGCAAGTTATTCATTATATATAGTAGCTGAGGAAAGAGAATAGATTTAATAAGCATTATTTTGGCAGTTAGTGAAAGTGGGAATAGGGTCCATCGATGTATTCTATGTGTAATATTAGAAAAGAAAGCTGTATAGTTGAGTTTATACCATAGCTCAGGGTCTCTATGCAGTTGGATCCCTAAATATCTAAAACTTTCCACTTCTCTGAAATTATGTTGCTGGAAGCTCTCTTTATGTTTATAGACCCATAGTATCTCTGATTTAAGAGTGTTTACTTTATAGCCAGAAATTAGACTAAACTGTTCTAAAATTTCAAGCGCTTTTGGAATATTTCTTTTAGTGTTTTTGAAATAAAGTAGTAAATCGTCGGCGTATAGAGAAAGAACACAGATTTGGGGATAATTTATTTTTTATTTTGTGTAATTTAGTGTTTTTTATTTTTTGTAATTTATTTAATTGTATTTAATTAATGTAATTTATTTAATTGTAGTGTAAGGTTAGGTGTTAGTGTAACTCAGGTTAGGTTTTATTTTACAGGTAAATTTGTATTTATTTTAGCTAGGTAGTTAGTAAATAGTTAATAACTATTTACTAACTAGTCTACCTAGTTAAAATAAATACAAACTTGCCTGTGAAATAAAAATAAAACCTAAGCTAGCTACAATGTAACTATTAGTTATATTGTAGCTAGCTTATGTTTTATTTTACAGGTAAGTATTTAGTTTTAAATAGGAATTATTTAGTTAATGATAGTAATTTTTATTTAGATTTATTTTAATTATATTAAAGTTAGTGGGTGTTAGGGTTAGGGTTAGACTTAGGGCTAGGTTTAGGTTTAAATATTTGATAATTTCTTTTTTATTTTGTGTAATTTAGTGTTTTTTATTTTTTGTAATTTAGTTAATTGTATTTAATTAATGTAATTTATTTAATTGTAGTGTAAGGTTAGGTGTTAGTGTAACTCAGGTTAGGTTTTATTTTACAGGTAAATTTGTATTTATTTTAGCTAGGTAGTTAGTAAATAGGTAATAACTATTTACTAACTAGTCTACCTAGTTAAAATAAATACAAACTTGCCTGTGAAATAAAAATAAAACCTAAGCTAGCTGCAATGTAACTATTAATTATATTGTAGCTAGCTTATGTTTTATTTTACAGGTAAGTATTTAGTTTTAAATAGGAATTATTTAGTTAATGATAGTAATTTTTATTTAGATTTATTTTAATTATATTAAAGTTAGTGGGTGTTAGGGTTAGGATTAGACTTAGGGTTAGGTTTAGGGGTTAAAAACTTTAGTATAGTGGCAGCAACGTTGGGAGCGGCAGATTAGGGGTTAATAAGTGTAATGTAGGTGGTGGCAATGTTAGGGGCGGCATATTAGGGGTTAAAAAGTGTAGGTAGTGGTGACGACATTGGGGGCGGCAGATTAGGGGTTAATAAGTGTAGGTAGGTGGCGGCGATGTCGGGGGTGGCAGATTAGGGGTTGATAAGTGTAGGTAGGTGTCAGATTAGGGGTGTTTAGACTCTGGGTTTATGTTAGGGTGCTAGGTGTAAACATAAATTTTGTTTCCCCATAGGTATCAAAGGGGCTGCGTTACCGAGCTTTACGCTCCTTTATTGCAGGTGTAAGGCTTTTTTTTAGCCTGCTGTCCCCATTGATGCCTATGGGGAAATTGTGCACGAGCACGTAAAATCAGCTCAAAGCAGCACTGGTATTTGAGTGCCGGTTTTTGCGGGCAATGCCGCATATTTAATGGGGCCCATAGTTTATACAAAAATAATTTATCTATCAATAATAATGTATCTATCAACTTCTTTTTGTGTATTATTATTTTAAGTAGAACTAATAAGACTTCAGCCTTTTCTTCATTATAGGGTTTATAAGGTAAAAGTTGTGATTGTATACAAATTCCCATTTTTACCTATAGTTTAAATAACCAGCTGAAGAGAATTGAATAAATAAAGATAAATAATTCTGAAATGACTTGGCAGGAACTCTTTGAATCACATTTAGGAGCTGCCACCTGTATTTCAGATCCAGGCCTGTTAACTATTTCAAGCTGGATTGGGTTCAAGTGTGACCTGAAGTTATATGCATCTTATATGAGCTCACGTTATCTGGAAATAAATACATTTATCAGGTAAGCATACATTTTGTTTTTCTTTCCTAAGATATGGAGAGTCCATGGCTTGAGTAATTACTGTTGGGAACCAATACCCAAGCTAGTGGACACGGACAAATATGGAGGGACAAGACAGGCAGTCCTACACAGAAGGCACCACCGCTTGAAGAACCTTTCGCACCACCGCTTGAAGAACCTTTCTCCCAAAAGAAGCCTCAGCCAAGGCAAAAGTATCAAATTTGTAAAAATTTGAAAAAAGTATGTAGAGAAGACCAAGTTGCAGCCTTGCAAATTTGTTCAACAGAAGCTTCATTTTTGAAAGCCCAAGAAGAGGAAACAGCTCTTGAGGAATGAGCCATAATTCTCTCAGAAGGCTGCTGTCCAGCAGTCTCATAAGCCAAATGAATTATACTTTGTAACCAAAAAGAAAAAAAGAGTAGTAGCTTTATGACCTTTATGTTTCCCAGAGAAACAGACAAAGAGGACAGAGGACTTGCAAAAATCCTTAGTCGTCTGTAAGTAAAAATTTAAGAGCACATACAACATCCAGATTTTGTAACAAACGTTCTTTGGAAGAAGAAGGATTAGTACACAGAGAGGGAACAACAATTTCCTGATTGATATTTCTTTTAGAAACAAACTTAGGAAAGAAATCTAACTTAGTACAAAGAACCGCCTTATTGGCATGAAAAATAAGATAAGGGTAATCACACTGCAGAGCTGAGAGTTCTGAGACTCTTCGAGCAGAAGAGATAGCAACAAGAAACAAAACCATCCAAGATAACAACTTAATGTCTATGAAATGCAACGGCTCAAATGGAGCCAGCTGGAAGACTTTAAGAACAAGGTTAAGGCTCCAAGGAGGAGCAACAGACTTAAAGACAGGCCTGATTTTGACCAACTGGCACATCCGTCAAACATTTATGTAGTTAAACTGATAAAGCAGAAATCTGACCCTTCAGGATACTGATTGACAATACCTTCTGTAGGTCTTCCTGAAAAAAGATAAAATTCTAGGAATTCTAATTCTACTCCAAGAGTAGCCCTTGGATTCACACCAATAAATAAAAAACCAGCTTGCGAGGCTGAATCATGGTCTCAATGACCGACTCAGAAAAACCACACTTAGACAGAATAAAGCGTTCAATCTCCAATCAGTCAGCTTCAGAGAAACGAGATTTAGATGAAGGAGGGGACCCTGAATCAGAAGGTCCTTCCTCAGGGGCAGTCTCCAAGGTGTGAAAGATGACATCTCCACTAGGTCTGCAAACCAGATCCTGCGAGGCCACGCAGGGATTATTAGAATCACTGATGCCCTCTCCTGTTTGATAACGACTCGTGAAAGGAGAGCAAATGGAGGAAACAGGTACGCCAACCTGAAAACCCAAGGAAAAGCCAGAGCATCTATCAGAACGGCCTGTGGATCTCTTGACCTTGAACCGTACCTTGGAAGCTTGGCATTCTGATGGAACGCCATCAGATCTAACTCCGGCACCCCCCATTTAAGGATTAGGCTGGAAAACACCAAAGTCTGTCTGCTCAGAAAATCCGCTCCACAGTTATCTACTACTGGAATGTGGATGGCAGATAGAGAGAAATTGTGGGTCTCTGCCCACTGAAGAATCCGAGTAACCTCCTTCATGGCTAAGGAACTCAGAGTTCTTCCCTGGTGATTTATGTAAGCCACAGAGGTTATGTTGAATGACTGGAACCTGACAAACTGGGCTGAGGACAACTGAGGCCAAGTCAATATAGCACTGTAAATTGCCCTCAACTCCAAGATGTTGATGGGAAGAGCAGACTCCTCCTGAGTCCAAAGGCCCTGAGGTTTTAATGAGTTCCAGACTGCTTCCCAGCTGGCTGGTGTCCATGGTCATGATCACCCAGGAAGGTCTCCGAAAGCATGTGCCCTGAGACAGATGTTCCTGAGAAATCCACCACGGGAGAGAATCCCTTGATGACTGATCTAACTCTATTCTCTTTGATAGATCCACATGGTCGCTATTCCATTGTCTGAGTAAGCGCAACTGGAGAGCTCTCAAATGAAATTGAGCAAAAAGAATGAAGTCCATGGAAGCAACCATCAGACCGATTACCTCCATACATTGAGCCACTGAAGGATGAGCAGAAGCATGAAGAGAGAGGCAAGAGGAAATTATTTTGTTTTTCCTGACCTCTGTCAGAAAAATCTTCATCAATAGAGAATCTATTATGGTCCCTGAGAACACTACTCTTGTCTCAGGGCAAAGGGAGCATTTTTCTAGATTCACATTCTATCCATGGGAACAAAGAAAATACAACAATATCTCTGTGTGAGATTTTGATAGTTGAAAAGATGGCACTTAAACCAATATGTGGTCAAGGTAGGGTGCCACAGTAATTCTACAAGAATGGATCACTGCCAAAAGAGCCCCCAGGACCTATGAAAAATATTTGGGAGCCGAGGCTAGACCAATTGGAAGGGCCACAAACTGGAAATGTTTGTCAAGAAAGGCAAATCTCAGGAATCTGTAATGGCCCCTGTGAATAGGAACATGAAGATATGCATCCTTTAGGTCTATGGTTGTCATGAACTGACCATCTTGTACTAAAGAAAGAATAAAGCATATAGTCTCCATCCTGAAGGATGGAACTTTGAGAAACTTGTTTAGACACTTCAAGTCTAGAATGGGACGAAAAGTTTCCTCTTTTTTGGGAACCACAAACAGGTTGGAATAGAACCCAAGACCCTGTTCCTGAAAAGGAACTGGAACTATCACTCCCAGGGAGGAAAGAAGTTGTATACATTTCAAGAACGTCTCTCTCTGGTCTGCAGATAATCTTGAGAGAAGGATTCTGCCTCTGGCAAGAAAAGTATTGAATTCCAATTTGTTACCCTGGGATACTATGCCCACAGTCCCGGGATCTGGGACAACTTGGATCTAGGCTTGAGAGGACTGAGAAAGTCTGCACCCCACCTGATCCAATCCCGGATAGGGGGCAAACCCTTCATGCTGATTTAAAATCAGCTGTGTGTTTGTTTGATTGTTTCCCCTTGTTCAAAGACTGATTGGGTTTCAAAGAAAAAAATAGTCTGGATAAATCTATATACAAACAAAATTCATGGATATGATTGCTAGTATTAAATGGGTCACATTTTAATGGGGTTATTTAAGCTTAACTGGAGCTTTTTGTAAGTATTTTAGATTTGTATAGGTTGAACTCGATGGACTTCAGTCTTTTTTCAACCTTATCTACTATGTTACTATGTTACTTGGATTGTTCCTGCTTGGAAGAAGAAGGGGAAGGCTTTCCTCTGAAGTTACGAAAGGAATGGAAATTACTCTGTTATCCTTTAGGCCTATTCTTCTTATCTTGAGGTAGAAAAGACCCTTCTCCACCAATATCAGATAACATTTCTGCCTAACCGGGTCCAAACAAGGTTTTGCCTATGTAAGTAATCTCCAGAAGCTTGACTTTAGAGGAAATGTCCGACCAGGATTTCAACCATAACGTCCTTCGGGCTAGGACAGCAAAAGTAGAAGTTTTAACTCCTACAGGCCCATTTATCAAGCTCCGTATGGAGCTTGAAGGGCCGTGTTTCTGGCGAGTCTTCAGACTCGCCAGAAACACAAGTTATGAAGCAGCGGTCTAAAGACCGCTGCTTCATAACCCTGTCCGCCTGCTCTGAGCAGGCGGACAGGAACCGCCGGAAATCAACCCGATCGAATACGATCGGGTTGATTGACAGCTCCCTGCTGGCGGCCGATTGGCCGCAAGTCAGCAGGGGGCGGCGTTGCACCAGCAGCTCTTGTGAGCTGCTGGTGCAATGTTAAATGTGGAGAGCGTATTGCTCTCCGCATTTAGCGAGGTCTTGCGGACCTGATCCGCAGTGTCGGATCAGGTCCGCAAGCCCTTTGATAAATGGGCCCCTAGTCTAACAACCGGTAAAATGGCAACTGCAATAAAGGAATTGGCCAATTTAAGAGCGTTAATCCTATCTTGAATTTCATCCAAGGAAGTCTCTACTTGAAGAGAATCAGACAAGGCATCAAACCAATAAGATGTCACACTAGTCACAGTGGCAGTACACACCGCAGGTTGCCATTGGAGACCTTGATGAACATAAATCTTTTTCAAATAAACCTCCAGCTTCTTGTCCTTCGGATCCTCAAAAGGAATAGTGGTTCTCTTAGCCAGAATGGAAATGACCCCTTCAACTTTGGGTACAGTATACCAAGGGTCTTTAATGGAGTCCTCAACAGGAAACATTTTCTTAAAAATGGGAGAGGGGAAAAAGACAGCCCTGGTTTCTCCCATTCCTGTGAGATAATCTCCATAGCACGGTCCAGCAAAACCTCCTAAGTGGAAGGTTCATCAAAAAAACTATTATGTTTACTTGATTTCTTAGGAGTGACAACGACAGGGGTATCAGAGTCATCTTAAGTAGCTTAAACCTCCTAAGAATACACAAAGGTGTTCAAGCTTAAATCTGAAGGATGCCACCTCAGTCTCCAAAGAAGGAATTATACTGTCCAAATCTAAAATATCACCCTCAGAAAGTCCTGATGTATCTTCCTAATCAGACTTATGAGAAAGGGCAACATGGGAAGCAGAACAGAGGACAGGCACTTTACTTTCTGAATTTCTAGATTTCCTCTTGCGTTTTCCCTGTAATCTGGGAATGGCAGCCAATGCTGCAGATACAGCTGAAGATACCTGGGCATCAATTTCTGCTTTTAAATAAACTCCACTAGGAGTTATAGAGGAACTGCAGGGCACTGCATGTGATGCAATTGAGACTTGGGACGTAGCAGGAGAAAGCTGAGGAATTATTTTAACAGCATCATCCTGAGACATTAGGCTCAAAAATTTTACCTTTATTTTGCAAGGTTTTCTTGACACATAAAAAACAAAATTGCATAGGAGCTGCAATTTGTGCATCTAAACATAATAAGCATGAATTCATGAGAGCAGGCTCTTGCTCCATATCAGACATGTTGTGAAACAGTAAATAAACTTGTACAGATAAGTTTTAAAGATTTTAATATTCAATTAAAATAAGCCAAGGACAAAATTCACTTAAATTTTTATCACAAATTAGAATCGTTCCCCAGCTAAAATTATGTGAAAAAAAGTTAAGAAAAAACATTTAATAAACATCAAATAAGGGGGGCAGAGCCCGGCAACAGAGGTGCCTGAAAGATCTGGGAGCACCCTGGACCTAAAAACAGCTCATTTTGATGCCATAGCACAAAAACGAAGCCGTTTTTTCAAAACCAGAAGTGCGGCCCTGCACGCTGCAGGACCGCAGCTCCTCAGCTACCACACATTACGAACGGAGCACAGCGTAGTGCCTCACAAGGGGATAAAGCTTGAAGTTGCCCCTTAGCTGCTTCCTCCTTCTGCCCCATTTTCAGAGGGAGACCTATCACGCTGACTTAGTGCTCCATCGACAGAACCGGCACCATACAGCCAAAGCAGGCTCCCTTGCAAAGGGGCCCCTGGAGGAACACAGAGGTGAGCTATTTTCACACTCACATAAGTGGATATACACAACACCTGCATTGACATAATTTTACTTACCTGGGGTATATTAGATATAAGCTCTTGGGCCCACACTATTCAGAATCCTTAATCCAAACCCCAGTATACAGACCATAATCCCACGTGGGGAGCCTGGCCCTCTAACTTAATCAACACCCAGACAGCATTGCACCGTGACAACCTGAAGGGGCATACTAATTTTCTACTGCTTCCCAACCCAGCATCCCTTTGCTTTCAGCTAACATTACCAGTCCGGACTAACAACATAAAAAGCACCAAATTAATGCAACAATTCCTCAAAAACCAAGACCCTGTTGCAAAAACTCCCAAAAATGGCAGCCACCTCGGAACGGCAGCAACAAGAGAAAGAAACTATAAGCCCGCCTGCCCTCATGAAAGATGATCTGCAAAATCTATGCACAAAAGATGATATTAAAGACATCATAGGAGAAGTCAAAATATTTTATGGGGAGCTTAAAAGAGACATTTCTAAAATCACCCAAAGATTATTGGTCTTGGAAGAGAGCCACAATACGGTCAATAATGACTTACAGCAAATCTCCAAAATCACATACGATCAGGAAGAAACTATACATCAACTGATGGAGAAAGTCGAGGACCTGGACAATAGAGGCAGGCATAACAACCTGCGCATACGTGGGATCCCAGAGTCAATCTAGCTAAACGCCATTAAAGGATGCCTCCAGGACTTGTTCAGGACCCTGAAAGGCCCAAAAAGCATTGCTGACTTATGCATGGAGAGAGCCCACAGGGCCCTAAGAACCAACTCCCCCCCCCCCCCCCCAAGGAGCCTCCTGAGCACAAAATTGTGAAGCTACTGGACAATAAGGACAGAGAAGAAATCCTGAGATTGGCCAGACAAAAACAAAAATTTTGCACGCCGGAATCCATATCCAGATATTTGCTGATCTCAGTCCAGCAACACTGCAGAAGAGGAAGGAGCTGGGATTCATCACTACAGTACTGAGGGAGCATCAGATTCCATACCGGTGGGGATTCCTGGTCAGCATTATCGCCTCCAGGGGAGACATGACAGCCACCCTCAAATCTTTGGAGGACCTGCCAAGATTTAACAAAACTCTCCAACTTAACATTGTTCACCCAGAATTCCCCTCCAGAGATGCTCAGAGGACAAACAACCCGCTACAAGAGATTCCTAATTCCGCAAGTCCAGGACTTCACTTCACATGTAATCCTATGGACCAGGTCTTGATGGCCACTAGAACCGCAGCATCAACCACCTCAGACTGACCTTTTCTCCCAGCCATGGTGGCTACAGGTCGTATGCAATAACTTTCTTTTTTCCTATAATCCTTTAGGTTTGGAAGTGGGGATACTACCCCAATTGTTTATTCATTGTTGCAGGACTGTAATTTACTGTTAAGTGAACTTTTCAGTTAAAGAGAAAATATAAGAAGAAAAAAAAAAAGACAAATTTGCCTTCACACGTGTTCTTGTACTGTGTTTATATTGTCTTTCACTGTTATTGCACATCTCAAGAAAAGCTGTATTATTGTTTTTTCTGAACCAGTTATTCTGTTTTTGTTTGCTGAGCAACGGTATTACATTTTCCCTGTCTTGTATCAGACACAGCGAACAACACACATCAAGCAGGCAAGATCTCCCTCAGCCTGAACATACTCACCCATCTATATAAGATCCACAATGATACACACGATATCTATTACATCTATTAATGCGAAAGGGTCTGTGTTCTTTAGAGACCTTTACAAAACTTCTAGTGATATCCTATTTATGCAGGAAACGCACTTTAAGAGAGGGCACGAACCTAAGCTCCTGAGTCACAAAAATAGTATGGGTTACTTGGCCTTGGGCGATACGAGGAAGGGAGGAGTGGGTATACTACTTAAAACCTCTCTACACTTCCAAGCAACCCACTCAGAGAAATACAAAGATGGCAGGTACCTCATTCTCACAGGCTTGTTATTCAACAGGCCGATCACTCTTGCAAACATATACCTCCCTAATAAGGAACAGCACCTCATATTCAGACACTTAACTAACCTCCTATTAGAACATGCCCAGGGGACAATATTCCTAGGGGGCGACTTTAATTTATCACTGGACCTGACAATAGACACCTCTACAGGCATCACCAATACCCCTAAACGAGTCTTAAAATCTGTATCCAATAACCTGCACCAACTAAGCCTACACGACATCTGGAGAACCATCAACCCAGACACTAGGGACTATACCTTCTACCCACACCCACACAACACATACACCAGAATTGATCACATACACACGGACCAGATTGGCCTTTCCATGATTACCGACTCACAGATCCTGCCAATCACCTGGTCGGACCAAGTCCTCGTACAATGCGCAGTGAAGTGGCTGGACATGCCCCAGTGCCCCTTTATATGGAGGTTGGATGACTTCCTCCTAGGGAACACTCTAACCAAACAGGCTGTGGATCAGACAATAGAAAAATATTTTAAAGAAAATGATACTGACCACATTACCTCAACCACCCTTTGGTAAGCACACAAGTGCATTACAAGAGGAGAGCTGATAGCACACAAAGTGAGGGGAAAAAGACGAATAGACAATTAATAAATTCCACCATGTCCCAAATTAGCTTCTAGGAAAAAGAACACAAAAAACAACCACACTCCACCAGTATACTAGATTCCCTAACACAATCCAGGAAAGATCTCAAAGACCACCTTGTTAAAGAGCACCAAAAGAAATCAGCCCTGTTGAAACAAAAATATTTTGACATCAATGATAAAGCGGGGTCTTGCACTTAAGAGAAACCAACTAAATGCACATATACATTCCATAATAAACAAACAAGGTGAACTTCAAAAGTATAGCAAAAGCATAGCAAAAGTGTTCAGACAGTATTATGCAGCCATGTACAATCTAAACAACACCGCCACCCAACAGGACATGGAAATTTATCTCAAAGACATAAACCTGCCAACCTTAGATAGGGATAAATCAGATAGCCTTAATTTACCCATCTCGGTGGAAGAAACACAAATAGCGATTAAAGATATGCCTGGAGGTAAAAGCCAATGGGTTCAACATGAAATACTACAAGACATACACCATCACCTCACCATTTCCTTAACAAACCCCTTCAATTCATTAATGTGCACTGGAGGTTTCTCAGGTAACTTACTCAAAGCCCATAGTACAGTCCTTCCCAAACCAGGGAAAATGCCAAATAGACCCGAAAATGTCCGCCCTATATCCCTCTTAAACTCTGACATAAAGATTTTTGCCAAGATACTCGCCATGAGACTGAACAAATACCTAACCAAACTAATTAACATAGATCAGTTGGGCTTCATACCGGGAAGAGAGGATAGGGATAACACCATGAAAATACTACAGATTATTTCCCACGCTCAAGCCACCCACACCCCTACCATTATAGTTTCCACAGATGCAGAGAAAGACTTTGACCGTGTTATTTGGCTTTTCCTGAAAACAGTAATGCAGAAAATAATATTCGGCGACAAATTCTTAGACCTGGTCTTCTCTCTGTACTCCCACACCGCTGCTAAGGTCAAAGCTAATGGCATCCTGTCTGACAGCTTCAATATACACAATGGCACAAGGCAAAGCTGCCCTCTCTCACCTGCTTTATTTGTCTTATTCATTGAGGCTCTCGAACAGCAGATCAGAAATAGCAATCTTATTACAGTGTTATAACCCTGAACAAAAAGTGTGAGTATACTTGTTTTTGTGAGGATTTCCTGAAAAGCAGTTCTGTAGAATTTATGCAGCTTACTTGAATAGGTTAACTTAAGCAAAGTGATAGATGTTACAGATAGCTTAATTACAATATGCAATTGGCAATATTAAACTATCTGTCTTACGGCTAGATTTAGAGTTTTGTCGGTAACGACCCGCGTAGCTAACGCTGGCTTTTTTCTGGCCGCTCCTTTAAAATAACTCTGGTATTGAGAGTCCATATAATGTCAGCGTTAGGCTCCAAAAAAGGAGCGTAAAGCATATTTAACGCAGCTTCAACTCTCGATACCAGAGTTGCTTACGGACGCGGCCAGCCTCAAAAACGTGCTTGTGCACGATTCCCCCATAGGAAACAATGGGACTGTTTGAGCTGAAAAAAAACCTAACACCTGCAAAAAAGCCGCGTTCAGCTCCTAATGCAGCCCCATTGTTTGCTATGGGGAAACACTTCCTACGTCTGCACCTAACACTCTAACATGTACCCCGAGTCTAAACACCCCTAACCTTACACTTATTAACCCCTATTCTGTTGCCTCCGCTATTGCTGACCCCTGTATATTATTTTTAACCCCTAATCTGCTGCTCCGTAAACCGCCGCTACTTACATTATCCCTATGTACCCCTAATCTGCTGCCCCTAACACCGCCGACCCCTATATTATATTTATTAACCCCTAATCTGCTCCCCACAACGTCGCCTCCACCTGCCTACACTTATTAACCCCTAATCCGCCTCACTAACCCTATAATAAATAGTATTAACCCCTAATCTGCCCTCCCTAACATCGCCGACACCTAACTTCAATTATTAACCCGTAATCTGCCGACCGGAGCTCACCGCTATTCTAATAAATGTATTAACCCCTAAAGCTAAGTCTAACCCTAACACTAACACCCCCCTAAGTTAAATATAATTTAAATCAAACGAAATTAATTAACTCTTCTTAAATAAATTATTCCTATTTAAAGCTAAATACTTACCTATAAAATAAATCCTAAAATAGCTACAATATAAATTAAAATTATATTATAGCTATTTTAGGATTAATATTTATTTTACAGGTAACTTTGTATTTATTTTAACCAGGTACAATAGCTATTAAATAGTTAAGAACTATTTAATAGTTACCTAGTTAAAATAATAACAAAATTACCTGTAAAATAAATCCTAACCTAAGTTATAATTAAACCTAACACTACACTATCATTAAATTAATTAAATACAATATCTACAATTATCTGCAATTAAACCTAACATTACACTATCAATACATTAATTTAATACAATATCTACAAATAACTACAATGAAATAAACTAACTAAAGTAAAAAAAATAAAAAAGAACTAAGTTACAAAAAATAAAAAAATATTTACAAACATAAGAAAAATCTTACAACAATTTTAAACTAATTACACCTACTCTAAGCCCCCTAATAAAATAACAAAGCCCCCCAAAATAAAAAAAATGCCCTACCCTATTCTAAATTACTAAAGTTCAAAGCTCTTTTACCTTACCAGCCCTGAACAGGGCCCTTTGCGGGGCATGCCCCAAGAAGTTCAGCTCTTTTGCCTGTAAAAAAAACCATACAATACCCCCCCCAACATTACAACCCACCACCCACATACCCCTAATCTAACCCAAACCCCCCTTAAATAAACCTAACACTAAGCCCCTGGAGATCATCCTACCTTGTCTTCACCATACCAGGTTCACCGATCGGTCCTGGCTCCAAAATCTTCATCCAACCCAAGCGGGGGCTTGGCGATCCATCATCCGGTGGCTGAAGAGGTCCAGAAGAAAAGTCTTCATCCTATCCGGGAAGAAGAGTAGATCTGGACCGGCAACCATCATCTTCCAAGCGGCATCTTCTATCTTCATCCGATGAGGACCGGCTCCATCCTGAAGACCTCCACCGCGGACCCATCTTCATCCGGCGACGTCCAACTGAAGAATGACGGTTCCTTTAAGGGACGTCATCCAAGATGGCGTCCCTCGAATTCCGATTGGCTGATAGGATTCTATCAGCCAATCGGAATTAAGGTAGGAATATTCTGATTGGCTGATGGAATAAGCCAATCAGAATCAAGATCAATCCGATTGGCTGATCCAATCAGCCAATCAGATTGAGCTCACATTCTATTGGCTGATCGGAACAGCCAATAGAATGCGAGCTCAATCTGATTGGCTGATTGGATCAGCCAATCGGATTGAACTTGATTCTGATTGGCTGATTCCATCAGCCAATCAGAATATTCCTACCTTAATTCCGATTGGCTGATAGAATCCTATCAGCCAATCGGAATTCGAGGGACGCCATCTTGGATGACGTCCCTTAAAGGAACCGTCATTCTTCAGTTGGACATCGCCGGATGAAGATGGGTCCGCGGTGGAGGTCTTCAGGATGGAGCCGGTCCTCATCGGATGAAGATAGAAGATGCCGCTTGGAAGATGATGGTTGCCGTTCCGGATCTACTCTTCTTCCCGGATAGGATGAAGACTTTGGAGCCTCTTCTGGACCTCTTCAGCAACCGGATGATGGATCGCCAGCCCCCGCTTGGGTTGGATGAAGATTTTGGAGCCAGGACCGATCGGTGAACCTGGTATGGTGAAGACTAAGTAGGATGATCTTCAGGGGCTTAGTGTTAGGTTTATTTAAGGGGGGTTTGGGTTAGATTAGGGGTATGTGGGTGGTGGGTTGTAATGTTGGGGGGGGGTATTGTATGGTTTTTTTTACAGGCAAAAGAGCTGAACTTCTTGGGGCATGCCCCGCAAAGGGCCCTTTTCAGGGCTGGTAAGGTAAAAGAGCTTTGAACTTTAGTAATTTAGAATAGGGTAGGGCATTTTTTTATTTTGGGGGGCTTTGTTATTTTATTAGGGGGCTTAGAGTAGGTGTAATTAGTTTAAAATTGTTGTAAGATTTTTCTTATGTTTGTAAATATTTTTTTATTTTTTGTAACTTAGTTCTTTTTTATTTTTTGTACTTTAGTTAGTTTATTTCATTGTAGTTATTTGTAGATATTGTATTTAATTAATGTATTGATAGTGTAGTGTTAGGTTTAATTGTAGATAATTGTAGATATTGTATTTAATTAATTTAATGATAGTGTAGTGTTAGGTTTAATTATAACTTAGGTTAGGATTTATTTTACAGGTAATTTTGTTATTATTTTAACTAGGTAACTATTAAATAGTTCTTAACTATTTAATAGCTATTGTACCTGGTTATAATAAATACAAAGTTACCTGTAAAATAAATATTAATCCTAAAATAGCTATAATATAATTTTAATTTATATTGTAGCTATATTAGGATTTATTTTACAGGTAAGTATTTAGCTTTAAATAGGAATAATTTATTTAAGAAGAGTTAATTAATTTCGTTAGATTTAAATTATATTTAACTTAGGGGGGTGTTAGTGTTAGGGTTAGACTTAGCTTTAGGGGTTAATACATTTATTAGAATAGCGGTGAGCTCCGGTCGGCAGATTACGGGTTAATGTTTGAAGTTAGGTGTCGGCGATGTTAGGGAGGGCAGATTAGGGGTTAATACTATTTATTATAGGGTTAGTGAGGCGGATTAGGGGTTAATAACTTTATAATAATAACGGTGCGGTCCACTCGGCAGATTAGGGGTTAATAAGTGTAGGCAGGTGGAGGCGACGTTGAGGGGGGCAGATTAGGGGTTAATAAATGTAATATAGGGGTCGGCGGTGTTAGGGGCAGCAGATTAGGGGTACATAAGGATAACTTAAGTAGCGGCGCTTTGCGGTCGGCAGATTAGGGGTTAATTATTGTAGGTAGCTGGCGGCGACGTTGTGGGGGGCAGGTTAGGGGTTAATAAATATAATATAGGGGTCGGCGGTGTTAGGGGCAGCAGATTAGGGGTACATAAGTATAACGTAGGTGGCGGTCGGCAGATTAGGGGGTTAAAAAATGTAATCGAGTGGCGGCGATGTGGGGGGTCCTCGGTTTAGGGGTACATAGGTAGTTTATGGGTGTTAGTGTACTTTAGAGCACAGTAGTTAAGAGCTTTATGAACCGGCGTTAGCCCAGAAAGCTCTTAACTACTGACTTTTTTCTGCGGCTGGAGTTTTGTCGTTAGATTTCTAATGCTCACTTCAGACACGACTCTAAATACCGGAGTTAGAAAAATCCCATTGAAAAGATAGGATACGCAATTGACGTAAGGGGATCTGCGGTATGGAAAAGTCGCGGCTGAAAAGTGAGCGTTAGACCCTTTTTTGACTGACTCCAAATACTGGAGGTAGCCTAAAACCAGCGTTAGGAGCCTCTAACGCTGGTTTTCACGGCTACCGCCAAACTCCAAATCTAGGCCTTAATGTTTGCCTATAAACTATTTCTCCAGAGTCACTGCAGACTTGGAGGTTATAGCTTTAAGCAGAAGGTAACCATACAAATACAATCAGGTATAAATGAGAGAGATTTCAGTAACAATTCACAGGTTACTAAGCATGAAGCTAAATTGACTTAGCATCAGATAATAAGTTATACAACCTGCCTTAGACCTTAGTCAGTTAGAGTCCAGTGCTGCTACAGGTTTCCCAGGAACAGAAGAGTTCAGCGTGTATGAGAATGCTGAACTGCAGGTAACAAGCTTGAGAGTGAGAGGTGAGAGCTGTGGCAGTAGCTGATGATGTCAGTCCTGCACACAGGTGGTTCTGTGTGAAAGGGAGAGAGCTGCAGCATAGGAAGTGGTTGCTCTGTGTAGCAGAAGAATGATTCCCCTATGTCAGATAGCAGAATGGCTGAGAAGCTTTCTCATGCAGGGATGTGAAAACATTAATCCAGCAATGAGGTAAGAGAAGTGGGAGGTTATATAGGGATTAAGGACAATTGCTTAAAGAGACAGCATAAGCTACTCTGTAGAATCTGACATAGCCCCCCCGAAAAGGAACCCACCACGAGGGTTCAGGGAGCTGGACGGTCTGGGTTTCGGCGATGAAACAGGGAAACACATCTCGGAGCAGATACAGAAGCAGCTGGTTCCCAAGTATCCTCAGAATGATCAAAGCCCTTCCAGTGAATCAAGTATTCCAGTGTCCCGCGTCTACGTCTGGAGTCAATGATAGACTGCACCTCATACTCTTGATCGTGTGAGACTGTATGCGAGACTGCATTTGCAGATAATTTGTCAGAAAGACAAGGCTTTACCAGAGAGATGTGAAATGTGGGATGAATTTTATAGATGTCGGGAAGATGAAGTGTAACAGTAGCAGGATTTTTAATATCCACAATTGGAAATGGTCCAATGAATAATTTACTCAATTTCTTTGAGGGAGTATGTAATTTTAAATGTTTCGTTGACAACCATACCATTTGGCCTATCTGATACGTTGGTTGAGGAGTGTGACATAAGTCATAGTATTTTTTCTGCAAATTTTGAGCATGTTGTATATTTTGTTGAGCAATGGTGAAAGTTTGAGAGATATCGTTAACTGTATCATTCACTTTTGGGTTGGAACTTGGTAAGTATGGGTAAAATGAGATTCTAGGATGTAAGCCATAGTTGACGTAGAATGGACTAAGTCGAGTGGAGGAGTTGGTAGCATTGTTGTAGGCAAACTCTGCCAAAGCTAAATGCTTTGTCCACATTTCTTGTTGATTTGAGCAAAAGCAACGCAGATACTGCTCCAACCATTGGTTGGTTCGTTCCACTTGCCCGTTGGATTGGGGATGGTAAGAGGTCGTAAGTTTTTGAGTGATATGCAGAGTTTGACAAAGAGATTTCCAAAAATGTGAGGTAAACTGTGAACCCCTGTCCGAGAGTATCACCGTGGGAAGTCCATGTAACCGAACAACTTCTTTAATGAATAACTCACTGGTTTACTGAGCTGTCGGCAAATCAACTGCTGGAATAAAATGTGCCATTTTACTCAAAAGATCTACAACAACTAGTATTGTAGAAAAGGAAAAAGAGCTTGGGAGGTCAACGATAAAATCCATAGCAATATGGCTCCAGGGAGTTTCGGGTACTGGATAAGATTGGAGTAACCCAGCAGGGAAATGACAAGATGGTTTGGAAGTAGAACAGGTTGTACACTGTGCGATGTATTCCTGAACTGTTGAGGTCATCGCTGGCCACCAATAGTGTCGTCGTAGTAAGTCCAGAGTTTTATTAAGACCTAAGTGTCCAGATGTTGGAGAGTCATGGCAGGAGTAAAGGAGTTGTAACCTATATTGCGGTGGTATGTAAAGGAGGTTTCCATGGTAG
This sequence comes from Bombina bombina, assembly GCF_027579735.1. Classification (NCBI taxonomy): domain Eukaryota; kingdom Metazoa; phylum Chordata; class Amphibia; order Anura; family Bombinatoridae; genus Bombina; species Bombina bombina. Next base: position 674,100,705 of record NC_069499.1, read on the forward strand.
TATAAGCCGTCCGCCTTTTCTTGCAAGAGATGCAGTGGCTTTGAGGAATCCTGGGTTTGACAGGTTTGGAATTCAGGATGTGGGGATATAAGTAATCCAAGAATTTTAGAACTAGGAATGACTGTGGATGGAACTTCTTCAGAAGAAGGTCTATAATCCCGTCGGAATAGTGCGTCCGCTTTACCATTACGACTTCCCGGACGGTACATAATCAGAAAGTCAAAACGAGAAAAATATAGATTCCATCGTAGTTGTCTGGAAGATAGGGTTCTGTTCTGCTGTAAATATTGCAAGTTTTTGTGATCAGTTATAACTATAACAGGGAAAGTAGCACCTTCTAGAAGGTGTCGCCACTGTTCAAATGCAGTTTTAATTGCCAATAATTCTTTTTCCCCCACGGGATAATTGCGTTCAGCAGGAGACAGGAGTCTGTTTTGCTAGGAAGGGAATTTTATTTAAATTGACAAAATGAATATCAATATAACTTGATGACGCTCCTGTGTCAATAAGAGCCTCAACTTCTATGTGGTGGCGATCCCACTGCAAAGTAAGAGGTAACGTTATATGAGAATGAGTATGTTTAGATAGAGACAGACTGTGTGTTAAATTCTATCTTACCAGCTTTTGTCTTTTTAAGAAGTGGACAAGATGACACATCATGCTCTGGGGAGGCACAGTACAAGCATAGTCTCAATGCCTGCCTTCTACTTTTCTCGTCAGTGGAGAGAGGACCACGCATAAAACCTATTTCCATAGGTGATTCGGTTTCCTTGGAACTTAATGGAGAGGGGGTGAACCTTTTGTAGGGAGCTGACGTATTAGACCTCTCATGTTTACGCTCACGTAGTCATCGGTCTATAGTAGTACAGAGATTGCAAAGATCCTCCAGTCTCTGGGGTACGCCTGTGCGGGACAACTCATCCTTACTATCTTCTCTAAGCCCACTTTTAAATTGGTGTCTCAGTGACGCCTCATTCCATTTTGACTCAATGGCAAATATTTTAAATTGTGAAATATAATCCTCCACAAGATGCCGGCCTTGTTTTAAGGCCCTGATTGAAGCCTCAGCAGATTCCTGCTTGAAAGGATCGTCATACAGAGAAGAAAGTGCTTTTAGAAAGTCTTGAAAAGAATCCAATAAGGTAGTTTGGTTTTCAAATAAACTATCAGCCCAACTGCGAGGCTCTCCCCTTAAATAGGAAATCATGGTTAAAACCTTAAGGCAATCAGTGCTATAGGTTTTAGGCTTGAGCTCAAACAGGAGTAAACAGGCATTTCTAAATTCTTTGAAATTAGACCTATTACCGCTAAATTTATCAGGTAATGACACTTGCGGTTCAGGTTGAGCGGTTTTTGAAGCGTACATTTCTCTAACACAATCTTTCAACAATTGATACTCAGTTTGCAATTCTCTAATTGACTGGGTAACATTATCCATACGCTGTGAAAGTGCTGTGACTTGATTAGTGATTTCAGTTAATTCCATAACTGCTTTCAACCTCTACAAATTTAGACTGGATTAATCTGTTATAACCCTGAACAAAAAGTGTCAGTGTACTTGTTTTTGTGAGGATTTCCTGAAAAGCAGTTCTGTAGAATTTATGCAGCTTACTTGAATAGGTTAACTTAAGCAAAGTGATAGATGTTACAGATAGCTTAATTACAATATGCAATTGGCAATATTAAACTATCTGTCTTAATGTTTGCCTATAAACTATTTCTCCAGAGTCACTGCAGACTTGGAGGTTAAAGCTTTAAGCAGAAGGTAACTATACAAAAACAATCAGGTATAAATGAGAGAGATTTCAGTAACAATTCACAGGTTACTAAGCATGAAGCTAAATTGATATTGCATCAGATAATAAGTTATACAACCTGCCTTAGACCTTAGTCAGTTAGAGTCCAGTGCTGCTACAGGTTTCCCAGGAACAGAAGAGTTCAGCATGTATGAGAATGCTGAACTGCAGGTAACAAGCTTGAGAGTGAGAGGTGAGAGCTGTGGCAGTAGCTGATGATGTCAGTCCTGCACACAGGTGGTTCTGTGTGAAAGGGAGAGAGCTGCAGCACAGGAAGTGGTTGCTCTGTGTAGCAGAAGAATGATTCCCCTATGTCAGATAGCAGATTGGCTGAGAAGCTTTCTCATGCAGGGATGTGAAAACATTAATCCAGCAATGAGGTAAGAGAAGTGGGAGGTTATATAGGGAGTAAGGACAATTGCTTAAAGAGACAGCATAAGCTACACCGTAGAATCTGACATACAGGAATACGACTTGGAGAAACGGAGCACAAACTGGCGTTATACGCTAATGATGTCCTCCTAACTCTCACCCACATAGAGTCTTCCCTACCAAATGTTCTTGAGCATTTGAGGAGTTCAGATGGGTTTCCAGACTTTCTTCAAAACTTAACAAAATCTGAGTATTTAGACATAAATTATGGGGAAAGAGAACTTAATCAACTGATCCCAAACTGCCCTCTCAAGAGGCAAAAATCCAAACTGAAATATTTGGGCGTCCAATTAGCACACAATATCCAAACAATTTAATCAGCTAATTATAAAACAATTGAAAAAATGCTAACTACAGACTTATCAAGCTGGAAAAGCAAATCAATATCTTGGATAGGCAGAATAATGTTGTAAAAATTAACATCTTGCTATACCTGCTGCAAACTACACCCATACACCTCCCCACACAATATCTTAACAAAATACAATCACTAATAGAGCAATACATATGGCAGGGGACCAGGCCCAGAATTGCAAGAAAGAATATGTATTTACCGAGGGACAGGGGAGGGCTGGGCGTACCCAATATTCTTATTTATAAAGAGGCTATAATGCTGCACAAACTATTGGATTGGTTCACAAATAATAAAAATAAGCAATGGTTTCATATTGATAGGCACTTATTGGGCCTATATAATGCAGGACTAGCAGCTTGGATACCTCACAAACACAGACCCACTAACATTGCACAATACCCACTCCTCATGGACTTCTTCACTACATGGGATAAACCAATAAATACATCCACTAACATCTCCAACATCTTGTCTCCCATGTACTCCATATGTCATAACCCAGACCTGCCCTGGAATTACAAAGACACCTTACTAGATTCCAGCTGTTACATTAAGGGTAGAACAATATCGCTCTTCCGAGAAAATAAAACATACAGACCCCTCTCCACCATCCAAGAGATGCACAACGAGATGTCTCTTACTTGATATTATTCCCAAATCTGCCATTATGTAGACACTCATCCCAAGAAGCACCACTTAATTAGAAACTTCACCCAATTTGAGACCCTATGCCACTCAGAAAACACCCCAAAACACCCCATATCAAAATTGTACAAATTACTACTAATAAAAGAACCACAACTTTTGCCTTCATATACTAACGCATGGGACAAAGAACTGGGCACTAGCATTGATACCAAAGACTGGCTGACAGCCTTTATTATCACAAAGCTCTCGTCAGTATCCACAAGAGTTCTTGAAACCAATTTTAAATTCTTAACAAGATGGTATCTAACCCCCAGCAGATTACACACTATTTACAAAACAGCCAGTAACAAGTGTTGGAGGGGTTGTGGAGAAGTAGGTACTCCCACACATATATGGTGGTAATGCAATAAATTGGATGCATTCTGGTTGGAAGTTCTCGAGCGCATGTCAGATGTAATAGGCAAACAACTGCCAAACGACCCACAGATTTTACTATTTATACTCCAACCTAAGTTACATCACAGCACTGCTAGGGATCTACTGATACTTATGTTAAACAGTGCCAAATCCCTAATTCCAAGGCATTGGAAATCCCACACAACCCCAACAGAAAAAAGATGGGAGGACCAGGTTGAGAGCTTCCTACATCTTGAAAGATACCATCACCTTCAATCGGGCTCACTAGTTACACACAAGCTTAAAATAATATTATGGAATCAGCACGAAGAACAGCACAAGCTTAGAATCCATTAAAACACACTACCCCTCCAATTGGGTCTTCCTCAGACACCCTTAAAGTTTACCGTCAATACCTCTTGTGTATAATGTTAACAAAAGTAAACTGTCATTTATGTATTTTCCTAAAATTGTAATGAAGAAACTTGGTTCACACAGGCTCTTGTACTGAACCTACGCAGTGGAATAGTAGCACCTTCATGTATGATATACGGACCTTTAACCTAAAAGCACTTTACTGTTGTACTTCATTGTTACACTTTAGAAATACCTTTAGTTACATATTGTAAACATCTGTTATTTTTTCAAAATAAAAACCTCTTAAATAAATAAATAAATAAACTTCTAAAATACCCGCAGGCAACCCCACACCTTAATTACTGAGGTGCCTTACTGCTACCAATTAAGACCTGATCATCCAGAAATGGAGAAAACTACTTTTATCCTCAGAAATGTTATGAAGTAAAGCCAGGTCATGTGACCACAACTGCCAAGCTCAAATTACTGCTGCAACACAGAGAGGCACTAAAAATAACTTCCTGGTACACTGAGTTGCATCAGTTTATTTTAAAGCAAAGGGGAAATGAATAAGCTGCTGAAATAGAAAGTTCACCCTTACTTTCAGTTTAAATTTGTAATGTTTTATCAAGTAAATATGTTTTAGAAAATAAAGCCTAATAAAAACATTTTACCCTTTCTTTTTTAAAAGAGTTTAAATGTTGGTCTCACACATGTTACAGTGCCTACTTCATGCCCCAGTGTAACCCACACAACAGGATTATCTATGTCCTAATAAAAAAGCTGTGTTTTTTAATTTGTTAAGTGCATGGTCTCCCCAACTGCAAGAAAAAGCACTTACCTGTTGTGAGAAGACACAGTTCTTCACAGAGACCTTTGAAAAAGAAAGAACAGAGTAGCCAACTCTGGCTTTCTAAACTAGGGCAGCAATTGTTAGGAAAACTCAGTAAGTAACTGCTTTAAAGCCACCACTACCCGACTGCAAGGAATGACATGGAATATGGCTATACCATAAAACTTGCTTGTAGATGATATCAAAATTTTTTCTTCAGACAGCTAAGGACTGCAAGAGTGAGCAAGATGTTAATACAGAGTTAGATGAGGGAACTATTAGGTGAGTGGAATTAATTTAATTACTGAGTTGGGTGGTAGGTTTTTCTGACCAAAAAAAGTTTTTCAGGGAGCATTTAAATGAAGAAAGATTAGGGGAAAGCCTGACAGTACGAGGTAGAGTGTTCGAGAAGGTAGGTGCTGCATGACAAAAGTCCTGCAGTCTAGCATGGGAAGAGGTGATAGTCGAAGTTGCAAGGAGCAGGTCATTGTTGGATCTTAGTGGGCATAGGGGGAGAACTTTGTATGTAAGGGTGAGGATTTTGATTTAATTCTGCTGTGAATGAGGAGCCAATTAAGGGACTCACAGAGAGGTGCAGCAGATACAGAACAATGAGAAATGTGGATTAGCCTTGCAGAGGCATTTAGGAAAGATTGAAGAGGGGAGAGGTGGGAGAGAAGAAGGCCAGTAAGCAGGTTATTGCAGTAGTCAAGTCGGTAAATAACAAGGGACTGGATAATTTGCTTTGTGGTGATAGCACTCAGAAAAGGGCAAATCAGTGAACTTGGGGCGATGGGGAGATGGTGCTGCTGTGGACAGGGATAGAAAAGTCAGAAGTCGGCACAGAGCTAGAGGGGGGAAATAGAAGGTGCTCAGTATTGGACATGTTAATCTTTATGTAGTGAGAAGCCATCCAGGAAGAAATACCTTGCTGACATGAGAAAGGACAGAGGGAGAGAGAGCAGGGATGGAGAGGTAGATCTGGTTGACATCAGCATAGAGGTGATATTTGAAGCCATAACTGTTGATAAGTTTACCCAGTGAAGAAGTATAAATGGAGAAGAGTAGAGGACCCAGAACTGATCCTTGAGGTACTCCAACAGACAGAGGCATTGGAGAGGAGAAGTTGCCAACAAATAACACAGAAAAAGACCTATGAGAAAAATAAGAGTTAATCCAAGAAAGAGCAGTGTCACAGAGAACAAAAGAGTTAAGGGTCCGTAGGAGGAGGAGGTGGTCAACTGTGTCAAAGGCAGCTGAGAGGTCAAGTAAGATAAGTATAGAGTAGTGGCCATTGATTTTAGAAGAAAGAATATTGTTAGTAACCTTGGTAAGCGCAGTCTCTGTTGAGTGTTTGGGGCAGAATCCAGATTGCAGGGGGTCAAGCAAGGAGTTGGTGGACAGGAAGTGGGTTAGGCGGTTGTAAACTAGTTTTTTGAGGAGTTTTGAGAAGTGGAAGCAGTGATATGGGTCGGTAGCTTTCAGTAGAATTAGGGTCAAGGGAGGGTTTTTTTAGTATGGGAGTGACCTTTGCGAAGAAGATGGGAATGAACCAGTAGAGAGAGATAGGTTGAAGATGTGAGTAAGAGCAGGAGTGAGAGTGGAAGACAGGGAGGGTATTAGATGGGAAGGGAAATAATCGAGTGGGCAGGTAGTAATACCTGAGGTAGATAGTAGTGAAGAAACTTCATTCTCAGTGGCTGGATGGAAGATGCGGAGGGTGGCAGAGGGAGTAACTGGGCCTGGAGTTGGAAGATTGCAGGTTGGTGTTGGGATGTTGCTTTGGATAGTATGTGGTTTGTTTAGAAAGTAGTCAGCCAGGTCTTGAGCACTAAAGACAGACAGAGGGGGTGGAGTAGGTGGGTAGAGGAGATTAGATTTCTGGAGGTGCGGGAGCTGGGTGGATAAGTGGGTTTAGATGTTGCATTAATATTATAGGTGACCAGGTGATGGTCTGACATGGGAAAAGGGCAACAGGTTAGGTCAGAAATAGAGCAGAGGTAGGAAAATACCAGATCAATGGAGTGTCTATCACAGTGAGTAGGGAATAGGGTGGATTGTGAGAGACCAAAGGAGGATGTGAGTGAAAGAAGTTTAGAGGCAGCAGGGGCATATAGGTTATCAATGGGAATGTTGAAGTCCCCAAGAATTAGCGTTGGTATATTTGTAAAGAGAAAGTGAGAAAGCCATGCAGCAAAGTTGTTTAGGAATTGGTTGGTCCAGGAGGGCGATAGATGACTAGAAGGGGGAGAAAAGGCAGATTCAGTGGATGTCAAAGGAGGAGAAGGAGAGAGATGGGATTGGAGCTAGGTACTGATACGTGCAGGAGGGGAGAGCAGGATGCTAACACTGCCACCATGTTTCTCACCTGGCCTCGGGGAAATTCTCAAAGGATGCAAATACAAAAATACAAAAATTACTGGGCTTCCCCAGTTACGAAATATTAGTGGACGTCAGTCCGTGATTTAGACTTGAGCCACAACCTTTAAATATAATGCCCAGTTTAAGACAAAATGTGTCTTTTAGGTGTAAAGCAAGATAGGCTTAGATGCAGAAATAGCAGGGTTTGTATGCAAGCGGTTCAAAGAATGCAAAGCTTGAGAGCATTTTAAACAAAGCAGTTCATGCAAGGGGATATAACTTGTTAAGAGCGTAGTGTTGGTATAGATACCAGTGTCCACAGCATAATAATCATGGATGGTGTGTGTAAGCAGATACCGGCACTTCAAGAGACATAATACTCATATGCTAAATCACTTGAAACTGATGCAGTATAACTGTACAAAGCTGACTATTGGATATATATTTGTGTATATGATTATTTCAAATGTCCTTTCCGGTAAATGTTGAATTAGTTGTTTACTAGCTGTACCCTCTTGTATGTGTATTTTGTATTATATGTATATTTTATATTTAAAACATGGGTAATGATTCCCTATTGTATATATAAATTAACTTTGATGGATATGCGTTAAAGTATTAGAGTTAATATATTCCCTTCAAAGTTGATATAAATAAATACAATCAATTTGAAAAAAATATATTCACTATTTTATTTATACAATATCTACTACTAGACAATTTCTAAAATGCTTTAAAATGCTATTCAATAAAAACAACACCAGTGTTGATAATATAACTCTGAATAAAATATAAAAATCGCTACAATTCTCTACAATTCTTAAGCATGTGCCCTTATACAAACAAATGGTGGTTAAAACAGAAATAGACACATTAGAATAGAAACATATAGCATAAACAGTTGTGATACAATGTATCTAGTAATTAAGTCTCTTAAAGTCTCTTAGTCTTAATTCAAGTCTCGTTTCAAATAACCCTCTGTTATAGCTTTCTGCAATGTTTTCGGCTTGGGTTAGTATTTCCAATTTCTTTAGGGCTTGAGTTAATGTTAGCAGATATTAAAATGTCCTGTTTTATTTGAGCAAGTGAGGCAAATATAGATATCAATTTTGTTTTGTTTTTCTCCTTTCTGCCCATTCACATAAATGAATACACACTGTCAGTTCCCCTTATTTGAGGTTTGTGAAAGGCTTTGAAAGGTTATGAGCGGAAATCAGCTTAATGCTTATGAATAGCCAGTGTTGACTTGTATGTACATACGGTTTTGATATTTCTTGTGATCTCCTCCGGTTCAACAGTGCACTGTTTCAAAATCTTCCTTCATCGGACAGGTGGTTCCGGTGGAGTGCTGTGACTTCCAGCCCCCGTTTACCGGATGTTCCGATAGGGTCTCCTCTTCAGGTATTTCCTCAATCTTAAGTTCAGGATACCCACTGTGGTTGAACTTACGGGAAATCCTGGGGGGGTTTTCAGCTCACTTGTGCCCTTTGTGAGTGCTCCCAACTCAGCCTCTGTGTCTGCCGGTTGCTTCTCTCCAGAAACCTTGCGTCTCTTAGTCCGCACTTTACACCTCTGCAGCCTCTCAGGTTAACTAGTTCTCACTGCTCTCCTTGCTTGGAATCAGGTTTCTACGCATTTCGGCATTCAGCCTTTCTCAAGATACCTGATTGATCGATCTCTTGCCTTTAAAAGCAGTTTTTTTACGCCTTCTTTTTCTTTAACCCCCTAATTGAAAGTTGATCACTTCTTGGATGTTCCAAGAGACACTCCGATGTGATACTCCACATCTTAATTAATTAAGCATTACGATTGTATGTACATATGGCTAGTTTGAATCTACTTTTTCCTTATGCACTTAATCTCTATTTCTGTTATACTTATATACATTTTTAGTTAAAATTACCTCCCTTATATGAGTCATTTTAACATTGAATTATAATAATGAATGTATGTGATGATAAATATATGGAACTTTATTATTGTCCTTAGGCAAAATCATTATTTCAAGGGACATATTAATACTTTTGTATTTCCTTATACAAAATATATATATATTCCTTATATATGTATATGTACATACTTTAAGTCAACACTGGCTATTCATAAGCATTAAGCTGATTTCCGCTCATAACCTTTTAAAGCCTTTCACAAACCTCAAATAAGGGGAACTGACAGTGTGTATAAATTTATGTGAATGTGCAGAGAGGAGAAAAACAAAACAAAATTGATATATCTATATTTGCCGCACTTGCTCAAATAAAACAGGACATTTTAATATCTGCTAACATTAACTCAAGCCCTAAAGAAATTGGAAATACTAACCCAAGTCGAAAACATTGCAGAAAGCTGTAACAGAGGGTTATTTGAAACGAGACTTGAATTAAGACTTTAAGAGACTTAATTACTAGATACATTGTCTCTAGTTATCAAGCCATCAACCGCAAATACGCTGGAATTCCGCAGTGTATTTGTGGCGAGGCTGATTCGCCGTAGTTATCAAGCTCTACAGCCCGGCAAAAGTAGAATTTAGTGAAGTAACCTACGATCCGCCGGACTCAGTCCGACACAGATCGATGGTTACGTCACTACAGATGTTCTGAACGCAAGTTCGGCACAATCTGACTACTTTTGGTAGTTATCAAACTACTACCAGGTACGCTCACCACTATTCCGGGCCAGTGTACCTGGTTTTCAATCCGCCACCCTGGAGGTGGTGGATCCCATAGGAATCAATGGGAGTCTGACAGCAGCGAGAGCTCATGTTTGCTGCTTCCCGATATCCCATTGATTCCTATGGGAAGTGTCTGCACCTAATACAGCATGTACCCCGAGTCTAAACACCCCTAATCTGCCCCCCCTACACCGCAGCCACATACATTATACTTATTAACCTCTAAACCGCTGCTCCCGGACCCCGCCGCAACTATAATAAATATATTAACCCCTAAACCGCTGCTCCCGGACCCCGCCGCAACTATAATAAATATATTAACCCCTAAACCGCCGTCACCTGCATAATACATATTAACCCCTAATCTGCCGCCCCCTATACCGCCGCCACCTAAATTAAATTTATTAACCCCTAATCTGCCCCCCCATACCACCGCTACCTATTTTAAACTTATTAACCCCTATCCTGCGGATTCCGGACCCCGCCGCAACTAAATTAAATTGTTTAACCCCTAAACCACCGCACCAGGAGCCCACCGCCACCTACATTACATTTATTAACCCCTATCCTGCCCCCCACTACACCGCCGCTACCTACATTAAACTCATTAACCCCTAAACCACCATTCCCGGACCCCAGCCACAACTAAATTAAATGTTTAACCCCTAAACCGCTGCTCCCGGACCCCGCCGCCACCTATATTAAACTTATTAACCCCTATCCTGCCCCCCTATACCGTCGCCACATATATTAAACTTATTAACCCCTAAACCTAAGTCTAACACTAACACCCCCCTAACTTTAATATTATTTTGATAAATCTAAATAAAACTTACTATTATTAACTAAATTATTCCTATTTAAAAATAAATACTTACCTGTAAAATAAACCCTAAGATAGCTACAATATAATTAATAATTATATTGTAGCTATTTTAGGATTTATTTTTATTTTACAGGCAACTTTGTATTTATTTTAACTAGGTACAATAGCTATTAAATAGTTATTAACTATTTAATAACTATCTAGCTAAAATACTTACAAAATGACCTGTAAAATAAATCCTAACCTAAGTTACAATTAAACCTAATACTACACTATCATTAAAATAATTACATAAATTAACTACAATTACCTAAAATTAAAATCAATTAAATAAACTAAACTATAGTACAAAAACAAACAAACACTAAATTACAGAAAATAAAAAAATACAAGACGTTTAAACTAATTACACCTAATCTAAGCCCCCTAATAAAATAATAAAGCCCCCCAAAATAAAAAAATGCCCTACCCTATTCTAAATTACAAAGTAACCAGCTCTTTTACCAGCCCTTAAAAGGGCTTTTTGCGTGGCATTGCCCAAAAGTAATCAGCTCTTTTACCTGTAAAAAAAAATACAACCCCCCAACATTAAAACCCACCACCCACATACCCCTACTCTAACCCACACAAACCCCCCTTAAAAAAACCTAACACTAACCCCCTGAAGATCTCCCTACCTTGAGTCGTCTTCACTCAGCAAATCTGAATTAAAGTAGGATTGAATCAGCCAATCGGATTTTTCCTACCTTAATTCAGATTTGCTGATAGAATCCTATCAGCCAATCGGAATTCGAGGGACATCCCTTAAAGGAACCTTCATTCATCTTTAGTCCATCGGGCCAGCAGGATGTTCCGCGTCGGAGGTCTGGAAAATGGAGCCGCGGTTAGATGAAGATTGAAGACACCGCTTGGATGAAGACTTCTACCGGATGGAGGACCTCTTCTGCCCCGCTTGGATGAAGACTTCTACCGGATGGAGGACCGTTTCTTGCCCCGCTTGAATGAAGACTTCCGCCGGATGGAGGACCTCTTCTTGCCCCGCTTGGATGAAGAATTCAGCTCGGCTGTGTGAAGATGACTCAAGGTAGGGAGATCTTCAGGGGGTTAGTGTTAGGTTTTTTTAAGGGGGGTTTGGGTGGGTTAGAGTAGGGGTATGTGGGTGGTGGGTTTTAATGGTGGGGGGTTGTATTTTTTTTTACAGGTAAAAGAGCTGATTACTTTGGGGCAATGCCCCGCAAAAAGCCCTTTTAAGGGCTGGTAAAAGAGCTGGTTACTTTGTAATTTAGAATAGGGTAGGGCATTTTTTTATTTTGGGGGGCTTTATTATTTTATTAGGGGGCTTAGATTAGGTGTAATTAGTTTAAACGTCTTGTATTTTTTTATTTTCTGTAATTTAGTGTTTGTTTGTTTTTGTACTATAGTTTAGTTTATTTAATTGATTTTAATTTTAGGTAATTGTAGTTAATTTATGTAATTATTTTAATGATAGTGTAGTGTTAGGTTTAATTGTAACTTAGGTTAGGATTTATTTTACAGGTCATTTTGTAAGTATTTTAGATAGGTAGTTATTAAATAGTTAATAACTATTTAATAGCTATTGTACCTAGTTAAAATAAATACAAAGTTGCCTGTAAAATAAAAATAAATCCTAAAATAGCTACAATATAATTATTAATTATATTGTAGCTATCTTAGGGTTTATTTTACAGGAAAGTATTTATTTTTAAATAGGAATAATTTAGTTAATAATAGTAAGTTTTATTTAGATTTATTAAAATAATATTAAAGTTAGGGGGTGTTAGTGTTAGACTTAGGTTTAGGGGTTAATAAGTTTAATATATGTGGCGGCGGTATAGGGGGGCAGGATAGGGGTTAATAAGTTTAATATAGGTGGCGGCGGGGTCCGGGAGCGGCGGTTTAGGGGTTAAACATTTAATTTAGTTGTGGCGGGGTCCGGGAGTGGCGGTTTAGGGGTTAATGAGTTTAGTGTAGGTGGCGGCGGTGTAGTGGGGGGCAGGATAGGGGTTAATAAATGTAATGTAGGTGGCGGTGGGCTCGGGTGCGGTGGTTTAGGGGTTAAACAATTTATTTAGTTGCGGCGGGGTCCGGAATCCGCAGGATAGGGGTTAATAACTTTAATATAGGTGGCGGCGGTATAGGGGGCGGCAGATTAGGGGTTAATAGGTATAATGTAGGTGGTGGCGGGGTCCGGGGGCGGCGGTTTAGAGGTTAATACATTTATTAGAGTTGCGGCAGGGTTTGGGAGTGGTGGTTTAGGGGTTAATACGTTTATTTAGTAGCGGGGGGCTCTGGGAGCTGCGGTTTAGGGGGTTAAACAGTATAGTTTAGTGTGGGTGCTTAGTGACAGTATAGCAAGAAAGCTGCCAAGAAGCCGATGAGCAGCGAGATCGATGACTGTCAGTTAACAACAGTCTGCTGCTCATTGCTCCGTACTTGGTGCATGGCTATTTGACAGCTTTCTTGATAACTTTGGCGAAAGTATTCAGGTCCGCGGCAGCGATGGTAGACGAGATTAGGCGAGCGTATTGGGCTGGCGAATGCAGGAAAGTAGACGGCTTCATAACTAGAGGCCATTGTATCAGAACTGTGTATGCTATATGTTTCTATTCTAATGTGTCTATTTCTGTTTTAACCACCATTTGTTTGTATAAGGGCACATGCTTAAGAATTGTAGAGCATTGTAGCGATTTTTATATTTTATTCAGAGTGATATTATCAACACCGGTGTTGTTTTTATTGAATAGCATTTTAAAGCATTTTAGGAATTGTCTAGTAGTAGATATTGTATAAATAAAATAGTGAATATATTTTTTTCAAATTGATTGTATTTATTTATATCACCTATGAAGGGAATATATTAACTCTAATACATTAACGCATATCCATCAAAGTTAATTTATATATACAATAGGGAATCATTACCCATGTTTTTAATATAAAATATACATATAATACAAAATATACATACAAAATGGTACATCTAGCAAACAACTAATTCAACACTTACCAGAAAGGACATCTGAAATAAATATATGCACAAATATATATCCAATAGTCACTCAAGGCCCACTGAGTAGAAACGGCATATATTTGCACCACCTTATTTATTAGTATTTTATTTCTTAAGCCTTTTGGGAAAGTTTTAAAGGTGAGCAGTGTTTCGCACTAGCCAGGCATTGATATTTAAACCTATATACATTGGCCTCTATTTTACAAAAGTCTGGCAGACCTGATCCGACAGTGCGGATCAGGTCTGCCAGACCTCGCTGAATACGGAGAGCAATACACTCTCCGTATTCAGCATTGCACCAGCAGCTCACAAAAGCTGCTGGTGCAACACCGCCCCCTGCAGACTTGCGGCCAATCAGCCGCCAGCTGGGGGGTGTCAATCAACCCGATCGTATTTCCAGCGATGTCTGTCCGCCTGCTCAGAGCAGGCGGACAGGTTATGGAGCACAGGGCATCAAGCTCCATTCGGCGCTTGATAGATAGGCCCCATTGTCATGACTGTGTTTGGTCTGGTGCTTTAGTTCATCCTTAAGTACGAATTTGTATTTTCTTGTTTGCCACAGATGATGAGACAGGGGCTCCTGAAGACTGGATGATTCTTGGCTACTATATATAACATTATATTACTGATATTATTTTAGAGAAGCTTTATAAACTATTGGTAAGTTTCAAGTACACAGCAAAAAGTAACTTTTTAAATTGTTCCTCTGAAGATGAACTTAGAACGAATAATTTCAAAATTTCAAGCAATTAATATTTTTTAAAATGATTAGATTCATTTAATGCATATGGAATATGACATATTTTCTCAGTGGAGTTGAAATTACACAGTTTTATCAAATTAAGTCAAAACTCTATTCCGCTGTGATTGTGACTGTTTGATATGAAGGCTGAATTCTGCAAATTATATATTGTAGGAAGATAACTTATAGAACCCCGCTGAATGTTGTAAAAATGTGTTTTTGAGATTTCCCACATCACGGCTCTATAAAAAATACTTCCAAGAAAAGTACTAGCAGATGGTCTCTTGCACTTTAAGACTGTTAGCACTGAACACAGATGGCAGCTAGAAAAAGAAACAGTAAACTTGAATTTTGAAACATTCAGATGGGTGGAATACGTGGAATGTAATATACAGTATGTATAGCAATAAATGAGATGCTCATGTAAAACTGATTTGCTTCACAATAATATTATTTGCATCATTGAGTGAGAGAACCATAACTATTTACAGTCTTGCCAAAGGTTTGGAATCTCATCAATTCAACCTTTTTCCTGCTGTACTTGGCTAAGGCTCATTTTTGTAAGTCTGAAGATGCTAAAATAATATTGGTTATCTTCCATAATTAAATTGTTTGGATCCAATGCAAACTCTTAAAATCATCACCATGTTGGGAGACAACTCATTACTACATGGCAATAAAAAGTATAATAAATCAGTTAAATGGTGCCAAATTGTGTATTAATAGAAAAACAAGCATATTTATCATATAAAATTAGTTTTTACAAAATCTCCCAACTGTTTTGATAACGATAAAACCAATAATGTGTTTATGAAAAGGGCATCTTAGGAAAGCATATCACAATTTTAGGATATCTATGTGATAGATATGATTCAAACTAATGTTTAGCCCCCTTTCCATCGCTGTGTGTTGATAACGTACCTCCAATGGTTTGCCAATGAGTTGAAAAATATGCATTTAGAAGTTATCGAAAAGCTCAGATATAGATGTAATGAATCAACAAAAAAAGATAAATACATATTAATGAGCTACAATACATTGTAGTAATCATGTAGTTCACAGAGGTAGGAGTAGTCTAAGCTGGAAGATTTAAGCAATGCAAAGCAGATTGGATAACATGAGAATCTGCAGACTATCCAGCAGTAATTAGTTATATCCAAAATGAGACATATGTTTACACTGTATAGCACCTTATGTACTGGTTGTATTTAAATACCGGTATTACTTTAAGGAAAATGCCTCAGCATAAGTGTCCAGCAGAAAGCAACAGTTTTAAGTAGGAAATGCAGCAGAAGCGATACTGAGGTTAATGCAGCAGAATAAGACAGTCCCAGTTAGCAGTAAAGCACAGGTTATGTTTGTAAGCCAAATGTAGCAAGTAAGTCAGTATAGGCAGAATTAACAGCAGACTTCACACGTTACCATGAACTGGTGACTCCTCCCATTGACCCAGAGAGGCTTTAGGGTGGAAGTTGCTGAGTTGCGCCCTGGACGTTGAGCTAAGCAAACTGTACTAGAAGCTGTGAGGATCGCTGGTGTCACTCTGCAGGATGACGTCACATGCTGCAGCGTGTTTGCTAACAGCTGCTGTCCTTAGTTCACCGGAGCTGTATCAGAGAAATGCAGGACTTATACTGTGGAATAAACAGAACATGTAAGTTTAGCATATAGTAAAGGAGAACTTGTTATCCAATGAAGATTCTGAAGAGAGATGCTTGCACAGCATGCACAAGCAGAGGAAATATCCAAAGGGATCAAATTACCTTGCAAAGGTAGGAGAGTGAGGGCTGGATAAATAGGCTGCTGAGGTTACATGAGGAGTGATTTAAAGGGGAAGGAGTTTAGGTGCAACTGTTACCAGATAAGTTCCTGACAGTACACCCCCTTCAAAAGTCCACCCCCCTAACCTCAAGGCCTAGGTCTGTCAGGGTGATGATGATGGAACAAGGAGATCAGCCTGGGAGCTAATATATTGGAAGAAGGTTCCCAAGAGTCTTCTTCAGGTCCGTAGTCCTTCCAGCAAACCAAATACTGTAGGGTTCGCCGATAGAATCTGGAATCAAGAATACTGGCAACCTCAAAACTTGTGTCTTCAGGCAGAGGTATGGGAGTAGAGGATGAGGCAGTCGAGGGTCCGGTAGAGCGGAACGGCTTGAGCAGGGAGACATGAAAGGTGGGATGAATCCTATATGATGAAGGTAGTTCCAAAGTAATTGCGTTGGGGTTGACAGTTCTGAGGATTTTAAAAGGACCGAGGCTGCCAAGTTTTTGCTTGGGATCTGTAACCTGAGATGTTTGGTGGAGAGCCATACTAATTCACCTGGTTTGTAGTCAGGAAGCTTAGATCTTTTCTGGTCATAGTATAGTTTTTGCTTAGCTTGAGCGGATTTTAGTGTTTCCTGTAGCAGGGTGAAAGCCTGGCTTTGAGTATTGATGGTATCATTAGCGAGAGGTTAAGCAGAGTCATCTCTTTGTAAAATGTGATAAGAGGGATGGTATCTGTAGTTGACATAGAAAGGCAGGAGTTTAGTTGTAGTGTTCACAGTATTATTAAAGGAGAATTCCGCAGTAGGAAGAAGAGTAACCCAATTATCTTGTTGATAGTTGCAGAAACAACGTAAGTATTGCTCCAGGGTTTGATTCGTCCTCTCCGTTTGCCCATTGGACTGGGGATGGTAGGCAGATGTTAGATGTCATTCAATACCCAAACTTTTGCAGAGTTGGACCCAGAACCTAGAGGTGAACTGGGAACCCCTATCAGTGGTAATGGAGTCGGGAAGACCATGTAGGCGTACAACATGTTTTAAAAAAGTTCATCCATTTCCGAAGCAGTTGGGAGGCCATGAGATGGTACAATATGAGCCATCTTGGAGAAATGGTCAACAACGATCAATATAGTATTGTTGTTTGAGGAAGAGGGCAATTCAACAATAAAGTCCATAGCAATGTGTCGCCATGGTCTGTGAGCAATCGGTAAGGATAGGAGATACCCATAAGGATGCGAAAAAGACGGTTTGCATTTGGCACAAGTAGTGCAAGTTTGTACGTACTTCTTAACACTGTATGGCAATCGAGGCCACCAAAAATCCCTTTGAATGAGATGTAAAGTCTTTCGGAAACCTGGGTGTCCAGATAGGGGGGAATCATGTGCATTATGAAGTATCTTATCTCTCAACATCAGAGGAACATATAATTTATGGTCGTAGTAGAATAAACCATTAGAGCCCTTTTTTAATTTCAGTTGTTTGATCGCTAGATCAGTAGATTGATGTTTGCTGAGGTTACTTTATCGATGGTGAGACCTATAAATTTCTGAGGTGGTATAACTGTATCCATTTTAGGTGTATGGTGAGGCTTCGGAGCATATCTGGAGAGAGCATCCACCTTGGAATTTTTTAAGGCCGGACGGTAGGTTATTATTAAATCAAACCGAGTGAAGAAAAGACTCCAGCGTACTTGGTGAGCAGATAAGGACTTGCTGGATTTCAAGTACTGTAGGTTTCTATGGTCTGTGTAAACGATAATCGGGTGTTTAGCTCCTTCAAGGAGGTGTCTCCAGAATTCAAGGGCTGCCTTGATAGCTAGCAACTCTTTTTCGCCTATGGGACAGTTGAGATCAGCTGCATTCATTGTTTTGGAGCAATAAGCGACTTGGTGTAGTGGGTCTTCAGGTGAATGTTTCTGAGAAAGTACAGCTCCAAGAGCATAATCGGAGGCATCTACCTCGAGGTAATACTGTTTGCCAGGGTCTGGGAACTGAAGGATGGGTGCAGTAACAAATTTCTTCTTAAGGATATTAAAAGAATCGTTGGCTTGTGGAGACCAGTTGAACTTGGTAGAATTCCTAGTGAGTGTGGTGAGAGGTTTGAGAAAAATGAATGAGAAATTCTGTATAAATTTCCTGTAGAAATTCAAAAACCCTAGGAATCTCTGTACCTCCTTTTTAGAGGTAGGTATAGGCCATTTGGTGATAGCTTCAAACTTGTTGGGTTCCATATATATATTGATGGGGGATATATGATATCCAAGGAATGAGATAGACTTTGTATGAAACATACATTTTTCAGGTTTGGCGTATAAGTGGTTCTCTCTGAGTCTTAGAAGAACTGTTCGTACATGTTTGATATGGTTTTCTATAGTATCAGAGTATATCAGGATGTCATCCAGATAGATTACAATACAGGAATCATGGAGATCTCTGAAGAGGTCATTCAAAAAATACTGAAACGTTGCAGGGGCATTACACAACCCAAATGGCATCACAACATATTCATACAGACCATGGTGCAAAATGCAGTGAGCCACTCGTCCCCTTTTCTGATCCTTATAAGATTGTACGCACCTCTTAAGTTAAATTTTGTATATACCTTAGCTCCCTGTAGGCGTTCGATTAATTCAGGTATGAGCGGCAGAGGGTACCTATTCTTAACCACGCGTTCAGTTCCCTGTAATCAATGATAGGTCTGAGACTATTGTCTTTGTTCCTGACAAAAAACATACCTGCACCTGCTGGCGAGGTGGAAGGACGGATGAAGCCCTTTTCTAATTTCTCATCGAGATATTGTTTGAGGTGAGAGAGCTTAGATTCAGACAAAGGGTAGACGTGACCAAAATTTATCTTTGAACCAGGTATGAGATCTATTTGACAGTCGAATGACTTATGAGGGGGTAGAGATTGTGCCTGTTTCTTATCGAATACATCAATGAAATCGGAATACACAGTTGGGATATGTTGTAGTTCTATGTGAAGAAGAGGTGGGTTGCTGAAACAATTTGAGCAACAGTAGTGTGAATTGAAGGTAATAGAACCCTGAAGCCAATGTATAGTGGGTTGATGTTTTTTCAACCAATTTAACCCCAATATAACAGGGAAAATAGGAGAGTATATAACCTCAAAGGAGCAGGATTCAGCATGACCAGTCGGAAATACTAGTGTTATAGGTGCTGTATGGTGTGTAATAGGTCCAGAATTAACCAAAGAACCATCCACAACATGAATTGCTAGTGAAATACGTTTTTTATTAGTGGTAACATATGCAAGTGAACAAAAGTAGAGTCGATAAAATTATTTGTGGCTCCCAAGTCAATCACGACTTGTGTGGTCACTCGTCACTGTAGGGAGACAGAAAGGGTAAAATGTGAGGAAGTCTGTATGGAAGTTTGGTTATGAAGTAAAGACTTAAAGTTCTTACCCTTTTTTGACTTAAGCAGACTAGGACATTCTTTCACGGTATAGCGGCACAATAGAGACAGAGATTATTGAGTCTTCGTTGCGTCTATTCCTCAGGTTTGAGGGGGCAGCGCACAAACGCTATGTCCATAGGCTCATCTTGTATTTTCGAGGGGAACGAGGAAGTAGGTGTGTATGATCTTTTATATGTGGGATCAACCATACCTCTTTCATGCTTCCTTTCCCTGAGGCGGTGGTCTATGTAGATAGCTAATGACATTAAGGATTCGAGACTCTCTGGGATCTCAGTGCGAGCTAGCTCGTCCTTAAGGGGATCGAATAGCCCAATCCGAAATTGGTTTCTGAGTGCTGGGATATTCCAGGGGGTATCGGGTGCCCATCTTTTAAAGTCAGTGATTTACTGTTCGACAGGACGCCTTGCTTGTTTAAGGGTCCTAATTGCAGTCTCAGCTGTACTCTGTTTATCTTGATCCTCATAAAGCAGGGACATAGCGTCAAAAAATGAATCAAGGGAATTCAGAATAGGGTAATCTGTTTCATAGTAGGCATTAGCCCAACTTTTTGGCTCACCCCTCAAATAAGAAATGACAGTTATCACCTTTATTTTTTCTGTAGAGTAGCTACAGGGGTTTGAGCGAAGAAAAAAAGAGTGCAGGAATTCTTAAAATCACGGAACTGTGTTTGCTCTCCAGAGAATTTTTCTGGGGGGCATATTTGTGGTTCAGGTACTGAAATGTCTGTTACAGGGGGTTTCAGAGCTGCTTGTTCACGTATATACTTGCGTAGCTCCTGGTTTTCAGATTGCATGTCTCTGAGCCCCTGGATCATCAGATCCATGTTTGGAGCTAAAGCTCCCATTCTTTTGGTCAACTCGGTTATATCCATAGTAGTATATATATATAAGGTAAATTCTTTTTTGGGCTAGGTAATATGTGAGGATATTATATAAATACCTTAATATATATATAAGTATTCTTCTACTCAGTCTCACACCACACTGCGGTTATATCTAAGATGATGTAACCTGGTTTGCTCACAGAACTGAAGGTGACCTAAAATAGGTCAATAAGGATGTTAATACTTGTGAACGAGTTCACAGAGGTAGGAGTAGTCTAAGCTGGAAGATGTAAGCAATGCAAAGCAGATTGGATAACATGAGAATCTGCAGACTATCCAGCAGTAATTAGTTATATCCAAAATGAGACATATGTTTACACTGTATAACACCTTATGTACTGGTTGTATTTAAATACCGGTATTACTTTAAGGAAAATGCCTCAGCATAAGTGTCCAGCAGAAAGCAACAGTTTTAAGTTTTAATGCAGCAGAAGTGATACTGAGGTTAATGTAGCAGAATAAGACAGTCCCAGTTAGCAGAAAAGCACAGGTTATGTTTGTAAGCCAAATGTAGCAAGTAAGTCAGTATAGGCAGAATTAACAGCAGACTTCACACGTTACCGTGAACTGGTGATATGGAGCTCCACTAGAAGCGGATTGCTTAGTTACCCGGAGAGGCTTTAGGGTGGAAGTTGCTGAGTTGCGCCCTGGACGTTGAGCTAAGCAAACTGTACTAGAAGCTGTGAGGGTCGCCGGTGTCACTCTGCAGGATGACGCCACACGCTGTGGTGTGTTTGCTAACAGCTGCTGTCCTTAGTTCACCGGAGCTGGACTTATACTGTGGAATGAACAGAACATGTAAGTTTAGCATATAGTAAAGGAGCACATGTTATCCAAGGAAGATTCTGAAGAGAGATGCTTGCACAGCATACACAAGCAGGGGAAATATCCAAATGGATCAAATTACCTAGCAAAGGTAGGAGGGTGAGGGCTGGATAAATAGGTTGCTGAGGTCAAATGAGGAGTGATATAACCTCTTAAGGACATATGACGGAATTTTTCCGTCATAAAACAATTGAGCAAACTGAAAGCTGTGTCCTTAAAGGGTTAAAGGGGAAGGAGTTTAGGTGCAACTGTTACCAGATAAGTTCCTGACAGTCTATGACACATTTTGTCAAAACAGCATCATTATTACTGGCTGCAACCTGCTTCTTATTGTCCTTGTCAATGCCCAACTATTCCCCCTCCATTTATTTATACATTCCTCTTTTAAATATATTTAGCTACCTTGTCAGTTATCATCATCAGCACCTCTTTTCCAATCTCAAAACAATGCAAATTCAAAATACTGACCCCAAATGATAAGGCTTGCAACAGCCTTCCAAATATATTTCCATGCTCATATTGAGATACTACCCACACCTGCCCTCTTTAATCAAGCAATAACCTACATCTTATCATCTAATCATTACATCATCATTTCCTGTCTCCAAGATTTCATTCAAGCCCCACCTGCTCTTTGGAATTCTCAACCTCACTCGATTAGAATATCTTCCACACATAAAAGTTCTTTAAAAATTTAACTCGCCACAGAAATATACAATCTGCCCTGAAAAATCCTCAGCCTAGCCCCTCAAAAAACACTTACATCTGCTTTGTTTAATAGTTGTAGACATTAATCTTATTCCAAGTTTAAACAAACCACCCACACACCTATTGTTACATTCACATCTTACTTTCTAGATTGTTATCTCCTCACAGTAGGTACCCTCCTTAATAAATCCGTATTATCTTTGATAATCTAATAGTAATAATATATATAAATATATATATATATATATATATATATATTTATATAAACACCAGCGTTTTATCAATAATCTCTACCTTTTAAGCAAAGTACAAAAAAATTAAAAAATGATTTATACACGCCAGATACAAGTTGGCCAAACCCCAGTAACATATGCCATAAAAACATAAATCTTATTGAGTGATCTTAGGGACACTTTAGACAACTAGTCTTTGAGTATTTGATAAGCAAAGTAAAAATAATACTATTCAGGCAACCTGAAACAACCCTTGTTATAAATGGATAAGGCTTGAGAACTAAAAAACATGTAGATCTTTTTTAGACTTTTATGGGATTAACCTTACCTTGGCCTTATACTTTGGTATAAAAGGTGGAGGCTAGCAATAAACCAAACATGTTGTGAGGTGTATTGCAATTACAAAATCCAATGTTCCTATCATAGCAGGCAATATTATATCCCACCACACCAGGGAAAAAAGGGTGAGCTTGTATATTTTCCAATATAGAGATTGTTAGAAAAATGCCATGTGCTTTCAGCAGGAAGTGACATTTGTTTAAAGAACCAGTCAATACAGTAGATTTGCATAATCAACAAATGCATGATAAGAAGACAATGCAATAGCACTTAGTCTGAACTTTAAATGAGTAGTAGATTTTTGTTAAATAAATTGCAGAGTTATGTCTATTTCCACTCCCCCTGTACCATGTGACAGCCATCAGCCAATCACAAATGCATATACGTATATGCTGTGAATTCTTGCACATGCTCAGTAGGAGTTGGTGATTTGAAAAGTGTAAATATAAAAAGACTGTGCACATTTTGTTAATGGAAGTAAATTGGAAAGTTGTTTAAAATTGCTGCTCTATCTGAATCATGAAATTTAATTTTGACTTGAGTGTCCCTTTAAGGATCTAGTATGTAGCTGCCCCCCCCCCCCCCGTCCAGATATTTTACTTTCTAGAAAGTTAATTTTTCATTCATCTCGTTCTTCTAGTGGGTGTTAACAATATTTTCTGATAGAAAAAATGTTTTGTCGTATTGGTCCCACAGAGAATGTTCCTTTTGTAGATTGTGATACCTTTTAAAACACCATCAAAATCAAGGGGTTTTTTTGTGCCATAAACTTTCAAGACCTCATAGATATAAATAATAGCTATCTGAAAAGGAGAGGCTTATATATTTTGTACATGTATAATAAAAAAGGAAGATTCCAGGTAATTGGATTAAAGGGACAGTCAACACCAGAATGTTTCCAAAAGAAAGATAATCCCCCTTTATTACACATGCCCCAGTTTTGCATAACCAACACTGTTATAGAAATACACTTTTTACCTCTGTGATTAAATTGTATTTAAACTTCTGCAAACTGTCCCCTTATTTCAGTTCTTTTGACAGACTTGCATTTTAGCCAATCAGTGCTCACTCCAGGGTAACTTCACGTGCATGAGCTCAATGTTATTTATATGAAACACATGAACTAATGCCCTCTAGTGGATGCATTCAGATTAGAGGCAGTCTTCAAGGTCTAAGAAATTAGCATATGAACCTCCTAGGTTTAGCTTTCAACTAAGAATACAAAGTGAACAAAGCAAAATTGGTGATAAAAGTAAATTGGAAAGTTGTTTAAAATTACATTCCCTATTTAACGCATGAAAGTTTTTTTGGACTTGACTGTCCCTTTAACACAAAGTCAGTCCTTTTCAATAGTTGCCCATTAATGTTACCTTCAGATATAGTATGCAGGGATGTAAGTTTGAAAACAGCAGACTGGATGGCTAGGTTTTTCCCCTCCTCATGGTGTGTCATACAGCCAGAGTCTTGATTCAAGCCAGAAAGTCTGGAGTTAAAAAGCTTGATAAATTTTAATTCACATGTCCTTCGGTCAAGGGTATTTTTAAAATTTCCCTTTATGATTAATACTTATAAATCCTTTACAGAGTGTTCAGGTTGTGCACAGTGTTTACCCACTGGGGTTTCTGTATCTGGGTGGTGTATGCAGTGTCTGTGATGGTTCATCTTTTTGAGAAGTGGTTGTTTGGTTTCACAAAAGGTGGTGGAATCATTATCATGGATAGAGAATATTATATGGAGGAGTCTTACAGACTCATCTTGTATGTGAAGATGTGAAAACATTTACAGTACAAAAAAAAAAAACTAAAAATATTTTTACAGAAATATTTGAGATAATTTTGAGGGAAACAGTTCTTCATGAGATTATTTTTTATAGAGGAATTTGAATTTCTGGTGATTATTTCTTCTTTTTAAAACACACCCTATTTACTTCCTCCCTAAAAGTCTTAAAAAGACCACTATGGAGACCAATTATAAGTGGTTCAAATTCATCAGCTTTCATTGATTTTTTCCTTAAGCCATATGCACAAATGGCTAAGTCCCATTTAAAAGTCACAAACCATGCTTTACATTTATTTGAACATATAAAATCAGAAAAAGAACATTTGGTTAACCATGGATGTTACCTCTTTATACTCAGCCATAGATCAACACAAAGGGATAGGTGCTATTAAATGGATATTAGAACAGGACTTGACACTTCAACCCAAACATCTGGATTTCATAGTCAGGGCAACTGAATTTATTTTACATCATAATTTCTTTGTGGAATAGTCATGGGCAGCAGGTTTGCACCAAATTGTGCAAATGTCTATATGGATTGTTTTGAGAACTCATATGTTTGGAATAACACTCCCTTGGTGCAGACCTGGCATCCTGGCATTGATACATTGATGACATCATATTTATTTGGAAAGGAGATTACATAGCCTTAAAAAAATGTATCCAACATGTAAATAACAATGACATGGTCCTAATCTTAACTCTAGAAATTAATAAAGAATCAATACATTTTCTTAGACTTTGTTTATCAAGGATAATAATACTGTATATACACCAAAACTTTTTTAAGACATGTTATACCAACATTTATATCGGACAGGATAGCCGTCATCAACCTACATGGCTCAAAGCGATTCCAAAAGCCCAGTTCCTTAGAGTAAGAAGACATTGAGATCTTATAAGTGATTTTGATGTACAATCAAATATTCTCAAAGATAAATTTCAAGAAATGGGATATAATTGAACTTTTTTAGAACAGGAGAGTAAAAATAAGGGATATAAGTAATAATAACCAATATTATTTCCATGCTTCATTATCAGGATTACAAAATTATAAAGAAAATAATACTGAGACATTGGCACTTATTAAAAGAGGATGAAATATTAAATAAAATTAATCTAGAGCAGCCAATAATAATATACCGTAAAGGTGAGAATTTTAAACACAGATTTGCATTTTTATTTATTAAAGTTATGGTACCACAAAAGCCAATTAAAATAGAAGACTTAAATGTTTTTTATTTGTGTGGTCGATGCACAGGCTGTGATTATAAGAGGAGAGTACATAAAACTTTTAAATCTGCTGTTGCAGGCCAGGAATTGTGTTTGAACAATCCCATCTACTTTCAACTTGTAATACAATCATGTATGTTCATGCAAACAAATCTGTGGTAATTTGAACAGTGCACCACTTGTAATATGGATTTGAGCCTAAAAAACACCAAAATCTCCCAATCATGTTTACACTACTAGCGCTAACGATAGCACTTCACTTGTAATAGCCCAAAATAAGTAAATTGGAAAGTTGTTTAAAAGTGCATGCTCTGGCTAGGAGGAAGAGGAGGAGACTGTGCATAGGCTGCACCTGTGCATTAGTGCACCTGAGCACCTGTACAGACATCACTCCCCTGCAGTTACACCTTGGCGGTTTGTAGCGCTTGGATCCTTCATGTTAGAAGGAAATTATGCAGCTGGTTAAAGCCAACACACCAGCTACCCTCCACAGCGTAAACTGATATCATACGCTTAAGATAAAAGACCTTTCTCTGGAGAGACTAATAACCCATTTGAGCATTTTACTGGGTAAACTTACCATAATGAAAGAATAATACCCTGGCTAGCAGCACAAGTGAAGCGCTGACTTTTTTTCTTGATGGAGGAAATGCCGGGCTAACCAGACTTAGCAATCCGCAGCATAACAGCACCAAGAAGCAGCGTGCCTTGAATTATTCCCCCTTGCTAAACTGAAGCGCGGACCCTCACAGCAACTTACCGGCACCTGACCTGCCTCGGGGGCAATCAAGCCCGCTCCCACACACCGGTGCTGCGTGTGGTGAGCGCATGGATCATTGAGCTCAGCGCGGAGGATAGTGAACCTGGTTTCATTTCCTCCTCTCCACCCCCGGAACTGCGCGGAGGGATTCGGAGACGGAGGCACTCAGCATACCGGGACCTGCTGAGACCAGCTGGAAGGACACCCCGCTAAGCCTGGTAAGCGTCTATAGATTGCAAAGAGTTTGAAAGGTTGGGATTCAGAACAAACTTTCTTTTTTGCTCCATACCCAACTTCAACTTGAAGCACAAGGAACATATTGGGGTAAGGGGGAATAATCTGTGTCTTTTTACCTGATCCATACTTGGCAAAACTCTGCTCTCTGGCTTATGCTAAAGTTGAAATATTGAAGGCATTTAACTGAAATTGACTTTTCTATCCTACAAGTTTTGCTGCTTAAAAAAAAACAAAAAAAAAAAAAAACCTGCTTAAGAAGTTAAAATCAAGCTACTTCGAGAACAACTTCCCCTTTAATTAATAAAAGGCATAGCAAGGAAGTAAAATTATCTTCAAAAACTATAAGAACTCTTTTCTATCTTTGCCTTGATAACGGACTAAAGTATGCTTAAAAGCTAGATTCATATGTAACTGGCTTAAGAACTACCTTTGTATTTATTAATCTCAGTAAGAACTGAAGCAAGGCTTTTTGGCCTATAGGAACTTAGATTGTTTTTTAAACGAAATCAGGAACTGGGTATTACTTTAATATCTAAAAATTAAGTATCTGTGCAGACTTTTTTTTCTATCTTTATAACATGATATATTTTCTACTTATTGGCAAACATAGAACCCATTCTTTGCAGTGAGCCTGTTAACCTCACTAAAAAGGGAATTTGTATTACTCTTTAGAAAAAATACCAGAATTAGTTACAACTTATAATAATTGTATAATTGAATGGCTTATCCCTGTTATTGTAGTCACTAAGGCCTAGATTTGGAGTTTGGCGGTAGCCGTGAAAACCAGCGTTAGAGGCTCCTAACGCTGGTTTTAGGCTACCTCCGGTATTTGGAGTCACTCAAAAAAGGGTCTAACGCTCACTTTTCAGCCGCGACTTTTCCATACCGCAGATCCCCTTACGTCAATTGCGTATCCTATCTTTTCAATGGGATTTTTCTAACTCCGGTATTTAGAGTCGTGGCTGAAGTGAGCGTTAGAAATCTAACGACAAAACTCCAGCCGCAGAAAAAAGTCAGTAGTTAAGAGCTTTCTGGGCTAACGCCGGTTCATAAAGCTCTTAACTACTGTACTCTAAAGTACACTAACACCCATAAACTACCTATGTACCCCTAAACCGAGGTCCCCCCACATCGCCGCCACTCGATTAAATTTTTTTAACCCCTAATCTGCCGACCGCCACCTACGTTATACTTATGTACCCCTAATCTGCTGCCCCTAACACCGCCGACCCCTATATTATATTTATTAACCCCTAACCTGCCCCCCACAACGTCACAGCCAGCTACCTACAATAATTAACCCCTAATCTGCCGACCGCAAAGAGCCGCCACCTACATTATAGCTATGTACCCCTAATCTGCTGCCCCTAACACCGCCGACCCCTATATTATATTTATTAACCCCTAATCTGCCCCCCTCAACGTCACCTCCACCTGCCTGCACTTATTAACCCCTAATCTGCCGAGCGGACCTGAGCACTACTATAATAAAGTTATTAACCCCTAATCCGCCTCACTAACCCTATAATAAATAGTATTAACCCCTAATCTGCCCTCCCTAACATCGCCGACACCTAACTTCAATTATTAACCCCTAATCTGCCGACTGGAGCTCACCGCTATTCTAATAAATGTATTAACCCCTAAAGCTAAGTCTAACCCTAACACTAACACCCCCCTAAATTAAATATAATTTTAATCTAACGAAATTAATTAACTCTTATTAAATAAATTATTCCTATTTAAAGATAAATACTTACCTGTAAAATAAACCCTAATATAGCTACAATATAAATTATAATTATATTATAGCTATTTTAGGATTAATATTTATTTTACAGGTAACTTTGTAATTATTTTAACCAGGTACAATAGCTATTAAATAGTTAAGAACTATTTAATAGCTAAAATAGTTAAAATAATTACAAATATACCTGTAAAATAAATCCTAACCTAAGTTACAATTAAACCTATCACTACACTATCAATAAATAAATTAAATACAATTCCTACAAATAAATACAATGAAATAAACTAACTAAAGTACAAAAAATAAAAAAGAACTAAGTTACAAAAAATAAAAAAATATTTACAAACATTAGAAATATATTACAACAATTTTAAACTAATTACACCTACTCTAAGCCCCCTAATAAAATAACAAAGCCCCCCAAAATAAAAAAAATGCCCTACCCTATTCTAAATTACTAAAGTTCAAAGCTCTTTTACCTTACCAGCCCTGAACAGGGCCCTTTGCGGGGCATGCCCCAAGAAGTTCAGCTCTTTTGCCTGTAAAAAAAAACATACAATACCCCCCCCCAACATTACAACCCACCACCCACATACCCCTAATCTAACCCAAACCCCCCTTAAATAAACCTAACACTAAGCCCCTGAAGATCTCCCTACCTTGTCTTCACCCAGCCGAGCCAAATTCTTCATCCAAGCGGAGCAAGAAGAGATCATCCATCTGGTAGAAGTCTTCATCCAAGCGGGGCAGAAGAGGTCTTCCATCCGATTGAAGTCTTCATCCAAGAGGCATCTTCTATCGTCATCCATCCGGAGTGGAGCGGCAGCATCCTGAAGACCTCCAACGCGGAACATCCATCCTGGCCGACGAATGAACGACTAATGACGGTTCCTTTAAATGACGTCATCCAAGATGGCGTCCCTCGAATTCCGATTGGCTGATAGGATTCTATCAGCCAATCGGAATTAAGGTAGGAATATTCTGATTGGCTGATGGAATCAGCCAATCAGAATCAAGTTCAATCCGATTGGCTGATCCAATCAGCCAATCAGATTGAGCTTGCATTCTATTGGCTGTTCCGATCAGCCAATAGAATGCGAGCTCAATCTGATTGGCTGATTCAATCAGCCAATCATATTTTTCCTACCTTAATTCCGATTGGCTGATAGAATCCTATCAGCCAATCGGAATTCGAGGGACGCCATCTTGGATGATGTAATTTAAAGGAAACGTCATTCGTCGTTCAGTCGTCGGCCAGGATGGATGTTCCGCGTCGGTGTTTAGACTCGGGGTACATGTTAGAGTGTTAGGTGCAGACGTAGGAAGTGTTTCCCCATAGCAAACAATGGGGCTGCGTTAGGAGCTGAACGCGGCTTTTTTGCAGGTGTTAGGGTTTTTTTCAGCTCAAACAGCCCCATTGTTTCCTATGGGGGAATCGTGCACGAGCACGTTTTTGAGGCTGGCCGCATCCGTAAGCTACTCTGGTATCGAGAGTTGCAGTTGCGTTAAATATGCTCTACGCTCCTTTTTTGGAGCCTAACGCTGACATTATATGGACTCTCAATATCAGAGTTATTTTAAAGGTGCGGCCAGAAAAAAGCCAGCGTTAGCTACGCGGGTCCTTACCGACAAAACTCTAAATCTAGCCGTAAATTTCTTTACTAGATATTTAAAGGAAAAACTATAGAGGTGAGATTTATAGGGGTGATATATAATTTACAAATAGTCTGCATTTTAACTAATTGAGAGCCTAAAGGGCCAGAAATCTGTCACATTATAAACCATAGCACCTGTAAGAATACTGATACAATAGTTACTCAAAAAATTAAGATCTTGCAGCAGAGGCTGTAATATCTCTTAAAGAACAGATCTATATTAAGCATACAAAGTTGAAATTTAGTATTCCAAAATCGTATAAGCAATTAGAAAAGGCTTCTACATGAGATCTCTGCCTCTTTCTTTGGAGCTAGTGAACTGGCTGTGTTAATTAATAGCTCATGGTTTAATGAGAATCTTTCTTTTCTTTAGCACAGTAGTCTCTATTTACATTCCCTGCCAATTCTGGTCCAAACTCACGTAAGAACATATTAATCACCCCTTTTCTTTTTTTATCCCCACACTCACTCCCAGCACTTTTTTTTTTTTTTTCACTCTCAGCACCTCTTTTTTTTTTCACTCTCAGCACCTCTTTTTTTTTTTTTTTTTTTTTTCTCTCTCACACGCACACACATTGAATGAACCCTTTTGCTTTTCTCTCTCTTTCTGAGTATATGGACAAATATATCACTTCCCCCACTTGCACTCCCAAGACTAATCCAGGTATGGCAGCAAAATCAAAGGAGCGCAGAACAAAAAACCCCATAGAGACCCCTGTAGCACCACACGACTCTATTGCTCAATCACAGAGCATAAGCTCCATAGAATCTCAAAACACACAATCTTTAGTCTCTAGTATCCTAGAGGCCATATCACCTAAATTTGATTCCCTAAAAAATGAAATAAAGCAGGACATCGCATCACTAGCAATAGAAGTGAAACAGTTCGCTGGTAGACTACAAGAAATAGAACAGAGAATTTCTGATCTTGAGGATAAGACAAATATTCAGACCCCAAAAATTGAGGGAAACCAAAAGTTAATAAATAAACTCCAAGCTAAAATAGATGATCTTGAGAATAGGGCAAGGAGGAATAATTTAAGAATTATAGGATACCCAGAATCTGTACAGCAAGAAGATCTAATGAAATTCATGACATGCACACTCCCTCAATTGCTGAACATTCCCCCACCACCTACGCCTTTTCTGATAGAGAGAGTTCACAGATTGGGGAGATCTCCAAATGTCTCTAAACCAAGACCAATTATCGCAAAATTTTTAAATTATCAGGATAAATTGCTGTTTATGCAATATTACAGAAAAAAAGCAGCTCTTGGTCTATGAGGGCTCAAAGATATTGTTATTTCAAGATTTCTCCATGGAGATATCTTCTAAGAGAAAGGAGCTCTCCCCAGTCTGTGGAAAAATGCTAAAGGTCGGCTGGCAAGCCACAGTTATCTATCCTGCTAGGCTCAAGGTAACTGTGGAAGGTCAAACTTTTTTTTTCAAATAGTAGCCGAGACAGAGAAAAAATTAGCAGAGCATGGGTTTTAACCATCGCTTAGATACGTTTTTTCTATGTTTCTTTTTCTCCCATACCATCAATAAATTCTTGCATATCTATACCATGATATTAATAATAGATTAACTTTTTGTAATTCCAGAGCTGAGGGAGACCTTTATTTCTTTCCTTTTTTCTCCTTATTTATTTATTTATTTATTTATTTATTTATTTTTTATTTATTTATTTATTTATTTATTTATTTATTTATTTTTTTGTTGCATATCTGCTACTTACACTAATAAATATATACTAGATGGGTAAAAATCTTAGACTCACAACATGGAAAATAGGGGGAATTACATACCCTATTAAACGAAAAATGATTTTATCACACCTACAAAGGATTAATACATCAATAGCACTAATTCAAGAGACACATTTAAATCTAGAGGAATCCATGAAACTTAAATCGACATGGGTGTCAGAAGTAATTTGCACTCCGACCTCCAATAGAAAAAACGGGGTAGCTATTTTACTAGGAAAAAAATTAGTATATGACAAACTACTCACAATAGTAGACTTAGAAAGCAGATATTTAATACTAAAATTGAAAATAGCAGGATCTATATATACAATATGCAACTTATATGCCCCCAACACAATTAAACCAGAATTCTGGGACTCCCTCCAATCTCAACTACTTCAAGTAGCAGAAGGTTATGTAATAGTTGCAGGTGATTTTAATATGGCACCCCGATGTCCCCTCGATAGACTGAGAGGTACTGCGCAAAAAAAAACTAAAAAAGATAACTTGGAAGCAAAAAATTTTAACACTATCTTTCAAGATCTAGCCGTCAGAGATATCTGGCGGGTCCAAAACCCGGATTTAAAAAATTATACATGTTATTCAAAGGCATTTAAATCATTATCCAGAATTTATCTTATTCTAGTAAATGATAGCTTATATCAAAAAGGAGCCAGAGCTACCATTTCAGAAATTTGTATCTCAGATCACACCCCTGTGATGCTAGATATCCCAGTAAATAATCTATCTACAAGAAGAGCGCGTTTTTTTCTATCCAAAATATTTAAATAACGATCCGAAATTCAGTAATTGGCTAAAAAATAAACTAGAAGAATTTTTTCAGTTTAATATTGGATCAGTATCTAAATTCTCAGTTGTCTGGGAGACAGCGAAAGTGGTATTAAGGGGAGAAATCATCGCCTATATGGCGAGGGGCAAGCGTAATTCTCGATTAAAGGGACAGTATACTCCAAATTTCAATTGCCGTTTTTCAATATGCAACATGTATTTAAGTAGACTTTCATTCATCAAATTATGCAAAACCTTTTTTTTTAGTTATCTAATTTAGATTGAAAGTTGTACCGCTTGTGTATTCACAGTCTGCCTTCTCTACCGCTGCTTTTTTTCATCTAATTCAAGAATGTACATTTACCCAATAACGTTAATATCGGTCGAGCTATTTACCTTGTTTGCCAGAGCGCGCACAGTGACTTCATCTTCTCCTGCTTTCGTTCTGCGCATGCCCCCAATTAGACGTCCACGCTAAGCGTTCGATGCTTACAATATTGCATCTAATAGATCACGCTCATTGCGCAGTGGATTCTAGTAAAGACGCATCTCTCGCTAACAGTAATCTATCCGCTCTCCAACCTGACCATAAACAGGTATAATAATCTCACTGATAGCTAATTATCCAAATGAATCCATTCATTGTATTTGATTCACATACTATCATGTATACACATAATTTTTCAGACCCATATGTCAAAAAACAAATATTCAGTAGAATTATAGGGAAGTAGAGATGACATACACACGAGCGTGATCGAGCTTTTGTGGGAGGATAGAGTTACGTCACATCATTTACATGTGGGAAGTACAGAGTAAGTCTATACCGCCCACATTGGAGACGCCGTGGAGGGGTTGGAGAACGGACAAAAAGAAACGGTTAGGATGCAAAAATAAAAACGGAATAAAACAGGTTTGAAGCTATTTTATCGATAAATGCACTATGCGGTTAGATTCTAAGTATATATAGGAGTTTATACTTATCTTTAACATCGACTGAGTTTACTGACCCTTTAAATTAAAAGCAACTAACAGCAGCAGTAAGTAATGCTTATAACAGATTTTTAAATTTTCAATCAGAAGAAAACTGGACTAGATATGCCAAATTGAAAAAAGAACGGGATTCCTTCTTAACAGCCTCAACAATTCGATCAGAACTAAAATATCAAGCGAACCTATATAAATATGGAAATAAATCAGGTAAGCTGCTATCTAAACTAGTAAAAAACTTTAAACAATCACCAACAATAGAATCAATACAGATCAAGGATAGTCATTTGAATGCCCCAGAAGACATATTGGAATCTTTTTACCAACATTATAAAATAATTTATTCATCTACACCTATGGATAAGTCGGCTAGGGATGTGTTCTGGAAAGACTTAAAGATCACGAAATTCAAATCTGAGTTCAGCCAGAAATGTGCCCATTTCTGAGCTTGAAGTCTCAAAAGCTATCCAATCATTAAAACTTGAGAAAGCTCCAGGTCCGGACGCAATGCCTAACGATTTTTATAAAATCATGGCACCTACCTTAATTCCCCACTTAACTAAACTCTTTAACCAATATTTCTCAGGCGAGGTCCAAATACCAAATACATTTTTAGAATCTAATACTATCTTTCTACTTAAACCTGGGAAAGATCCAGCGAACAGGGACTCATATAGACCAATAGCACTGTTAAACTCAGATTATAAGATATTCACATCAATTTTAGCAGCAAGATTACAAGAGGGGATAGCAGATGTCATTCATAAAGACCAAGTGGGCTTTATTCGCAACCGCAGTTCAGCAGCAAAAATTAGGCAATTACTTCTAATTATTGACTACTTAAAGAATGTCGAAGAGAGTACATTGAAAGAACAGTCTGATGCCGCAATATTAGCGGTAGACGCCGAAAAGGCATTTGATCGTGTTAATCATGAGTTCTTATTAGATGCCGTACAATGCTTTGGAATTGATAACAAATTTTATAAACTGGTGGAAAATATATGTTTATATTCATCCACGAGTCTAGTTATTAATGGGCATGTATCAGATACAATTAGAATGGAAAGAGGAACCCGTCAAGGATGTCCTCTTTCACCTCTATTATTCAACCTAGCAATTGAACCACTTGCATTGAAAGTTAGACATCAGATTGAGGGAATAAAAATTCATAAAAAAGAGGTGAAGGTCTCCCTATATGCCGATGACCTGCTACTATATATCTCAAACACATCGTCAAATATTCCCAAATTTAATAAAATAGTAGATTTATACGGTCGATGTTCAGGATATAAAATAAACAACACAAAGTCTGAACTATTGTGGCTGAGGAAAACGAAAGATTCCTGCACAAAACATCCTTACAAACTAGTTACAAGTTCCTTTAGGTATCTAGGAATCATAATATCAGATAATCCTAAAGATTGGTACTCTCTAAATATATCTCCTATATTAAAACAAGCTCTGAGCTATATGAAGAATTGGCAACATCTGCCACTCTCCATCTCAGGGCGAATAGCTCTTTACAAAATGACTATCCTTCCTAAGATTCTCTATATCTTGCAGAACCTTCCTGTTCTGATTAAAATATATGATATAAAGAAATTTAATTCTACTCTTAGAAGTTTTATATGGTATTCAAAAAAAACTAGAATTTCACTTAAAAAACTAGCCTTCCCTAAACAATATGCCGGACTGGCACTCTCTGATCTGCATTCCTATAATCTTGTTTTTCTAGGTCGTATAGCTTCTGACTGGATAGCAGAAGCAGATTATTTCACAGACAATGATCTTGAGGCAAACATAATATTCCCTCTAATCCCACTATCTTTGCTGCACTTGTCTTATAACTCTATTCCTGAACAAGTAAAGAAGTTTAAAACAATCTCTATAATCATTAAGGCATGGAAAAAGATTGGAGCAAAAGTTGGAATTAACACAGATATACCTAAACATCAAACCCTTATTGGTAATCCAGAATTCCAAGAAGGAACTTCTTCACCCATTCTGATGAAATGGAAGAGGCAGGGAATATACTATGCACGACAAGTGGTTAATTTTGAGACGGGGAACATTAAATCCTTTGAAGACTTAAAACAAGAATATAGCTTGGATAATCGTGACTTTTTTACATATCTGCAAGTTAGACACTACGTAAGGCAATTAATTCATAAGTTCCCGTGGAACTGGACATGGGGTAGGTTAGGGAATTGGCCAGTTCTGATTAAAGCCGGACTTACCTCTATCTCTCCATGGTACACATATATGGTAGGGTTTAAGGGTGAAGAGTGCTTCAAACAAATAGCTCAAAAATGGACAAACCTATTTATGATTAATATTGATCATAAGAAGCAGGTTTTACGTTCTATAGTTTTACTTTTTGAGACCACAATAGCTGAGACTTGGAGGGAGTCCCATGTGAAACTCATACACTTAACATACTATTCCCCAGATAAAGGTTATAAATGGCATAATACAAACTTTAATAACTGCTGATAATAAATAAAAGATGTAAAAAAAAAAAAAAGTGCATGCTCTATCTGAATCATGAATAAAAAAAAATTGTGTTTCATGTTCCTTTAAGAATGGACACTTTTAGTATAGTAAGTACACTAGTAGTACTAGTTACTATACCTTTAAGAAACCTTTTTAGGTTTACCAAAAATACAGCGCACAAAAAAAATGTATAAATAAAATAATCAGTTTAAAGGGATAGAAAAGTCAAAATTAAACTTGCAAGAATCAGATAGAGCATGCAATTTTAAGACACTTTTAAAATCACTTCAAATATGCTTTGTTCCCTTGGTATCCATTGTTGAAAATGAATATGCACATATCCTACGCTAGTGGGAGCTAGCTAGTTATTGGTGCCTGCATACATTTTTCTCTTGTGATTGGCTATTTGGTAACTAGATGTTTTCAGCTATCTGCCAATAGTGCAATGCTGTTCCCTCAGCAAAGGATAACAAGAGAATGAAGCATATTTGATAATAAGAGTACATTTGAAAGTTGTTTAAAATTGTATGTTCTATCCGAATTATGAAATACATTTACATTTACATATCCCTTTAAGAATTCCATAGAATGAGAAAATGAAAACTAATATAGCTGATTACAGCTTCAGGTAAAGAAAAATGGCAAGAATTTTAGTTTGAAACAAATACAACCATGAATGTAAATGAACTAAAACGAAAAAAAATTAATTTACCGAAAAGAAAGTTTTGGACGAAACAATTTTTTCCTGTGCACACTTCTAGGGTGCGATCCGATATACTGCGTAGTTTTCATCGTAAGCGAGGGAACCCACACCGTCCATAGTTTTACCTCGCACATCGGGGTATTACATATACCCAGCGACAGTTGCTAAAGTGCCGTAAGTGGGATAAACTAGCGATGTCCAGAAATAAGCCTAACTACAAATTTCTGGAGTCGCCAGTGACTTACGGCACTTTAGAAACTGCCGGCGCCTAAAAAAACTAACTAAAATATTAAATCTCCCGTAACTGTCTAACACGCCTCCCAAAAATAGCCCGACACGTATATACCCCTATATTTGCAATCCCCCCTCTCACTCCTAACAATAAATGTATTAACCCCTAGACCGACAACCCCCCACAACGCAATAAGCCTAATTATTAACCCCTAAACCGACATAGCCCACACCGCAATAAACCTATCATAGTATTAACCCCTAAACCGCCGTTCCCGGAGCCCACCGCCACCTACATTATATGTATAAACCCCTAAACGACCGCTCCCGGACCCCGCCACACCTAAATAAAGTGTTTAACCCCTAAACCGCCGCTCCCGGACCCCGCCGCCACCTACATTAATTTTATTAACCCCTAGTCTGACCTCCCTACACTGCCGCCACCTTCATTAAATGTATTACCCCCTAAACCTAAGTCTAACCCTAACACCCCCCTAACTTAATTATTATTTAAATAAATCTAAATAATATTAATGTTATTAACTAAATTATTTAAATATATTATTTATATATTTAAAACTAAATACTTACCTATAAAATAAACCCTAAGATAGCTACAATATAATTAATAATTACATTGTAGCTATTTTAGGGTTTATATTTATTTTACAGGCAACTTTGTATTTATTTTAACTAGGTACAATAGCTATTAAATAGTTAATAACTTTTAATAGCTACCTATTTAAAATAATTACAAAATTACCTGTAAAATAAATCCTAACCTAAGTTACAAATACACCTAACACTACACTATCAATAAATTAATTAAATAAATTAACTACAATTATCTAAAATAAAATACAATTAAATAAACTAAACTATATTACAAAAAAAACAAAACACTAAATTACAAAAATAAAAAAATATTACAAGAAGTTTAATTTAATTACACCTAATCTAAGCCCCCTAATAAAATAAAAAAGCCCCCCAAAATAATAAAATTCCCTATCCTAAACTAAATTACAAATAGCCCTTAAAAGGGCCTTTTGCGGGGCATTGCCCAAAATGATCAGCTCTTTTACCAGCACCTAAAAGGGACTTTTTGCGGGGCATTGCCCCAAAGTAATTAGCTCTTTTATATGTAAAAAAAAGAACAACCCCCCCAACATTACAACCCACCACCCACACACCCCTACTCTAAAACCCACCTGATCCCCCCTTTAAAAAACCTAACACTACCCCATTGAAGATCACCCTACCTTGAGCCGTTTTCACCCAGACGTGCCAAAGTCTTCATCTGATGGGGCAGAAGAGGACATCCAGACCAGCAGAAATCTTCATCCTATCCGGACAGAAGAGGACATCTGGACCGGATAGCGGCATCTTCTATCTTCATCCACCCGACGAGGAACGGCTCCATCTTGAAGACCTCCGGCGCGGAACATCCTTCTAGGCCGACGGACTAACGACAAATGAATATTCCTTTAAATGACGTCATCCAAGATGGCGTCTCTCAAATTCCGATTGGCTGATAGGATTCTATCAGCCAATCGGAATTAAGGTAGGAAAAATCTGATTGGTTGATTTAATCAGCCAATCGGATTGAAGTTCAATCCGATTGGCTGATTGGATCAGCCAATAGAATGCAAGGTCAATTCTATTGGCTGATCCAATCAGCCAATCAGATTGAACTTCAATCCGAGGATGCTCCGCGCCGGAGGTCTTCAAGATGGAGCCGTTCCTCGTCGGGTGGATGAAGATAGAAGATGCCGCTTGGATGAAGATGCCTGCCGGTCCGGATGTCCTCTTCTGCCCGGATAGCATGAAGACTTCTGCCGGTCTGGATGTCCTCTTCTGCCCCATCGGATGAAAACTTCGGCTGGGTGATAACGGCTCAAGGAAGGGTGATCTTCAATGGGGTAGTGTTAGTTTTTTTTAAGGGGGGATCGGGTGGGTTTTAGAGTAGGGGTGTGTGGGTGGTGGGTTGTAATGTTGGGGGGGATTGTTCTTTTTTTTTACTACATCCGACGGGTGAAATATACGTGCCGCATTTATACGCTGCGCTGTATATAGGATACCAAACCCGCGCAAAAACCAGCATCGCCGGCTTTTGCGGGCGATGCTGCATATCGAATGGGGCCCCTAGTGTTAAATTAAATAACCAGCCATTAGAAGTGGCTGGTTAATGTTACAGCGAGCTATTTATTATTGTAATGGAGTTCTTCAAGCAGTTCTGTGCTATATTATTAATAATATTGTTTTACTTCAGGTCTTAAAAAGAGCTACATTTTACAGCTGTATTTTGGATAGTGCTCGAGCACAACACAACACATCACTTATATGAGCGCACTTAGCACACTAGTAGCGCTCCCTGCAGTATCCATTAAAATATAGGCTTAAAAAGTGTCAGCCTTGTTGAGATGCTTTGGTTTAAATATTTAACCATCATCTTGTGATGCCAGATTCTTTGCACAAAGATAATTTGTTAGAGCCCACCTCCCTCATATTAAACTGCACTTTAAGTGCTGTGCCAATGATCACCTACTTTTTACATGTACAAGACACCCTTCACTTGAAAGAGGGGAGTTTGACCTTTCATATGATGGGTTGCATGACTTCATAAGATGCAGATCATAAACATTAAAGTGACAATGAAAAATTCTATTTAACAAGGGGGAGGTGGCACAAAAAGCGCCTCCTCATTTAAAATAGGCAAGTCTGCTCTTTGAAATGAGGGGTAATTTGCTCCTATAGAAATAATTTGGGGGAAAGATAGAGGATCTAGCAGAGATTCTCTCCCTATCAGGGCACAGCCCATGCATCTGCAGGTTATTACTGCTTTAAGGGCAATCACCTGCATCTTAAAGGGGTACATGACTTCTCAACTGAAACCCTAGCACCACCAAATACGCACTACAATGACGCATTTTTAAAAAAAGTAAAGACCCCTCTTTCATGGGAGGGTAACAGGCCCAGGTGGCTTTTTTCCTTTTCTAGAAGATCTGAAATCTTGCAACCAGTGGCGGTTCTAGAACATAATATTTGGCAGAGCTCATGGGGGGGCATAGCAAATGTGGTATAAAGTTGAAAGAAACAGGACACACAAGATAGGGAGCCCATTGCAGCTCATCAGAGGTGTTTCACTGGTGTTTTGAGGTGCATAGCACACCCCAGCATCCCCATAGAACCACCACTGCTTGCAACCCACACAATTCAAAAACATTTGAATTTATATATATATAAATTAAATAATATTAACTTATTATATATATGAATAGATTTTATAGCTGCCTGAATGTTATCATTTATTTCAAATCTAATCTAGTCAATAGGTGTAACTGCTGAATCAATTTTATATTTCTGGTTTGCAAGGGACTTTTGCTTCAAATTTGAGAAACATTAAAAAAACTAACATAAACTTTCAAGAAACAGGTGTATATCACAGGGCTTTCAAATAGATTTCCTCAAGGATTTTCAGAGACCTTCACAGTAACAAAAGATATGCTGTGAATGCATAATGTATGTCCCACATGTTCCCTCCCAACTGTGATCCCTCTTGTTTTTCCAACCATCGCTCTGACTACAAAATGAAAATGATGCAAATATTGCCGACAATTTAATTTTTTAAAACCATTTATATTGTATGCAGAGTTTTGGAATATATAATATATATGCATTTTAAATGTGTGTATATATATATATCAAAGTGGATTTATATCAGTACTCATCATCATTTTACTAAGCCATATATTGTTTGCATTTGAATCATAGTAGAAGTGATTTACAGAGCTCTCACAGGGATTGCATGTCATTGTCAAGCCCAGCTACTTAGCATATGATTATGTGAAATTATAGTAAACCATTCGACTGGACTGTGCCCCTAAACTATGCTTTAGCCTCTCTTATTTTCTACGTAAGTCTTCATAATAGAAAATATCAAAAAGCACGAACAGACTTCCCTGGATGCGCCACTATGGAAATGGGAGAAATTCAAAATATAAAGTATATAAGTATCAGTCTTAAAGTCAATATACACTATAAGTTACCAATCCAAAACACCTGTCTGATGACCCAATAGATAATTAATGGCCAGATTACAAGTGGAGCGGTATTTAACGCTCCCACTCGCACGCTAACTCTGATAGAAATAAACTTTTTGCGCATGTCGGGTAGCGCTCATATTACAAGTTGAAAGTAAAACGTTTTCGCTCACGCACTAACCCGATGCGTGTATCGCAAAAAAGCCAAAGTTAGAATATTGCATCCACTTTAACATATTCCCCCCCCAGAAGTCATAGGGGCAAAAAAAGTGGGAAAAAACCTAATAACCGACCCAAGTGCACTAACCGTACATGAAAAATATAAATATTTCCCATTCCAATGTTCATTTATTTATTCATAAATACATAGTTCTGCATACTGTATATCTGATGGTATTTTGGTTAAATTTAAATATATATATATATATATATATATATATATATATATATATATATATATATATATATATATATATATATATATATATATATATATATATATAAAATTACATATAGGTATATATATATTTTTTTTATATATATATATATATATATATATATATATATATATATATATATATATATATATATATATATATATATATAGGAATATCTATTTAGAAATACTTAGAACATAATCTGCTACATGCAGAACATTGGAATATCAAATATTTACAGTAAATACACAGTATAACATTTTATTAAATATGAATATTGCATAAATATGCTTATACATATTTTCATCTACGAAACAGATTCAGTACAGGACTGAACAAGCAATGTACATGGATAGCACTCAACAATTAGAAAAGCTTGTGTCAATATTAGATACTGGATAGAAAGGATCCATGCAAGAACATTCTGTCTGCATAGAGACGTTTAAAACTTAACTTTTATTTCAAAATAAAAACCAATTGAAATGATACACACAATTAAAAACACTGTAACATAAAGGGCCCCCCAAGGTTAGAGAATAAGGTACTGCTCCAGGTAGCAGTGGAATAAGAGAGTATAGGTACTCGGTACAATATAGTAACCTCTTAACAGTATAAATAATATAACCTGCCCACTGGGTGTGTGTATCTATTAGCAATATTCAAATCACACAGTGCCCAGATACTAGAGCAAAGTCTATGTCTAAGTGATTGATATTACAGATCTCCAACCGTCTAAGTAAGATCCTATTAGTTGAGTGGCACCTCTAATGGGGTATAATAGTAGGGTACAATGGCTACACCCAGAAGGCGATGAATTTAATATTATTAGAGTCAATATATATGGTGCCTTATAAATTGGGTTAGTATATATTGATATATAGACCCTGGATAGAGGAGGTGCAGTAAAGATAAGATCAATCCCTTACCCTCGTGAACGGAAGTAAGAATATAACTTGTAGCTGTAATCTATGACAGTCACCACTAAAAGGTAGTCGTATTATTCTATAGGTGCAATACCATAGATAACTAAGTAGGTATACTGTAGTTTAGGACGACAAACTACCCTCTCCCAATTAGTTAGGGGGGATACTTAGTAGTCAAGATTTTCCTTATAGTAAAAATGTATCCAAGGTAATTAACTGTACATATGGTTACTTGGAGGTAATGGTATAACACTGTGGGTATTACACCAGAGACAATTGAGTAGGTATATTATTAATATTTATATGCCCGTTTTTTCTATAGTGAATAGGCGATTTAAGAAACAATATATTTTATTTCAACTTAGCAACAATCAGGTGTGTTTGGTGTGACTGTATTTATTTAGAAAGTACAAATCCGACTCCCAATTGGTTTTGGGGGGATCATTGATATTCAGAAGACCCAGCTGTATTTGCACGTGTGCAGTTTAACTTCTATCAGGTGTTAACCATAAACACAATATCTATATATATATTTTTTGAGAGAAGAATGCAGTGTCAAATAGATCAATTTAACAATCTGCCACAGTTGTCATGTGACTTTATGAATCAGTGTAATTAAACGCCGCCAAGTTCTCCCCACTTTAAAGTGCTACCACTGAGTATCTTTCTGTATATTTCTCTTAAATATCTATGATTGTATCGTTCAAAAATAGTAATTAATTATTTAGATACTAGCCAGTGTGAGAGCGTAAAGGTTACACCTTAAGTTAGCGCATAAAGTTTCTACTGGTACTCCCAAAGGGGTAATAGTTGCGAGATTGTTACCAAATAAGATAAAAGATAATATTACCTATTATACCGTCCTGTCATTGACAGGAAATATTACAAAATAACAAATACCAAGGATACCGGAGCAGCACTAAATTATGTTTAGAAGGACTACCTAATAGTAACAAGTCAAAATAAGTTTACGGAACTATAGGTAGACCCGCGAGGGCCGTTACAGCAATTTAAAACACACAACCGGAGAGGGACCTAAGCGTCCCTACTCCCCCTAACATGTTTCGCAAAAGAGCTTTATCAAAGGTGGGGCGGCCGGCTCTAATGCAGACATTTATAGGCTGAAGTATTCGTTACGTCATGGTACTCCCTCAGTGGTGATAGGAGAAGTGAATAGTACTAACACATTGGTTCTGCTGGGGGGCGCGGCTGACCAATCGAATGATCAGTACAATGACGTGTAAGGACGTTTCCATGGAAACGGAGGTAAACAGTAACACTGGAAAAAACACACAGACTGATAATCGGGTAAATCCCTGGATCGAACATTCAAGCTGATAGAATGTACGCTCAGTATAGCAAAAAGAAGTATTTGCAATCATAGTTGAACCGATCAGTTCACTGTTCTCATATCGATCTGGGGATAAGATATTCATAGGTAACTTACGGATTTATCATAGGACACATTATAAAAACCGGCACGACGTTATTGGTCACAGATACACATATGATGTATGTTGTTATGAAAAGAACCAATAACAGGGGTGATACTAATCAGTGATTAAATTAAAGGTTATCTTGGAGTGGTC
The DNA here is from genome assembly GCF_027579735.1 of Bombina bombina. Lineage (NCBI taxonomy): Eukaryota > Metazoa > Chordata > Amphibia > Anura > Bombinatoridae > Bombina > Bombina bombina. Next base: position 674,144,702 of record NC_069499.1, read on the forward strand.
CTCCGTTCATGTGCATTCATATCGTAAGGCACTTTATAAGAACGGGCAAGCTGTTATTGGTCACAGATACAAGTGAAATGTATGCTCTTATAACAATAAAAATAACAATATCAACAACAGAGGTGATTATAATCAGTGGCAAGGTCAAAGGATATCGTGGGGTCATCCTCCGTTCCCATGCATAATATGAATACCCATCCAGCTGTATAAGACACTAATAGAAAAGGGGGAGGGGAGGAAGGGAAAATAAAGAAATATATGAATAACAGTGAGAGATACTAAATTTATATCAAGCATGTTTTTATTTTTATTTTTATTTTAATAGTATGCACCTCAGACCCCGATGACAATATAAACTCGAAGGGATTTCTAAAAAGGTGATGGTGAGAGGCAACAGTTTGCCTTTGTGAAGTGAGGATGTGATCATGTGAAAAAACATTTAAATTAAGCTGTGAATTACTAAGATGGGGGGAGTGTGGGAAAAAATGTGAACATCAAAGGACTGTGATACGTAATAAGGGGGCTTTTATGGTCCCTGAATGTTAAAAACATAATGGTGCAAATTTTAATTAAAAATTATGTATACGGGGGTAATAATCAGATGTAGTGAAATGTGAACATTAATAATGAAATAAATATAGGTTCCACATAGTGATGATGTGTAAATGGAATGTATTTTTTACATAATCCCAATGGGGTGTGGAAATAACCAAAGGATGGATAAGAGTGAAAATAGTGAAAATCACCTTCTTGGGTTGTGGAGTATAATTACACCACATAGACTGTGCTTTAAACAAAGGTAAGAATAAATATGCAAATACAAATGAAAATAATTGGTGTTATGATGAAAAAATAAACCTCTATTTGGGGAGGGAGGAACGAGGGTAAATAAATGTGGAGTTTGAAAGTCTGGAAAGGGGTAGCCAAGGCAGAGAACCCCTTTAATTTAGAATCTCCTCAGGTTTATGCCAAATAATGGTACTAGATTTGTTCATAAGGAATTTTGATATTATAAGAAACAAGCATAGTTATTCTGTTCGTTGAGTCCCTTTGGGTCAACACAATCAAGCAAGTAGATCCACCTACATTCTGATCTTAACAAAGCTTGCTCCAAGTTGCCCCCCCGAATGCCAAGGGAAACTTTTTCCATTCCCTGGCATTTCAGTCTTGAAGGATTAGATTGATGGTATTGCAAAAAATGTAGAGCCACAGAAGTCAAGGGCTTATCCTCTTCCAGGTCTTTACCTGCATTTTTAATGTTTCGAATATGTTCTTGCAGTCTACGATGTAACTTGCGGCTCGTCATGCCAACATATATCTTCGGACAGGGGCAATGTAAAGCGTATATGACACTTTGAGTAGTGCAACTGATGTAATGTTTTATACAATGTGTTCGTCCGAATCTATCATGGATGCTGTCACTTTTTATGATGTGTTTGCAGCTAGAACATGAGCCACACGGAAAAGAACCAGGGACAATGGCTGTCTTAGTTTTCTTCACTTGGAAGTGACTTGTAGATACAAGGTCCTTAATATTTTTACTTCTTCTGTATCCAAATTTAACAGAGTCCCCAATATTTGGTTTCAGATCTTGGTCTAGTTGGAGAATGGACCAGTGTTTATTGATAATTCTGGTTATTAGGTGCACAGATGGATTGTAGGTTAGTATTAATCTGGTCTGGGCATCTTGGTCTTTTTTGGTCTTTTTTCTGAGTAAATCTGACCGTTCCATTTTGAGCGCCCTGGTCCTTGCTTTTTTGATCCCGCGTTTGCTGTATCCTCGGTCGACTAATCTCTTCTCCAGATCTTTAGCTTGTGATTTGAATAAATCCAGATCACTACAGTTTCGTCTGATCCGGAGAAATTCCCCAATGGGTAGTGATTTGGTGGTTCCGGGTGCATGGGCACTAGTTTTGTGCAACAAACTATTGGTGGCAGTCGGTTTACGGTATAGATCTGTATGGATTTTACCATCTTCATCCTTAAAGATGGTCAAATCTAAAAATTCAATTTTAGATTGACTCAAATTGTAAGTTAATTTGATATTCAAAGAATTATCATTAAGTTTACTTAAGAATATATCCAGATCCTCTCGTGTGCCTTCCCAAAGGAACATGATGTTGTCTATGTACCGAATCCAGAGAGGTATCTGGTTCGTCTCTTCGGTCATAGAATCCGTGAACACACATTTTCGCTTTTTTTTTTACATTAATATTGTCTATCCTGTGTAGCACCTCCATCGTGTCTTTTACGAACGACGGTAAAGCTTCAACATATTCTCTAAGCCGGTAATCGACATATTGGCTGGCATGTTCAGAGAGGCACTCATTGCCCGAAACAATTGGCCTACCCGGCGGTGTGTTAATATTTTTGTGGACTTTCGGGATGAGATAGAATGTGGCTACTTTAGGTTCTTTAACAGATAGAAATTTGGTTTCCAGGGTGTTTATTATGCCTCTATCATTGGCCTCTTTGATGATCTTATTGTATATTTTCTGGTAAGCCTCACTTGGCCTGTGCACCCACCTATGCCAATCTCTTCCTCGGGTGGTGGGAGCGAAAATGTGTGTTCACGGATTCTATGACCGAAGAGACGAACCAGATACCTCTCTGGATTCGGTACATAGACAACATCATGTTCCTTTGGGAAGGCACACGAGAGGATCTGGATATATTCTTAAGTAAACTTAATGATAATTCTTTGAATATCAAATTAACTTACAATTTGAGTCAATCTAAAATTGAATTTTTAGATTTGACCATCTTTAAGGATGAAGATGGTAAAATCCATACAGATCTATACCGTAAACCGACTGCCACCAATAGTTTGTTGCACAAAACTAGTGCCCATGCACCCGGAACCACCAAATCACTACCCATTGGGGAATTTCTCCGGATCAGACGAAACTGTAGTGATCTGGATTTATTCAAATCACAAGCTAAAGATCTGGAGAAGAGATTAGTCGACCGAGGATACAGCAAACGCGGGATCAAAAAAGCAAGGACCAGGGCGCTCAAAATGGAACGGTCAGATTTACTCAGAAAAAAGACCAAAAAAGACCAAGATGCCCAGACCAGATTAATACTAACCTACAATCCATCTGTGCACCTAATAACCAGAATTATCAATAAACTCTGGTCCATTCTCCAACTAGACCAAGATCTGAAACCAAATATTGGGGACTCTGTTAAAGTTGGATACAGAAGAAGTAAAAATATTAAGGACCTTGTATCTACAAGTCACTTCCAAGTGAAGAAAACTAAGACAGCCATTGTCCCTGGTTCTTTTCCGTGTGGCTCATGTTCTAGCTGCAAACACATCATAAAAAGTGACAGCATCCATGATAGATTCGGACGAACACATCGTATAAAACATTACATCAGTTGCACTACTCAAAGTGTCATATACGCTTTACATTGCCCCTGTCCGAAGATATATGTTGGCATGACGAGCCGCAAGTTACATCGTAGACTGCAAGAACATATTCGAAACATTAAAAATGCAGGTAAAGACCTGGAAGAGGATAAGCCCTTGACTTCTGTGGCTCTACATTTTTTGCAATACCATCAATCTAATCCTTCAAGACTGAAATGCCAGGGAATGGAAAAAGTTTCCCTTGGCATTCGGGGGGGGCAACTTGGAGCAAGCTTTGTTAAGATCAGAATGTAGGTGGATCTACTTGCTTGATTGTGTTGACCCAAAGGGACTCAACAAACAGAATAACTATGCTTGTTTCTTATAATATCAAAATTCCTTATGAACAAATCTAGTACCATTATTTGGCATAAACCTGAGGAGATTCTAAATTAAAGGGGTTCTCTGCCTTGGCTACCCCTTTCCAGACTTTCAAACTCCACATTTATTTACCCTCGTTCCTCCCTCCCCAAATAGAGGTTTATTTTTTCATCATAACACCAATTATTTTCATTTGTATTTGCATATTTATTCTTACCTTTGTTTAAAGCACAGTCTATGTGGTGTAATTATACTCCACAACCCAAGAAGGTGATTTTCACTATTTTCACTCTTATCCATCCTTTGGTTATTTCCACACCCCATTGGGATTATGTAAAAAATACATTCCATTTACACATCATCACTATGTGGAACCTATATTTATTTCATTATTAATGTTCACATTTCACTACATCTGATTATTACCCCCGTATACATAATTTTTAATTAAAATTTGCACCATTATGTTTTTAACATTCAGGGACCATAAAAGCCCCCTTATTACGTATCACAGTCCTTTGATGTTCACATTTTTTCCCACACTCCCCCCATCTTAGTAATTCACAGCTTAATTTAAATGTTTTTTCACATGATCACATCCTCACTTCACAAAGGCAAACTGTTGCCTCTCACCATCACCTTTTTAGAAATCCCTTCGAGTTTATATTGTCATCGGGGTCTGAGGTGCATACTATTAAAATAAAAATAAAAATAAAAACATGCTTGATATAAATTTAGTATCTCCCACTGTTATTCATATATTTCTTTATTTTCCCTTCCTCCCCTCCCCCTTTTCTATTAGTGTCTTATACAGCTGGATGGGTATTCATATTATGCATGGGAACGGAGGATGACCCCACGATATCCTTTGACCTTGCCACTGATTATAATCACCTCTGTTGTTGATATTGTTATTTTTATTGTTATAAGAGCATACATTTCACTTGTATCTGTGACCAATAACAGCTTGCCCGTTCTTATAAAGTGCCTTACGATATGAATGCACATGAACGGAGGACCACTCCAAGATAACCTTTAATTCAATCACTGATTAGTATCACCCCTGTTATTGGTTCTTTTCATAACAACATACATCATATGTGTATCTGTGACCAATAACGTCGTGCCGGTTTTTATAATGTGTCCTATGATAAATCCGTAAGTTACCTATGAATATCTTATCCCCAGATCGATATGAGAACAGTGAACTGATCGGTTCAACTATGATTGCAAATACTTCTTTTTGCTATACTGAGCGTACATTCTATCAGCTTGAATGTTCGATCCAGGGATTTACCCGATTATCAGTCTGTGTGTTTTTTCCAGTGTTACTGTTTACCTCCGTTTCCATGGAAACGTCCTTACACGTCATTGTACTGATCATTCGATTGGTCAGCCGCGCCCCCCAGCAGAACCAATGTGTTAGTACTATTCACTTCTCCTATCACCACTGAGGGAGTACCATGACGTAACGAATACTTCAGCCTATAAATGTCTGCATTAGAGCCGGCCGCCCCACCTTTGATAAAGCTCTTTTGCGAAACATGTTAGGGGGAGTAGGGACGCTTAGGTCCCTCTCCGGTTGTGTGTTTTAAATTGCTGTAACGGCCCTCGCGGGTCTACCTATAGTTCCGTAAACTTATTTTGACTTGTTACTATTAGGTAGTCCTTCTAAACATAATTTAGTGCTGCTCCGGTATCCTTGGTATTTGTTATTTTGTAATATTTCCTGTCAATGACAGGACGGTATAATAGGTAATATTATCTTTTATCTTATTTGGTAACAATCTCGCAACTATTACCCCTTTGGGAGTACCAGTAGAAACTTTATGCGCTAACTTAAGGTGTAACCTTTACGCTCTCACACTGGCTAGTATCTAAATAATTAATTACTATTTTTGAACGATACAATCATAGATATTTAAGAGAAAAATACAGAAAGATACTCAGTGGTAGCACTTTAAAGTGGGGAGAACTTGGCGGCGTTTAATTACACTGATTCATAAAGTCACATGACAACTGTGGCAGATTGTTAAATTGATCTATTTGACACTGCATTCTTCTCTCAAAAAATATATATATAGATATTGTGTTTATGGTTAACACCTGATAGAAGTTAAACTGCACACGTGCAAATACAGCTGGGTCTTCTGAATATCAATGATCCCCCCAAAACCAATTGGGAGTCGGATTTGTACTTTCTAAATAAATACAGTCACACCAAACACACCTGATTGTTGCTAAGTTGAAATAAAATATATTGCTTCTTAAATCGCCTATTCACTATAGAAAAAACGGGCATATAAATATTAATAATATACCTACTCAACCGTCTCTGGTGTAATACCCACAGTGTTATACCATTACCTCCAAGTAACCATATGTACAGTTAATTACCTTGGATAAATTTTTACTATAAGAAAAATCTTGACTACTAATTATCCCCCCTAACTAATTGGGAGAGGGTAGTTTGTCGTCCTAAACTACAGTATACCTACTTAGTTATCTATGGTATTGCATCTATAGAATAATACGACTACCTTTTAGTGGTGACTGTCATAGATTACAGCTACAAGTTATATTCTTACTTCCGTTCACGAGGGTAAGGGATTGATCTTATATTTACTGCACCTCCTCTATCCAGGGTCTATATATCAATATATACTAACCCAATTTATAAGGCACCATATATATTGACTCTAATAATATTAAATTCATCGCCTTCTGGGTGTAGCCATTGTACCCTACTATTATACCCCATTAGAGGTGCCACTCAACTAATAGGATCTTACTTAGACGGTTGGAGATCTGTAATATCAATAACTTAGACATAGACTTTGCTCTAGTATCTGGGCACTGTGTGATTTGAATATTGCTAATAGATACACACACCCAGTGGGCAGGTTATATTATTTATACTGTTAAGAGGTTACTATATTGTACCGAGTACCTATACTCTCTTATTCCACTGCTACCTGGAGCAGTACCTTATTCTCTAACCTTGGGGGGCCCTTTATGTTACAGTGTTTTTAATTGTGTGTATCATTTCAATTGGTTTTTATTTTGAAATAAAAGTTAAGTTTTAAACGTCTCTATGCAGACAGAATGTTCTTGCATGGATCCTTTCTATCCAGTATCTAATATTGACACAAGCTTTTCTAATTGTTGAGTGCTATCCATGTACATTGCTTGTTCAGTCCTGTACTGAATCTGTTTCGTATGTCTCTCTCCACATATGTACAGCACCCGCCCTCGAGTTATTGATTATGGTTCCCCCTACTATGTGGGACTGATTATAATTATTAGGGCAACAATTCCAGTAGTGCCATCGTCATCCCTTTTCTCCTTGTATGATATTTTCATCTACGTGACTGTAAAGGGCTGCAATAGACTTCTATATATGTATACATATGCATTTATGTGTTATATATATATATATATATATATATATAGATATATAGATATATATATATGTCTGTAAATACATATATACACATATAAATACATAAATACATATGTACACGCATATAAACATATATATGTGTATATATATATATATATATATATATATATATATATATATTTATATATTTAGACATGTATATGAATGAATCTCTATGTTAAAGCCCTTTCCTTGCCTTTTTTTCTAACACATGAGACCTCATATCGTTGAGCCCTTATACATTTGTTATGCAATCTTTTTTTAATGTGTTTTGTGCCACTTTTTTGTTTCCTGAAACAGTTAACAAGAGCTCTGAGGATGCGCTATCCCGATGTACATTAACTTCAATTGTGCTCAGGAGTTCACGTGCACTAAACCCGACGCGCACAAACAGCCGTGATAAACCAATTTTTGCTCACGCATAACTGTTAGTTTGCCACTCGTAATCTAAATGGGTAACTTTAAGTCAGCTTTTTTCCCCATATCACTTGGTGATAAGTAGTGATGTCGCGAACCTAAAATTTTCGGGTTTGCGAACGGCGGACTCGAACTTCCGGTATTGTTCGCAAACCCGCGAACCGTGCGAACCGCCATTGAATTCAATAGGCAGGCGAACTTTAAAACCTACAAGGACTCTTTCTGGCCACAATAGTGATGGAAAAGTTGTTTCAAGGGTACTAACACCTGGACTGTCGCATGCTGGAGGGGGATCCCTGGCAAAACTCCCATGGAAAATTACATAGTTTATGCAGAGTCTGCTTTTAAGCCATAATGGGCCTAAATCAACTAAGTGGCTGTCTCAAAACATCCCGGACAGAAGATAGATTGATAGATAGGATAGATAGATATACATAGATTGATAGATAGAATCGATAGAAGAGAAATAGATAGATTTGTTAGATATATAATTACCCTAAAAAAGTCTAATAATTAAACATGCGTTCTTGGACCCAACTAGCTTGTGTTAATTAGTACTTTTCTTAGCACTTTAATCCCTGTCCCCCCCCCCCCCCCCTATCGGGGGTGTTCTATATGGCCTGCCTGATTACCCTGAAAAAATATAATGATAAGACATGCGGTCTGGTACCTATTTTAACTAGGTTGTGTTTTAAGTACTACCATTCTTAGCACTTTAATCTCTGTAACTCCCCCTATTTGGTGAGGTCTATACGGCCTGGATGATTACCCATACAAAATATAATAATAAGACATCTGCTCTTGGTCTGCGACCCATGGTAACTATGTTGTGTTAATTAGTAATGTCCTTCGCATTTTAATAGCTGTTACTCATACTCACCCTATCGGTGGAGGTCTATATGGCCTGCATGATTACTCTTACAAAATATAATAACCAAACATATGCTCTGGGACCCATGGTAAGTAGGTTGTGTTAAGTAGTACTGTTTTTTCCGTTTAATACCTGTTACAACACCAAATGGTGGCAGGTCTATCTGGCCTTCATGATTAGCTGCACCCAAACCCAAAAAAAAGCTGAGTGGTCTTAGACTAACACCCATGGCTAACTCGGTTGTTTCAATTAATACTATTCTTAGCACTTTCATCCCTGTTATGGGTGGTCTACATGGCCATCATGATTAGCCTAACAAAATACTACAATCCAACCTTTGCTCAGTCTTCATAGGCCCTTCATTGGCTGTATTTTGATAGTACAGTTCTTATTATTTTTATAGCTGATACAACCCCGAATGGTGGCAGCTCTATATGGCCTGCAAGATTAGCCGCACCCAATACAAAAATAAATCCAAGCGGTCTTGGATTAACACCCATGGCTAACTCTGTTGTTTCAAGTAGTACTATTCTTAGCACTTTCATCTCATCATCCCTGTTACTTCCAGGACTCTCGGTGGTGGTCTACATGGCCATCATGATTAGCCTAACCAAATACTACAATCCAACCTTGGCTCAGTCTTCCTAAGGCCCTTCATTGGCTGTATTTTGGTATTACTGTTCTTATTAGTTTAATAGCTGATACGACACCGAATGGTGGCAGCTCTATATGGCCTGCATGAATAGCCGCACCCAAAGCCAAAAAAAAGCCAAGCGGTTTTGCACTAACACCCATGGCTAACTCTGTTGTTTCAAGTTCTACTATTCTTAGCTCTTTCATCTCATCCCTGTTACTTTCAGGACTCTCAGTGGTGGTGGTCTACATGGCCATCATGATTACCCTCACCAAAAATATAACAACAATACGTGCGTGCAGGGAATCATGGTAAGGTTACTTCCTTTCGCAAAATCGAGTATAACAGTTGCAGGCAGAGGTTCTGACCCTGCATTATGGCTGCACCTCTCCCTAAAAGAGGCATGTGTTACAGAGTCTGTGGGCATGTATGCAAAGAGCTGGCCTGCCTAAAAAGAGGAGCAAGGCTGTACAGGTTGTTCTCCTTCAGCCGTTTTATACGCTGTCCCACGGCCACGACCCTCAACAACCACAACAGAATGAAACACCACATATGCCATCCTTTTGAACAACAGAGTACAGGTATGGCATTGATTTTAGTTACACGGCGATATTTATTATGAACCGTGAAATTGAAAACAAAAACATGATTGGACACCATGTACAGTACAGGTCGTTCTCCTTCAGCCTTTTTAGAATAGTGTTCCAGAACCCCAACAAAAACAACAGCAGGAAAGAGTACATATGGCATCCTTTTGAACAATAGATGACAGGTAAGCCATAGATAAATTTTTTGCAACTGTGAAATAAAAAAAAACATTGATTGGACACCCAGAACACTTCTTTATCCTTAGGCCTTTTTATAAGAGGCTCCCGGAGCCTCAACTGAAACAACAGCATGAAAGAGGACATATGGCATCCTTGTGAACAATTGATTACAGTTAAGGCATTTATTTTATAATCCCAGAGATCATTTATATGACCCGGGAAATAGAAAAAAACATTGATTAGACACCCAGTACACTTATTTATCCTCAGACCTTTTTAATAAGAGGGTCCCGGAGCCTCAACCGAAACAACAGCATGAAAGAGGACATATGTCATCCTTTTGAATAATAGATTACAGGAAAGGCATTGATTTTAGAATCCCAGAGATAATTTATATGACCCGGGAAATAGAAAAAAACATTGATTAGACACTCAGTACACTTATTTTTCCTCAGGCCTTTTTAATAAGAGGGTCCCGGAGCCTCAACCGAAACAACAGCATGAAAGAGGAGATATGTCATCCTTTTGAATAATAGATTACAGGAAAGGCATTGATTTTAGAATCCCAGAGATCATTTATATGACCCGGGAAATAGAAAAAAACATTGATTAGACACTCAGTACACTTATTTTTCCTCAGGCCTTTTTAATAAGAGGGTCCCGGAGCCTCAACCGAAACAACAGCATGAAAGAGGAGATATGTCATCCTTTTCAATAATAATAGATTACAGGAAAGGCATTGATTTTAGAAACCCACAGATCTTTATTTGCAACTGGGAAATAGAAAAAAACATTGATTAGACACCCAGTACACATATTTTTAATTAGGCCTTTTTAATAAGAGGGTCCCGGAGCCTCAACCGAAACAAAAGCATGAAAGAGGACATATGTCATCCTTTTGAATAATAGATTACAAGAAAGGCATTGATTTTAGAAACCCACAGATCTTTATTTGCAACCGGGAAATAGAAAAAAACATTGATTAGACACCCAGTACACTTATTTTTCCTCAGGCCTTTTTAATAAGAGGGTCCCGGAGCCTCAACCGAAACAACAGCATGAAAGAGGACATATGTCATCCTTTTGAATAATAGATTACAAGAAAGGCATTGATTTTAGAAACCCACAGATCATTATTTGCAACCGGGAAATAGAAAAAAACATTGATTAGACATCCAGTACACTTATTTATTATCAGGCCTTTTTAATAAGAGGGTCCCAGAGCCTCAACCGAAACAACAGCATGAAAGAGGAGATATGTCATCCTTTTGAATAATAGATTACAGGAAAGGCATTGATTTTAGAATCACAGAGATCATTTATATGACCCGGGAAATAGAAAAAAACATTGATTAGATACCCAGTACACTCATTTATTCTTAGGCCTTTTTAATAAGAGGGTCCCAGGGCATCAACCGAAACAACAGCATGAAAGAGGACATATGTCATCCTTTTGAATAATAGATTACAGGAAAGGCATTGATTTTAGAATCCCAGAGATAATTTATATGACCCGGGAAATAGAAAAAAAAATTGATTAGAAACCCAGTACACTTATTTTTCCTCAGGCCTTTTTAATAAGAGGGTCCCGGAGCCTCAACTGAAACAACAGCATGAAAGAGGAGATATGTCATCCTTTTGAATAATAGATTACAGGAAAGGCATTGATTTTAGAATCCCAGAGATCATTTATATGACCCGGGAAATAGAAAAAAACATTGATTAGACACCCAGTACATTTATTTATCCTCTGGCCTTTTTAATAAGAGGGTCCCGGAGCCTCAACCGAAACAACAGCATGAAAGAGGACATATGTCATCCTTTTGAATAATAGATTACAAGAAAGTCATTGATTTTAGAAACCCACAGATCTTTATTTGCAACCGGGAAATAGAAAAAAACATTGATTAGACACCCAGTACACTTATTTTTCCTCAGGCCTTTTTAATAAGAGGGTCCCGGAGCCTCAACCGAAACAACAGCATGAAAGAGGACATATGTCATCCTTTTGAATAATAGATTACAAGAAAGGCATTGATTTTAGAAACCCACAGATCATTATTTGCAACCGGGAAATAGAAAAAAACATTGATTAGACATCCAGTACACTTATTTATTATCAGGCCTTTTTAATAAGAGGGTCCCAGAGCCTCAACCGAAACAACAGCATGAAAGAGGAGATATGTCATCCTTTTGAATAATAGATTACAGGAAAGGCATTGATTTTAGAATCACAGAGATCATTTATATGACCCGGGAAATAGAAAAAAACATTGATTAGATACCCAGTACACTCATTTATTCTTAGGCCTTTTTAATAAGAGGGTCCCAGGGCATCAACCGAAACAACAGCATGAAAGAGGACATATGTCATCCTTTTGAATAATAGATTAAAGGAAAGGCATTGATTTTAGAATCCCAGAGATAATTTATATGACCCGGGAAATAGAAAAAAAAATTGATTAGACACCCAGTACACTTATTTTTCCTCAGGCCTTTTTAATAAGAGGGTCCCGGAGCCTCAACCGAAACAACAGCATGAAAGAGGAGATATGTCATCCTTTTGAATAATAGATTACAGGAAAGGCATTGATTTTAGAATCCCAGAGATCATTTATATGACCCGGGAAAAAGAAAACAACATTGATTAGACACCCAGTACATTTATTTATCCTCTGGCCATTTTAATAAGAGGGTCCCGGAGCCTTAACCGAAACAACAGCATGAAAGAGGACATATGTCATCCTTTTGAATAATAGATTACAAGAAAGTCATTGATTTTAGAAACCCACAGATCTTTATTTGCAACCGGGAAATAGAAAAAAACATTGATTAGACACCCAGTACACTTATTTATTCTCAGGCCTTTTTAATAAGAGGGTCCCGGAGCCTCAACCGAAACAACAGCATGAAAGAGGAGATATGTCATCCTTTTGAATAATAGATTACAAGAAAGTAATTGATTTTAGAAACCCACAGATCTTTATTTGCAACCGGGAAATAGAAAAAAACATTGATTAGACACCCAGTACACTTATTTATTCTCAGGCCTTTTTAATAAGAGGGTCCCGGAGCCTCAACCGAAACAACAGCATGAAAGAGGAGATATGTCATCCTTTTGAATAATAGATTACAGGAAAGGCATTGATTTTAGAATCACAGAGATCATTTATATGACCCAGGAAATAGAAAAAAACATTGATTAGATACCCAGTACACTCATTTATTCTTAGGCCTTTTTAATAAGAGGGTCCCGGAGCATCAACCGAAACAACAGCATGAAAGAGGACATATGTCATCCTTTTGAATAATAGATTACAGGAAAGGCATTGATTTTAGAATCCCAGAGATCATTTATATGACCCGGGAAATAGAAAAAAACATTGATTAGACACTCAGTACACTTATTTTTCCTCAGGCCTTTTTAATAAGAAGGTTCCGGAGCCTCAACCGAAACAACAGCATGAAAGAGGAGATATGTCATCCTTTTGAATAATAGATTACAGGAAAGGCATTGATTTTAGAATCCCAGAGATCATTTTTATGACCCGGGAAATAGAAAAAAAACATTGATTAGACACCCAGTACACTTATTTATCCTCAGGCCTTTTTAATAAGAGGGTCCCAGAGCCTCAACCGAAACAACAGCATGAAAGAGGACATATGTCATCCTTTGGAATAATAGATTACAGGAAAGACATTGATTTTAGAAACACAGAGATAATTAGTTGCAACCGGGAAATCTAAAAAAACATCGAACAGACACCAGTACACTTCTTTATCCATAGGCCTTTTTAGCAGAGGCTCCAGGACCCTCAACAAAAACAAGAGCAGGGAGCTGGGCATAGGAGTACAATGGAGTGTGACAATAATAATGTGAAGGTGAAGATTGCGTAGTTGTGGCATTTTAATTTTGTTATCATGGGAACTTAGTACTTGCAATGACCTTGCTCTGGTGAATCCATATCACAAATGTGTTATTTAAGGCACTGTTTGTCTATTTTTTGAGTATCAGCATTTGGTAAATGAAGCTCAACTTAAGGCTGGTGAGAACCGACCTTTCTTCTGGCTGTTTGCAAATGTTGTGGCTCTGGACAAACATGTGAATAAGGGGCATCAGTCATATTCTGCACGCAACCCCTTTGATGATTGACGATAAACATGTGTCACCTGCAAGCAGAGCTTGTTACTTCTGTCTAAATCATCTTCCTGGTATGGACAGGCCACTGTTTCCCACAGCAAGTCCGAAGCTTGAACTACAAGATTGTCTTGAGTATGGTAGGAAACCAAAGTTTATTTAATTCTGTACTATCACCACAAAAGCTGAACTTCTTGAAGCAACGAAAATGCCAGCAATTTCATGTGCTTATGGATGACAAGGACGTCCTGTCCTGTGGTGCACAGAGATGGAGAGGATTTTGGGCCTCCCTGTACACTATCCAGATGTCTCAAACATCACCAGAAACACAAGACAGCGACTCTTGTGAAGTTCCTGGAGTGTTCCGGTAGCCATCTCTTTGCGCCCCGAAAGGAATACTTTATCAGTGTTTTTGTATACATCCGACAACAGCTTCGGAGACTGTGGTGACGCACATGTTATTTACTGTTGTTCCAGCTGTGGCAATATCAATTGGCATTAAAAAGTTAAGATTTGTGGGTGGCGGAGCCTATAGCTGTTGCGGTAGGACGTGTGTTTGAGGAGCTCCAGGTCTTACAAGTTACTTTGGAGTTATTTTTCAACCTTAATTTAATTTTCTTTTTGGGATTCATAGTCACACTTTCTGAGGCTATCCAAGAGGAGCCTGGAGATACCTTACTCATATCGGCTTACCTATGTTCCTCAGCTGACTGCGTTACAGCTAGCCGCGACACTGAGAGGCCTCTCTAGCCTGATAGTGCTGTCATTGTCAAAGCTGACGCCAATATACCCCCCAGGACCCTGGGTTATCAAACCAGTTCTATAGTAACTGGACAACTTGTTAATCACAACTATTGACAAAGAGAAGGAAAAGCACTAGTCACCCCTTATATCAACGGGTAGGGAGACCTGTATTTTGCCTTTCCAATATGGCGTTGGTCACCAAAATAATCCAGAATGAAAAAAAAAAGGTAAGATTTGGAGAGTGACTAGTGACGCACATTTTATGCACGCTGTGGCAATTGCAATTTGCATTAAAAAGAATCGGCTAAGAACCACTACCTACGACCACACCTGACTCCTGAAGTCATGCTTCAGTTATTAAGTCAAGTTAAATTAATTTTTTTTTTTATTATTATGCTCAGCAGAGGCTCCAGGACCCTCAACAAAACCAGCAGCAGGAAAGAGGACATATGGCATCCTTTTGAAAAAAAGATTATAGGAAAGGCATTGATTTCAGAAACACAGAGATCATTAGTTGCAACCGGGAAATAGAAAAAAACATTGATTAGACACCCAGTACACTTATTTATCCTTAGGCCTTTTTAATAAGAGGCTCCCAGAGCCTCAACAGAAACAACAGCATGAAAGATTACATATGGCATCCTTGTGAATAATAGATTACAGGAAAGGCATTGATTTTAGAAACCCGTGGATCATTTTTTGCAACCGTGAAATCTAAAAAAACATAGATTAGACACCCAGTACACTTCTTTATCCTTAGGCCTTTTTAGCAGAGGCTCCAGGACCCTCACCAAAACCAGCAGCAGGAAAGAGGACATATGGCATACTTATGTAAATTAGATTACAGGAAAGGCATTGATTTTAGAAACAAAGAGATCATTAGTTGCAACCGGGAAATAGAAAAAAACATTGATTAGACACCCAGTACACTTATTTATCCTTAGGCCTTTTTAATAAGAGGCTCCCAGAGCCTCAACAGAAACAACAGCATGAAAGAGTACATATGGCATCCTTGTGAATAATAGATTACAGGAAAGGCATTGATTTTAGAAACCCGTGGATAATTTTTTGCAACCGTGAAATCTAAAAAAACATAGATTAGACACCCAGTAAACTTATTTATCCTTAGGCCTTTTTAATAAGAGGCTACCGGAGCCTCAACAGAAACAACAGCATGAAAGAGTACATATGGCATCCTTGTGAATAATAGATTACAGGAAAGGCATTGATTTTAGAAACACAGAGTTCATTAGTTGCAACCGGGAAATAGAAAAAAACATTGATTAGACACCCAGTACACTTATTTATCCTTAGGCCTTTTTAATAAGAGGCTCCCAGAGCCTCAACAGAAACAACAGCATGAACGAGTACATATGGCATCCTTGTGAATAATAGATTACAGGAAAGGCATTGATTTTAGAAACCCGTGGATAATTTTTTGCAACCGTTAAATCTAAAAAAACATAGATTAGACACCCAGTACACTTCTTTATCCTTAGGCCTTTTTAGCAGAGGCTCCAGGACCCTCACCAAAACCAGCAGCAGGAAAGAGGACATATGGCATACTTTTGTAAATTAGATTACAGGAAAGGCATTGATTTTAGAAACACAGAGATCATTTGGTGCTCGGACAAAATTCCGACGGACAAAATGCCGAAGCACATTTGTCCGTCAGACATATGTCCGAGATACACTGCTTCCGACTGCACGCCGAACAGCACAATCACGCAATCGCGTAATTGCGAAATTGTCATCAGTAAAAAAGTGGAGAATTTAAATATATATTGTGGCTACTGAGGTAAAAAAACAACACAAACACTTAAATAAATTTAAAATAAACATCAAATTAAAAAAATGGAGTTCATAAAGACGTGTAAAGGAGGAAGAAAAATGTTATATGAAGGTTATGCATACATTGTAGACAAAAAAAAGAAAATGTAACATATTGGAGATGTGACTTTGTAAAATCAATAGAAAAACAAAACAGTAACATTTTATCTGAATTTTTAAATTATTTTGAAAAAACCTGGAATGGCGAACTACAACAAGGTACAAGAAGAAAACCTACTTTCGATATTACGATGTGGAACACTTTTGAAAGAACAAAACTAGGGTTACCTAGAACAAACAACTCTCTAGAAGGATGGCACAGAGCATTTGACCAACGAATGTCTATAACCCACCCAAGCATTTGCAGACTAGTTTAAAAAATAAGAAAAGAACAAGCAGAATGGGAGTGAACAATTGAAAAAATTGATTCTGGAGTTGAACTGAGAAAACCAAAAAAAAAAAATGAAATCATAAACAACAGGATAATGAAAGTTTTAGAAAAATACAGTCAATACTCAAGATTAGACTTTTTAAAGGCAAAAGCACATAATATATAAGATTTACTTAAATAAATCAAGATACATTCGGCCGAGGGCAGATACGATCCAAAATTTTCTGTTACAATCAGTGACTTTGGCGCCGCAACCGCCTCTGGGAACCTATCCATGGGTCCTTACCCTCACGATGTACTTTTAACACATAATATAATTATTATAATTATAATATTATATATTATAATTAATATGTTATATATAAGTTGATTTAATTGTCTTTTGTCAGTGCACTATTAAAAATGTTATAAATGTTATATATAAGTTGATTTAATTGTCTTTTGTCAGTCCACTGAATTTTAAGCTTCATTCTCACCCAGCAGCCGGATAAATGTCTTTCGTAATATTGTCCGTCGGACAAATGTCCGTCGGACAAGCGTCAGTCGGATAACAGTCCAGCCACGGATCATTTATATGACCCGGGAAATAGAAAAAAACATTGATTGGACACCCAGTACACTTCTTTATCCTTAGGCCTTTTTATAAGAGGGTCCCGGAGCCTCAACAGAAACAACAGCATGAAAGAGGACATATGGCATCCTTTTGAAAAATAGATTACAGGAAAGGCATTGATTTTAGAAACACAGAGATAATTTGTTACAACCGGGAAATCTAAAAAAACATTGAATAGACACCCAGTACACTTATTTATCCTTAGGCCTTTTTAGCAGAGGCTCCAGGACCCTCAACAAAACCAGCAGAAGGAAAGAGGACATATGGCATCCTTTTGAAAAAAAGATTATAAGAAAGGCATTGATTTTAGAAACCCAGAGATAATTTGTTGCAACCGGGAATTTGAATAAAAAAAAATGATTCGATGGACAGCCAGTACACCTCTTTCTCCTTAGGCCTTTTTATAAGAGGGTCCAGAACCCTAAAAAAAAACACCAGCAGGAAAGAGGACGTATGGCATCCTTTTGAACAATAGAGTACAGGTACAGCATTGATTTTACAAACCCAGAAATCATTTTGGTCAATTGTTAAATAAAAAAATAAAAAATGAGTGGACACCCAGTGCACCTCTTTCTCCTTAGGCCTTTTTATAAGAGGGTCCAGGACCCTAAAAAAAAAACACCATCAGGAAAGAGGACGTATGGCATCCTTTTGAACAATAGAGTACAGGAAAGGCATTGATTTTAGAAACCAAGAGATAATTTGTTGCAAATGGAAATTTGAATAAAAAAAATGATTCAATGGACACCCAGTACACTTCTTTCTCCTTAGGCCTTTTTATAAGAGGGTCCAGGACCCTCAAAAAAAACACCAGCAGGAAAGAGGACGTATGGCATCCTTTTGAACAATAGAGTACAGGTACAGCATTCATTTTACAAACCCAGAGATAATTTTGGTCAAATGTGAAATAGAAAAAAAAAAATGAGTGGACACCCAGTACACCTCTTTCTCCTTAGGCCTTTTTATAAGAGGGTCCAGGACCCTCAAACAAAATACCAGCAGGAAAGAGAACATATGGCATACTTTTGAACAATAGAGTACTGGTACGGCATTGATTTTAGAAACCCACAGATAATTGTTTGGAAAAGTGAAATAGCCCCGAAAACCATGCTAGTCTCCCACTCCAGGTCGTTCTCCTTCAGCTTTTTTATAAGAGGGTCCAGCACCCTCAACAGAAACAACTGCAGGAAACACCACCACATATGCCATCCTTTTGCACGAGCGAGTACAGGTATGGCATCCATTTTAGAAACCCAGAGATAATTGAGAGGAACCAGGAAAAGTTTTCTAAAAATTTGATGGGGCACCCATTACAGGTCGTTCTCCTTCAGCCTTTTTATACCATGGGCCACGACCCGCAACAGGCACAACAGCATGAAACACCACATATGCCACCCTTTTGCACAATAGAGTACAGGTATGGCATAGATGGAACACGGAGATAATTTAGAGCAACCAAGAGAAGGATAAAGATGCTTGGTCAGTCCTACTCTTTCAAATTTGTGGCATTTTGCGTTCAATTTAATGGTCCACCAGATATGAGTGGTGTGCTAAGTTGTACAATTCGTAACAGTTTAATCACTAGTGTTATGTGCCTTATTTTTTTTATTTGAGTTTTGTACCCACAGAGCTGCAACAGAGGCCAGAAAAATTCGGAATGTACAAATGACTGAAAAATTGTGGTATTGTTGTATCAACTGCTGTAGCAGCGGCCAGAAAAATTGATGTTTGTAAAACATTTATAAAGTCCCCTAAAAGCTTGTGGCTTGAACACTAGTTGTTGGCAGATAAGTCAAGCAAGTACTCCGGCTTTATAAAAAAAAAAAAAGGCCAGCCTGTGTACCAGTTGTAGCCCAAGCCAGCTCATCTCATCATCAGGCCTTTTTTATTCAAATGTATCGCCCAATGTCAGTCCCTTCGGGATCCAGCCCTCATTCATTTTTATAAAAGTGAGATAGTCAAGGCTTTTTTGACCTAGGCGACTTCTCTTCTCAGTGACAAAACCTCCTGCTGCACTGAAAGTCCTTTCGGACAGGACACTTGAAGCGGGGCAGGCCAGAAGTTCCATTGCAAATTGGGATAGCTCAGGCCACAAGTCCAGCCTGCACACCCAGTAGTCAAGGGGTCCATCGCTCCTGAGAGTGTCGAGATCCGCAGTTAAAGCTAGGTAGTCTGCTACCTGTCGGTTGAGTCTTTCTCTAAGGCTGGATCCCGAAAGGCTCTGATGGTGCATGGGAGTTAAAAAGGTACGCATGTCCTCCATCAACAAGACGTCAGGAAAGTGTCCTGTCCTTGCCGCCGTGGTCGTGGGAGGAGGAGGATTAATTTCATCTCTTCCCCTGTTACATTCCCGTGGTGCTGTGACATCACCCTTATACGCTGTGTAAAGCATAGTTTTTAATTTATTCTTAAAATGCTCCATCCTTTCCGACTTGCAGGAATTTGGTAACATTTCAGGCACTTTATGCTTATACCAGGGGTCGAGGAGCGTGGACACCCAGTACAGGTCGTTCTCCTTCAGCTTTTTTATACGAGGGTCCCTCAACAGGCACAACAGCATGAAAGAACCCATTTGAACAAGGTTGGATGCCGAGCTAATCATGTCCCGTTCCTCCTCCTCACTGATCTCACTGATTGTATCTTGTTCCCCCCAGCCACGTACAACACCACGGGTACCAGAGAGGTGACAACAACGAGCACCCTGGGATGCCTGTTGTGCTCGGTCTTCCTCCTCCTCCTCCTCCTCCAAGCCACATTCCATGCACGGCACATGTGTCAACTTGCCCAATTTCAATGCCGCCACCAAATTACTTCCATTGTCAGAAACAACCTTGCCAATCTCCAGTTGGTGCGGAGTCAGCCACTGATCCACCTGTGCGTTCAGGGCGGTCAGGAGTGCTGGTGGGGTGTGACTCTCCGCTTTCAGGCAAGTCAACCCCAAGACGGCGTGACACTGCCTTACCCGGGATGTAGCATAGTACCTGGGGAGCTGGGGGGGTGCCATAGATGTGGAGCAAGACACAGAAGTTGAAGAGGACTCAGCCGAGGAAGAGGTTAGGGAAGAGGATGGAGTAGGAGGAGTAGAGGAGGTAGCAGCAGGCCTGCCTGCAAGTCGTGGTGGTGTCACCAACTCTTCTGCAGAGCCACGCATTCCATGCTTGTCAGAAGTCAGCAGGTTTACCCAATGCGCAGTGTAGGTGATATACCTGCCCTGACCAAGCTTTGCAGACCAGCTATACGTGGTCATATTGACCCTTGCCCCAACGCTGTGTGCCAGACATGCCATAACTTCCTTTCTCACAACAGAGTACAGGTTTGGGATTGCCTTTTGTGAAAAGAAATTTCTGCCAGGTACCTTCCACTGCGGTGTCCCAATAGATACAAATTTTTTGAAAGCATAAGACTCCACCAGCTTGTATGGTAAAAGCTGGCGGGCTAAGAGTTCAGACAAGCCAGCTGTCAGACGCCGGGCAAGGGGGTGACTTTGAGGAATTGGCTTCTTACGCTCAAACATGTCCTTGACAGACACCTGACTGTGGGCAGATGACCAGGAACTGCTACGTAAGAGAGACTGAGTGGAGGATGGTTGAGAGGGGGCAAGGAGGACAGCACTGGTTGACGTGGCTGAAGATGCTGGAGCAGGAGGAGGAGGGCGGCTTTCACTTTGTGTGCTGCTTCTACTCATGTGTTCTTCCCATCGGCCTTTGTGATGGGAGACCATGTGCCTTCGCAAAGCAGTTGTACCTAGGTGGGTGTTGGACTTCCCACGACTCAGTTTCTTTTGGCACAGGTTGCAAATGGCATCGCTGTTGTCAGAGGCAGACACACAAAAAAAATGCCACACTGCTGAGCTCTGCGATGACGGGATTCTGGTGGTGGCAACAGCATGCGTTGATGGGCGTCAGCGTGCTGTCTGGCTGATCCCTGGTGACGATGCATGCTGTCTGACTGTGCCACTATCTCCTTGAGACAACCTCCCCATGCTTCCAAATCGTCTCCTCCTCCTCCTCCTCCTCCTCTCTGTCTCCCCATCTGAACTTTCCCACTCTTCTTCTTCTCTTCTAGCAGGCACCCACGTGACATCCATCGACACATCATCATCAACCACTTCACTTGTATCTGAAATATCAAGAAAGGAAGCAGCAGCGGGTACAACATCATCATCATCATCATCACACCGTACCTCCATGTCGGTAATGCTGCCTGACTGAGACTGATCACTATTATCTACATCCTCTCTCAATGATGGTTGCGCATCACTCATTTCTTCCAAATGATGTGTCAATAACTCCTGTGACAGATCAAGTGAAGCGGCTGTGGTACTAGTGTTGGTGGTGGCGACAGGCGGGGGAGTGGCACTGGTCACTTGAGACCTGCCCAAAGCACAGCTGGACGTAGATGGTGCGTCAAGGTTAGGAGGACTAGCAGCGGAAGCTGAAGAAGATTGGGTGTCCTGTGTTAGCCATTCAACTAGGTCCTCCTCAGAACTTTTCGCGTCCCCCTGGCACCCGGCGTCTGAACAATGTGCATATTTGTAGGGTCTAAAGGAATCACAGCACCACGACCACGGAACCTGTGTGGTGGCCTGCCTCTGCCTGTCATTTTTTTTTAAATGGACACTAACAATACTATTACACCAATTGAGTGGTGGCACTGTGAAAGTGGGCACAGTATACGCTGTGAGACTGACAACAACAAAAAAGACAGATGTTTTAAAAATAACAAATTGTTAATTTTTTTAAATATTACAAGTACTGTGACAACAAATATGATTGTTTGGCACTAGTTGGCAAATGGGCCTGTCTGGCACACACGCTGGGAGAAAGGAAACTGCAATTCAATGGCACTAGGAGACTGAAGAATCACAGTCAAAACAGTTATGATTAACAAAAATTCCAATCCTGTTACAATAAATATGATTTGTGGCACTAATTGGCTAGTTGGGACTGGCACACAAGCAGGCAGGCAGGAGGAAAATGCAATTCAAGGAGGGCACTAGTAGACTGCAGATTGACAGTCAAAACAGTGATGATTGACAAATTTTGCAATACTGTTAAAATAAATATGATTGCTGGCACTAATTGGATAGTTGGGCCTGGCACACAGGCTGGCAGGCAGTAGAAAAGTGCAATTCAATGGCATGAGCAAACTGAGGATTAAGATCAACAATCACATTTTTTTTAATTTGAATTAGTAACTATACTGTGACAACAATTATGATTGGTGTAAATAGTTGGCAAGATGGCCTGGCACAAAAGGCTGGCAGGCAGGAGGTAGATGCAATTCAAGGACACTAGGAGACTGATTACTGACAGTCAAAACAGTGATGATTGACAATTTTTGCAATACTGTTAAAAGAAATATGATTGCTGGCAATAATTGGCTAGGTAGGCCTGGCACACAGGCTGCAAGGCAGGAGGAAAGTGCAATTCAATGGCACGAGCAAACTGAGGATTCACAACAACTATTACCAAAAATTTTAATTTTTAATTATTAAGAATACTGTGACAACAAATATGATTGGTGTAAATATTTTTCAAGTAGGCCTGGCACACAGGCGGCTTGGAAGGCAGTAGAAAAGTATAATTCTAGGGCACGAGCAAACTGAAGATTAAGATCAACAATCAAGAATTTTTTAATTTAAATTAGTAACTGTACTGTGACAACAATTATGATTGGTGTAAATAGTTGGCAAGACGGCCTGGCACAAAAGGCTGGCAGCCAGGAGGTAGATGCAATTCAAGGACACTAGGAGACTGATTACTGACAGTCAAAACAGTGATGATTGACAATTTTTGCAATACTGTTAAAATAAATATGATTGCTGGCACTAATTGGATAGTTGGGCCTGGCACACAGGCTGGCAGGCAGTAGAAAAGTGCAATTCAATGGCACGAGCAAACTGAGGATTAAGCTCAACAATCAAAAAAATTTTTATTTTAATTAGTAACTATACTGTGACAACAATTATGATTGGTGTAAATAGTTGGCAAGACGGCCTGGCACAAAAGGTTGGCAGGCAGGAGGTAGATGCAATTCAAGGACACTAGGAGACTGATTACTGACAGTCAAAACAGTGATGATTGACAATTTTTGCAATACTGTTAAAAGAAATATGGTTGCTGGCAATAATTGGCTAGGTGGGCCTAGCACACAGCAGGCTGCAAGGCAGGAGGAAAGTGCAATTCAATGGCACCAGCAAACTGAGGATTCACAACAACTATTACCAAAAATTTTAATTTTTAATTATTAAGAATACTGTGACAACAAATATGATTGGTGTAAATATTTTTCAAGTAGGCCTGGCACACAGGCTTGGAAGGCAGTAGAAAAGTATTATTCTAGGGCACGAGCAAACTGAGGATTAAGATCAACAATCAAGAATTTTTTAATTTTAATTAGTAACTGTACTGTGACAACAATTATGATTGGTGAAAATAGTTGGCAAGATGGCCTGGCACAATAGGCTGGCAGGCAGGAGGTAAATGCAATTCAAGGACACTAGGAGACTGATTACTGACAGTCAAAACAGTGATGATTGACAATTTTTGCAATACTGTTAAAAGAAATATGGTTGCTGGCAATAATTGGCTAGGTGGGCCTGGCATACAGGCTGCAAGGCAGGAGGAAAGTGCAATTCAATGGCACCAGCAAACTGAGGATTGACAACAACTATTACCAAAAATTTTAATTTTTAATTATTAAGAATACTGTGACAACAAATATGATTGTTTGGCACTAGTTGGCAAATGGGCCTGTCTGGCACACACGCTGGGAGAAAGGAAACTGCAATTCAATGGCACTAGGAGACTGAAGAATCACAGTCAAAACAGTTATGATTAACAAAAATTCCAATCCTGTTACAATAAATATGATTTGTGGCACTAATTGGCTAGTTGGGACTGGCACACAAGCAGGCAGGCAGGAGGAAAATGCAATTCAAGGAGGGCACTAGTAGACTGCAGATTGACAGTCAAAACAGTGATGATTGACAAATTTTGCAATACTGTTAAAATAAATATGATTGCTGGCACTAATTGGATAGTTGGGCCTGGCACACAGGCTGGCAGGCAGTAGAAAAGTGCAATTCAATGGCATGAGCAAACTGAGGATTAAGATCAACAATCAAATTTTTTTTAATTTGAATTAGTAACTATACTGTGACAACAATTATGATTGGTGTAAATAGTTGGCAAGATGGCCTGGCACAAAAGGCTGGCAGGCAGGAGGTAGATGCAATTCAAGGACACTAGGAGACTGATTACTGACAGTCAAAACAGTGATGATTGACAATTTTTGCAATACTGTTAAAAGAAATATGATTGCTGGCAATAATTGGCTAGGTAGGCCTGGCACACAGGCTGCAAGGCAGGAGGAAAGTGCAATTCAATGGCACGAGCAAACTGAGGATTCACAACAACTATTACCAAAAATTTTAATTTTTAATTATTAAGAATACTGTGACAACAAATATGATTGGTGTAAATATTTTTCAAGTAGGCCTGGCACACAGGCGGCTTGGAAGGCAGTAGAAAAGTATAATTCTAGGGCACGAGCAAACTGAAGATTAAGATCAACAATCAAGAATTTTTTAATTTAAATTAGTAACTGTACTGTGACAACAATTATGATTGGTGTAAATAGTTGGCAAGACGGCCTGGCACAAAAGGCTGGCAGCCAGGAGGTAGATGCAATTCAAGGACACTAGGAGACTGATTACTGACAGTCAAAACAGTGATGATTGACAATTTTTGCAATACTGTTAAAATAAATATGATTGCTGGCACTAATTGGATAGTTGGGCCTGGCACACAGGCTGGCAGGCAGTAGAAAAGTGCAATTCAATGGCACGAGCAAACTGAGGATTAAGCTCAACAATCAAAAAATTTTTTATTTTAATTAGTAACTATACTGTGACAACAATTATGATTGGTGTAAATAGTTGGCAAGACGGCCTGGCACAAAAGGTTGGCAGGCAGGAGGTAGATGCAATTCAAGGACACTAGGAGACTGATTACTGACAGTCAAAACAGTGATGATTGACAATTTTTGCAATACTGTTAAAAGAAATATGGTTGCTGGCAATAATTGGCTAGGTGGGCCTAGCACACAGCAGGCTGCAAGGCAGGAGGAAAGTGCAATTCAATGGCACCAGCAAACTGAGGATTCACAACAACTATTACCAAAAATTTTAATTTTTAATTATTAAGAATACTGTGACAACAAATATGATTGGTGTAAATATTTTTCAAGTAGGCCTGGCACACAGGCTTGGAAGGCAGTAGAAAAGTATAATTCTAGGGCACGAGCAAACTGAGGATTAAGATCAACAATCAAGAATTTTTTAATTTTAATTAGTAACTGTACTGTGACAACAATTATGATTGGTGAAAATAGTTGGCAAGATGGCCTGGCACAATAGGCTGGCAGGCAGGAGGTAAATGCAATTCAAGGACACTAGGAGACTGATTACTGACAGTCAAAACAGTGATGATTGACAATTTTTGCAATACTGTTAAAAGAAATATGGTTGCTGGCAATAATTGGCTAGGTGGGCCTGGCATACAGGCTGCAAGGCAGGAGGAAAGTGCAATTCAATGGCACCAGCAAACTGAGGATTGACAACAACTATTACCAAAAATTTTAATTTTTAATTATTAAGAATACTGTGACAACAAATATGATTGTTGTAAATATTTTTCAAGTAGGCCTTGCACACAGGCTTGGAAGGCAGTAGAAATGTGCAATTCTAGGGCACGAGCAAACTGAGGATTAAGATCAACAATCAAATTTTTTTTAATTTTAATTAGTAACTATACTGTCTGTGACAACAATTATGATTGGTGTAAATAGTTGGCTAGACGACCTGGCACAAAAGGCTGGCAGGCAGGAGGTAAATGCAATTCAAGGAAACTAGGAGACTGAATACTGACAGTCAAAACAGTGATGATTGACAATTTTTGCAATACTGTTTAAAGAAATATGATTGCTGGCAATAATTGGCTAGGTGGGCCTGGCACACAGGCTGCAAGGCAGGAGGAAAGTGCAATTCAATGGCACGAGCAAACTGAGGATTCACAACAACTATTACCAAAAATTGTATTTTTTAATTATTAAGAATACTGTGACAACAAATATGATTGGTGTAAATATTTTTCAAGTAGGCCTGGCACACAGGCTTGGAAGGCAGTAGAAAAGTGCAATTCTAGGGCACGAGCAAACTGAGGATTAAGATCAACAATCAAAATTATTTTATTTTTAATTAGTAACTATACTGTCTGTGACAACAATTATGATTGGTGTAAATAGTTGGCTAGACGGCCTGGCACAAAAGGCTGGCAGTGGCAGGCAGGAGGTAAATGCAATTCAATGGCACTAGGAGACTGAATATTTGCAGTCCAAAAAATTATGATTTTTTTTATATATATATATACTGTTACAAGAATTATGATTGGTGCCACTAATTGGCTAGTTGGGCCTGGCACACAGGCTGGCAGATATGAGTCGTGGATGGTAGGTAGGGCAGCAATTTAACACAGTATGCTGTGTAAGTGACAAAAACACAGGACTGATAGAAAATTAAGTTACATTACACTAGCAAAATATTTTAAAATTATAGATTTTAATATTAAAATTATGTTAAGAAGTGCAATGCACATATGACTCTATGAGTGGTCGCACTGGCTGGCTGCTACGTAGGGCAGCAATTAACAACAGTATGCTGTGTAAGTCAGATAGACAGTTAGACACACGCCTGATAGAAAATAAAATTAGATTACACAAGCATAATGATTTAAAGACTTTTTTTGGCAATTTAAAGAAAAAGGTTAAGCACATACATATGAGTCGTGGCTGATAGCCTTGGAGGGGCAGCTATTAAAAACAGTAGGCTCTGTAAGTCAGATACACACACGCCTGATAGAAAATACTATTAGATTACACTAGAGAAATGATTTAAATTATTTTTTTTGGGGGGGGGATTAAAAAAAGGTTAAACACATATGAGTTGTGGCTCATAGACTAGGGAGGGCAGCAAGTAAACACAGTAGGCTCTGTATGTCAGCAAAACACACAGGCCGGATAGAAAATTATATTAGATTACACTATCAAACAAATTTAAACTTTTTTTTTTATATTAAAATTAAGGTGAAGAAGAATAGGTATGAGTGCTGGGTGGCTGCCTGGCACAGACCAATTAACCAAAAGACTGAAAAAAAATGAGGTATATTAATGCTGAGTGAGCCTGACAGACACAGGCCTGATAGTAAATGTAATTAGATTACACTAGAAAAATATATATATATATATTTTTAAATTTAAAATAATGTTATAAACGGATATTAACACTGGTGGCTGCTGGCTGGCACAGAGCAATGAACCAGAGTATATGCTGTGTGAAACTGGCCTGATAGAAAATGAAAAAAAAATTACACTAGCAAAATAATAAAATTTTTTGGTTAGTTAAATTTAAACTAATGTTGTTAGGGAGATATCAGTGGTGGCAGTAATCACATCATATGCTGTGAGCCTTAAACACACAGCCTGAAAGCCAGGCAAATGCTAATAAAAAAAAAACGGGAAAAAAAAAAAAACGGCACGAAATATAGCCCTAAAAAGGGCTTTTTGGGGTGCTGTGCTTGCAGCAGAGATGAGTGGAGTCCTTCTGGACTGTAAATACACTAGCCTAGCTATGTTTTTCCTATTAATGTCAGGAGCAAAAACACAACACGTCCTCTCATTAAGAAAGCAAAGTCGTTATGAGTCTAAAATGGCGGATTCCGAGTAGCTGGGAGGGTCTGTGAGGGAGTGTCTGATGTTGATTGGCTCTAATGTGTCAGGCGGCTGTGACATAAAGGGTCAAAGTTTCCTCAATGATGACACATAGGGGCGAATCGAACATCGCCATGTGTTCGCCCACAAACGCAAACGCGAACAAGCTATGTTCTCTGTGAACCGTTCGTGGGCGAACAGTTCGGGACATCACTAGTGATAAGTAGATCCATTCTGTATAACACAAAAACAAAAAAAGAAGGTGCCCTAGTGGTACAGAATCTTTAGTACATAAATCTGTAAATATAATAGAACACTCACACATTTTTAGTGCACTTAAGGGTGCATAATTTGCATTCTGAACCTTATGCTGCACAGTTGGCTATCATCCAGCTTCTCCACAAACCCTTCCTTCTTCAGATCAGTCACCGACTTGACTTTAGTAGACTCCAATAACACAAGTGTCCGCAATACTCCTGAGCACAAATGCGATACTGTTCTTCCAAATAGAAGACTTCTGGTGTGATATAATTAAGTATGAACTGCGATATATAAAATTCTTTTTTAATATATGATTCAAATCATAAAATACACAACGTGTTTCTCGTTGCTTGCTCCACCGTTTCATCAGCTATATAAATTAAAACCTGCAGTACACACATTTAAATATTCTTGGCCTTTATGATGTTCCAATCCACGTGCTCTAAATTGCCTTACCCCCACTGCGCATGTGCAATATTACGTAATATTACTCCGCTAGCAGGGAGTGTCAATCATCTTGATCTTATCCGATCAGGATGATTGCTGTCCGCCACCTCAGAGGTGGCGGATGAGTTAAGGAGTAGCGGTTTTACAACTGCTGCTTCTTAACTTAATTTTCAGGCAGACCTGAAATTTCGGGGGTAGATTGCAGCATCCGCTGCTTGATAAATCTAGCCCTTTAACTTGTCATCAATATAGGAATATCATAAATTTAAAATGTCATATTCGATTTCCCATTAATCCATACAATTTGATGTTATGTGATGGTCTCTATCTAACTAATAACATAAATCTTTATGAGCTCATAAAAACTTAAGCTTAAAGTATCAACCAAAATATTTAACTATTGGTGATATATTATAAAATAAATATGTCTAGATTCCACATATACATATACATGGCCAAAAATATTGGCACCCCTTTATTTCTTTCAGATAATGCCCCACTTAGCCCAGAGAATTGTTGCAATTACAAATGTTTAGGCATTCTGATGTTTATTTATTTTGTTTGTATTGGTATGACACAACAAAGTGGAGAAAAAAAAGCCAAATCTGACACATTCCACGCAAAACTCCAAAATTGGACTGGACAAAATTATTGGCGCCTTCTCAAAATTGTAAGAAATAATTGCATTCCAAGTTTGTGATTCTCTGTAATTTGAAATTAAACTCACCTGTATCAATTAACAGGTGCTGAAAATATATACTCAACCTTTTTGTTATGTCTCTTTGTGCCACACTGAGCATGGAGAAGAGAAAGAGCAGAAAATAATTTTCGGAGGATTTTAGAACAAAAATTGTGGAAAAGCATGGACAATCTCAATGTTACAAATCCATCTCCAGAGATCTTAATGTTCCTGTGTCCAGTGTATGCAACATTGTCATGAAGTTTACAGCTCATGGCACTGTAGCTAATCTCCCTGGACGTGGACGAAAGAGAAAAATTGATCAAAGTTGTTTGAATGGTGGATAAAGAACCTCAATCAACTTTCAGACAAATTCAAGCTGACCTTCAGGCTCAGGGTACAAATGTGTAAGTTTGCACTTTACGTTGTCACCTGAATGAAAAGGGACGCTATGGTAGGAGACCCAGGAGGACCCCACTGCTGACACAGTAACATAAAAAAGCCAGATTGAAGTTTGCCAAAACTTACCTGAGGAAATCAAAATCCTTTTGGGAGAATGTGCTGTGGACAGATGAAACAAAATTACAGCTTTTTGGTAAAGCTCATCATTCTACTGTTTTCAGAAAAAGAAATGAGGCTTTTAAAGAAAAAAATACAGTCCCTACAGTCAGGGCCGTCTTTAACACAGGGCAAAAGGGGCAGCTGCCCAGGGCCCAGTCTTTGTTGAGGGGCCCAAGTGACATGGGGGACACACACAGTTAGTCCTAATACTGTCACAGTCAAAAGTTATCTGCTAATATTAATTTGTGAGAAACTGTGCCAGAATATGCCAGTGTCATGTGACATGCCAAGCTAGTTCCATGTGCTGTTTTAGATGTGTAATGTGCAGCACTGAATGCTAAGCCCTAACTCAGCATTCAGTCAATACCACTGCATCAGAAAAGGTCACTGCATCAGAACTTGTTTCTAGCAAAGAAGTGACATGTGCTGCTGTGGCTGATGTATAATGTCATGCTGATACTTCACACAAGGTAAGGTTTATTTTTATAGTTTTTTTTTTCTCTCTGTCTCATATTTTACAGCTTCCCATAGTAGTTCTGTTGTTCCAGTCAGTAAACTTATATTTGTCTGCACCTCCATGCTTCCTCCTCAGTCTTTACCTTGCTTTGCTCCTGTTGGCTGCCCTAAAACTCTTTAACCAGCTAACCTCACACCAGAATCACATTCAAAAGCATATTAAATTAATCCACAGTGGAGGAATTTATACATATTAGTACTGCTTAGGTCCAGTTTCACATATTGCAATTTATATCATTTTTTTTTAAATGATTAGCCCAGCAGTGGATGATCCACAGCTGGGCTAATAATTAAAAAAATAAAAATAATTATAAAATAAATTTATTTAGTTGCTTTTTGGGATGTTAGGGTGGAGATCGAAATTGCATGGGGGGGCCCAAAAAAATGTTTGCCCCGGGTCCAGTCAATATTAAAGACGGCCCTGCCTACAGTCAAACATGTTGGAGGTTCACTGATGTTTTGGGGTTGCTTTGCTGCTTCAGGCACTGGATGTCTTGACTATGTGCATGGCATTATGAAATCTGAAGACTACCAAATGATTCTGTGGTGCATTGTAGGGCCCAGTGTCAGAAAGTTAGGTCTCCATCAGATGTCATGGGTCTTACAGCAGGACGATCCATTTTTGGAGTTTTGTGTGGAATGTGTCTCCACTTGGATTTTCTCCAATTTTTTGTGTCATACCAATACAAACAAAAGAAATAAACATGAGAATGCCTAAACATTTGTAATTGCAACAATTTTCTGGGCAAAGTTGTGCATTATCTGACAGAAATGCAGGGGTGCCAATATTTTTGGCCATGACTGTATATATTATATTGTGATTGGATGCCATAAACCCGTGTGAACATTTACATTTTCAAAATACAAATTAGATCTTCCCCATGTTATTAATATATGTGAAAATCAAATGAATAGCAACAATTAAATTATCTATTGCCTGTGGAAACACATTAATACATTCATATGTATTGATTATCATCTATAAGATGTAAAATCAAAACACCTACATTTTAAAAAATACGTCAACTTCCTATGATACCTCTGTGTCCCTAAACCAAATATCCTGTATACATGAGGCCATACATGAAAATTATAATAATTCTACATCCCTAAACCAAATCTTTTATATATTGTGCCATACACTAAGAAATCCTTACCATTATCTCTATATGGCCTGTACATTATACAGAAAAAGCTGCCATATATATTTTTTCATTAAGGCCACATGGTGTGAAGGTTTGGAGTTTCCAAATCCAAAATGATCCTCTCTGTCTCAGCCTAAGATATCTATTATATCTCCAAGATTTCTTAATATACTCAATTGGCAGAATACTAAAGATACCTGTATCTTCTCCATAACAACACACTCCATGTCGTGGAACACTTTGTTTTAAGAGTGGTTTGTTTAAATTTCTAAGATACTCTCCCCACATCTTTTTGATAGGTCGGGAGGTTCTCCTATATATTGGATCCCACAAATGCACTCTAATAGGTATTTCACAAATTGTGAATCACATGTGAGATGTGCTGTGATCTCAAATCCTTCCAAAGTCACATTAGACTGAAAGGTATTCATACCACCACTCACAAATTTACACATCCTACAAAATATTTTTTACACATTTGTATTTACTATTAGGTGCTAAACCTAACCCTGAATTTTTCTTTTCCAAAAGGCATACATTGCTTTTCTCATTAGAACCTTACTTGAGGACAATTTATTCTTTAAAGCAGGGGCTCGAGTGAATGTACAAATAGCTGCTTATCCAATTATGTGTTTTGCAACTGGATCTCTGGATAAAATGAACCAATATTTATTCAAAGTTTTCCTTATATATTTATTATTGCTGTTATATTGGGTAATAAATCTAATCATTCACTTCTGTGAAGATTCTTTAAGTTGATTTTTTTACCAAGAGATCATTTTTATTTTTCTCTTTGGTCTGTTGGTACCTCTAGCAATCAGATTTGCAGGATATCTTTTTTTCCAAAAATCGTTCCCTTTTAATATCAGGGACTGATCTTCAAAAATCATGTCCTCTCGGTACAATTCTTTCTTATCCTACAGAATTGATTGTAGGGGATATTTTTCTCCCAGGGTATATAATGGTTACTCCTATAGTAAAGGTAATTATTAGTGTCTTTAAAAAAAGGTATTTGTGACTATCTGGTCTTCATGATCCCAATATTTGTTTTTATGTTCTTTATAATAGAAAATGTATGCAGTATGCTTATAATGCTTTCTTTAAAAATGGTTTGCTTACATTTTACTAAACAAAACAAAAAAACAAAGGCCTAGATTTAGAGTTTGGCGTTAGCCGTGAAAACCAGCGTTAGAGGCTCCTAACGCTGGTTTTAGGCTACCGCCGGTATTTGGAGTCACTCAAAATAGGGTCTAACGCTCACTTTCCAGCCGCGACTTTTCCATACTGCAGATCCCCTTACGTAAATTGCGTATCCTATCTTTTCAATGGGATCTTTCTAACTCCGGTATTTAGAGTCGTTTCTGAAGTGAGCGTTAGACATCTAACGACAAAACTCCAGCCGCAGGAAAAAAGTCAGTAGTTAAGAGCTTTCTGGGCTAACGCCGGTTTCTAAAGCTCTTAACTACTGTACTCTAAAGTACACTAACACCCATAAACTACCTATATACCCCTAAACTGAGGCCCCCCCACATCGCCGACACTCGGAAAAAAAAATTTAACCCCTAATCTGCCGACCGCCACCTACGTTATCCTTATGTACCCCTAATCTGCTGCCCCTAACACCGCCGACCCCTGTATTATATTTATTAACCCCTAATCTGCCCCCCTCAACGTCGCCTCCACCTGCCTACACTTATTAACCCCTAATCTGCCGACCGCAAAGCGCCGCCACCTACGTTATCCTTATGTACCCCTAATCTGCTGCCCCTAACACCGCCGACCCCTATATTATATTTATTAACCTCTAATCTGCCCCCCACAACGTCACCTCCACCTGCCTACACTTATTGACCCCTAATCTGCCGACCGGACCTGAGCGCTACTATAATAAAGTTATTAACCCCTTATCCGCCTCACTAACCCTATCATAAATAGTATTAACCCCTAATCTGCCCTCCCTAACATCGCCGACACCTAACTTCAATTATTAACCCCTAATCTGCCGACCGAATCTCGCCGCTATTCTAATAAATGTATTAACCCCTAAAGCTAAGTCTAACCCTAATACTAACACCCCCCTAAGCTAAATATAATTTAAATCTAACGAAATTAATTAACTCTTATTAAATAAATTATTCCAATTTAAAGCTAAATACTTACCTGTAAAATAAATCCTAATATAGCTACAATATAAATTATAATTATATTATAGCTATTTTAGGATTTATATTTATTTTACAGGTAACTTTGTATTTATTTTAACCAGGTACAATAGCTATTAAATAGTTAAAAACTATTTAATAGCTAAAATAGTTAAAATAATTACAAATTTACCTGTAAAATAAATCCTAACCTAAGTTACAAATAAACCTAACACTAGACTATCAATAAATTAATTAAATAAACTACCTACAATTACCTACAATTAACCTAACACTACACTATCAATAAATTAATTAAATACAATTGCTACAAAGAAATACAATTAAATAAACTAGCTAAAGTACAAAAAATAAAAAAGAACTAAGTTACAAAAAATAAAAAATTATTTACAAACATAAGAAATATATTACAACAATTTTAAACTAATTACACCTACTCTAAGCCCCCTAATAAAATAACAAAGCCCCCCAAAATAAAAAAATGCCCTACCCTATTCTAAAATTACTAAAGTTCAAAGCTCTTTTACCTTACCAGCCCTGAACAGGGCCCTTTGCGGGGCATGCCCCAAGAAATTCAGCTCTTTTGCCTGTAAAAAAAAACATACAATACCCCCCAATATTACAACCCACCACCCACATACCCCTAATCTAACCCAAACCCCCCTTAAATAAACCTAACACTAAGCCCCTGAAGATCATCCTACCTTGTCTTCACCATACCAGGTTCACCGATCGGTCCAGAAGAGCTCCTCCGATGTCCTGATCCAAGCCCAAGCGGGGGGCTGAAGAGGTCCATGATCCGGCTGAAGTCTTCATCCAAGCGGGCCAGAAGAGGTCTTCCATCCGATTGAAGTTTTCATCCAAGCGGCATCCATCCGGAGCGAAGCGGCAGCATTCTGAAGACCTCCACCGCGGAACATCCATCCTGGCCGACGACTGAACGACGAATGACGGTTCCTTTAAATGACGTCATCCAAGATGGCGTCCCTCGAATTCCGATTGGCTGATAGGATTCTATCAGCCAATCGGAATTAAGGTAGGAATATTCTGATTGGCTGATGGAATCAGCCAATCAGAATCAAGTTCAATCCGATTGGCTGATCCGATCAGCCAATCAGATTGAGCTCGCATTCTATTGGCTGTTCCGATCAGCCAATAGAATGCAAGCTCAATCTGATTGGCTGATTGGATCAGCCAATCGGATTGAACTTGATTCTGATTGGCTGCTTCCATCAGCCAATCAGAATATTCCTACCTTAATTCCGATTGGCTGATAGAATCCTATCAGCCAATCGGAATTCGAGGGACGCCATCTTGGATGATGTCATTTAAAGGAACCGTCATTTGTCGTTCAGTCGTCGGCCAGGATGGATGTTCCGCGGTGGAGGTCTTCAGGATGCTGCCGCTTCGCTCCGGATGGATGCCGCTTGGATGAAGACTTCAATCGGATGGAAGACCTCTTCTGGCCCGCTTGGATGAAGACTTCAGCCGGATCATGGACCTCTTCAGCCCCCCGCTTGGGCTTGGATCAGGACATCGGAGGAGCTCTTCTGGACCGATCGGTGAACCTGGTATGGTGAAGACAAGGTAGGATGATCTTCAGGGGCTTAGTGTTAGGTTTATTTAAGGGGGGTTTGGGTTAGATTAGGGGTATGTGGGTGGTGGGTTGTAATGTTGGGGGGGGTATTGTATGGTTTTTTTTACAGGCAAAAGAGCTGAATTTCTTGGGGCATGCCCCGCAAAGGGCCCTGTTCAGGGCTGGTAAGGTAAAAGAGCTTTGAACTTTAGTAATTTAGAATAGGGTAGGGCATTTTTTTATTTTGGGGGGCTTTGTTATTTTATTAGGGGGCTTAGAGTAGGTGTAATTAGTTTAAAATTGTTGTAATATTTTTCTTATGTTTGTAAATATTTTTTTATTTTTTGTAACTTAGTTCTTTTTTATTTTTTGTACTTTAGCTAGTTTATTTAATTGTATTTCTTTGTAGCAATTGTATTTAATTAATTTATTGATAGTGTAGTGTTAGGTTAATTGTAGGTAATTGTAGGTAGTTTATTTAATTAATTTATTGATAGTCTAGTGTTAGGTTTAATTGTAACTTAGGTTAGGATTTATTTTACAGGTAAATTTGTAATTATTTTAACTATTTTAGCTATTAAATAGTTCTTAACTATTTAATAGCTATTGTACCTGGTTAAAATAAATACAAAGTTACCTGTAAAATAAATATAAATCCTAAAATAGCTATAATATAATTATAATTTATATTGTAGCTATATTAGGATTTATTTTACAGGTAAGTATTTAGCTTTAAATTGGAATAATTTATTTAATAAGAGTTAATTAATTTCGTTAGATTTAAATTATATTTAATTTAGGGGGGTGTTAGTATTAGGGTTAGACTTAGCTTTAGGGGTTAATACATTTATTAGAATAGCGGCGAGATTTGGTCGGCAGATTAGGGGTTAATAATTGAAGTTAGGTGTCGGCGATGTTAGCGAGGGCAGATTAGGGGTTAATACTATTTATGATAGGGTTAGTGAGGCGGATTAGGGGTTAATAACTTTATTATAGTAGCGCTCAGGTCCGGTCGGCAGATTAGGGCTTAATAAGTGTAGGCAGGTGGAGGCGACGTTGTGGGGGGCAGATTAGGGGTTAATAAATATAATATAGGGGTCGGCGGTGTTAGGGGCAGCAGATTAGGGGTACATAGGGATAATGTAAGTAGCGGCGGTTTACGGAGCGGAAGATTAGGGGTTAATAATAATATGCAGGGGTCAGCGATAGCGGGGGCGGCAGATTAGGGGTTAATAAGTGTAAGGTTAGGGGTGTTTAGACTCGGGGTACATGTTAGAGTGTTAAGTGCAGACGTAGGAAGGGTTACCGCATAGCAAACAATGGGGCTGCGTTAGGAGCTGAACGCGGCTTTTTTGCAGGTGTTTGGTTTTTTCAGCTCAAACAGCCCCATTGTTTCCTATGGGGGAATCGTGCACGAGCACGTTTTTGAGGCTGGCCGCGTCCGTAAGCAACTCTGGTATCGAGAGTTGAAGCTGCGTTAAAAATGCTCTACGCTCCTTTTTTGGAGCCTAACGCAGCCTTTATGTGGACTCTCGATACCAGAGTTATTTTTATGGTGCGGCCAGAAAAAAGCCGGCGTTAGTTTTTCGGGTCGTTACCGACAAAACTCCAAATCTAGGCCAAAATAAATAGTGGTATAGTATATGCTGGTAGAGAAATTCAACAGCTGTATTGCCCAGGCCATATAGGTTTTTGTTCTGACTTAAAGGGGCAGTAAATTCATAATTAGACATTCATGATTTAGACAGAGCAGAACAATTTAAAACAACTTTCCAATGTATCTCTATTATTTAAAGGGACAGTAAACTTATAAAATAATGTTATATAATGCTGCACATTGTGCAGTATTATATAACATTATCTTAGCGGCAGGTGGCAAAAACAAAAGAATTGCAAGATATTTTATATCAAACTTGGATTTAGCAGCTCTCTGCTCCAGGATCTTCTGAGCGGGTCTTGGATTTTAAAAGCCCTTCACAGGTGTGCTGTCTAATCACAGTGCGCCCGATTGCTCCATTGAAATAAATGTAGCTCGCTCCCGCTCTGGTTTTAGTAGCAGGAGCGAGCTACATTAATTTCAATGGTGCGATCAGGCGCACTGTGATTAGACAGCGCGCCCTTGAAGCGCTTTTAAAATCCAAGACTCGCTCAGAAGATCCTGTAGCAGAGAGCTGCTAAATCCAACTTTGATATAAAATATCTCACAATGCTTTTGTTTTTGCTACATGACGCTAAGATAATGTTATATAATGCTGCACAATGTGCCACGTTATATAACATTATTTTATAAGTTTACTGTCCCTTTAATTTGCTTCCTTCTCTTGTTATCCTTTGCTGAAAGCTTTATCTAGGTAAGCTCAGGAGCAGCAAAGAACCTAGGTTCTGCTGATTGGTGGATGAATATATACAGATTGTCATTGGCTCATCCATGTCTTCAGTTAGAAACCAGTAGTGCATTGTTGCTCCTTCAACAAATGATTCCAAGAGAATGAAACAAATTTGATAGTAGAAGTAAATTGGAAAGTTGTTTAAAATTATATGTTCTCCCCAAATCATGAAAGAAAAATGTTTGGTTTCATGTCCATTTAACAGAAAAATACATTAAATGCCTATTATTGCCTGAGTACCATAAAATAGACCATAGTTACAGGAAATATTTTTCAGGTGCTTGTTTCGGTGGTTAGATTCAAACTATGAAGAGTAAATTACACAGGAAAGGAAGAAAAATACAAAACAGCATGTTCATTTCAACAGTAAAATGTTAAGCAGTCACACTGTAATATCTCACTGTACATACTGGGATTGAGGGAACGCGGTAAGTACAGTGAGATTTTGCAAGAAAGAAGCAGCTCATTAGTTTCAATTGTAGACATTGCAACTTTTTACAAAACACGTTTTACAGTATGAGAAATGTCTAAAAGCTTTCAATTTTGACTGGAAAAAAATGCAGCCATTTTTTTATGCAAGATATTAAAGGGATATGAAACCCAAACTTTTCTTTAATGATTCAGATAGAGCATGAAATTTTAAGCAACTTTCTAATTTACTGCTAATATCATTTTTTCTTCATTCTCTTGGTATGATTTGTTGAATGAGCAGCAATGCACTATTGGTTTCTAACTGAGTCTGAACACATGGGGTGAGGCAATGACAATCGGTATATATACTGTATTCACCCACCAATCAGCAGCTAGAACCTAGGTTCTTTGCTGCTTCTGAGATTTCCTAGATAAACCTTTCAGCAAAGGATAGCAAGAAAAGGAAGCAAATTAAATAATAGAAGTAAATTGGAAAGTTGTTTTAAAATTGTATTCTCTGTCTAAATCATGAAAGAAAACATTTGGGTTTCATGCCCTTTT
Organism: Bombina bombina; assembly: GCF_027579735.1. Lineage (NCBI taxonomy): Eukaryota > Metazoa > Chordata > Amphibia > Anura > Bombinatoridae > Bombina > Bombina bombina. Next base: position 674,183,761 of record NC_069499.1, read on the forward strand.
AATATTCTTTACTTCTAGTCTTGTTTCTATACCAAAATCATGGCAAATACAAAAACATGTTGCTTGTAAGTTAGAAAACATGTATAATGCATATGAATTACAAAGCATACACACATGTACTGTATACCCAGTTAAAAAGTACCACTAATTCTTTTACAAGTTTTGCTATTCTTTTGGAAGTGAAAAGGTTAATTTCATATATGAAAATTGTTATTGTGCTCTTGCACTATAAAACAGCATCAATGTAAACTTTTGTATTGCAAGGGATATTAATGCTAATTTGCTATTGTATTAAATGGATACTAAACCCAAATTTGTTCTTTAATGATTCAGATAGAGCATGCCATTTTTAGCAACTTTCTCATTTACTCCTTATATCATTTTTTCTTCATTCTCTTGCTATCTTTATTTAAAAATCAGAAATGTAAAGCCTAGGAGACAGCTCATTTTTGGTTCAGGACCTGGATTGTGCTAGCTTATTGGTGGCTAAATGTAGCAATAGTGATGTCGCAAACCTAAAAATTTGGGTTCGCAAACGGCGAAAGCAAACTTCCGCAAAAGTTTGCGAACGGGCGAACCGGGCGAACTGCCATAGACTTCAATAGGCAGGCAAATTTTAAAACCCACAGGGACTCTTTCTGGCCACAATAGTGATGGAAAAGTTGTTTCAAGGGCCCTAACACCTGGACTGTGGCATGCCGGAGGGGGATCCATGGCAAAACTCCCATGGAAAATTACAAAGTTGATGCAGAGTCTGGTTTTAATCCATAAAGGGCATACATCACCTAACATTCCTAAATTGTTTGGAATAACGTGCTTTAAAACATCAGGTATGATGTTGTATCGATCAGGTAGTGTAAGGGTTACGCCCGCTTCACAGTGCGCAGTGTAGGTGATATACCTGCCCTGACCATGCTTTGCAGACCAGGTATCAGTTGCCCCAACACTGTCTGCCAGACATGCCATTATAGCAGACTTATATGGCTTTGGCGTTGCTTTTTGGTAATTAGAAGGCTGCTAAATGCCACTGCGCACCACACGTGTTTTATGCTCAGCAGTGAAGGGGTTAATTAGGGAGCATGTAGGCAGCTTGTAGAGTTAATTTTAGCTTAAGTGTAGTGTAGTAGACAACCCAAAGTATTGATCTAGGCCCATTTTGGTATATTTCATGCCACCATTTCACCGCCAAATGCGATCAAATAAAAAATTTTTTCACTTTTTCACAAACTTTAGGTTTCTCACAGAAATTATTTACAAACAACTTATGCAATTATGGCATAAATGTTTGTAAATGCTTCTCTGCGATCCCCTTTGTTCAGAAATAGCAGACTTATATGGCTTTGGTGTTGTTTTTTGGTAATTAGAAGGCTGCTAAATGCCACTGCGCACCACACGTGTTTTATGCCCAGCAGTGAAGGGGTTAATTAGGGAGCATGTAGGCAGCTTGTAGAGTTAATTTTAGCTTAAGTGTAGTGTAGTAGACAACTAAAAGTATTGATCTAGGCCCATTTTGGTATATTTCATGCCACCATTTCACCGCCAAATGCGATCAAATTTTTTCGCAGTTTTAGGTTTCTCACTGAAATTATTTACAAACAGCTTGTGCAATTATGGCACAAATGGTTGTAAATGCTTCTCTGGGATCCCCTTTGTTCAGAAATAGCAGACATATATGACTCTGCTATTATTTCACAGTCAAAAAAGTGTTGTTTTTTTTAATGTACACTACTGTTACACCAGATATGAGTGGTGGCACTGGGCAAGTGGGCACAGTATACGCTGTGAGCCTGACACACACGCTGGCAGGCAGGCAACTGCAATTAGATTACACAGAAAAAAAAAAAAAGCAGACTGATGTTCTAGCCCTAAAAAGGGCTTTTTGGGGTGCTGTCCTTACAGCAGAGATCAGATGAGTCCTTCAGGACTGTAGTGGACACTGAATACACTAGCCTAGCTATCGATTTCCCTATTAAATCAGCAGCAGCTACACTGTCCCTCCTCTCACTAAGAATGCAGCTTCCAAATGAATCTAAAATGGATGCTGTCCAGGAGGTGGGAGGGTCTGGGAGGGAGGGTCTGCTGCTGATTGGCTGTAATGTGTCTTCTGACTGTGAGGTACAGGGTCAAAGTTTACTCAATGAACGACGAATAGGGGGCAAATCGAACATCGCATATGTTCGGAGTCCGCGGCGAACGCGAACATGCTATGTTTGCCGGGAACTATTCGTCGGCGAACTATTCGCAACATCACTATGTAGCAACCAATAAGCAAGCGCTACCCAGGGCACTGAACCTAAAATGGACTGGCTACTAGGCTTTACATTTCTGATTTTTAAATAAAGATAGCAAAAATTGATAATAGGAGTAAATTAGAAAGTTGCTTAAAATTGCATGCTGTGGGGCTGAATTATCAAGCTCCTTCAGGCTTGCCGGAAACAGCAGTTATGAATAGGGATGGGCGAATGTGTTTATATCCGAATTTGAATGTTAGAGCGAATGTTATTGTAGAAATCCGATTTATATAATAGAATGTTGATAAGAACGAATATTCTTAAAAATTCGATTTTCGAATGTTATTTACAGTTTTCGAATGTCACATTCGAATTCGAATGTCACATTCGAATTTGAATGTCAAATTTGAATTTGATTGTTACATTCGAATATCACATTCGAATTCGAATATTACATTTATAAAACACAATTGTAGACTAGAAACACTATTTCGAATGTCACATTCGAACCGAATATCACATTCGAATCGAATGTCACATTCAAATTCGAATATTACATTTATTAAACACAGTATTAGACTAGAAATACTATTTCGAATTCGAATGTCACATTCAAATCGAATATCACATTCGAATCGAATATCACATTTAAAACACATTATTAGACTAGAAATACTATTTCAAATTCGAATGTGAGATTCGAATTCGAATGTAGCATTCAAATTCAAATATTACATTTATTAAACACAGTTGTAGACTAGAAATACTATTTCAAATTTGAATGTCACATTCGAATTCGAATGTCACATTTGAATTCGAATATTACATTTCGAAATTGAATGAATACATAGCTAAACATTCTATTATTCGAAAGAATATTTTCGAATTTTATTGAAAAATTCGAAAACGAAAATTAAAAAATAGAATGTTAGAATGTTATATGAACATTCGAAATTCGATTCAAACGAACGAATGTATCAAAATTCGTTTTAAATTTCGAATTTTTAGAAAAATTCGCCCATCCCTAGTTATGAAGCAGCCGTCAAAAGACCACTGCTCCATAACTTGTCCGCCTACTCTGAGACTGCGGACATCAATCCGCCCGTTCCTATACGATCGAGCTGATTGACACCCCCTGCTAGTGGCTGATTGGCCGCGAATCTGCAGGGGGCGGCATTGCTCAAGCAGTTCACAAGAACTGCTTGTGCAATGAAAAATGCAGATAGCGTATGCTGTTGGCATTTATCGATGTGCGGCGAATATGATGCGCTACATTGTATCATGTCCGCTCGCACATTCATAAATTGGCCCCTCTATCTGAATCATTAAAGGAAAAATTTGGATTTAGTATCCTTTTATTGATTTGCATTTTTATAAAGTGTAACTGGTAGGTTTCTAGTATCTTCACAATAGTAATCATGGTTTACTTTTACCTCTGGGAACTTGTGCTTGAGTGATACTAGTGCTTGTGTGAAAAAAACTTTACTTTCGCATTGTAATACTTGCACATAGATGCATACAATATACTTAAGGTATGGATTCCTCAAGAGCGCAATTTACACTAGCAATATTGTGTAACATACCACTCCACTTGTAATCTGGGCCTTAAAAGATTATGAAAATTATAATAATACATCAGTGATGCACAAAGAAGGGGTTGAAAATGCAATCTCTATGAAGCCCTACAAACTGTTGGTGTCTTGAATGTATTACTAAATTATTTTTGTTTAACTGAATAGAAAATATTTAATAGGATTTTTTGGAACTTATATTAAAATATAATTGTTATTATTATTAACAATAGATAGTATATAGGGATTTGGTAATTTTCATATATAATTTTTTTTTTTTAAAGTTAATGAAAATTTTATTCACATGAGAAGTTGATAGTGGAGGCTGCTTTGGACCCCTTGTGGGGTAGGTTCCACAGTCTGCAAAAAATCTGCTTTGTAACATCTCTTCCTCTTCTAAGGTTGCAAAGATAAAAATAAAAAAAATTCAGTGGTGATTGACAGGCCCTGCTCTCACAGGATTGGTTGCATGAGAGCATGGGGAGGCACTGCACAAGCAAATACTTGTGCAATAGAAAATACTGTAATGGATGTACAGTGTCCACTACCCACCTGCCACAAAGATGGAAGGCAAATTCCCAAGTTGGTATCCTTGTCCATCCATTAATAAATCCCATTGTCATATCTGTAGACTATTTATCAAAGTGTGGTCTCCGGGTGCTCCAGATATAGTGAAGACAACCAAAAATATTCTGATACAGGGGAGTAACTAGGCCTCACTGGGCCCCAGGGCAAAAGGCTTTTGAGCCCACCCACCACCATTTCAACCCTTTCTAGCTGTTTGCAATAAGCAGAAGTTAACTCAGCAGCCACATAGGAAAAAGTAATCTTTCCCCTTTGGTTAGTCAGCACCACAGAATATGCACATGCTCCCTAAATGTACAATACAGGAACAGGTTTTTCTGTACAACAACCCTTTGGTGGCCACAATGGAAACCCTGCCACTATATTGTGAAGGTATAACAGTGAAAGGTCCAGCAGAAGAGCCCAAAGGTGCACGCTGTGAGGAGCCACTGGCAAACTCCCCATTACAAATCCAATCAAAATATAACAGCAGCTCCTTAATTCAATTCAATCAGTTTATTGAAGAGACAGGTATACAGGTAGCAACATTTCTGGAACACTCCCCTTAATCATGCACCATATTGTAAAGGAAAATCAGTACACTTTCCTTAAACTGTGAACCTTGCTTTGCAGGAGGTGCACAGGGTGGCAAGCCATGATGGTGGAGCCCCGACCTCACCAAGACCCCAGGTACTGATGCTACCACTGACTGCAGGGTGGTATGAGCCTCTTAGAAGTGTGGGCCCTTTACCTATGAGACCTCTGAGACCTATATTGTTACTCTTCTCTACTAATTGCTAAATAAAAATAAAGTGTTCAAAAACACCCATTCTTGGTTCAAACTGATATATACATATAACACATTCAAACAATATAAACTGAAATGTACAGTGACAATTAAATTAAATAAAGGTTTTTCTTTGTTTCTGTATGCAAAAGAAATACTGCAAGGGTTATTTTTTTTTTTTTTTTGTGAGTGATTGTGAGTGGGTGAAGCTTATTAATCTTTTTTCTACTCTCACTGGCAGTTAATTTGAGGTGTGCCAGACAACACAATCAAATAGTCTACAGATGGTAAAGTCATATTTAATTAGAATACTTGGTCAGTCTATTAAATTGGCTATGATGTGTGTTAAAGATTAACAGCATCAATGAGGCTGTAAATAAATATACATTTTAGCATAAAATAATCTCAAGTTAAATGCAGTTTGACTTACTATTTCTAAATGAAGAAAAAATAAGAGACATAATTGATCTTGAAAGGCTTTGCTGTGAATATGGTTTTATTTTTGCTACCGCAACAGCAGGCAAGGCATATACATGTAAGAGAAAAATAATAATGGGGCAATAGAATTTAGTTCTTTACAAGTTACAGTAACTTACAAGCTTTCTCTTGTCTATAAGCCATGCATAAGTCTCTCTACTGGCCTTGAGGGCAGGCCCGGACAAGGGCCCAGACAAGGCATAAGGCATATAGGGCATTTCCCCGGCTGAGGACTGTTGCCTTAGCCCCACCCAGTCACCATTATTATTTGTGCATGAGCCAGCTGTGAGCCAGGTCTGGGCTGGTCCAGCCTCATTCAGGTTCCTGTTATTTTAAGTACTGTACTGTAACTACACAGGCGAATGTGCAATACATAGTTATTCTTTATTTAAATGTGAACTTCAATAGCTTTGCTTTTTTTAAATTATTACTTTTCACTTATATAGCAATTTCATTTCAACAAATTTACAAAATACAGCAACAGAAGGAAGTTAGAGACTAACTGTTTTTTTGTAAATCAAATTAGCACATTTACTACATGTTTGGGATATGGTTAAATAACAAAAGGGGGGTGAGTGGTCTGCTCTTCCTTACAATGTCCGGTCCTAATTTTGGTCTCAGTCTTGGCCTTTTTGAGGTAATATTTTCTTCCTCAATTAGTACATGGAAATATGAAAATATATCTTACATATATATTTATGTATTCATATTTGTATATACACATATTAACACATACAGTATCTCACAAAAGTGAGTACACCCCTCACATTTTTGTAAATATTTTATTATATCTTTTCATGTGACAACACTGAAGAAATGACACTTTGCAACAATGTAAAGTAGTGAGAGTACAGCCTGTATAACAGTGTAAATTTGCTGTCCTCTGTTTTTATTTTATTTCTTATCCCTATATTTATCTAGTCAGACCACTTTTGGGCCTTAATATTATTATAATGTTAAGCAATGGGGATATTACTATAAAAAAAGAATTTAGATTTGTATGAGACATATTTTAATTTAAGATATAATCAAGTCCCTAAATTTACTTACTGGTCCCCTGTATTATGATTACTTAACAGGTTAAGATGTAAGCAGTATTTAGATATATAAAATATATCTCATACATCTTCTAAAAGAGGAAAATGTTAATCTATGCATAACTAAGGAAAGGTAGCAATAACAACATAGTAGAAAAAAAAACTATTTTAGATAAAGCATAACTGATAGTTTATTGTATTTTATGTTGATCAGTTCTTAGTAAAATTTACAGTAGCCTTGTGAGTTCCATAGGATTTAGGAAAATATTGCAAGGGAGAGAGTCCAATCCTTTGTTGTGTAACCATGGATAAAACTTTTTATTTCAGCATAGAGCAACATGGAATCTTTTGTGAGTCCCCTCTATTTTTGAGAGAAAGTGGCTTAGTTTTGTGTTTAGCCACTGAGACACGACAGTGTTCTGTAATTTCTAGTGCAGTTTGCTGGTATTCCTCATGTTGGTGTTTTAGTGAAGTTCCCCCTTTATATATTGGGGAAACAGGTGTGGTAGTCGTATCATGATTTTGTTGAGGCTGAACAGTCCTGAAATATTTTCCTTCAACCACTAAATTCTGATCAATGACTACAGCAGTACTCAATGCGTTAGTAAATTAGGTACTGAGTGAGAATAGGAATGACTTGACACAGCTCTCATGTGTGCTCCAGCGATTTCAATCTGACGCAGATCAATGCTGATCATCCTCTGTCACATTAGACTCCATTTTACCCTCTTGACAATTTATCAAACATTCAACAGATACGCTTGCGTCAATTCCAACGCAGCGTACCTATCGTTGAAACTGCCACCCTTGAGGCCGTTAATGCCATAGAAATCAATGGGAGTCTGAAAACACAGAAAGGTTATGTTCGATGCTGCAAGAGAATGAAGCATATTAGATAATAAAAGTAAATTAGAAACTTTATTAAAATTGTATACTCTTTCTAAATCCAACAATGTTATTGCTCCAAATTTGGTACGAAGTATTGCTCCAAATTTGGTGCACTAGTAGATATAGAGATACAAATGAAAAAAATACATAACATAATATAGCTAACTTGCACCATGTTTAAGGCATGTAATACAAGTCCCACTCTCCACTTTGCACCAAATTTGATGCAACACTTTTTGCACCAAATTTGACGCAACACTCAAAAACAACCCACAAACAAGTTATATTTTTCACCACTTTTGATTGGGAAATGCATAATCACATGCTTTATGACATTAGTCAATCTGATTTAAAGTGAAGGTAAACTTTGATGAATGAAGGCCCGTTTTTTTAAAAATACTGTACTATTAAAAACAGGGGCACATTCATTCATAAAAGTTTAGAAAGCAGCCGTTTTGTTTAAAAACTTACCATTCTTCTTTTCACAGCCGGAGCAGCTTCGCCCACCCGGAGATCCTTTCTTCACACGTCAGCAATGACTAATCCGGCTTCCTCCAATCATGGCATGGCCTCAGGCAATGATTACCCTGGGGGGGGGAAGCCGTGATTGGAGGAAGCCGGATTAGTCATTGCTGACGTGTGAAGAGAGGATCTCCGGGCAGGGGAAGCTGCTCTAGCTGTGAAGAGGAGAGAGGTAAGTTTTTAAACAAAACGGCTGCTTTCTAAACTTTGATGAATCAAAGTGCCCTGTTTTTAATAATATTTTTAAAAATCTGGAGTTCATTCATCAAAGTTTACCTTCACTTTAAATATACATTTTCTACTATCACTAACGAATCAAATTGCTTAATACTTGTGTCATTGCTCACTCATCTGAACTTGTAAGTGCCATTTGTTACATTGTGTATTATACTTTAAAGTATGTATATGGGAAATTAGTATTAAAGTTAAACATTGATGATGACATTAGACCACACAGTGTAATATTTTAGATGATGATCTTAAAATTCGAATGATGTTTGATTCAATATAATATTAAAAATAGCTCAAAGGGATAGTCTACCTAACTTTAAACTGTCCAATAATATGTACAACGATTAGTACAGCAACTCAGGAGTGCAGTGCTCGTGAAGACAGGGTCCTGCCAAGTCTCCCCAATTCCAATAGTGAATATATAAATGTCCACAGCACTGTATCATTCAAAATATTGTATTCTCTGTACATAACAGGTACTCAAACAGCGACGTTTCGAGTGTTGCCACTCTTACTCATGCTAGTTACAAACTATCAATTACAGCAATTTAAAACCCTCAGTTTGGCGCCAACCACTCTTCAGGTGGATCTGCTGCCCTCTTCTGTTCATTTCTAATAATACATTAAAAACATTTCTAATTACATGATAATATGTAACCAAAATTTAAATACAATGTTTGCTTACATTCAAGTTATTTCTTTTACTCTTTGTATCTCTGATAGATCATATTTTAGCAGGATCACATTTTAATTTTATTTTTATACAATAAAGTTGTTCAACAAATTTCACACTTGGTTATATTTTAAATTTTAAATTTTAAACCATACTTTTCCAAGATTATACTTTAAACAGTGTTATACTAGACAGTAAGTAATTATACTATTTGAGAAGTGTTACACTATCCTAGGTGAAGACTATGGATGTCATTATACATCCACTGATAAAAGTAGTTTTACAGAAAAATAGACCAATCAAAGTCCCTATTAAGTCCATTTGGTTCCATACTTCCCAATTCAAAGATCCAAAACATTTCTTTTTGTTTTAGTATCTTTTCTCTATCACCTCCATTTCTCTGTGGACCCACACTATCGATCACTTGCCACCTTAATTGGCTTATCTGGTGGCCACATTTTAGGAAGTGATGGGACACAGGGGCTTCAGTATTCTTACACCTTATGTTTGAGCGATGCTGGCATATCCTGTCTCTGATCATACGGGTAGTCTCCCCTATGTAGATCAGAGAACAGGAACATTTTATGAGATAGATTACATATTTAGAATCACAGGTATAGTAATCTCTTATCTCATATTTTTTCCCATTTCTTGGGTGATAGAAATATTTACCTTTTATAATAGAGTGACAACTCATACAGCCCAGGCATGGGAAAGAACCTCTACTTTTATTACCAATAAATGCCTGTCTCTCACGCTTCTTAGAGCCAACGTCTGTATGTGTTAGTTGATCTCTCAGATTTCTTACTCTTTTAAAAGCCATTAATGGCGGATTTTTAAATATTTCTATACCTTTATTGCATTCGCTCAAAACATGCCAATGTCTATTTATGATTCGTTTTACATCCTCACTTGCAGGACTATATTGGGTAACCAAAACCAATTTATCTCCTTTTTTACTTTTAACCAAACTTTGTTCCTTAGACCTTACTTTATCTATGTGTTTAGCAACAATTTCCTTAGGATATCCTCTATCTAGGAATTTTTGCTGCATCTCTCTAAGTCTGATTTCTTTAGTATCTGGATTGGTGACTATTCTGTCTACTCTTAATAGTTGACTCTTTCGTAATGAGTTAAGTAACCCTTTAGGATGGAAACTTCTGTAATCTAATAGTGTGTTCCTGTCTGTCTCCTTACTATAAATGTCAAAGGTTAGCTTTCTTCCTTCCTTAATTACTCTAGTATCTAAAAAGGTCACTGTCTCTTCACTCCTCTCTGCTGTGAACTCTAGACCAGGGACTGCCCCATTAATTTCTTTCACAAATTCCAACAGGGACTCAACGCTGCCCCACCATATGCCAAATACATCATCTATGAAACGCCACCAGGTGGCGCCATATTTTCTAAATTTATCATTTTCATAGATTATTCTCTCCTCGATTTCATTCATGAATAAATTGGCATATGATGGGGCAACGTTGGTCCCCATTGCTGTACCCTTAATCTGAATGTACCAATCATCCTGGAACATAAAGTGATTCCAATACAGAATAAGTCTCAATAATTCTTCAATAAATTCAACTTGTAAATCTGAACATTTTTTATTCAATTTACATACTTTTTTTACTATTCCTATCCCTGTTTCATGTTTGATGGCCGTGTAAAGACTCTTTACATCCATTGTATATAATAGGAATTTTTCAGATTCAAAATATAGATCTTTGGCCTTATTTAGGAAATCTCCTGTATCTTTGAGGTATGAGGATATTTCTTTTACCTCAGGTTGCAAAATCTTATCTAGAAATGTTGAAATATTAGTTAAAGCTGAGTTCACACTCGAGACTATGGGCCTCCCCGGTGGTCTAGTTAGATCTTTATGTACCTTGGGTACCGTATAAAAGATGGGATTCTTGGGGTCCTTATTGAATAAATAATCTTTCAGTTTTTTGTCAATTAATTTATTTTCAAATGCTTTATTAATAATTACTACCACCTCTTTCTGTATTTTACTAACTGGATTATAACTGATCTTAACATACGTATCTTCTTCTTTAAGCTGACTTAGTATTTCATTTATGTAGTACCCTTTATCAAGCACCACTGTTGCCCCGCCCTTATCTGCTTTTTTAATTGTCACTTCACTAGATTTGTTCTTCAAAGTTTTTATTGCATCAAACTCATCCTTAGTTAAATTTACCTCTGCATTTTTACTCTTATAAGGCATTTTTAGTTTTTTCTTCTCATTTTTTTGTTTCAGTTTGCCTATATCATTGCATACAAGACTTATAAAGGTATTTACACTATGGTTAGTAGATGTAGGATTAAATATACTTTTATTTTTCAAATCTAGTTCTTTAAATTTCCATTTAACTTCAACATTTCGTGTATCTGACTCTATATAAACATTATCATGGAACCATGTTTTTAACCTTATGTTCCTAAAAAACCTTTGTAAATCTTTATTTAATTCAAAGAAATTTTTCTGTAAAACTACTTTTATCAGTGGATGTATAATGACATCCATAGTCTTCACCTAGGATAGTGTAACACTTCTCAAATAGTATAATTACTTACTGTCTAGTATAACACTGTTTAAAGTATAATCTTGGAAAAGTATGGTTTAAAATTTAAAATTTAAAATATAACCAAGTGTGAAATTTGTTGAACAACTTTATTGTATAAAAATAAAATTAAAATGTGATCCTGCTAAAATATGATCTATCAGAGATACAAAGAGTAAAAGAAATAACTTGAATGTAAGCAAACATTGTATTTAAATTTTGGTTACATATTATCATGTAATTAGAAATGTTTTTAATGTATTATTAGAAATGAACAGAAGAGGGCAGCAGATCCACCTAAAGAGTGGTTGGCGCCAAACTGAGGGTTTTAAATTGCTGTAATTGATAGTTTGTAACTAGCATGAGTAAGAGTGGCAACACTCGAAACGTCGCTGTTTGAGTACCTGTTATGTACAGAGAATAAAATATTTTGAATGATACAGTGCTGTGGACATTTATATATTAACTTTAAACTGTCATGAATCAGATACAGCAGAAATTAAAATCACCTCTTTACTGTCATGCTATTTTCAGTGTGTTTCTTCATTCTCTTGAATTTCATTTTCATTAAAGGACCAGTCAACACATTAGATTTGCATAATCAACAAGTGCAAGATAACAAGACAATGCAATAGCACTTAGTCTGAACTTCAAATGAGTAGTAGATTTTTTTATAACAAATTTCAAAGTTATGTATATTTCCACTCCCCTTGTACCATGTGATAGCAATCAGCCAATCACAAATGCATATACGTATAGTCTATGAATTCTTGCACATGCTCAGTAGGATCTGGTGACTCAAAAATTGTAAATATAAAAGACTGTGCACATTTTTTTTAATGGAAGCAAATTGGAAAGTTGTTTAAAATTACATGCTGTATCTGAATCATGAAAATTTTATTTAACCTGAGTGTCCCTTTAAGAAATGTTATTTTATATGCCAGCTCATTTTTTTACACCTGTGTAGGGGTGGTGTTTAACCCCTTAACGACCAAGGACGTGCCAGGCACCTATTACAAGAAAATACACTTAAGGACCAAGGACGTGCCTGGCACATCATCTGGGGTTTAAAGCTCTGCAAGCGATCCTGATTTACCCGGCTACTAATGGAAAGCTATGGAAATTACCGCATTTACACGGCTACTAATGGAAAGCTATGGGAAGAAGGCAGAGGGAGGGTGGGATAAAACGTGCTGGGGAAGGGATCTGGGAGGGGGAGGGTGGGTAGTGTATTGAGGGGGGGCAGCTACACTACAAAAATATAATTTTTTACATTTAAAAATAATAAAAAAAATTGGGGGGCAAATTGGGTACTGGCAGACAGAAAGGGAAGGGAAGAAAGCTGTTTGAGGGGGGTCAGGGAGGGATTAGAGGGTGGGATGTTTCAGATGGGAGGCTGATCTCTACACTAAAGCTAACAATTAACCCTACAAGCTACTTAATTAACCCCTTAACTGCTGGGCATAATACAAGTGTGGTGTGCAGCAGCCAGCATTTAGCGGCCTTCTAATTACCAAACAGCAACACCAAAGCCATATATGTCTGCTACTTCTGAACAAAGGGGATCCCAGAGAAGCATTTACAACTATTTGTGTCATAATTGCACAAGCTGTTTGTAAATAATTTCAGTAAGAAACCTAAAATTGTGAAAAAGTTTCAATCTTGATAAAGGCCCCTGGCGGCTGAAACGCGTAGAATTTGCCGATTGCTCCTGTGTACAAGACCTATCTAAGTGTCAACTACAGATCGGATACGTAAGTAGGTAGGACAGGTACATTGAGCAGCTATTAAAACCTGATTTGAGCTGTCTCTATATGTGTAATTCTTGCCCCGGGACCTACTCATACTAATCCATCTGTGTAATCAATATTCTGTTTGGAACTTCGGTTCTTTACCTCACCCTGTGTGAACATTAAAGAGTTACCTGCACCGGAACACCTTTTTCATTACAGCCCGGAACTGTTTGTGTGCACACGTGGATCACAGTATCCCCCACCGCTTGCAGAGAACGCTGCACTAACTTCCAGCACCGAGGAAAGGAGTACATATATAACCCGGAGTTTCTGGTTACAAGTTTGTAAAGAACAGCCATTCTTTGGACATTGTTGCATTTTTAACAGGACGATACAGGTTTAAGAATCTTATGTACCCCTTATTTGTTACTATTTGCTACAGATGAGAACACATATTTGTATACATTTTAACATTGCCATTCCTCACTGTTTACATTGTGTTTGTTTTTAGATGCCGGCATCGTTATTTTTATTGATGTTATATTAACTTAAATAATAAATATTATAAATATTATTATATTCAATTAGTTCGATCTGTTCAAAACTGCTTTCCTATTATATATAGTTTATTGCTATTTACCCATACTGAATATATTTAAGAGCATATACACACCTTTATTAGACTCCCTAAGTTATCACTAGGATTTACAAATTATACTAGAGTTCTCATATAATTAATCACCTAATTTTTATATTTTAAATTTCCATTCTCTTAGCTCTCCTTTGTTGAGTGCCACCCCAGAATAATAATCTTCTTTGTTCTATTTTGGTTTTTAGAGGTTAAACCATTTGTTTTCTCTGGGATTTGGCTTTAGAGTTGTTGAGTGTTGCATCTTCATAAACATTTTTTCATTTTTTCATTCATTATTAACCCCTTAAGGACCAAGGCCATTTTTCAATCTCTTTCCCTTAAAGACCAGGGCTATTTTTACATTTCTGCGGTGTTTGTGTTTAGCTGTAATTTTCCTCTTACTCATTTACTGTACCCACACGTATTATATACCGTTTTTCTCGCCACTAAATGGACTTTCTAAAGATACCATTATGTTTATCATATCTTATAATTTATTATTAAAAATATATAAAATATGAGGAAACAATGGAAAAAAACACACTTTTTCTAACTTTGACCCCCAAAATCTGTCACACATCTACAACCACCAAAAAACAACCATGCTAAATAGTTTCTAAATTTTGTCCTGAGTTTAGAAATACCCAATGTTAACATGTTCTTTGTTTTTTTTTGCAAGTTATAGGGCAATAAATACAAGTAGCACTTTGCTATTTCAAAACCACTTTTTTTCAAAATGAGCGCTAGTTACATTGGAACCCTGATATCTGTCAGGAATACCTGAATATCCCTTGACATGTATATATATTTTTTTAGAAGACATTCCAAAGTATTGATCTAGGCCCATTTTGGTATATTTCATGCCACCATTTCACCGCCAAATGCGATCAAATAAAAAAAATTGTTAAATTTTTCTCAAATTTTTTCACAAACTTTAGGTTTCTCACAGAAATTATTTACAAACAACTTGTGCAATTATGGCATAAATGGTTGTAAATGCTTCTCTGGGATCCCCTTTGTTCAGAAATAGCAGACTTATATGGCTTTGGTGTTGCTTTTTGGTAATTAGAAGGCTGCTAAATGCCACTGCGCACCACACGTGTTTTATGCCCAGCAGTGAAGGGGTTAATTAGGGAGGGAGCTTGTAGAGTTAATTTTAGCTTTAGTGTAGTGTAGTAGACAACCCAAAGTATTGATCTAGGCCCATTTTGGTATATTTAATGCCACCATTTCACCGCCAAATGCTATCAAATTTTAAAAAAACCTAAATGTTTTTGCAATTTTAGGTTTCTCACTGAAATTATTTACAAACAGCTTGTGCAATTATGGCACAAATGGTTGTAAATGCTTCTCTGGGATCCCCTTTGTTCTGAAATAGCAGACATATATGGTTTTGGCGATGCTTTTTGGTAATTAGAAGGCTGCTAAATGCCGCTGCACATCACACGTGTATTATGTCTAGCAGTGAAGGGGTTAATTAGGGATCTTGTAGGGAACTTGCAGGGTTAATGTTAGCTTTAGTGTAGAGATCAGCCTCCCACCTAACACATCAGACCCCCTGATCCCTCCCAAACAGCTCGCTTCCCTCCCCCACCCCACAATTGTCCCCGCCATCTTAAGTACTGGCAGAAAGTCTGCCAGTACTAAAATAAAAGGTATCTTTTTTTTTATTATTATTTTTTTTAGCATATTTACATATGCTGCTGTGTAGGATCCCCCTTAGCCCCAAACCTCCCTGATCCCACCCCCCCAAACAGCTCTCTAACCCTCCCCCTCTACATTATTGGGAGCCATCTTGGGTACTGGCAGCTGTCTGCCAGTACCCAGTTTACAAAAAAATATATATTTTTTATTTTTTCCCCCCACTTTTCTGTAGTGTAGCTTCCCCCCCCAAGACTAAAATTTTATATACCCCCCTCTCTTCCTCTAAATTTAAACAAAATCTGTTCCATAGTGTAATGGTTCCTACCCGCTCCCCGTGCACGCGTCCGCGCCCGCCTGCCTCCCCCGTGCACGAGCACGTGTCCGTGTGTGCCCCCAGCGATCCCGCCCACGATTCCACCCACGATCCAGCCCACCTCTGCACTACGTAATCCACCGATGGCCGCCCACCCGCCTCCCACGTCGGCTCCCACCCACCAACGATTGCGGCCATCGATGTCCGGTGCAGAGAGGGCCACAGAGTGGCTCTCTCTGCATTGGATGGGGTAAAATGTTATTGCAGTGATGCCTCGATATCGAGGCATCACTGCAATAACCGGAAAGCGTCTGGAAGCGATCAGGATCGCTTCCAGCCGCTTTCAACCCCAACGTCATACAGGGTACGTCGCTGGTCTTTAAAGACCAGGTTGTGTGCGACGTACCCTGTACGATGCATGTCGTTAAGGGGTTAAACAACTTTCCAATGTACTCCTATTATTAATTTTGCTTCATTCTCTTGATATTCTTTATTGAAGGAGCAGCAATGCACTACTGGGAGCTAACAGAACACATTGGTAAGCCAATGACAAGAGGCATATACATGTAGCAATCAGTAGCTAGCTTCCAGCTCCTGAGCTTACCTTTATAAGCTGTTCAACAAAGGATGCCAAGAGAACAAAGCAAATTAGACAATAGAAGTAAATAGGAAATATGTTTAAAAGTGTATACTCTATCTGAATCATAAAAGAAAAATGTGGGTTTCATGTTCCTTTGAGTCTTAAAATCAGTAATCACATGCATATATTTAAAAGAATACTTTGAAAAAAAATATAGTTTGAACTTGATGAACAGGCCTACTTCATAACTTTGTAAAAATGTATTTTGCCTCATAAAATAGCAGAGCCATTTGTTTAAGAACACCACTTTTATTAACATGATACAACATTTTACCAGACTATGGAGCTTCGCTTAAATTTCTTGTTTTGCATAATTACATTTCCTGTAACTGGGTTTATAATTATTGTAAAAAGAGAAAGAATGGATTAAAGTTTTCAAGAATCTCAACGGGATATCTCAAATAGGATTTTAATTTAACGTAATAAAGTTGAAACAAATAGGACACTTTAAGTAATAAAAAATTAAATTATCTTGATATGACCAAAGGAAAATAGTAATAGAAAATGTAAGTACTATTGTCTCTTTTCTCAATTACATTTCCGCAGATGAACATTATAACTCTGCTTAAGGGTTTATTATACACAAGATAACTGTAAATATGTAAGGCGCTGCCCTAAAAGGAAATAAAGCTATCAGGAGAATACATCATTATGTATTATTATTATTAGTAGTAGTAGTATTACTGTCTATAATTTATAAATTGCTAACATAACACCCTTTGCTGAACTTTATAGGGATACTAAAACAAATAATATTTTGACAATGTGTATTAATTATACTCAGACAAAAGCTGATTAAATACTTTATGACCACTTTTATAACACTTGACTTCTCTCTGACATTTCAAAAGTTGATTTATTTTTCCAGAAATTAACCATAGTTAAAATAAATTGATTCTTTCATAATACTTGACCTTATTATTTTTCTAGCCTGTGGTATATGTAGATGCTTAAGATGCCTCCCTATTTCATTCCACTACCCAATGGAATTGCTTCAACTGGTATCATGAAATTCCCTCAACTGATGTCCTATTAAGTAAAGTCGAAACTTCATGATTATTTTCTCCAGTTCAATCTTACGTATTCCTCATCCTCTTCTTGTAGGTCAAATTGGTTCAACTTATCCACTTCTCTCAAGAATGTCTCCTTGTAATCAATAATAGTTGCAGAGAGCTTTCACAGCTAAAAACTTTTGACCAGTGCATCTATTTGTTTCAGGATCCCCCAGGAAGCTTCTCTAAGAAACTTTAAGATGCATATAAAATATAACAACATGAAACAAGATTTCAGTAGTTCTAAGCACACCTCTGATATTTATAAAATGCATATATCCAGCTTTAAGGCTACCTGATTACTAAGTGTTGTAAGCTCTTTAAAATAGAGCGCTCATATACCTTGCACTGCCATTTTTTAGGACACTGTGTGCATAGACTGCTCTACACTTATAAATATTGTATACATATAATCAAAACATGTATAACATATAAACAAATGCTGTAGATAACTTCTGTTTTAACGAGAAAATATTCAATAGTTAAAATTCTTGGTGGAGTGCTAGTGGGGGATGTTAATGGGGTCAGATTCTCCTTGGGAGAAAGAAAAATTATTATTACAATCTTTATTTGCCCTTCTAAGCAAAGTGCTTCACATTTTTGTGAGGTTTGCAAACATGAATCAATTCCAATCCATTCAAAATATCAGAGGTAACCCATTAATTATATTATATACAAATAGGAATAATGTCAGGATCTTCCTGGATCTCCTCATCCCCACCTGGCCCTTTAAGCAGGAGAGCTGTTACACTATAAATTAGCTCTTCCTTTCCTTAATCATTGTTGGATTAATGAGCCTATGCAGTCTGATAATTTCTATCAGCCGCAAGTGTGTTCAGCCTTCTAACCTCTGAGCCACCTTTCAAGCAATCTTTATTGTTTCATCTTCCTAGCTGCTACATCGCAAGCAGCATACCGGAGCCCCAGTGTTCTCTACAGACAGGTCCGGAGCAAGACGCACAAGCCGGTGACATCATCAGCTACGGCCATCCGGCACCCGGCTTGTTCGCAAATCTCCTGAACCACAGGTATCTCTTCCAGAGAGATTCTCTGGAACAAGATCACATTACAAAGAATTTGAAACTGCACCTTCAATGTTAACGAAGTCTCATTTTTAGGCTATCATATTTCTCGTAATGGTATTAAAATGGAAGACCCCAATATTAACGCTATTACAGACTGGCCCAGACCGAAATTCCGTAAAGACGTCCAGAAGTTCTTAGGCTTCGCAAATTTCTACCGCAAATTTCTATGCAAATTTGCAACTGTTGCTAAACCCCTGACAGATCTAACTAGGCAAAATAGGCCATTCGCTTGGACAGATCAGACACAGAAGGTTTTTGAACAACTCAAAACGTGTTTTACCACAGCGCCTGTACTACGGTTCCCTAATACGAATGCACAGTTTATAGTAGAGGTGGATGCCTCAGAATCTGCCATTGGGGCAGTTCTATCACAAAAACATACAGTGAACGATATCACACATAACTTTTCTGTTATCCAAAACAATATTCAACATGACCAATCTACTTATAAAAAGTACTATGATCTCAGACATAGACCCCAACCGTCTTACCTCATAGGACAAAAGGTCTGGTTGTCCACTAAAAACATGAAACTGCAAACACCTTCTAAGAAACTCAGTAAATTGTTCATAGGACCATTCCCTATCATCGGACAACTGAATCCTGTCATGGTCATCTTACAGTTACCCAGTACTTGTAAACTACATCCAACTTTCCACGTCTCACTTGTCAAACCTTGTCACGCCAACCTTCCAACTCTCAAAACTTTCCCAGTAACATCATACCCTGACGACCAATTCGAGGTTCAAGCAATTTTGGACTCCCGACGTCACCATAACACCCTTGAATATTTGGTGCATTGGAAGGGTTACGCTCATGCTGAGGATTCCTGGGAACCAGCTTCAAATCTGAATGCTCCGAGATTAGTCTCTATCTTCCATAGACGAAACCCTGACAGACCATCTCCTTGACCCTTGCATTGGGTCTTCTGGATAGGGGCGCTATGTCAGGATCTTCCTGGATCTCCTCATCTCCACCTGGCCCTTTAAGCAGGAGAGCTGTTACACTATAAATTAGCTCCTCCTTTCCTTACTCATTGTTGGATTAATGAGCCTATGCAGTCTGATAATTTCTATTAGCAGCAAGTGTGTTCAGCCTTCTAACCTCTGATCCACCTTTCAAGCAATCTTTATTGTTTCATCTTCCTAGCTGCTACATCGCAAGCAGCATACCGGAGCCCCAGTGTTCTCTACAGACAGGTCCGGAGCAAGACGCACAAGCCGGTGATGTCATCAGCTACGCCCATCCGGCACCCGGCTTGTTTGCAACTCTCTGACCGCTCTTCCGTCTCCAACCAGCCTGTTTGCCTAGCGTCTGCTTACCATCCAGTTCCCTCCGGCAGATCATCAGGTCATATTACTGCAGGCATACATTTCTTATTGTGCTCTACCACCATAGACTTTTACATAATAATTACGTATACCAACTTGTCTCTGGAGTACTGCTCCTTCTCATGTAACACGTGCTGTATGTATCTCTCTACTCATAATGTTTCCTACTTACCTGTATATACAGTAGTTGGTTGTCCGTGCACTACTATCTAGCCTGCATATCTGTATCACTAATAAGTATAGCTCAGCTGCTGTAAATAATTGCTCAGTAGCAGTATTTTGCCATTTACTGATTATTCAGTAACACCGGTGTGTTGACTGTTTGCTGTTTAAGGTGGCTATATTATGACAGCAGGGCAACTCTCACTAAAGTCTTTAGTTGTTGCCCTAGTTGTTGCACACACAATATATCGTAGGTTGCCCTTAATACTCACTCACATCTAATGCATATTAGATGTGTGACAAATAATTACCAAGATAATTCTATCTGTATCATCCCAAAGGAAGAGAATTCAGCAACTTAATGTAATAAATACATGTTAAAAGTTGCACACTTTTCACATATAGGCCCATTTCAATGTACTGGGTGTACTATTCCATTCAAATAAAAATGGTGGTACCACCTTTAGCTATTCAAGTGTCTAGTTAACCCATTACCTTCCTCAATGTGTCTGGACCAGGAGACTCCAGGTTTAGAATAAAGCTTGCTCTGGTTTTGCCACCAGAGGATGTTTTCCTACAGGAGTTTGTGGAAGAATATTGTCTTCAGTAAGTTTGTCTCCCAGTGCCTCCCTCTCTGGGTGCCAGACAAACAGGGAGGTGCTCTATGATAATATAAAGAGCAGCCTAGGGCTTTACTCCTTGCTCTGGCATTGAAATATTTCTTTTACCTGTTTGTTCTGTACTGGATAACCTTGCATGTGTTTTGGACTTGGACTGACCTGAACTAGTCTCTGCATTTGGCCCAGTTACTACTTTTGTTTGGACTTTCTCTGTTATCCCAGCTCCAGTAACATATTGCCTGCTGTGCTTCTTTGCTTGTCCTGTCTCCAGCTCTGCCTCTGTTTGCTGCTGCTTGTACCCTGTAATTACTGTAGCAACATGGTATCCCTTGCTCGGCCCCAAAGCGGGCACTCCCTTGTTCAGCCATAAAGCAGGTACTCCAGTCCTTGGTCCTGAAGCAGGCACTTCAGAACTTGGATGACATCTGATATACTGGCTTATACAGTTTGCTCCAGCTAACACTTGCCTGTTCCTGTTTCCCAGTATGATCTGTTTGGGGACATTACTATGTGCAACTTTCTTCTAATAAATAGGGCTTATATACACATTCATTCAATTGGCATGCAATCTGCCCAGCTTCTTGCTACTCCTGTCAAGTACAATCAGGTTGATTGACACCTCCCTGCTGGTGGCCGATTGGCCGCGAGTCAGCAGGGGGCGGCGTAGCACCAGCATCTTAAATGTGGAGAGCGTATTGCTCTCCGCATTTAGTGAGGTCTTGCGGACCTGATCCGCACTGTCGGATCAGGTCCGCAAGGCCTTTGATAAATAGGGGCCAAAGGGTATAGAGGTGCCTGAGATTTAGAAAATGACAAAAAGCCGTCTTAAAATAAGGGCGGGTCATGTACTCTCTATGCCAGGAAAGAAAATAATTTATCAGGTAAGTATAAATTATGAAAACCATCAAAAAGAAAGTAAATACTTCACAAAGAGAAGTTTCTAAAAGTCTAGGAACAAACAGCACAACTGCACATAAATGAAAAAATGAGAAAAACAATGTGCCAAAGATACAAAACACACTTTAATGTACTAAAAAAAATCACACACATACAAGGGATGCCTTAGTATCACATAAATAAAACCGGCTTTTAAATAGTCTGGTGCACCAAGGAGAAAAATGTTGTTTCCCTTTTAAATTGTAATGACTTTAACATTTTTCTAACATATAGTCATGATTACAATCTAATTAATTTTCTTGATCTTAAAATCAGTAAAAAAGAAGGGAAAATTAAAACTGAAGTTTTTCGTAAGCCCACTGCAACTAATAGCCTCCTTTTGGGATCAAGTCACCATCCTGAAAATTTGAAGAAGGGAATACCGTATGGGCAATTGTGACGAGACCAATCTCGCCACTGTGCATTGGAGGAGCCTGGTTGCCGCCTGCTGCCTTTTGACTATGGCCCCATGATGAAACGCTTGATTTTCCCCTGCAGGGAAATGAAGGCCGGGTCGTTCGGTGCTTGCCCTTTTTGAACAGTAATACCCCAGATAGCTATGCCATGGAGCCCATTCGTATAACGAAAGACTATGTGAAAGACTTTGGCTCCATGACAATTGATAATGGTAAACAAAGTACAGGGAGCGCTAGTTAAAGCTGCTAACAAAATAGAGGGATAAGAAAGTCAGAGCATACAATAAATTACAAATGCTGGATGGAATATTCAATTAAAAATATTTATTATACACCAATACCTAACTGACAATAACCTAACCTAAAAATTATATGGATAAAGTGAACAAAAGAAATAAAAACAGTACAATAAAAAACCACCGGTGGTATAAAAATGTGATTTGAGAGATAAAAAACAAGTCCGTTGTGCAGATTGCAACTGGGAAAATAGTCCAATGATAACAAAAAATGGTTCAGTTCTATTGGAGGAGAGAGTCTATGTCAGTCTGTAGCTGGATAAATCTGACAATTAAGTAAAAGCTTGGCAGTATCTCGGTGAATGATCTGCGATCAGGTTAATAAACGTTGTGCAATCGTTTAAAGACAAAAGAGACTCACCCAGAAAACGAAGACTATGATATAATGCTTCTCCGTGTGTAGAAAATAAGTATATATGTTTGAAACACGTTAGCCCCTTTGGAAACAACAGATTACCTCTCAGGTGAACGGTATTGCTCCTTCGTGTACCGTAATGGGTTGGTTGTTCAGCTCGTGCGGGGTCACGTGATGGTTGAGAACAATCAGGAAAACGGATTACCGGGTGGTCTGTGTGTCAGCTTTCCAACGATGTCTGCAGATTCAAAGTGTCAGAATAAGCCAAGCTGGATATCAGATGGTTGGTAACAGTGTTACATTTCAAAACGGATTGCTACAATAAAGTTCCAATTCAAACAATTAATAAACAAAAAAGGGATTTAGAACTTCTTTTGAAAAAAGCACATAATACAGGTATAATTAATAATAAGGAATATGAATGTTTGTTGGTTAATCATCCCATTACCCCCACCTTTTATTATTTACCTAAAATTCATAAGTGTCTACATAATCCACCGGGGAGGCCTATCATCTCAGGGACTAACTCATTAACTGCCAATCTTTCTGAATACATAGACTTTTTTCTTCAGCAATATGTCAAAAAACTACCTTCCTATTTGAAAGATTCAACTGATTTCCTAAATACTTTGCAAACAGTGGAATGGAGAGAGAATTATACACTCATCACTTGTGATGTGTGTTCTCTTTACACTAGTATAAAACACCACTTAGGACTAAAGGCTATAGATTACCATTTAGTCAAAGAAGGAACAAATAGATTTTATTAATACTTGTATAAAATTCATTTTGGAAAATAATTCTTTTATTTTCAATGATCAATTCTTTCTACAAATACAAGGTACTGCGATGGGCACCAAGTTAGCCCCAAGTTATGCCAACTTATTTATGGGACACCTGGAAGATAAGGTTATTTACAATGGCACTTGGGAGGCGAACTTGGTGCTCTATCGTAGATTTATAGACAATATTTTTATCATATGGGAAGGGGATTTGGAATTATTTGAATTACTTTTAGAAGATTTAAGTACAAGCACTTTTGGTTTGAATTTCACTTATGAACCTAGTAAACAATCATTAAGTTATCTGGACATTAAAATTGAAATAAATAATGGTGAGATCCACACAAAAACACACTTCAAAGAAGTTGAATCTAATAATTATGTACAAAGTCAAAGCTGCCACTACAGAAAATGGATTGAGAATATTCCCCCCAACCAATTTTCTAGAATAAGAAAGAATTGTACTACATTGGCCAATTATGATGAACAATCATCATATTTAGAGAGGAAGTTCCTTGAGAAAGGCTACAATAAAAGTAAAATAGAAGCAGCAAAAACCACTGCTCGTGAAAAAAATAGAGGTGATCTTTTAAAGAGAAGTGATAGGAATAATATAAACCCAAATAGTAAGAACACAGATTCGGGCCCTCTGTGGATCCCATTTATAACTGACTACAATATTCATCACAATCATATCAGATCTATTTTAAACAAACATAAGTATATATTGCAGAGAGACCCAATTATTGGCGAATTACTGCCTGATAAACCAGCAGTGGTGTTTAAAAAGGCAAAAAATCTAAAAAACATATTAGCCCCGAGTGCTTTTATAGAGATTTAAAGAAGACATTCATTGAAGGAGATCTTGAATCACGTAAATTAAAAGGGTTTAACCCCTGTATAAATTGTAAAGCCTGCAAATTTAGCAATAAAACTAAGTGGGTAAAAGTTTTTAACACCAATAAAGATTTTGAAATAAGGGATTGTATCAGATGTACTGACATAAATGTGGTATATCTGATACAATGTCCATGTGACAAACAGTATTTGGGGGAGACCTCACGCCCCCTCAAAGACAGAATCCGGGAACATCTTCTAAATATTGAACACGGCTTTACAGGACATTTGCTATCCAGACATTTTAAAGAGTGTCATGACCAAAATACAAAGGGTCTAAAGTATTGGGATATTACAAAAATCACTAACAATTGGAGAGGGGGTGACCTCAACAAAAAGCTCTTACGTGCCGAAGCTGAATTGATATTTCAATTTAAAACCTTAGAACCATTTGGTTTAAATGCAGAGCTAGATCTGAATTCTGTTATGCACTAAAGAACTTTATTTTAGACCTTTAACTTTCAAATCTAGGTTGTATATCTTTTTACTAAATATATTGGAGTTTTTAAAAAACTTACTCAGACAATATTAGAAACAACAACAAAAAAATTTCAAAATAATTAGTATAAGGAGTTATATTTCCTTATATTATTGGGTTAGATTTAACATTAAGATAAAATCCCCTACAAAACTATAATATTTATTGAACATAAAAATGATGTTGTCGGGATGAATATCCATATAAAATCACTTTTTAGTCTATGTTCATTTAGGTTTCATCCACTGTTTTACACTTATTTTAGATTATATATGTAGTCACATTATCCCTAATATTTATGGGTCCCATTCACATCTATGGTATTAATATTCTTTATAATATTTTCCATTTAGGATATTAATTTTTAGGAACACACTAATTAATTCACTACATACATATATATTTATTATAGATTTTTTTATTACACACTAAGGTTTCATTATATAACAAAGATCATTTCCATGTAAATATATATTATCACTGATATACACTTCTACATAGTTTTAGTTATTTATAATATTAATTTATGTAAATGTAATTATTAATATAGGTTAAGTATTTATATATGTATATATTTGGTTTATTATTATGTAGGATTTCTTTATAATAAGTTAGGTAATTATTGTTTCAACCGCTAAAAGCTGCTGTCCCTTCAACTGCTAAAAGGTGCCGTCCCTTTAAGAAAAAGTAAAGAAATGAGCACATAACAAGGAGGAGTTTACTCAATGGTTCCCAATAAAAAGTGAGTAGAGAGCAGTCAGAATTCATCTTGAGAAAGGCTACACAAGCTGAAACGCGTTGATCTATACTACTGGGATTGTTAACTACTGAGACAGAAACTGACACACAGAGCGCTCTGTTGTTTGAATTGGAACTTTATTGTAGCAGTCCGTTTTGAAATGTAACACTGTTACCAACCATCTGATATCCAGCTTGGCTTATTCTGACACTTTGAATCTGCAGACATCGTTGGAAAGCTGACACACAGACCACCCGGTAATCCGTTTTCCTGATTGTTCTCAACCATCACGTGACCCCGCACACGCTGAACAACCAGCCCATTACGGTACACGAAGGAGCAATACCGTTCACCTGAGAGGTAATCTGTTGTTTCCAAAGGGGCTAACGTGTTTCAAACATATATACTTATTTTCTGCACATGGAGAAGCATTATATCATAGTCTTCATATTCTGGGTGAGTCTCTTTTGTCTTTAAACTATTGCACAAAGTTTATTAACCTGGTCGCAGATCATTCACCAAGCTACTGCCAAGCTTTTACTTAATTGTCAGATTTATCCAGCTACAGACTGACATAGACTCTCTCCTCCAATAGAACTGAACCATTTTTTCTTATCATTGGACTATTTTCCCAGTTGCAATCTGCACAACGGACTTGTTTTTTATCTCTCAAATCACATTTTTATACCACCGGTGGTTTTTTATTGTACTGTTTTTATTTCTATTGTTCACTTTATCCATATAATTTTTAGGTTAGGTTATTGTCAGTTTTTTAGGTATTGGTGTATAATAAATATTTTTAATTGAATATTCCATCCAGCATTTGTAATTTATTGTATGCTCTGACTTTCTTATCCCTCTATTTTGTTAGCAGATTTAACTAGCACTCCCTGTACTTTGTTTACCATTAGCTATTGTTTGGAGGTATATTGGAACTTACCTCTTTTTTCAGGGTAGCCATATTTGTGCTAATTCTAGACCTCCTTTTTCCTTGTATGTATTTTTAGTTCCTGGTCTCCATGACAATTGAACTGTATGTGTGTGACCTGAGCGCCATTCAGTAATAATGTGTGCTCAGATCTAGGCTATCTGTGGATTTGTTGAATGTAGACAAGTGACAGTAGGGGATACACTAAGCGCCTGCCTCAATAGACCCTGGCTCTGGATATTGACTCCTAGTAGTCAATAAGAGAATTATAAAATAAAATTAAATTAGAAACCAAAGCGCCAAAAGAGGCTGGGTCTGAACTATTGGACTAAAATCAGTATGACTTTGGATACAAAATAAAATTACACTTTATTTTCTTACATACATGGATCCATGTTACAGACAAACAGTTAAAAATGTGCATAAAAACAATTAGCTCGTTGGTATCTAACCCCACAGCGCCTGAGGATTATATATCCTGCCGCCTCCTCCAGTTGCTGGAGGAGATGCGGAGAGGAAGGTACCCTTACCCATATATGGTGGTCATGTCCTTACTTAAACTCCTTCTGGAACCAAATAGAAAGACACATTGCCAGGGTTCTAGGTGTTAACATCAAACTTTCTCCATCTATCATACTTCTTAACCTCACCCCTAAACTTGCCTGTGTATACCGCAAGAAGCTACTCCTTCTAATGCTTTCCTGTGCTAAACGACTAATCCCCCGAAAATGGAAAACATGTGAAGTACCCACCATTGCCCAATGGAAACTCGAAGTTAACCACATTCTTACACTAGAAAAGATGCATTACTGTTATATAGGTAAACTGGACATGATATCTAACATTCAATTCATATGGGATCAGGGATCTTGCGACCACACTGAAAATACTTTTCCGACATCCTCTATATGAAGCTATAAACATTATACTTCACTTTCTCCCTGGGACCGTAAAGACACATAGACATAAAACGTCCCCCCGCACCCCTGTTGACCGGACCAGACGGGACGCTACCCCACCCTTATTTTCACCCCCATTCCACCTTCTATACTTCACCATCCTAATCTTCTACCCACCCTTCTAACTATACTGAACCCTTTGGCCCCTCACATTGCCATGTTATGACTCATTATCAAACTTAATTTTCAACTCTGATTAATCTTGAAAATAATTATGGAAATTTGGTTACTGGTTACTGATGATGACGATGTATATAGAGAACTGCTGTTTTATTGTTGCAAAGTGAATGAAACTATAGCACTTGTTCTATTTTCACTGTACCAATTTTCAATAAAAATCATTTAAACAAAAAAAAAAAATGTGCATAAAAACAATATAAAATTCACAGTCCAAATCATCTTGCGGGTAACTAGTTTAGACCGATATGTACTGGTGTCCCAGTAGCCCTATATACGAGTTTTGTTAGCCTTTCCTTGACTATAGACAGTGATAGTGAATAGTATAGTGTTAACTTGCGTACTGATACGTGTTCAAAGATGTCTATCAGTAAGTGCAAAAATGGTACGAATAATAAAAGTTGTACAAATGGTGTAAATTCCTATATACGAAATTCAATTTGGAATCAATGTGAAACTAAATGCTACACTCCAATAAAACTCCTTTCAAGTGGTGAATTGTAAAAAGTTAAAAATACAAAATAAAAAATACAAATACAAAAAATAGTTCCGGTGAAAAAATCCTTAATAGAAACTAACTTAAACCAAAACAAATATAAATTACAGCATAAACTCTAGCTGGGTAAACAAAACAAGTGTGATTAATCAAAAAGCAAATGTGTGATTGACACTAGTTTCAAAGTCCTCCAAAAGACAGTGTTATCATCCAATTTGTAGTGTTAAATCAAAACAGTCCAAAAAAATGTGTTGCAAACAAAAAATCAGTGGCCACTGTTAAAAACAAAACAGAACATGCAGATAGTACTCTTAATGATTTTCTATGAAGAAAAAGTGCCTGCATCCATAGCAGGACCGGAGGGTGATAAGGGTATATCAAGGTCTCCTCAGATGCCCGACAGTCCCAAATAATACCTAAAGTGAAAAATAAACACACAATCGTTCAGAGCGTAATACTCAAGTATAATATATGAAAATAGACTCAACAGTCGACGCGTTTCGGTCTATGCTAGACCTTTTTCAAGACCCCGAGTCATCTGGTATTAACCCTCGATATCAGGGTTATACTGTTACAGCAATTTTTGCATTTATTCAGAATTTGCTCTGAGGACTCAGTATTCAAAAAACAAGCAAAAGATATGGCGACTCGTTTCCATGAGAGAGGCTATTCTAAAAGGAGTGTTACAGGAGCCCTTTTTAGAGCATCTCAACAACAAAGAAAAGATCTTCTGTACCAAACTAAAAGAAAGGATAATGAGGGGACAAAAATTAGATTCATCACAGTTGTGCAGTTGTGCTGTTTGTTCTTAGACTTTTAGAAACTTCTCATTGTGAAGTATCTACTTTCGTTTTGCTGGATTTCATATTCATTTTTCTAGCACCTGTCCAATATTATATATATTTACATATAAAATTCAAAAGTGAGCTACCCATACATTTTACATTTTCAAGTATAAATTATGTTTTCTTTCCAATGGCATGGAGCGTCCATGAATCCATTCAATTAATAGTGGGAACCAATACCAAAGCTAGAGTCCACAGAATGGAAGGGAGGGATACACAGGTGAACCTAAACAGAAGGCACCACTGTTTGAAGAACTTTCCTCCCAAAATAAGCCTCAGCTAAGGAAAAACATCATATTTGGAAAAAGTATCCAATGATGACCAAGTGGCCGCCTTGCAAATCTGTTCCATTGAAGCATCATTTTTAAAGGCCCAAGAGGAGGCGACAGCCCTAGTGGACTGAACTGTAATTTTCCCTGAATGCTGCTGTCCAGCTGTCTCATAAGCCAATCGAATAACACTTCTCAACCAGAAGGAGAGAGTAGAAGAAGTGGCCTTCTGACCCCACCGTGGCCTTCTGACCCCAGAAAAGACAAAAAAAAGAGCAGAAGATTGACGAAAATCTTCCGTAACCTGTACATAGAACTTCAAAGCACGCAAAACATCCAGATTGTGCAACAATCGCTCATTCCTAGAGAAAGGATTTGGACAAAAAGAAGGAACAACAATTTCTTGGTTAATATTGCGTTCCGAAACCACCTTAGATAGGAATCCTAATTTTGTACGGAGAACCGCCTTATCCGCATTAAGAATAAGATAAGGAGAATCACACTGTAGAGCCATAAGTTCCCGAAACTCTATGGGCAGAAGAAATTGCCAGCAGAAACAAAAACCTTCAAGGACAATAACTTAATATCAACAGAATACATATGCTCAAATGGAGCCTGCCGCAGAACTTTAAGAACTAGATTAAGACTCCAAGGAGAAGCAATTGACCTAAACACAGGCCTGATTCTAACCAATGCCTTGACAAAAGATTGAACATCTGGCAAAATTGCCAGATGCTTCTCCAGAAGAATCGACAGAGCGGAAATCTAACCGATAAACCCTTCTCCAGGCCTTCCTGAAGAAAGGACAGAATACGGTAAATTCTCATCTGACTCCAAGAAAAACCCCTAGATCCGCACTAATGAAGGTATTTACACCATATCTTATAATAAATCTTGCAAGTAACAGACTTACAAGCCTGAATCATTGTCTCAATAACCTTCACAGGAAAACCTCGTCTGGACAAGACTAAGCATTCAATCTCCAAGCAGTCAGCTTCAGAGTGACTAATTTCGGATAGAGGAAGGGACCCTGAAGAAGAGGATCACTCCTCAGAGCCAATTTCCACAGGGGAAATGACAAAATCTTCACTAGGTCCGCAAACCAAGTTCTGTGAGGCCACACTGGAGCTATTAGAATCACCAAAGCCTGCTCCTGTTTGATACAAGCTATTACCCAAGGAAGGAGGGCAACTGGAGCAAACAGATAAATTAGACTGAAATCCCATGGCACTGCCAGGGCGACTACAAGAACTGCTTGAGGATCTCTTGAACTTGCTCCGTATTTTGGAAGCTTGGCTTTTAGACAAGATGCCATCAGATTCAACTCTGGAACTCCCCATTTGAGGGTTAACATGAGAAAACCTCTGGATGGAGAGCCCTTTCCCCTGGATGAAACGTCTGCCTGCTTAGATAATCCCCTTCCCAGGTGTCCACCCCTGGGATATGAATGGCAGAGAGATGACAATTGTGAGACTCTGCTCACTGAAGAATGTGCAGAGAAAAAAGTTTGTCAGGAGCACCAGAAAGTGAGTTAAAAATTAAACTTTATTTAAACAAAGGGTTAAAGTTACCCCAGGGTAAGAGACAAAAAAAACAAATTGAAAAACAGTTGACAAAAAGGCTGACCGGTTTCGGCGTCTGCCTTAATCCTAGCCTGCTTAAAAACTGACTGTTTGTTACCAGTTTAAAAACCCACCTCTGTAATTCAATTGGTTGTGATATTCACACCTCTTTCTTAATCAACTAATGTTGTTGTTCTGAGATTTTTATCACCCGTGTTGTCTGATAAATATTATCTAGGCTATTTTTATCAAAAAGCGAATTATTTGAAGATATTAAATCACTCCGTTTAGTTAATATCTGTGTTATATTTTGAGTACCAATGTAAAAAAGCCTAGATCTCTGCCTAATATTTATAAAAAGTGATATACATGGACCAGTGACGGTGTTTGCGCACTTTTATTGCTACAACACTGGCCGCACTTCACCTTCCAATTTGTTACAAATTAGCCATGGCCGAGTTGGCCCCACCTCTCTCTAGAGGAGTGTTCGCTAACATTTTACTGCAACCGCACTGATCTGCTGTACAGACCCTTCTGTCAGTGCTGGCTGTTTTGTTTACATGTAGGCGATCCTCCTTTTGCCTGCTCAATATGCATCCGTCACCCAGTCAGCATCTACCCATGATAACATAGGTGCTCATGAAGGATTAAATTAGCTGGCATTGATCTCAGTCTAATATTTGAAAGTATGAATTTTGAGACCTAGTGCAGCGTATATACAGATTGTAGCTGTATCTCTAGCTTCCCCTAACTTACTGCAAATTAGCTGTGTCCATTTTGGCACACCCCTCACTATGGGAGTAATCGCTGTTATCTATTTCAACCGCAATAATATGCGGTTGTTGTAAGGTCCCTTTTTTCTCAGTGCTGGCTGAATTGTTTGTATATGACCTGACGTAGGGTTTCCTCCCCCCGCCTACTTGTTATGCATACTTCACCCTGTCAGCAACCCATGATCAGGATTCACTCTATCCACTGTATATGCCTATGAATCAACAAGCCTAACTCAATGATATCATGCACTGTTTACTAAATTCCCTAGTACTGTCTTCGCTATTTGGCTATTAATCAAGGGAGTAATGTATATTTCCAAACTCTCTTTAAATTGTTAGTGGCTAAAATAGTGGGGATATATGGCTAAAGATAGCTCCAGCCATAAAGAGCTCTATTGTATAGTTGTATAGTTGCATTTTTATGGGAATTATACCATTTAAGATGGAACTGGCCTGGGAAGGAAGAAAAAGGTGGAAAGAAGAAAACCAAAAAAAAAGGGGGTGGGGGTGGGGTGCTGAGGGGGGGGGGGAGGAAGGGGATGGGGGGGAAGATGGGGGGGGGGTTGTGGTGTTAGTGTGGAAAAGATAATTACCAAAAGTTGATTAGATCAAATTCCGAATTTAGACCTTCTGGAACTCTGGTTTTTAACCGGAAGATCCAGAAGGCCTCCCTTTCACCCAATTTACGGGTTCTATCTTCCCCTCTACTTTGTATGGGGACTCTCTCAATGATGGTCCATGTGAAAAATCTTGGGTCTTTTTGGTGTACATCTGAGAAATGGTTAATTAAGGGTGTTGTAAGTATACCTGCCCTTATATCTGCCAGGTGCTCCTTTATTCTGACTCTTGCCTCCCTGGTCGTTAGACCCACATACTGGAGGGCACAGTGAGTGCACGAGATTAGATATACTACAAAATTTGATTGTCAGTTCAAGCAAAGGCTCTTCTGAAAGCTTTCTCTAGTGACAAGAGACACAAATGTGTCCCCTACAGTCACTCACATGCCTTACAAGAGAGATGATTGCATCTAAAGATACCATTTAGTCTAAGCCAAGCTGAGCCACTTATTTCCTCTTGTTTCAATTTGGTAGGGGCTATTATATTACCTATTGTTCTGTTCCTCTTGTACGTGAATCTTATACCTTCCATTACTGTTTCTTTTAATGCATCATCAGGGACCTTACAACAACCGCATATTATTGCGGTTGAAATAGATAACAGCAATCACTCCCATAGTGAGGGGTGGGGCCAAAATGGCCACAGCTAATTTGCAGTAAGTTAGGGGAAGCTAGAGATACAGCTACAATCTGTATATACGCTGCACTAGGTCTCTACATTCATACTTTCAAATATTAGACTGAGATCAATGCCAGCTAATTTAATCCTTCATGAGCACCTATGTTATCATGGGTAGTGTCATGAGATGCAGGACATATCCAGGACACAGCAATGATGGTACAACTCTTTTTTATTACAGAGCATAGCAATACACATCTAGTCAGGTTGATTGTACTAACTAACTGCGACACAGACTACCGGACCTAAGCCCCCCCCAAACTAGTGACATCACATCCTGCTCTCATCACATCTTCCCCTTTTTCAAAGGCGAAGCATACATTTGAATATAACAAATAACAAGGTATACGAACATAGTATACAACAACATTTTTTTGAACAATATATAAACAAATAGGTTCAGAAAATATAAACACATAAATTACATCCTGACTTGGACATCGGGGTAGACTGCCCTGGTCCACAGTGACCATGGGATTATTCTGCCCATACTTCCGGTCACTGTTCTAGCTAAAGTCAGTCCCTATATTGGGCCGGAAGTTTCACCACTCTTCCGCTTGATGTAACTTTGCATGAACTGTCCTCTGATACAGAAGATGGTGAACAAGAGTCCGCTGGAGGCAAAGATATATCCCCGTTGTGGTCTTGCTGAGGGGAAGGCACCTCTGTTAGAACAGGGGATCCCACCGGCGGTGGTACTGAGGCATCCAGTTCCAGACTCTCAGGTACAGGCTGAAGATGTCTTTGGTTATGGCGTGTAACCGTCCCTCCCTCAGTAAGGACTGTATAAGACCTTGGTTCTTGAGAGCGGCCAACTACCGTAGCAGGCGTCTTCCATTTCTTCTCATCATCCAGTTTAATTCTGACACTTTGGCCCGCTTTCAGTTCCTGTAAGGGCCTGACAGAATGTCTCCTGTCGTAGAAGAAACGATAACCCTTTTTGGCCTCTTCATCCCTCCTAAGGACTTCGTCCCGAGGAACAGGGCCAGGCGGCTTGAAGACACCCACTGAGGGTAAAGTGGTGCGAATCTGGCGTCCTAGCATCAGCTGTGCCGGGCTAAACCCGGTGGCTTGAATGGGCATCGCCCTGTATGACAAGAGGGCTAGGTACGGCTCAGATTTCTTTAGAATGAATTTTGTTGTTTGAATTGCCCTTTCAGCCATTCCGTTGGCCTGCGGATAATGTGGACTTGACGTGGAATGTACAAAATCATATTCCCTGCTGAAAGCACTGAACTCTGTAGAAGTGAACTGCATACCATTATCACTCACCAGCTCCATTGGAATGCCCCAGCGGGCGAACAAGCTCTTCAGGCGAATGATAACGGCCTGACTTGTGATATCATTCAGGGGTGCAATTTCCAAATACCTGGAATAGTAGTCGATCACAACAAGGAACTTTTTCCCATGCAGTTCACACAAATCAGCAGCTATTTTCTGCCACGGCCCCGCAGGCAAGCGGAGTAGAAATCAAGGGCTCCCTTCTCTGAGTAGGCCGGCATTCCCGGCAAAAGGCACATTTAGACACGTGATTTGCAATGTTGTAGCTGATCCCAGGCCACCACACAGCTGTAGCTGCCCTTTCTCTGCACTTTGTGATGCCTAAGTGGCCATCATGAATCCTGTTTAACATCTCCTTCCTCATGCTGACAGGAATAATGAGGCGGTCTTGAAACAACACCAACCCCTCCAGCTCCGTGAGCTGCGACCTCTCTGGCTGGTAAGCACTTAAAGACATCCAGGCTGCCCGGCTCTCGGGCCAGCCTTCTTTTATGCACTTTATAACCTCTTGCAGATCTATGTCCAAATATGTCTCTTTCTTTATCTCTTCCAGTTTCCTTGAAGAAATGGACTTAGAGGCCAGAACTGAATCAACATACACTTTCACATCAGATTCTGTGGAGGATTCTTCAGCAGCAGCCAGCGGGAGCCTGGATAGTGTATCCGCCACAACCAGTTGTTTCCCCGGCACATGCACTGCCTGAACATTGAACCTGAGCAGTCTCATTAAAAGTCTCTGGCATCTCAAGGGTGTTTTGTCAATGTCATAAGAGTTGATTAGAGGGACTAGCGGTTTGTGGTCAGTTTCCAGACTAAGGCCTAGATTTAGAGTTCGGCGGTAGCCGTCAAAACCAGCGTTAGAGGCTCCTAACGCTGGTTTTGGCCGCCCGCTGGTATTTGGAGTCAGTGATTAAAGGGTCTAACGCTCACTTTACAGCCGCGACTTTTCCATACCGCAGATCCCCCTACACCATTTGCGTAGCCTATC
The DNA here is from genome assembly GCF_027579735.1 of Bombina bombina. NCBI lineage: Eukaryota > Metazoa > Chordata > Amphibia > Anura > Bombinatoridae > Bombina > Bombina bombina. The sequence goes on from NC_069499.1 coordinate 674,218,987, forward strand.
TTTTCAATGGGATCTTTCTAACGCTGGTATTTAGAGTCGTTTCTGCAGTGAGCGTTAGAGCTCTAACGACAAGATTCCAGCCGCCTGAAAATAGCAGGAGTTAAGAGCTTTCTGGCTAACGCCGGTTTATAAAGCTCTTAACTACTGTACCCTAAAGTACACTAACACCCATAAACTACCTATGTACCCCTAAACCGAGGTCCCCCCACATCGCCGCCACTCGATTAAAAATTTTAACCCCTAATCTTCCGACCGCCACCTACGTTATACTTATGTACCCCTAATCTGCTGCCCCTAACCCCGCCGACCCCTATATTACATTTATTAACCCCTAATCTGCCCCCCACAACATCGCCGCCAGCTACTTAAAATAATTAACCCCTAATCTTCCGACCGCAAAGCGCCGCCACCTACGTTATCCCTATGTACCCCTAATCTGCTACCCCTAACACCGCCGACCCCTATATTATATTTATTATCCCCTAATCTGCCCCCCTCAACGTCGCCGACACCTGCCTACACTTATTAACCCCTAATCTGCCGAGCGGACCGCACCGCTACTATAATAAAGTTATTAACCCCTAACCCGCCTCACTAACCCTATCATAAATAGTATTAACCCCTAATCTGCCCTCCCTAACATCGCCGACACCTACCTTCAATTATTAACCCCTAATCTTCCGATCGGAGCTCACCGCTATTCTAATAAATGTATTAACCCCTAAAGCTAAGTCTAACCCTAACACTAACACCCCCCTAACTTAAATATAATTTTTATCTAACGAAATAAATTAACTCTTATTAAATAAATTATTCCTATTTAAAGCTAAATACTTACCTGTAAAATAAATCCTAATATAGCTACAATATAAATTATAATTATATTATAGCTATTTTAGGATTAATATTTATTTTACAGGCAACTTGGTATTTATTTTAACCAGGTACAATAGCTATTAAATAGTTAAGAACTATTTAATAGTTACCTAGTTAAAATAATAACAAATTTACCTGTAAAATAAATCCTAACCTAAGATATAATTAAACCTAACACTACCCTATCAATAAAATAATTAAATAAACTACCTACAATTACCTACAATTAACCTAACACTACACTATCAATAAATAAATTAAACACAATTGCTACAAATAAATACAATTAAATAAACTAGCTAAAGTACAAAAAATAAAAAAGAACTAAGTTACAGAAAATAAAAAAATATTTACAAACATAAGAAAAATATTACAACAATTTTAAACTAATTACACCTACTCTAAGCCCCCTAATAAAATAACAAAGCCCCCCAAAATAATAAATTCCCTACCCTATTCTAAATTAAAAAAGTTACAAGCTCTTTTACCTTACCAGCCCTGAACAGGGCCCTTTGCGGGGCATGCCCCAAGAAGTTCAGCTCTTTTGCCTGTAAAAGAAAACATACAATACCCCCCCCCCCAACATTACAACCCACCACCCACATACCCCTAATCTAACCCAAACCACCCTTAAATAAACCTAACACTAAGCCCCTGAAGATCTTCCTACCTTGTCTTCACCATACCAGGTTCACCGATCCGTCCTGGCTCCGATATCTTCATCCAACCCAAGCGGGGGCTAGACATCCACTGAAGAAGTCCAGAAGAGGGTCCAAAGTCTTCCTCCTATCCGGCAAGAAGAGGACATCCGGACCGGCAAACATCTTCTCCAAGCGGCATCTTCTATCTTCTTCCATCCGGTGCGGAGCGGGTCCATCTTGAAGCAGGCGACGCGGATCCATCCTCTTCTTCCGATGTCTCCCGACGAATGACGGTTCCTTTAAGGGACGTCATCCAAGATGGCGTCCCTCGAATTCCGATTGGCTGATAGGATTCTATCAGCCAATCGGAATTAAGGTAGGAATTTTCTGATTGGCTGATGGAATCAGCCAATCAGAATCTAGTTCAATCCGATTGGCCGATCCAATCAGCCAATCAGATTGAGCTCGCATTCTATTGGCTGATCGGAACAGCCAATAGAATGGGAGCTCAATCTGATTGGCTGATTGGATCGGCCAATCGGATTGAACTAGATTCTGATTGGCTGATTCCATCAGCCAATCAGAAAATTCCTACCTTAATTCCGATTGGCTGATAGAATCCTATCAGCCAATCGGAATTCGAGGGACGCCATCTTGGATGACGTCCCTTAAAGGAACCGTCATTCGCCGGGAGACATCGGAAGAAGAGGATGGATCCGCGTCGCCTGCTTCAAGATGGACCCGCTCCGCACCGGATGGAAGAAGATAGAAGATGCCGCTTGGAGAAGATGTTTGCCGGTCCGGATGTCCTCTTCTTGCCGGATAGGAGGAAGACTTTGGACCCTCTTCTGGACTTCTTCAGTGGATGTCTAGCCCCCGCTTGGGTTGGATGAAGATATCGGAGCCAGGACGGATCGGTGAACCTGGTATGGTGAAGACAAGGTAGGAAGATCTTCAGGGGCTTAGTGTTAGGTTTATTTAAGGGTGGTTTGGGTTAGATTAGGGGTATGTGGGTGGTGGGTTGTAATGTTGGGGGGGGGGGGTATTGTATGTTTTCTTTTACAGGCAAAAGAGCTGAACTTCTTGGGGCATGCCCCGCAAAGGGCCCTGTTCAGGGCTGGTAAGGTAAAAGAGCTTGTAACTTTTTTAATTTAGAATAGGGTAGGGAATTTATTATTTTGGGGGGCTTTGTTATTTTATTAGGGGGCTTAGAGTAGGTGTAATTAGTTTAAAATTGTTGTAATATTTTTCTTATGTTTGTAAATATTTTTTTATTTTCTGTAACTTAGTTCTTTTTTATTTTTTGTACTTTAGCTAGTTTATTTAATTGTATTTATTTGTAGCAATTGTGTTTAATTTATTTATTGATAGTGTAGTGTTAGGTTAATTGTAGGTAATTGTAGGTAGTTTATTTAATTATTTTATTGATAGGGTAGTGTTAGGTTTAATTATATCTTAGGTTAGGATTTATTTTACAGGTAAATTTGTTATTATTTTAACTAGGTAACTATTAAATAGTTCTTAACTATTTAATAGCTATTGTACCTGGTTAAAATAAATACCAAGTTGCCTGTAAAATAAATATTAATCCTAAAATAGCTATAATATAATTATAATTTATATTGTAGCTATATTAGGATTTATTTTACAGGTAAGTATTTAGCTTTAAATAGGAATAATTTATTTAATAAGAGTTAATTTATTTTGTTAGATAAAAATTATATTTAAGTTAGGGGGGTGTTAGTGTTAGGGTTAGACTTAGCTTTAGGGGTTAATACATTTATTAGAATAGCGGTGAGCTCCGATCGGAAGATTAGGGGTTAATAATTGAAGGTAGGTGTCGGCGATGTTAGGGAGGGCAGATTAGGGGTTAATACTATTTATGATAGGGTTAGTGAGACGGATTAGGGGTTAATAACTTTATTATAGTAGCGCTCAGGTCCGCTCGGCAGATTAGGGGTTAATAAGTGTAGGCAGGTGTCGGCGACGTTGTGGGGGGCAGATTAGGGGTTAATAAATATAACATAGGGGTCGGCGATGTTAGGGCAGCAGATTAGGGGTACATAGGGATAACGTAGGTTGCGGCGGTTTACGGAGCGGAAGATTAGGGGTTAAAACTGTAATGCAGGGGTCAGCGATAGCGGGGGCGGCAGATTAGGGGTTAATAAGTGTAAGGTTAGGGGTGTTTAGACTCGGGGTACATGTTAGAGTGTTAGGTGCAGACGTAGGAAGTGTTTCCCCATAGGAAACAATGGGGCTGCGTTAGGAGCTGAACGCTGCTTTTTTGCAGGTGTTAGGTTTTTTTTCAGCTCAAACAGCCCCATTGTTTCCTATGGGAGAATCGTGCACGAGCACGTTTTTGAGGCCGGCCGCGTCCGTAAGCAACTCTGGTATCGAGAGTTGCATTTGCGGTAAAAATGCCCTACGCTCCTTTTTTGGAGCCTAACTCAGCATTTGTTTTAACTCTCGATACCAGAGTTAAATTTATGGTGCGGCCAGAAAAAAGCCCGCGGAGCGTTAACAGCCCTTTTACCGCCGAACTCTAAATCTAGGCCTAAATTTCTCCAAACCCACTAGATAACGCTGAAAGCGCTCACATGCCCAAACTGCAGCCAGGCACTCTTTCTCAATTTGAGCGTATTTTGACTCCGCAGCCGACAGTGTGCGGGAACAGTAGGCGATGGGCTGTAGTTTATTTTCATTTAACTGCAGGAGTGCAGCCCCCAACCCATAACTGCTTGCATCGGCACTAACAACAGTCTTTTTTGAAGGGTCGTAGGACCCCAGCACTGGGGCAGACCCCAGCAGGGACTTGGCAAAGCTTTTTCTTGTGAAGGTCCCCAGACCCAGGCAACGTCTTTCTTAAGCAACTCTGTGATAGGGTGTAAAACTGTTGATAAATCTGGAAGAAACTTGCCCACGTAATTTACAAGGCCCAATATCTGTCTCAGCTCATGTACATCAGAAGGTCTTTTCATCTGTTCAATAGCACAAATTTTCTCGGGGTCTGGCTTGATGCCATCCCCATTGATGATATGCCCAAAGTAACATAATTCAGTTTTCCTAAAATGACATTTTTCTTTATTCAGCTTCAGCCCAGACTCTTTGATAGCCTGTAGCACACAACTTAAGCGCTGATCATGCTCCTCCACTGTAGACCCATACACTAGAATGTCGTCCATGACGACCGCTGTGCCCACGTGGTCACTCAGGAGAGAACTCATTTCCCTTTGAAAGATTTCAGGAGCGGAGGATATCCCAAAGGGGAGTCTGCAGAAGCAGAACCGACCTACCGGTGTGATAAAGGTAGTCAGTTTGCGGCACTTTGGATCTAGGGGGATCTGCCAAAAGCCACTAGAAGCCTCTAATGTGGAAAAGAACTTTGCCCCAGCCAACTTTGGAGCTATATATTCCAATGTCGGCAGCACAAATCTCTCTCTCTTCACTGCCTCATTCAACCTTTTCAGGTCCACACAGATGCGCACCTTTCCGTTTTTCTTTGCAACTGGAACAATGGGGGCACACCAATCAGTCGCTTCAACAACCTCTTCAATAACCCCCATAGACTTCATGCGCATAAGCTCTTTCTCCACTTGAGGCATGAGCGGGAACGGAATTCTACGGGGAGTAGAAATACTGTATGGGACTGCGGCACTTTTAAGTGCTATACGGACTGGTTTGCAATTTAGTAGGCCCAACTCGCCAAACATATCTTCGGAAATCTCATTCACTCTGGTCACGAGGCCCAAGTCACAGGCTGCTTTTCTGCTCAATAAATTGTTAACACACAGGCCTCGAATCACATGCACCCACATGGTGAACTTTCTTTGCTTGTACTCACAGCTGGCAAGAAATTTCCCCACACAATCAATGCGGCCACCAGGACTATGGACATTTGTAGTAACCTTCGCCAGCTGGGGCTGTCGAGGCAGTTTCATAAATTCAGCAAAAGACATTACAGTGATATCTGCTCCCGTGTCAATCTTAAAATCAACTTTGGCTCCCATTACAGTAAAAGTAACTTTCCAATCTTCCTCTGAGCTTGGCCGTTCCACAACGGACCCCACAAAAGACACTTCCTGACCCTCCTGGTCACTGTCCACCTGCATCTCCTTAATGTATTCAGTTTTACACACCACTTCAAAATGGCCCATTCTGTTACATTTTCTGCATCTTTTATCTCTGGCCGGGCATATAACACTCTGATCATGGGCACGGTAGCACCGTGTGCATCGGGTATGTTGCGCCCATCCACTTCTAGGCCTTTCCATTACTTTAGATCTACCGCTCACACTGTGCCTTTCACTAGCAGTTTTCCTGGACTGTTGCACTTCATCCACAATACTCTCAGACCTCAGATCAGCACTCTGCTTTTTCACCAGTTCACTCTGGCGGGCCATCCTAATAGCCCCATCTAATGTTAAATCAGGCTCTAACTGCAGCTTCAGTGAGACTTCAGCATCTGCAATTCCAATAACTATTCTGTCTCTGATTTGCTCTTCTTTAGCAACACCAAACTCACAGAATTCAGCCAGTTCTTACAGGCTGCGCACAAATGACTCCACAGATTCTCCCACACGCTGATTACGTTTGTGAAAACAAGCTCTCTCATGAATCACATTTCTTTTGGGCACAAAGTGGGCACTGAGTTTATCCATAACTATATCAAAGTTAAATTCTTCCCCTTCTTGGAAAGTAAAAGCATTAAACACTGGCTCCACATCTTTCCCCATAGAGTATAAAAGAGAATTAACTTGTACTTCACCACTCTCCTTGTTCAGTTTGGAAGAAATCCTGAAGCGCTGAAACCGCTGACACCATGTGGGCCAAGCTGCAGGCTGAGAGAAGTCAAAAGGCTCAGGTGGGGTAAACTTTGACATTGCAATCGATCAGGAACAGAAGCGCAGGCCAGAACTTCTGACACCATGTCATGAGATGCAGGACATATGCAGGACACAGCAATGATGGTACAACTCTATTTTATTACAGAGCATAGCAATACACATCTAGTCAGGTTGATTGTACTAACTAACTGCGACACAGACTACCGGACCTAAGCCCCGCCCCCAAACTAGTGACATCACATCCTGCTCTCATCACAGGTAGATGCAGTCAGATGCTGACTGGGTGACAGATGCATATTGAGCAGGCAGAAGGAGGATTGCCTACGTCACGACTATATGTAAACAAAACAGTCAGCACTGACAGAAGGGTCTGTACAGCAGATCAGTGCGGTTGCAGTAAAATGTTAGCGAACGCTCCTCTAGAGAGAGGTGGGGCCAACTCGGCCATGGCTAATTTGTAACAAATTGGAAGGTGAAGTGCGGCCAGTGTTGTAGCAATAAAAGTGCACAAACACCGCCACTGGTCCATGTATATCACTTTTTATAAATATTAGGCAGAGATCTAGGCTTTTTTACATTGGTACTCAAAATATAACACAGATATTAACTAAACGGAGTGATTTAATATCTTCAAATAATTCGCTTTTTGATAAAAATAGCCTAGATAATATTTATCAGACAACACAGGTGTCATAACGTCAGAACAACAACATTGGTTGATTAAGAAAGAGGTGTGAATATCACAACCAATTGAATTACAGAGGTGGGTTTTTAAACTGGTAACAAACAGTCAGTTTTTAAGCAGGCTAGGATTGAGGCAGACGCCGAAACCGGTCAGCCTTTTTGTAAACTGTTTTTCAATTTGTTTTTTTTTGTCTCTTACCCTGGGGTAACTTTAACCCTTTGTTTAAATAAAGTTTAATTTTTAACTCACTTTCTGGTGCTCCTGACAACCTTTTTTCTCTGAATATTTGCAAGTAGTGGCCATAGTGAGCACAGAGAGAGAGTTCAATTTTTGCACCTTTGCTGCGGAGGTAAATTTTCCATACCACTCTGCTTGGGCAGTTTTATACCACCAAGAGGTACCTGCCAGCCATCTGCCAACCAGGTGGAGGAAGAGAAAGTACAGGTGGAGAAACTAACTCTACGGGCATATCACATCAAGGAGAGAGCAAGAGGACTGCACCTAGCAACAGGAGCGTGGTGAGTCACTTTGGATTATAAAGTACTGTCTCAGTAATATTTGATGTGATGGTTCCTCTATTTTGAAACAATAGGGGCTTGTTGTGGGGGTCAACTTCTCCTTATCTGTTTCCAATGGTAACTGCTATAGCGTTTAAGCAGTATGTGGACAAGTGACTTGTTTCAATATTAAAAGTGTAGTGTGCATACATCCAACTCTATTTTGTTCCCCCATCACCCTGACTGTATTAAGCATTTGCTTGAGCTGTGGCCGAGCTCAGGGTGTTTTGCACAGAAATATTATTGTATGGTACTACACAGCTTAAGGTATGCAGGGTGAGAGCACTATTATCAGGACACCTGTGTTATTTTCCCTGCGATCAGCTAAAGATAGGGAAGCAGCAGCTTGGGACTGTAACCAAATTTTCTCTCTCAACAAAACAAACTACAGCTTGATCAATTTATTTGAAGAGGTGGAATTCCTCCTCATTAAAGAGGACCAATTAAAGTGGGATGTTAATACATTGAATAAATATTTGGAGCTAGGCCTGGTACCTAGAGGTTTGAGATTGAACAAATTCCCGACCTTTATCACAGATGACAAGTCGTTCATGGAGAAATGGAATGACCATTTAATGCAATGCTCTTTCAAATTAATTAAATTGATCTGTGATTTCAAGCAGAAAGCTATTGAGGATCTTGGTATTAAAATCAATGAATTACAAGATGAGCTCAATAAGAGAAGTGAAGAACCAAGTTTCTTGAAATTTGATGCCACTCTACAAAAAGTATTGGCAGAGGCCAAGTCTGTGTTACTTGAAACAAAACGTACAAAATACCTGAGAGATCTACAAGATTATAATTTGAATAGAGTTTACGTTTGGAACAGGAGAGATCGGTTTGCCTTAAGAAAGGAACAAAACAAACAGGTTTCCCATTTCAATAGATGGAGGAGGGGCAATAGATCCAAGAACAACCGTGACAGACGAGTGAATTTCCAGGAAAACGAAGGAGAGTCTTGGGACGAGGGCTCCTCCTCTGGAGGAGAAGATCAGACAATACAAGTACCTGTGGTGAGGCCAAAAGAAGGGCCCAATCGACTACCATCGATCCTGAAGCACAAGGGACCAAACTCTGCTCCAACTACTTCACACTACAGGGAGGAACCTGCCCAAATGAGTGCAACCCAGGAGCACCCAGGAGAATCAGAAAGATCCCAACTTGAACAGGTTTTTCAAGTACCCCCAAGAGCATCAGAAGGGGGGGGAAGAGACAGTCAAGATCATTATCAACATCCAAGAGAGCAGAGAAGATACCCCCAAAGGAGAGGACGGATGAGGGGCAACTACAGGGACTAAATGTTATTAATTTGTCAAGTAATGAGTTGAATAAATTTGAATTAGAGGTTCTCAGTTTAGGTTTAACTTTTGTACCAACTGTGGATTTCAATTTATTCAAGACTTTATTGGACGTCAACAAAATGATACGCAACCTGACCCTGAGAAAGCACTTCAAGACCGAAGTGGGAGATTACTGTGAACCAAATGAGAGTCCAGGATCCGTTGAGAGTACACAGGCACAGGTAGATTCTAGTATAGCGATGGATTTCCAAGAGCTCTGTGATGTTAGGGTTCTGGAGTCACTCCAAGGGGATGTTGAAAACAGGGATTGCAGGGGCTGTAATACCCCAACATTAAAGATTAAATCCTCCTTCTATCCCATACAAAGCAGGGGCCCCCTTTTGGAGAAATTCCAGAAACGGGTGGAGAGTGACTTAGTCAAGCTCCACTATATCACACAGAGGGGACAGGAATCTAATATTACAAGAAAGCAAAAGACAGCCTTAAAAAATTTGAGAAATAACAAGAATATAGTAGTGAGGTCAGCAGATAAGGGCGGAGCCATTGTGGTTCAGGACAGGCAAAATTTTGTACGAGAAGCCTTTAGGCAACTGAGAATGGAGTCACACTATGAGAAACTACGGCAGGATCCAACCAGGTTGTTCCAGCGTCAATCGGCCTCCCTTGTGGACGACGGGGTGGAGTTAGGTTATATTAACCAGGAAACAAAAACATATTTACTAGTGCAAAATCCAGTTATACCTGTGTTTAACCACTTACCGAAAGTACACAAGTCCATCGAAAATGTCCAAGGGAGGCCAATTGTGAGTGGAATTGGCTAATTATTAGAGCACCTTTCGGAATGGCTGGACGGTATCCTGCAGCCGATTGTGAACACCCTTTGGAGTTTTCTGGCTGACACAAAACATGTCCTAAATTTACTTTCGGAAGTTACCTGGCAGAAGAATTTCAATTGGCTTACAGTAGATGTTAAGTCCCTTTATTCCACAATACCCCATGAGAAAGGACTTGAGGCATTGGAATTCTTTCTCTCTAGGGAGTTCTCAGGGGAACAGGAGTTTATCAAATATATTCTGAGGGTAACCAGTTTTCTCCTGACCCACAACTATTTCTTGTTTGAGGGGGAATTCTTTCTCCAGAGGCGTGGGACGGCAATGGGGGCAAAATTTGCCCCCTCCTATGCCAACCTATTTATGGGTTGGTGGGAGCTCTCCCACGTCTTTGGAGAGCGAAACTCCTACAGACGGGAGATAGTGTGGTAGAGGCGTTTTATTGACGATCTCCTTTTCATTTGGAAAGGATCGAGAGAGGATCTTGAGAACTTCATAGAGGGACTGAATCAGAACACTGTAGGTATTAGCTTTACCTCAGACATACAGGAACACACAGTAAACTTTTTGGATATCACACTGAAGGGACATATAGGCCAGAAGATTAACACAGAAACCTATCGCAAACCCATATCAGGGAACTCCCTCCTACATGCATCAAGTTGTCACCCAAAGGGAGTATTCAGAGGTGTAGCAAGAGGTCAGTTCATCCGCTTGAAGAGAAATTGTACCAGTTACCATACATATGAGAAACAAGCAGATGAACTAGCAGATAGGTTAGTAGAGAGGGGCTACCAACGGTCAGTGGTAATCAAGGAAAGGAACATTGTCAGCAGAATCAGTAGAGAGGAACTTCTCAAACAAACTAGAAACAAAGATAAATACATGAGCAAAGGTTAGAAGAGGCAGGAACAAATTGAAATTAAGAAAATTCAAATTACAACTGACTACTCAAAACAATATAATCAGATATGTGAGATAATTAATAACAATTATCAACTGCTTTTAGCTGATGATGCATTAAAAGAAACAGTAATGGAAGGTATAAGATTCACGTACAAGAGGAACAGAACAATAGGTAATATAATAGCCCCTACCAAATTGAAACAAGAGGAAATAAGTGGCTCAGCTTGGCTTAGACTAAATGGTACCTTAAGATGCAATCATCTCTCTTGTAAGGCATGTGAAAGAGTGACTGTAGGGGACACATTTGTGTCTCTTGTCACTGGAGAAAGCTTTCAGAAGAGCCTTTGCTTGAACTGTTGATCGAATTTTGTAGTATATATAATCTCGTGCACCCACTGTGCCCTCCAGTATGTGGGTCTAACGACCAGGGAGGCAAGAGTCAGAATAAAGAAGCACTTGGCAGATATAAGGGCAGGTATACAAAGTACAAAGTAGAGGGAAAGATAGAACCCGTAAATTGTGTGAAAGGGAGGCCTTCTGGATCTTCCGGTTAAAAACCAGAGTTCCAGAAGGTCTAAAGTCAGAATTTGATCTAATAAACTTTTGGTAATTATCTTTTCCCCACTAACACCACAACCCCCCCCCCCCCCCCATTTCCCCCCCATTCCCTTTCCCCCCTCAGCACCCCCTTCCACTCCCCCCCCCCCTTTTTTTTCTTCTTTCCCCCTTTTTCTTCCTTCCCAGGCCAGTTCCATCTTAAATGGTATAATTCCCATAAAAATGCAACTATCCAATAGAGCTCTTTATGGCTGGACCTATCTTTAGCCATATATCACCACTATGTTAGCCACTAACAATTTAAAGAGAGTTTGGAAATATACATTACTCCCTTGATTAATAGCCAAAATAGCGAAGACAGTACTAGGGAATTTAGTAAACAGTGCATGATATCATTGAGTTAGGCTTGTTGATTCATAGGCTTATACAGTGGATAGAGTGAATCCTGATCATGGGTAGACGCTGTCAGTTTCTGACAGGGTGAAGTATGCATAACAAGTAGGCGGGGGGAGGAAACCCTACGTCAGGTCATATACAAACAATTCAGCCAGCACTGAGAAAAAAAGGGACCTTACAACAAATGCATATTGTTGCGGTTGAAATAGATAACAGCGATCACTCCCATAGTGAGGGGTGGGGCCAAAATTGCCACAGCTAATTTGCCGTAAGTTAGGGGAAGATAGAGATACAGCTACAATCTGTATATATGCTGCACTAGGTCTCTACATTCATACTTTCAAATATTAGACTGAGATCAATGCCAGCTAATTTAATCCTTCATGAGCACCTATGTTATCATGGGTAGATGCGGTCAGATGCTGACTGGGTGATGGATGCATATTGAGCAGGCAGAAGGAGGATTGCCTACGTCACGACTATATGTAAACAAAACAGCCAGCACTGACAGAAGGGTCTGTACAGCAGATCAGTGCGGTTGTAGTAAAATGTTAGCAAACGCTCCTCTAGAGAGAGGTGGGGCCAACTCGGCCATGGCTAATTTGTAACAAATTGGAAGGTGAAGTGCGGCCAGTGTTGTAGCAATAAAAGTGCACAAACACCGCCACTGGTCCATGTATATCACTTTTTATAAATATTAGGCAGAGATCTAGGCTTTTTTACATTGGTACTCAAAATATAACACAGATATTAACTAAACGGAGTGATTTAATATCTTCAAATAATTCGCTTTTTGATAAAAATAGCCTAGATAATATTTATCAGACAACACAGGTGTCATAACGTCAGAACAACAACATTGGTTGATTAAGAAAGAGGTGTGAATATCACAACCAATTGAATTACAGAGGTGGGTTTTTAAACTGGTAACAAACAGTCAGTTTTTAAGCAGGCTAGGATTAAGGCAGACGCCGAAACCGGTCAGCCTTTTTGTCAACTGTTTTTCAATTAGTTTTTTTGTCTCTTACCCTGGGGTAACTTTAACCCTTTGTTTAAATAAAGTTTAATTTTTAACTCACTTTCTGGTGCTCTTGACAACCTTTTTTTCTCTGAATATTTGCAAGTAGTGGCCATAGTGAGCACAGAGAGAGAGTTCAATTTTTGCACCTTTGCTGCGGAGGTAAATTTTCCATACCACTCTGCTTGGGCAGTTTTATACCACCAAGAGGTACCTGCCAGCCACCTGCCAACCATGTGGAGGAAGAGAAAGTACAGGTGGAGAAACTAACTCTACGGGCATATCACATCAAGGAGAGAGCAAGAGGACTGCACCTAGCAACAGGAGTGTGGTGAGTCACTTTGGATTATAAAGTACTGTCTCAGTAATATTTGATGTGATGGTTCCTCTATTTTGAAACAATAGGGGCTTGTTGTGGGGGTCAACTTCCCCTTATCTGTTTCCAGTGGTAACTGCTATAGCGTTTAAGCAGTATGTGGACAAGTGACTTGTTTCAATATTAAAAGTGTAGTGTGCATACACCCAACTCTATTTTGTTCCCCCATCACCCTGACTGAAGAATGTGAGTCACCTCCTTCATAGCTAACAAGCTTCGAGTTCCTCCTTGGTGGTTGATATACGCCACCAAAGGGATGTTGTCTGATTGAAATCTGATAAACCGGACTAAACTCAGTTGAGGCCAATCTGTTAGAGCATTGAGAATTGCTCTTAATTCTAGGATATTTATAGGGAGGGCAGACTCCTCCTGAGTCCAAAGTCCCTGAGCTCTTAGGGACCTCCAAACTGCTCCCCTGCCTAATAGGCTGGCATCCGTGGTGACAATCTCCCAAGAAGGTCTTAGGAAACAGGTGCCCTAAGACAAGTGGTCCTGGGAGATCCACAAAGATAAATCCTTGCCTGAGAGTCTAAAACTATCCTCTGAGAGAGATCCAAGTGAACTCCATTCCATTGACTGAGCATACAGTACTGTAGAGGTCTCAGGTGGAAGTGAGCAAATGGAATAATGTCCACGGATGCCACCATGAGACTAATTATTCCATGCATACTGCCACTGATAGACGAACAGAGGACTGAAGAGAACAACAGGCCTCCAGAAGCTTGAATTTTCTAACCTCCGTCAAAAAAAATCTTCATTGATACTGTTTTTGATTGTCCCCAGAAAACATACCCTAGTATTTGGCATCAAGGAACTTTTCCCTAGATTCACCTTCCACCCATGAGAGCGGAGAATGATTAACAGATAATCTGTATGGGATTTTGTTTACTGAAAAGATGGCGCCTGAACCAAGATATCGTCAAGGTAAGGAGCCACCGCAATCCCCAGAGACCTGGCCACAGTCAGAAAAGCACCTAGAACCTTTGTAAAGATCCGAGGAGCAGTGACAAGGCCGAAAGGAAGGGCTACAAATTGGAAATGTTGATCAAAAAAGCAAACCTCAGGAACTTGAAATGTTCCCTGTGGATAGGTACATGAAGATAAGCATCATTTAGGTCTATGGCGGTCATAAATTGACCCTCCTGAACCAGAGGGAGAATAGAACAAATAGTCTCCATTTTGAAGGACAGAACCTTGAGAAACTTGAGGTCTAGAAAAGGTTGAAAAGTTCCCTCTACTTTTTTGGAACCACAAAAAGATTTGAATAAAATCCCTGACCCTGTTCTGCTAGAGGAACTGGGATAATTACTCCCAGAGAAGACAGATCCCTTACGCAGTTTAAGAAGGCCTCTGTCTTTACCTGGTTTACAGATAATCTTCATAATAGAAATCTGTCCCTGGGGGGACAAGATTTTAATCCTATTCTGTATCCCTGGAGACTACATCTACTGCCCAAGGATCTGAAACATCACAAATCCAAGCCTGCTGAAAGAAGGAAAGCCTGCCCCCTACCTGATCTAGAACTGGACCAAGGGCAAGGAATGAAAATTAGAAGTCTGAGGATCCTTGGGTCTATTACCCTTATCCTGTGGTAAAAAGACTCCTTTTCCACCATTAACCATGGAAATGATCTCTGCCAGACCAGGACCAAATAAAGTCTTACCCTTAAAATGTAGAGACAGAAGCTTGGATTTGGAAGTCACATCCGCAGATCAAGACTTTGACCAAAGCGCTCTGCGGGCTATTATCCCAAAACTAGAAATCTTGGCTCCCAGCCTGACAACCTGCATACTAGCATCACAGATAAAAGTATTAGCCAACTTTAGAGCCTTGATCCTATCTTGGATCTCCTCTATAGTAGTCTCCTCTGAAATTAGAACAAACAATGAGTCACAGCAATAAGAGGCTGCACCAGCAACTTTCACAATACTAGCAACTGGTTGCCACTGCAAACCCTGATGAAGAAACATTTTTCTAAAATAACCCTCCAGTTTCTTATCCATAGGGTATCTAAAAGAGGAACTCTCCTCATGAGGAATAGTAGTTCTCTTGGCTAAGGTAGATATAACGCCCTCTACTCTAGGAACAGTGTGCCAACAGATCTCGCACTGAATCAGCCACAGGAAACATCTTTAAAAACACAGGAGACAGGTTAAAAGAAACACCCGGCTTCTCACATTTCTGAGATATAATGTCAGTCATGAGATCTGGAACAGAAAAACCTCCACAGATTTAGGTTTGGCATCAAAAACTCTATTTAGTTTATTAGCCTTCTTAGGAGCCTCTGCAATTGTTTCAGAGTCATGCAAAGTAGCTAACACCTCCTTCAAAAGTAAACGGAGATGCTCCAGTTTAAATCTAAAATGAACCTCCTCAGAATTGACTGTACTAGGAATCACAGATTCCGAATCAGAGATCTCACCCTCAGAAGCTGCAGAGGAATGATCCTTGCTAGATAACTGAGAAAGACTAACCAAATCAGTCTTGGCGGAAATAGAACCCATAGAAATGTTCTTAGATTTCCTCTTCCTTTTACCAGAACTAGGTAAAGCACTTAGGGCTGCAGAAACTGCAGAAGTCAACTGCTCAGCAAAAATCTTTAGGCAAACAAACACTCCCAGAAACTGACTGAGAGGAACCACAGGGCACTGCATGTGAATCTGTCAAAGACTGGGACATGTTAGAGGAAGGCTGAGACAACCCCTGAACAGTATTATCATGAGAAAAAGAATGCTCAGATATGGAGTTCTTATCCTTAGATAATAAAACCTTATTAAGGCAAGGGGAACAAAGTTGCACAGGAGGAAAAACCTGGGCATCTGCACAATAAAGACATTTATCAAATGACAGAGAAAGCTTGGGATCAGCATCCATAGTAAAAAAAATATACTCTTCATCTTGAACTCCTACTATTCTGCACTTAATCTCTATAAGCAACTCTGCTTATCTACTCTTATCTCTAATCTTTCTTCAAACCCAAAATGTCTGTTATCCACTTTCAATACTCTTCTCCACCCACCCCCGCCTCCTAATACCATTTCTCTGTCAGCTTAAGACTTTTCCAGCCACTTCAATAACATAATCAACTCCATCAGAAACTAAATCAGCTCTCAAGATAATTCCATTCTCTCACCCCCTCAAACGCTCTCAATCAACCACAACCCACATAGCCATAAACTTAGCTCTTTCTCCCCTGTTACTGAGGAAGACATTTTGGCACTTATACTGCGCTCTCACCTCACTACCTGTCCCCTCGATCCTATCCCCTCACAGCTACTCCCCTCCCTCTCTTTTACCCTTACCCCTATACTCACACACATTTTCAACCTCTCCCTCAGCACCAGTATATTTCCCTCATCTCTGAAACATGCACTTCTTACACCTATCCTCAAAAAAACCTTCCCTTGATCCAATCTCCCCATCCAACTATTGCCCTTTTTCCCTCCTCCCTCTTGCCTCAAAGCTTCTCAAAAAACTAGTATATGCACGCCTATCCCATTTTCTTACATTAAACTCCCTCCTTGACTCACTGCAATCTGGATTTCGTCCCCATCACTCCACAGAGACAGCAATTGTTAAGGTTACCAACGACCTACTTACAGAAAAATCAAAAGGCCACTTCTCTCTGCTTATCCTCCTTGATCTGTCTGCAGCCTTTGATACTGTTGACCACCCTCTTTTTCTCAAAACCCTCCAATCCTTCGGCATCTGTGACACAGCCCTCTCGTGGCTCTCTTCCTACCTGTCAAACCGTACCTTTAGTGTGGCCTTCTCTGGGGCCTCCTCTGCCCCGTCACCACTTTCTGTCGGAGTACCGCAAGTATCTACTTCTCTGCACCAGACCTATCTCCTTCCTTGCTAACCCATATCACTAACTGTCTTTCTCTCTGTCACACTCTTCAAGGGAGCAGGTTCAAGTGTTGGGAGCTGTTGTGCAGAGGTGTCAGGTTCTGGGGTTAAAGTGGTGTTTTGTCTGCGTGAGTCTTTCCTTTTTGGCATAATTAAACTGGTACAAGGGCTTTAGAAAATAAAGGTGAAGGTTTTATTGATAGGTTAATTAGCAATGCATTGAGATGCAAACTAGATAAAAGGCAAAGTCTCTGTGTAGACAAGAATACAAAGTAACTTGGTTTAGTCTTAAGCAGGCAAAAATGTAAATAAACTGTAGACAAGAAACTTGGCAATAGCAGGCAGGATACGTAGATATGCTGTAGACCAAAACTTGGCAGTAACAGGCAGGATATGAAGAGATGCTGTAATCAGGTAAATTTATAATAACAGGCAGGATACTTGCATATGCTGTAGACTGGAACTCTGTAGTAACAGGCAGGAATGTAGATCTTTGTAAGAACAGGCAGGATACTTGCATAGGCTTAAACTGGCACTCTGTAGTAACAGGCAGGAATGCAGATCTTTGTAATAACAGGCAGGATACTTGCATATGCTGTAAACTGGAACTCTGTAGTAACAGGTAACAAGCAAGCAAAAGTACCTGAGGCAGTCCTTAGAAAATACAACAAGAGGTTCGGACAGTTTGTTAAAAACAAATTTCTTTTATTTCAATAAATTTTAAAAAAAGTTCATGGAACAAGCATGGGATAAGCAGAGTAGGCTGACACCTAAACTGGCTTATGCGTTTTGGCGGTTGCCGTAGTCATAGCCATAGGTGCTGGGTCCACTCCCCCATCTTTTAAGACACACACTAAAATTTAATTGGTTCAAAGAAATAAGTAATAAACAAAGTACGCCTACTCTGCATTTGCATAATTTGGAACTACTAGCACACTATAACAATAATTAATATGTAAATTAGAGGATATATATACAAAAGGATACAAAATAGTTATGAATATTTACAAAGATGTTGCAATATTTGGTAGACTGATATGAAATATCAGAACACAGCCAGCGAACATTTTAAAAGTAATCATTCTAATAAATTACATATAATAATTAATAATTAAATTCATCGACATGTCTTACCCTAAATCCATTAGTACACCTTTTCATATGACTGTTATTAAGGAGATATACATTTAAATTTAATAAATAAATAAATAAATACATAAATAAACTTATAAGATTTAAGTTAAAGGAACATGGATGGCAAATGAACAAATATACTTGGTAATAGCAAAATTAGAACAAAATACATATGTAGTTCATGGAATGAATACTTAGGGGGAAAATATATATATATATATATATATATATATATATATATATACTAACCAAAATTAATTAGAAGGATAAAGGGCAGTGGTAATCATTGCCACATTCATGATCTAAGAAAATGCGTAAAGGTAGTCAACTGAAAAAATATTAAATAAATTAAAGTCATATCTAAGGAATATATCCTAAAGAGACCTAATGTAGCTTTTCCAATACTCATAAGGAAGATGAATTATCCTAAATCATGTATGTATATTCAAGGAGTAAAGTGTAATGTTTAAAATAAAATAAAGTACCAAAGGAATACATACTGCAGTCGCTAATATGAAAATATATGCTAAACTAAGAGGATTTTCCATATGGGAAGTAATCAAAAACACCTATAAATACCTACAATGTGGACCTATAATCAAGCTGAATAATATTCACTACATGTATGAATAGAATTAGGATGTTGGAAACTAACGGGAGATGCACTGGTCTAGAGATTTAGAACAACCAGATGATGGAATACCATACCCTAACAAAGGT
The DNA here is from genome assembly GCF_027579735.1 of Bombina bombina. Classification (NCBI taxonomy): domain Eukaryota; kingdom Metazoa; phylum Chordata; class Amphibia; order Anura; family Bombinatoridae; genus Bombina; species Bombina bombina. The sequence continues at coordinate 674,237,678 of NC_069499.1, forward strand.
TGTCATTCCCAAAAGTTAATAAGGTCATACTTGGAATTAAGACCCCTGGGGATTCGCATACCTAACCTAAAGATCTAGTACATCTCCCGTTTCGCCAACAACCTTTCAAGGTCACCACCTCTCTTGGGTGGTCTTACCTTTTCTATAGCAAACCACTTTAAAGAGTCTATCTTTCTGTCATGTTTGGTGGCAAAATGCTGTACCAATAGCGTAGCAGCCTTGCCTAAAGTGAGTGTGGACAGGTGTTCCCTGATCCTAGAGTTGACATCTCTACCTGTGAGCCCTACATATTGAATATGACACAGGGTACACTCTAACAGATACACTACACACTCCGATGTACAGTTTAGACATGATTGAATATCAAATGTTTCTTCAGTCACACAGGACTTGAAATTGGTGGTAATTTGAACAAACTCGCAGGGCCTGCACTTCCTATGTCCACATCTGAACATACCCAGGTGTTTTAACCATGGTAGAGCTCCCTGTTTGCTTAAGTTGAGTGGGTGCTAACCTAGACCCTAGAGTACAGCTCTTACGATAAGAGCATCTCAGACCTTTTCTAACCACCTCCTGCAACCCATCATCCGCTGATAAAAGAGAAAAGTGTTTCTTAAAAATTGCACAAACCTCTGAATATTGAGAGCTATAACCAGTTACAAAATAAACCCCCTGTGTTTGTGAAGAGTTGTCCTGTGGTTTATTCTCAGTGATTAGAGTCCGCCTATCAATAGCGTTGACCTCTTTTTTTGCCCTTTCAATATCTCTCTTCTAGTATTTCCTTTCCCGTAGTCTTTTCTCCAAATCATCAGCAGCCACTCGGTAGTCAGAAAGATTGCTACAATTGCGTTTCAATCTCATAAACTGACCCTTGGCCACTGCATATCTTACATGCTCTGGGTGGCTGCTGGAGGCATGGAGAAGTGTATTACCTGAGATTGGCTTGCGGTACACATTTGAGTCCATCGTACCATCCTCATTACCTTTTAGGGTCACATCCAGGAAGTTTATGGATGTCGAATTAAACTCAAATGTGAACCGCAGGCCCATGTCATTGTTGTTAAGATATCCTACAAAATCCATAATTACATTTTCTGGTCCACACCAGATCAACAACAGATCATCAATGAAACATTTGTACATTCCAATAAAGTGCCTGAAGGGATTTCCCTCCCCAAAGATGTGTGCCATCTCCCACCATCCAAGATATAAGTTGGCATATGATGGTGTGAATTTGGCACCCATGGCAGTACCACATCTTTGGAGAAAGAAATCCCCCTCAAAGCGAAAAAAGTTATGTGTCAAAAGAAACTTAGCTAATCTCACCACAAATTTCTGAAACTCCTGGTCATAGTTAGTAAAATGGAAAAGAAAGAATTCCAAAGCTTTTAGACCACTTTCATGCGGTATAGAGGAATATAGAGACACAGCGTCTATAGCAAGCCACATGTTGGTGTGCGGCTTCTTCAGACGGGACCAGCCGGCTATAGGGATTCCCCCAACGCTGCTGTTGGACACACCTCCTCTCCCATTGGTCCGCACCAACGTTGGATTACGGAAACACAGCACCTGTCACTGGTGACGTCACTTCTTCCAAAAACCTGGGACCCTAATACATCCACACAAATGCAAGCTCTTAATCAAACAAACTGGGAACAAGTCAGGGTTCAGGGACTTATGTAATCCCCCTAGGCGTCAGCATAACAAGGAAAAGCAGACAGCACTCTCAGACCGGACCGGGTACACATCCAATGACTCCTAAACAGGCTCAGCTTTGGTTGCTATCGCACTCACTTAAAGCTACACTATTTCCAGAGTCACAGGCAGTTAACCCTGGACCTGCCAAGTGCAAGTCCATAGGGAAAATTACAAAACAGACAACACAGCACACAGAAAAAGTCCAACACTCACTCACAAGCTCTCAGCTACGATTAAAAGCAAAACTGGAAGAGTCAGTTACCGCATTTGGCCAAATGGGACAAGCCCAGGTACCATGTCAAGGTCTCTTCCAAAAACCTGGGTCCCTAATACAGCCACACAAATGCAGCCATGCACACAAATGCAAGTTCTTAATAAAACAAACTAATAACAAGTCAGGGTTCAGGGACTTATGTAATCACCCTAGGCGTCAGCAAAACAAGGAAAAGCGGACAGCATTCTCAGACCAGACCGGGTACACATCCCATTACTCCTAAACAGGCTCAGATTTGGTTGCTATCGCACTCGCTTAAAGCTACACTAATTCCAGAGTCACAGGCAGTTAACCCCGGACCTGCCAAGGTGCAAGTCCATAGGAAAAATTACAAAACAGAGAACACAGCACACAGAAAATGTCCAGCACTCACTCACAAGCTCTCAGCTAAGATTAAAAGCAAAACTGGAAGAGTCAGTTACCGCATTTGGCCAAATGGGACAAGCCCAGGTACCATGTCATGGTCTCTTCCAAAAACCTGGGTCCCTAATACGGCCACACAAATGCAGCCATGCACACGAATGCAAGCTCTTAATCAAACAAACTGGGAACAAGTCAGGGATTCAGGGACTTATATAATCACCCTAGGCATAAGCAAAACAAGGAAAAGTGGACAGCACTCTCAGACCGGACCGAGTACACATTCCATGACTCCTAAACAAACTCAGCTTTGGTTGCTTTTGCACTCAGTTAAAGCTACACTATTTCCAGAGTCACAGGCAGTTAACCCTGGACCTGCCAAGGTGCAAGTCCACAGGGAAAATTACAAAACAGACATCACAGCACACAGAAAAAGTCCAGCACTCGCTCACAAGCTCTCAGCTAAGATTAAAAGCAAAACTGGAAGAGTCAGTTACCGTATTTGGCCAAATGGGACAAGCCCAGGTACCATGTCAAGGTCAAACAAAGCAAGCGGTGCTTACCCCCAGGCAGTATGATGGGCTGCTTTCTTCAGCGATCCTGTCCAGCGCGTCTTCAGCGTGTGCACTGTTCACACTCCTACGGATGCCGATAGGAGCCAGATCCAGACGTCTCGGTCCAATGACGTCAGCAAACTTGAAACATACAAAGAGGAGACCGGCTAACCATCCGCCAATAAATCCAAAGGAGTAATAGGTAAGATGCAAAAAGCGGGTTTATTTCACAGGTACAAACAGTGCATTAAAATCAAAAAAGGGCATGCAGAAAAAAGCACCAAACGGACATACTCCGTAGGTTACAGTACAGTAACAACAAACATACGCGTTTCGTGAGGGACTGCCTCACTTGTTCACTGCTTAAACTGTGTACTGGTCTGTAAACCTATATAGAGAGGTATCTATGTTAATTGAACAGGTGTGTTCCATTAAATACTTTAACTACTATGTAAACTTTTTAACCCCTCATATATACAGGCTGCAATAGACAGTGTTAGCACAGGATTGCAATATTATACAATTACATTGTGGAAGAGATATATAAATACAATTTAGACTATTATATATGTAAACTCATTTTGTGCATATAAAATGAAAAATTCTTACCACAAAATAAAGTATATTGAGACAACAAAAAATAATCAAAGAATAAATGAAAAAATGAAAAAAGTCTCATTATTTAAAATGCAAGGATGAAGTGCATTATACAAACAGATTAACGTCTGACTCAATATTTAAACCAGAAGGTGTCCTAGTGTTCATGTTAAAAATCCACCTGACCTCCTTCTTACTTAGCTGATATTCCCTGTCCCCCCCTCTCTTAGAGAAGGGCACATGATCAATTGCCTGGAAAAATGCTAGTGAGGAATCCCCTTGATGGTCAAATTTAAAATGTGAGGCCACTGAGGTAAAGATATCTGGGTCATTTATGTCTCTGATATGTTCCAATACTCTGTCCCTCAACCTTCTTTTTGTTTTTCCTAAGTATTGGACCTGGCAACCTTTACATGTCATGAGATACACTATATGTGTTGAATTACAATTAAGATTGTATCTAATTGTATATTGTTTCCCTGTGCTATATGATTGAAAGGCATTCCCTTCCGTGATATGATCACAGGTTATGCACCTAGTGCCTCTACATTTAAAACAGCCAGATCTAGTTGGTAGCCAAGTGCCTCTTTTAGTTTCTGGTAAAAAAGAAGGGGATACATAATTTTGAATACTTTTAGCCTTTCTGGACACAAATTTGACACCACTAGAGATCACTTTCTCCAGAACAGGGTCAGTTTGTAAAATTGGGAGACTTTCTTGTACAATGTCACAGATTTTTCTGTACTCCAAGCTATATGGAGTACTGAAGACCACCTTATTAGGCAAATTTAAAGTACTGGAAGATAATTTACTTCCCTTCTTGTATTGCAGAAGGGACTCACGTGGCATGCTATCTACAACTAGTCTAGTTTTTGACAATAATTGGTTATTATATCCCCTATTTTGGAGTCTACTGCACAGATCCTCACTCTGCTTTTTATACAGGGTTTCACTAGAGCAAATTCTCTTTGCCCTAATGAATTGACCCTTAGGGATAGCTTTGAGTACATGTTGAGGATGACAAGATCTATAGTTAAGAATGGTATTACCACTTGTCGGTTTTCTATGTAAATCTGTCACAATCAACCCATTCTCAACTGATACTTCAATATCCAAAAACTCAATCCTTGTTGTATTCTGATATCCAACAAAGCTCAAATTAAGATCATTGCAATTTAAATACTCCATAAATTTAGATGCAAACTCCTCTTCTCCATCCCATACCAATAGCAGGTCATCAATATAGCGTCCAAAATAAATTATATGTTTCTTAAAGGGGTTACTATCTGCATAGACGTGGAGCAGCTCCCACCATCCCATATAGAGATTGGCATAGGAGGGGGCGAATTTCGCCCCCATAGCTGTTCCACGCCTCTGCAGATAGTAAGACCCCTCAAACAAAAAATAATTATGGGTTAGTAAAAACTCCAAAGTCCAAATTATAAAATGTTTAAGATCCTCTGAGAAACCAGACATTCTGTCCAAAATATTAGAAACTGATGTAAGACCTGCCTGGTGTGGGATGGAGGTGTAAAGTGAGGCCACATCCACTGTAATAAATCTATAAGTAGATTTCCAATTGATAGTTTGTAGAGCACTGAGAACTTGTGTAGAGTCCCTAATATAGCTTGTTAATTGGGCCACTAGAGGTTGTAGAAAGGTATCTATCAGTTCTGAAGTGGGCTCCAAAAGGGAGCCCACTCCAGAGATGATAGGCCTACCAGGAGGATGTGTCGCATTTTTATGCAGTTTAGGAAGAAAATAAAAAATGGGTACATTAGGATTTTTAATTAAAATCTGTTCAAGTTTTCTTTCAGCTATTACTCCTATGGACTGGCCCTGATGTAGAATTTTTTCAAGTTTCAATCTAAACTTTGCTGTTGGGTTAGAATCTAATTTACAGTATACCTCTGCATCCCTCAACTGACGTTTAGCCTCAAACAAATAATATTCCCTGTCCATGACGACCACATTGCCGCCTTTGTCTGATAATTTTATGACAATAGTGTCATTAGCTTGCAGAGATTTTAATTCTTTATATTGATTGCCATTCAAATTGTTTTTATTTTTACTCTTATTCTTAGGAGAGGAATTATTTTTTTGATCATTTTCTATCCTTTGTGCAAGGGACTTCAGTTTATTTTCAATTGTTCTCTGAAATACATCAATATTTTTGCCCCTTGCATGCACAGGATAGAAAGAACTTTTGCTCACTCCAGCCAATTCAGGACATCTGTTTTTTTGCAAGTGACCCTCGTTCTCACCTTCTTGTATAAGGCCAACTAGCTCATTAATAGTACAATGGTCATTAAAATCTAAAACAGTGTTAGATATAGTTAATTCATTAATAGTTTCTTCCTGCCTGTCTACATCCCTCTCAAGTTCATTATCTACAAAAAAATGCTTCTTTAATACCAACTTTCTTACAAAGCTATTTATATCCAAAATAGTGTCAAAAAGATTGAAGTGTGTAGTGGGGGAAAAATTTAAACCCATACCCAAAACTTCTAGCTCAGAATCATTTAATTGATATTGTGAGAGATTTACCACATTTTTTAAATGTACTTTCTGATATGGGTCCGATTGGTCCTCATGTGGTATCTCTTTGATTCCTTTCCTTTTTCTACCCCTACTACCTCTCCTTGTTTTTTTCTTTTTTGTTTTACTCCCTGAGCTTGCTCGTTTTTTGAAGGCTCTAAGGGATCTGTAGGTATATCAAGGGCTGAGGCAGTATCTATCTAATCTATCCCTTCCTCATTAGAATCAATATCAGTTGTATCAACCTCATACTCAGTTTCTAAGAACCTCACATGTTTTTTGGCCTTGTTATCATTATTTTTTCTGCTAAACAAAAAGGTCTTTTTATCATTAGAATTTCTAAATGTTGTCTGAGTCCATCTATACACTCTATTTGCTTCATAGTCCCTTTTGTCACGGGATAACTTGGTTTTTTAAAACATATCAGAGACATAAATGACCCAGATATCTTTACCTCAGTGGCCTCACATTTTAAATTTGACCATCAAGGGGATTCCTCCCTAGCATTTTTCCAGGCAATTGATCATGTGCCCTTCTCTAAGAGAGGGGGGGACAGGGAATATCAGCTAAGTAAGAAGGAGGTCAGGTGGATTTTTAACATGAACACTAGGACACCTTCTGGTTTAAATATTGAGTCAGACGTTAATCTGTTTGTATAATGCACTTCATCCTTGCATTTTAAATAATGAGACTTTTTTCATTTTTTCATTTATTCTTTGATTATTTTTTGTTGTCTCAATATACTTTATTTTGTGGTAAGAATTTTTCATTTTATATGCACAAAATGAGTTTACATATATAATAGTCTAAATTGTATTTATATATCTCTTCCACAATGTAATTGTATAATATTGCAATCCTGTGCTAACACTGTCTATTGCAGCCTGTATATATGAGGGGTTAAAAAGTTTACATAGTAGTTAAAGTATTTAATGGAACACACCTGTTCAATTAACATAGATACCTCTCTATATAGGTTTACAGACCAGTACACAGTTTAAGCAGTGAACAAGTGAGGCAGTCCCTCACGAAACGCGTATGTTTGTTGTTACTGTACTGTAACCTACGGAGTATGTCCGTTTGGTGCTTTTTTCTGCATGCCCTTTTTTGATTTTAATGCACTGTTTGTACCTGTGAAATAAACCCGCTTTTTGCATCTTACCTATTACTCCTTTGGATTTATTGGCGGATGGTTAGCCGGTCTCCTCTTTGTATGTACCATGTCAAGGTCTCTTCCAAAAACCTGGGTCCCTAATACAGCCACACAAATGAAGCCACGCCCACAAATGCAAGCTCTTAATCAAACAAACTGGGAACAAGTCAGAGTTCAGGGACTTATGTAATCACCCTATATATATATATATATATATATATATATATATATATATATATATATATATATATATATATATATATATATATAAATATAAATATATATATATATATATATATGAATATCTATTTAAAAATGCTTAGAACATATTGTGCTATGTGCAGAACATAGGAATTACTGTATAATATTTACAGTAAATTCACAGTATAACATTATTTTAAATATGAATATTACATAAATTTGATTTTATGTGTTTTGCATTTATATATATGTCCATGTCTGTGTACATATGTATTTATGTATAAATATATCTGTAAATACATAAATACACTTATAAATACATTTGTACACACATATATATATATATATATATATATATATATATATATATATATTAATATACACATACATATATATTCAGACATGTATATGTATGTATCTCTATGTTAACGCACTTTGCCTGCCTTTTTTTTCTCCCTGACACCTGATATCTTTGAGCTCTCATAATGTGTATCTTATGTGTATCTTTTTTCTTTTAATCTATCCATGAAAAGGGTTAAATCCATGCCTGTAGTAATGATTCTATTACAATGTTATGCCGGCCCACTGGGATGAACTCTTTTTTTAATGACAATTCCAATGAATATCCAATCAGTGTGTGTGTCACTCTTGAAGCCCAGCCCGTTTAAAGCCCTTAGGAAGCCTATGTAGAGAGTGCTCACTATGTCACAGCCCTGCCAAAAGAGGAAATGGAGGGGGCGGAGGAATAGAAGATACCAATTATATACTTTTTTGAAAAAATAATTATGTGGTTTTGCTTGTAATATATTTTTCCTTGCAACATTTTTAAAGTTTAAAATTTACCATCACTTTAAGATTGTTATTAAAGTGATATTTTAAGTAGCTGAACAGTTATGTGTATTTGATTTAAAAATATATATAAAACATTTTTTCATGATGTAAATTTCACTTTAATCCATTCATCGCTAAGCCATTTCACACCCCTGTTCTCGGGTAATTTTTAGTGATTTTGCACTCATTGTGCTAGATTGGCCATTTCAGCTTTAAAACAGCACCGCAGCCATTACAAGTCTTGTTGGTATTGCTGTACCGCAAGCCTTTTAGCCTGTAATGCAACGTCAGTCCCACACACGTAAAAATTGTGGTTTTTTATGGCACTTCCATACGAGTTTTGCAGTGAGGCTAAAAAGCTTGCGTTGCAGCCTATACCGACAAGATCCATTTTGCAATCTAAAAGCAGTGGTTATGAGTTTTACGCAACAAAACTGTTACATAAAACTCATAACTAAAGTGCTACAAAGTACACTAAACACCCATAAACTACCTATAAACCCTTAAACCGAGGCCCTCCAGCATCGCAAATACTATATTAAACCTATTAACCCCTAATCTGCCGCTCCCGACATCACCACCAATAATAAAATGTATTTACCCCTATTCCACTGCTCCCATACATCGTCGCCACTATACCGAAAGCCCCCCACATTGCAATAAACAAATTTAAACTAATAACCCCTAAACCTAATGCCCCCATAACTTTATATTAAAATTACAATTTCCCTATCTTAAATTAAATTAAAATTTACCTGTCAAATTAAAAAAACTAAGTTTAAACTAACAATTAAAATAATATAATTATTAAACTAAAATTAAACTAACTACCAATTAAATTAAACTAAAATACACATTAAAAAAATCCTAACACTACTCTAAAAATTACAAACTATCTAATTACAAAAATTAAAAAAACACTAAATTACAAAAAATAACAAATGAAATTATCCCAAATAAAAAAGAATTACACTTAATCTAAGAGCCCTATCAAAATAAAAAAGCCCACCCAAAATAAAAAAAACCTAGCCTACAATAAACTACCAATAGCCCTTAAAAGGCCTTTTGTAGGGCATTGCCCTAAGTTAAACATCTCTTTTACCTGTAAAAATATACAAAGACCCCCCAACAGTAAAACCCACCACACAACCAACCCCCCAAAATAATAAACCTAACTCTAACAAAAACCTAAGCTACCCATTACCCTGAAAAGGACATTTGTATGGGCATTGCCCTAAAAAGGGCATTTAGCTCTTTTGCTTTGCCCCAAAAAACATTAAAAAAAACTATCACTTACCTCTGAAGATCCACTTACAGTTTTTGAAGTTCCGCTTGAACGATCTTCATCCAGGCGGTGAAGTCCTCATCCAGGTGGCGAGAAGCCTTCATCCAAGCGGCCTCTTCTATCTTCATCCAGGTGGCGAAGTCCTCATCCAGGCTGCGAGAAGTCTTCATCTAAGCGGCCTCTTATATCTTCATCCAGTAGGCATCTTCTATCCTATTGGCTGATTCGATGGAAATTCAAATCAGCCAATAGGTTGAGAGCTACTGAAATCTTTTTGGCTGTTTAAAACAGCCAATAGGATGAGAGCTTCTGAAATTCTATTGGCTGTTCAAATCAGCCAATAGAATTTCAGTAGCTCTCATCCTATTGGCTGATTTAAACAGCCAATAAGATTTCAGTAGCTCTCATCCAAGTGGCTGATTTGAATTTTCAAAATCAAATCAGCCAATAGGAATGCAAGGGACACCATTTTGAATCACATACCTGAACTATTAACTTTTTAGCTCTTAAGTTGACAGGTTTGTCTAACGGTAAAATCAGATCAGAGGTGTATAGCAAGCCTATCTGTGGTAACACATTATTGAGGGCCAACAGTTGACATCCCAGGTATGTGCCCCATGCAGTTGCTAAGGGTTCTGTGGCTCACATGTGATCTCCCCCACATCACTGGAAGTCTTGACGTATCGACAGCATGGTGTGGGATGTGGTAATCGGTGGTGATAGACGGAGTACTCCATACAGAAGTGACTAGAGCAGTTCTGTGAGTAGGCTCAGCAGTAGCTGGGTTTTCTACCGTGTAATGTTCTGGTTTAACTGAAGGTCTGTCCATTACGAGGGGGAAGTGAGCATGTTGCATTTGAGACATTGTTAAGGTTCCAGAGCTTATTAAACGGAGGCAAGCTGAACTCCACATAGTGGGGATTTATTTACTTACAGACAGTGGTATTTGGTTATTTGGGGATTTCATTTCCTTTCTTGCTAGAGAATCAATACCATATGAAATAGTTCAATCAGCACTCTCTGGGCTTACAATCAAGTGAAATGTATTCCAAAGGGATAGTGGCGTTTTGGGGCATTCACCCTTTCATCAGACCAATGGTCTTGTGCCCATAGCTGTCGCGCTAATCTGTAAGTAGAAATCTTCCTCAAATAGAAAAGAAAAATGAAACCAATAGATTCTATGAATTTTTGACTTTCCTCAGGCAAAGATGTTAAATTCTGTAACCCAAAATTCCATTGCCTTAATTCCTAAAGTGTGTGAAATATTCGTATAAAGTGCCGATACGTCCACTGTTACCCAGATGAAATTTTCTTTCCATTTTAAATTTGTCATTTTAGTGATTGCATCTGGGGTATCCTTAATGTATGATTTGATGTAAGATTTAATCCGAGTTCCCCAGATGAAATCATACATTAAAGGATACCCAAGATGGTTGGGAGTGTTCTGCAATGGATAACACATATATGGAGGAATTGAACATGTGCTAATAGTGCACTGTCAGTTCTGTAATTATTTATTAATTATTTATTATGATTTTTATAAAGTGTTTTTACCTGATTAGTTTATATGTGTATTCAGATTCTAGACTGAGGGGCCAATTTATTGCGGCTTGAATGGGGCTGTATACCCCTGTTTTCGCGAGAGCCTTCAGTCTCGCCGGAAACAGGAATTAAGAAGCAGTGATCTTAAGACCGCTGTTCCTTAACTCGTCCTCTGCCTCTGAGGCTGTGGACATCAATCCGCCCGATCTCATTGGGTTGATTGACACCCCCTGCTAGCGGCCGCAAATCTGCAGGGGGCAGCATTGCACAAGCAGTTTAATAGAACTGCTTGTGCAATGATAAATGCAGACAGTGTATGCTGTTGGCATTTATCGATGTCTGGAGGACATGATCGCTGCAGTGGATCATGTCCGACAGACATATGATTAATCTGCCCCCTAGGCTTTACCTTCTGTCCTGACATGTATCATTTATAGACTATTGAAAATAGGCAATTAGAGTACTAGAAGAATGAGAAACAATCAGCTAGATTACAAGTTGTGCGTTATGAGTGAAAAAGCAGCGTTATGGCTCTTTTTCACTACCCCTGGTATTACAGGTGTTGCAGATATAGCTGTACCGCACACCTTTTTGGCCGTAACGCAACGTAACTACCGCACTTTTCAAAAAGTCCTTTTTCAATGGGACTTCCATATCGCCGGAATTACGAGTTTGCCTGTCTGGCCAAAAAGTGAGCGGTACAGCCTATAACTAAAAGATCTGTACCGCCACCTGAAAGTCAGTAGTTTTACGCTACAAAGCTGTACCATAAAACTCATAACTAAATTGCTAAAAAGTAAACTAATACCCATAAACTACCTATTAACCCCAAAACCGAAGCCCTCCCGCATCACAAACACTATAATAACATTTTAACCCCTAATCTGCCACTCCAGACATCGCCGCCACTAGAATAAACATATTTACCCCTAAACCGCCGCACTCCCACCTCGCAAACACTATTTAAATAATATTAACCCCTAATCTGCCACCCCTAACATCGCCGCCACCTACATTATACTTATTAACCCCTAATCTACTGCCCCTAACATCGCCGCAACCTACATTATATTTATTAACCCCTAATCTGCTGCCCCCAACATTGCCGACACCTACATTATATTTATTAACCCCTAATCTGCCGCCCCCAATGTCGCCGCAACCTACCTACACTTATTAACCCCTAATCTGCCACCCTCAACGTCGCAGCCACTATTCTAAATGTATTAACCCCTAAACCTAAGTCTAACCCTAGCACCCCCTAACTTAAATATAATTTAAATAAATCTAAATAAAACCTACTATTGTTACCTAAATAATTCCTATTTAAAACTAAATACTTACCTATAAAATAAACCCTAAGCTAGCTACAATATAACTAATAGTTACATTGTAGCTATCTTAGGATTTATTTTTATTTTACAGGCAAGTTTGTATTTATTTTAACTAGGTAGAATAGTTATTAAATAGTTATTAACTATTTAATAACTACCTAGCTAAAATAAATACAAATTTACCTGTAAAATAAAACCTAACCTAAGTTACACTAACACCTAACACTACACTATAATTAAATAAATTAACTACATTAAAGTACAAAAAAACACTAAATTACAGAAAATAATAAAAAAATTACAGATATTTAAACTAATTACACCTAATCTAATAGCCCTATCAAAATAAAAAAGCCCCCCCAAAATAAAAAAGAAACCCTAGCCTAAACTAAACTACCTATAGCCCTTAAAAGGGCCTTTTGCGGGGCATTGCCCCAAAGTAATCAGCTCTATTACCTGTAAAAAAAATACAAACAACCCCCCAACAGTAAAACACACCACCCACACAACCAACCCCCCAAATAAAATACTAACTAAAAAAACCTAAGCTCCCCATTGCCCTGAAAATGGCATTTGGATGGGCATTGCCCTTAAAAGGGTATTGAGCTCTATTGCAGGCCCAAAGCCCTAACCTAAAAAATAAACCCACCCAATACACCCTTAAAAAAATCCTAACACTAACCGCCCAATTATTCACTTACCGGGAGAGGTCTTCATCCAAGCGGCAAGATATCCTCAATGAAGCCGGCAGAAGTGGTCCTCCAGATGGGCAGAAGTGATCCTCCAGATGGGCAGAAGTCTTCATCCAGACAGCATCTTCTATCTTCATCCATCCGGCACGGAGCGGGTCCATCTTCAAGACATCCGACACGGAGCATCCTCATCATCTGACAGACTAACGACGAATTAAGGTACCTTTAAATGACGTCATCCAAGATGGTGTCCCTTAGATTCCGATTGGCTGATAGAATTCTATCAGCCAATCGGAATTAAGGTAGAAAAAATCAGCCAATAGGATTGAGCTTGCATGCCATTGGCTGATTGGAACAGCCAATAGAATGCGAGCTCAATCCTATTGGCTGATCCAATCAGCCAATAGGATTGAAGTTCACTCCTATTGAAAGATTTTTTTTCTACCTTAATTCCAATTGGCTGATAGATAGATTTTTTTATTTTGGCGGGGCTTTTTTATTTTGATAGGGCTAATAGATTTGGTGTAATTAGTTTAAATATCTTGTAATTTGTTTTTTATTTTCTGTAATTTAGTGGGGGGGGGGTGTGATTTAGCTAATTTAATTTAATTTATTTAATTGTATTTAGCTTAGGTAATTTATTTCATTGTAGTGTAGTGTTAGGTGTTAGTGTAACTTAGGTTAGGTTTTATTTTACAGGTAAATTTGTATTTATTTTAGCTAGGTAGTTATTAAATAGTTAATAACTATTTAATAACTATTCTACCTAGTTAAAATAAATACAAACTTGCCTGTAAAATAAAAATAAACCCTAAGCTAGCTACAATGTAACTATTAGTTATATTGTAGCTAGTTTAGGGTTTATTTTGTAGCGCCTAGATTTGGAGTTTTGCGGCCAAGGGGGTGCGTTAGCTACGCATGCTTTTTTCTGGCAGCACCTTTTAAATACCGCTGGTATTTAGAGTTAACAGAGTGGCAGGGTTTTCAGTGCGTTAGGCTCCAAAAAGGGAGCGTTGAGCATAATTTAACGCCACTGCAACTCTAGATACCAGCGGTGCTTACGGACACGGCCAGCCTCAAAAACGTGCTCGTGCACGATTCCCCCATAGGAAACAATGGGGCTGTTTGAGCTGAAAAAAAAACCTAACACCTGCAAAAAAGCCGCGTTCAGCTCCTAACGCAGCCCCATTGTTTCCTATGGGGAAACACTTCCTAAGTCTGCACCTAACACCCTAACATGTACCCCGAGTCTAAACACCCCTAACCTTACACTTATTAACCCCTATTCTGCCGCCCCCGCTAACGCTGACACCTGCATATTTTTTTTAACCCCTAATCTGCCGCTCCGTAAACCGCCGCTACTTACATTATCCCTATGTACTCCTAATCTGCTGCCCCTAACACCGCCAACCCCTATATTATATTTATTAACCCCTAATCTGCCGCCCTCAACGTCGCCTCCACCTAACTACACTTATTAACCCCTAATCTGCCGACCGGACCTGAGCGCTACTATAATAAATGTATTAACCCCTAATCCGCCTCACTCCCGCCTCAATAACCCTATAATAAATAGTATTAACCCCTAATCTGCCCTCCCTAACATTGCCGACACCTAACTTCAAGTATTAACCCCTAGCTCACCGCTACTCTAATAAATTTTTTAACCCCTAAAGCTAATTCTAACCCTAACACCCCCCTAAGTTAAATATAATTTTATTCTAACGAAATAAATTAACTCTTATTAAATAACTTATTCCTATTTAAAGCTAAATACTTACCTGTAAAATAAACCCTAATATAGCTACAATATAAATTATAATTACATTGTAGCTATTTTAGGATTAATATTTATTTTACAGGCAACTTTGTAATTATTTTAACCAGGTACAATAGCTATTAAATAGTTAATAACTATTTAATAGTTACCTAGTTAAAATAATTACAAAATTACCTGTAAAATAAATCCTAACCTAAGTTACAATTAAACCTAACACTACACTATCAATAAATGAATTAAATAAAATACCTACAATTATCTACAATTAAACCTAACACTACACTATCAATACATTAATTAAATACAATTCCTACAAATAAATACAATTAAATAAACTAACTAAAGTACAAAAAATAAAAAAGAACTAAGTTACAAAAAATAAAAAAATATTTACAAACATTAGAAAAATATTACAACAATTTTAAACTAATTACACCTACTCTAAGCCCCCTAATGAAATTACAAAGCCCCACAAAATAAAAAAATGCCCTACCCTATTCTAAATTACAAAAGTTCAAAGCTCTTTTACCTTACCAGCCCTGAACAGGGCCCTTTGCGGGGCATGCCCCAAGAAATTCAGCCAATCAGATTGAGCTCGAATTCTATTGGCTGATCGGAACAGCCAATAGAATGCGAGCTCAATCTGATTGGCTGATCGAATCAGCCAATCGGATTGAACTTGATTCTGATTGGCTGATTCCATCAGCCAATCAGAATTTTCCTACCTTAATTCCGATTGGCTGATAGAATCCTATCAGCCAATCGGAATTCGAGGGACGCCATCTTGGATGACGTCCCTTAAAGGAACCGTCATTCTTCAGTTGGACGTCGTCGGAAGAAGATTGATCCGCACTGGAGGTCTTCACGATGGAGCCGTTCCTCATCGGATGAAGATAGAAGATGCCGCTTGGATCAAGATGGTTGCCGGTCTGGATCGCCTCTTCTTCAAGGATAGGATGAAGACTTTGGAGCCTCTTCTGGACCTCTTCAGCCGCAGGATTATGGATCGCCAGCCCCCGCTTGGGTTGGATGAAGATTTTGGAGCCAGGACCGATCGGTGATACCCGGTGAGGTGAAGATAAGGTAGGAAGATCTTCAGGGGCTTAGTGTTAGGTTTATTTAAGGGGGGTTTGGGTTAGATTAGGGGTATGTGGGTGGTGGGTTGTAATGTTGGGGGGGGGGTATTGTATGTGTTTTTTTACAGGCAAAAGAGCTGAATTTCTTGGGGCATGCCCCGCAAAGGGCCCTGTTCAGGGCTGGTAAGGTAAAAGAGCTTTGAACTTTTGTAATTTAGAATAGGGTAGGGCATTTTTTTTATTTTGGGGGGCTTTGTTTTTTTATTAGGGGGCTTAGAGTAGGTGTAATTAGTTTAAAATTGTTGTAAGATTTTTCTTATGTTTGTAAATATTTTTTTATTTTTTGTAACTTAGTTCTTTTTTATTTTTTGTACTTTAGTTAGTTTATTTAAATGTATTTATTTGTAGGTATTGTATTTAATTTATTGATAGTGTAGTGTTAGGTTTAATTGTAGGTAATTGTACGTATTTTATTTAATTAATTTATTGATAGTGTAGTGTTAGGTTTAATTGTAACTTAGGTTAGGATTTATTTTACAGGTAATTTTGTTATTATTTTAACTAGGTAACTATTAAATAGTTATTAACTATTTAATAGCTATTGTACCTGGTTAAAATAATTACAAAGTTGCCTGTAAAATAAATATAAATCCTAAAATAGCTACAATATAATTATTCGTTATATTGTAGCTATATTAGGGTTTATTTTACAGGTAAGTATTTAGCTTTAAATAGGAATAAGTTATTTAATAAGAGTTAATTTATTTCGTTAGAATAAAATTATATTTAACTTAGGGGGTGTTAGGGTTAGGGTTAGAATTAGCTTTAGGGGTTAAAAAATTTATTAGAATAGCGGTGAGCTCCGGTCGGCAGATTAGGGGTTAATGTTTGAAGTTAGGTGTCGGCGATGTTAGGGAGGGCAGATTAGGGGTTAATACTATTTATTATAGGGTTATTGAGGCAGGAGTGAGGCGGATTAGGGGTTAATAACTTTATTATAGTAGCGGTGCGGTCCGCTCGGCAGATTAGGGGTTAATAAGTGTAGGTAGGTGGCGGCGACGTTGTGGGGGGCGGATTAGGGGTTAATAAATATAATATAGGGGTCGGCGGTGTTAGGGGCAGCAGATTAGGGGTTCATAGGGATAACGTAGGTGGCAGCGTTTTGCGGTCGGCAGATTAGGGGTTAATTATTGTAGGTAGCTGGCGGCGACATTGTGGGGGGCAGATTAGAGGTTAATAAATATAATATAGGGGTCGGCTGTGTTAGGGGCAGCAGATTAGGGGTACATAAGGATAACGTAGGTGGCGGTCGGCAGATTAGGGGTTTAAAAATTTTAATAGAGTGGCGGCGATGTGGGGGGACCTCGGTTTAGGGGTACATAGATAGTTTATGGGTGTTAGTGTACTTTAGAGCACAGTAGTTAAGAGCTTTATAAACCGGCGTTAGCCCAGAAAGCTCTTAACTACTGACTTTTTTCTGCGGCTGGAGTTTGGTCGTTAGATTTCTAACGCTCACTCTAGCCACGACTCTAAATACCGGAGTTAGAAAGATCCCATTGAAAAGATAGGATACGCAATTGACGTAAGGGGATCTGCGGTATGGAAAAGTCGCGGCTGGAAAGTGAGCGTTAGACCCTTTAATGACTGACTCCAAATACCAGAGGGCGGTAAAAACCAGCGTTAGGAGCCTCTAACGCTGGTTTTCACGGCTACCGCCCAACTCTATATCTAGGCCTAGGTATATAGTTTTAAATAGGAATTATTTAGGTAATAGTAATTTTTATTTAGATTTGTTTAAATTATATTTAAGTTACGGGGTGTTAGGGTTAGGATTAGACTTAGGTTTAGGGGTAAATAAATTTAGAAAAGTGGCTGTGACGTTGGGGGCGGCAGATTAGGGGTTAGTAAGTGTAGGTAGGTTGCGGTGACATTGGGGGCAGTAGATTAGGGGTTCATAAGTATAATGTATGTGGCCGCGATGTCCGGAGCAGCAGATTAGGGGTTAATAAGTATAATGTAGGTGTCGGCGATGTCGGGGGCGGCAGATTAGGGGTTAATAAGTGTAAGATTAGGGGTGTTTAGACTCAGGGTTCATGTTAGGGTGTTAGGTGTAAACATAACTTTAGTTTCCCCATAGGAATCAATGGGGCTGCGTTACTGAGATTTACGCTGCTTTTTTGCAGGTGTTAGACTTTTTCTCAGCCAGCTCTCCCCATTGATGTCCATAGGGAAATCGTGCACGAGCACGTACGACCAGCTCACCGCTGACTTAAGCAGCGCTGGTATTGAAGTGCAGTATGGAGCTCAATTTTGCTCTACGCTCACTTCTTGTCTTTTAACGCCCGGGTTTGTAACAACTCGTAATACGAGCGCTGCAGGTAAGTGAGTGGTGAGAAAAAACTGCACGTTAGCACCGCACAGCTCATAACGCAAAACTAGTAACCTGGCCGTAAGATAGCTACAATGTATCTATTAGTTATATTGTAGCTAGCTTAGGGTTTATTTTACAGGGAAGTAAGTATTTATTTTTAAATAGGAATTATTTAGTTATTAATTAAGTATGTTTTATTTAGAATAATTTTAATTATATTAAAGTTAGGGGTGTTAGGGTTAGGGTTACATTAGGGTTATGGTTAGACTTAGGGTTAGGTTTAGGGGTTAATATATTTATTTAGTGTTAGTGATGTGGGAGGCCAGAGGTTTAGGGCTTAATAACTTTAGTATAGTGGCGGCAGCGACGTTGGGGGCGGCAGATTAGGGGTTAATAAGTGTAATGTAGGTGTCGGCGATGACCGGGGCAGCAGATATGCGGTGTTTAGACTCAGGGTTTATGTTAGGTGTAAACATACATTTTGTTTCCCCATAGACATCAATGGGGCTGCGTTACGGAGCTCCGTCATTGCAGGTGTTAGGCTTTTTTTTAGTCGGCTCTCTTCATTGATGTATATGGGGAAATCGAGCACATAACAGCAGCTCAAAGCAACGCTGGTATTTGTGTGCAGTATGGAGCTCAACGCAGCCATATCGACTGCAAACGCCGGGTTTTTGCAAACCTGTTATAGCGAGCCACTCATAATGCAAAACTCGTAATCTGCCGAGTTTTGCATTATGAGTCTTTGATTTTGAAATGTATTTGATATGGTTTTAATGTATGATGTATTATAGGTAGTAAGTGGGCTTTTACAATATAAGCAGTCACTTAAACGTTTTAAGAGGTGTTTTTATTCCAATTTTAGATTTGTATATAATATAATATTTTCTTATACATATAAAATGTCTGTATATATCAGATCTTTTATTCATTTGAATATATTGGCAGATATAATAGATAAGTTTGAAGCGGATCAATTACTCTATGGGACCGACTTGTTTTCTATCATTGGTCATTTTGACAGTGTGGTGTAAACAGATTGGTTACCATGGTTCTGAATCAGAAATTTGAGTCAACCATTAGAAGTCATGTGATTGCTTCAGAGCCTATCAGGGGTAGTCCACACCCACATCTGTGAGCGTATCGGCACCAGTGCTCTGACATTTAAATGTGTAAACATATTGTTGGTAGCTATCCCCTGATAAGGAATTTAGCAAGGCATTTTTCCTATCCCAGACTGGGGCGAAATAGATGTTTGCAAGATTCCTGTTGTGTATTGTATGGGTAGACTTGATGGGCCTTTTTGGTTCTTATCTACCGTCAAATTCTATGGCCCAGATTACGAGTTTTGCATTAGAGGCTGTGCGGTGCTAACGAGCAGTTTTGTCTCATCGCTCACTTACATGCAGCGCTGGTATTACGAGTTTTCAGAAACCGGTCGTTAAAAGATAAGAAGTGAGCGTTGAGCAAAATTTTCCTCATTAATGCACTCCAATACCAGCGCTGAGCTGGTCGTACATGCTCATGCACGATTTCCCCATAGGAATCAATGGGGAGAGCCGGCTGAGAAAAAGTCTAACACCTGCAAAAAAGCAGCGTAAAGCTCCTTAACGCAGCCCCATTGATTCCTATGGGGAAATAAAAGTTATGTCTACACCTAACACCCTAACATGAACCCAGAGTCTAAACACCCCTAATCTTACACTTATTAACCCCTAATCTGCCGCCCCCGACATCGCTGACACCTAAATTATAATTATTAACCCCTAATCTGCTGCTCCGGACACCTCCGCCACCTACATTATATGTATTAACCCCTAATCTGCTGCCCCCAACATCGCCGACACCTAAATACTATTTATTAAACCCTAATCTGCCACCCCCAATATCGCCGCAACCTACCTACACTTATTAACCCCTAATCTGTCGCCGCAACGTCGCCGACACTATATTAAAATTATTAACCCCTAAACCTAAGTCTAACCCTAACCCTAACACCCCCTAACTTAAATATAATTAAAATAAATCTAACTAAAAATTACTATCATTAAATAAATTATGCCTATTTAAAACTAAATACTTACCTGTAAAATAAACCCTAAGCTAGCTACAATATAACTAATAGTTACATTGTAGCTAGCTTAGGGTTTATTTTTATTTTACAGGCAAGTTTGTATTTATTTTAACTAGGTAGAATAGTTATTAGTTATTAACTATTTAATAACTACCTAGCTAAAATAAAGACACATTTCCCTGTAAAATAAAACCTAACCTAAATTACACTAACATCTAACACTACACTATAATTAAATAAATTAACTAAATTAAATACAATTACCAAAATTGAATTAAATTAGCTAAAGTACAAAAAAAACAACACTAAATTACAGAAAATAATAAACAAATTACAGATATTTAAACTAATTACACCTAATCTAATAGCCCTATTAAAATAAAAAAGCCCCCCAAAATAAAAAAACCCTAGCCTAAACTAAACTACCTATAGCCCTTAAAAGGGCCTTTTGCGTGGCATTGCCCCAAAGTAATCAGCTCTTTTACCTGTAAAAAACATACAAGCAACCACCCCAACAGTAAAACCCACCACCCATACAACCAACCCCCAAATAAAATACTATCTAAAAAAACCTAAGCTCCCCATTACCCTGAAAAAGGCATTTGGATGGGCATTGCCCTTAAAAGGGCAGTTAGCTCTATTGCAAGCCCAAAGTCCCTAATCTAAAAATAAAACCCACCCAATACACCCTTAAAAAAACCTAACACTAACCCCCTGAAGATCGACTTACCGGGAGAAGTATTCATCCAAGCCGGGCCGAACTCCTCAATGAAGCCGGGAGAAGTCTTCATCCAAGCCGGGCGAAGTGGTCCTCCAGACGGGATAGAATTCTATCAGCCAATTGGAATTAAGGTAGAAAAAATCCTATTGGCTGATTGGATCAGCCAATAGGATTGAAGTTCAATCCTATTGGCTGATTGCATCCGCCAATAGGATTTTTTCTACCTTAATTCGGATTGGCTGATAGAATTCTATCAGCCAATCGGAATCTAAGGGACGCCATCTTGGATGATGTCAATTAAAGGTACCTTCATTCAGCTTTAGTCGTCGGATGAAGAGAATGCTCCACGTCGGATGTCTTGACGATGGACCCACTCCGCACCGGATGGATGAAGATAGAAGATGCCATCTGGATGAAGACTTCTGCCCGTCTGGAGGACCATTTTGCCTGGCATGGATGAAAACTTCTCCCGGTTTTCGTTGAGGACTTCGGCCCGGCCTGGATGAAGACTTCTCCTGGTAAGTCGATCTTCAGGGGATTAGTGTTAGGTTCTTTTAAGGGTGTATTGGGTGGGTTTTATTTTTAGGTTAGGGACTTTGGGCTGCAATAAAGCTAACTGCCCTTTTAAGGGCAATAGGGAGCTTAGGTTTTTATAGATAGTATTTTATTTGGGGGGTTGGTTGTGTGGGTGGTGGGTTTTACTGTTGGGGGGGTTGTTTGGATTTTTTTCGCAGGTAAAAGAGCTGATTACTTTGGGGCAATGCCCCGCAAAAGGCCCTTTTAAGGGCTATTGGTAGTTTAGTTTAGGCTAGGGTTTTTTTTATTGGGGGGGGGAGTATTTTAATAGGGCTATTAGATTAGGTGTAATTAGTTTAAATACGAAGTTTACGTAAGTTGTTTTGCGGTAAGGCCAAAGAAGTGTGCGGTGACCCCAAAACCTTCAAGACTCATAATACCAGCGGGTGTAAAAAAGCAGCGTTAGGACCTCGTAACGCTGCTTTTTTACCTTAACGCACAACTCGCAATCTAGCCGTATGTTTCTATGGCCCAGATTATGAGTTTTGCGTTAGAGGCTATGCGGTGCTAACAAGCAGTTTTGTCTCACCGCTCACTTACATGCAGCACTGGTATTACGAGTTTTCAGAAACCCGTCGTTAAAAGACAAGAAGTGATTGTTGAGCAAAATTTTGCTTATTACCGAACTCCAATACCAGCGCTGCTTAAGTCAGTGGTGAGCTTTTCGTACGTGCTCGTGCATGATTTCCCCATAGGGATCAACGGGGAGAGCCGGCTGAGAAAAAGTCTAACACCTGCAAAAAAGCAGCGTTAAACTCCTTAACGCAGCCCCATTGATTCCTATGGGGAAATAAAAGTTATGTCTACACCTAACACCCTAACATGAACCCCGAGTCTAAACACCCCTAATCTTACACTTATTAACCCTAATCTGCCGTCCCCGACATCGCCAACACCTACATTATAATTATTAACCCCTAATATTCCGCTCCGGACACCACCGCCGCCACCTACATTATATGTATTAACCCCTAATCTGCTGCCCCCAACATCGCCGACACCTACATCGCCGACACCTACATCCTATTTATTAACCCCTAATCTGCCGCCCCCAATGTCGCCGCAACCTACCTACATTTATTAACCCCTAATCTGCCGCTTCCAACGTCGCCGCCACTATATTAAAGTTATTAACCCCCAAACCTAACTATTAGTTATATTGTAGCTAGTTTAGGGTTTATTTTATAGGTAAGTATTTAGTTTTAAATAGGAATTATTTAGGTAATAGTAATTTTTATTTATATTCATTTAACTTATATTTAAATTAGGGGGTGTTAGGGTTAGGGTTAGACTTAGGTTTAGGGGTTAATAAATTTAGAAAAGTGGCTGTGATGTTGGGGGCGGCAGATTAGGGGTTAATAAGTGTAGGTAGGTTGCGGTGACATTGGGGGCAGCAGATTAGGGGTTCATAAGTATAATGTAGGTGGCGGCGATGTCCGGAGCAGCAGATTAGGGGTTAATAAGTATAAAGTAGGTGTCGGCGATGTCGGGGGCTGCAGATTAGGGGTTAATAAGTGTAAGATTAGGGGTGTTTAGACTCGGGGTTCATGTTAGGGTGTTAGGTGTAAACATAACTTTAGTTTCCCCATAGGAATCAATGGGGCTGCGTTACTGAGATTTACGCTGCTTTTTTGCAGGTGTTAGACTTTTTCTCAGCCAGCTCTCCCCATTGATGTCTATGGGGAAATCGTGCATGAGCACGTACGACCAGCTCACCGCTGACTTAAGCAGCGCTGGTATTGAAGTGCGGTATGGAGCTCAAATTTGCTCTACGCTCACTTCTTGTCTTTTAACGCCCGGTTTGTAACAACCCGTAATACCAGAGCTGCAGGTAAATGAGCGGTGAGAAAAAACTGCACATTAGCACTGCACAGCTCATAACGCAAAACTAGTAATCTGGCAGTAAAATAGCTACAATGTAACTATTAGTTATATTGTAGCTAGCTTAGGGTTTATTTTACAGGGAAGTATTTATTTTTAAATAGGAATTATTTAGTTATTAATTAAGTTTGTTTTATTTAGAATAATTTTAATTATATTAAAGTTAGGGGTGTTAAGGTTAGGGTTACATTAGGGTTAGGGTTAGACTTAGGGTTAGGTTTAGGGGTTAATATATTTATTTAGTGTTAGTGATGTGGGAGGCCAGAGGTTTAGGGGTTAATAACTTTAGTATAGTGGCGGCGGCGACGTTGGGGGCGGCAGATTAGGGGTTAATAAGTGTAATGTAGGTGTCGGCGATGTCGGGGGCAGCAGATATGCGGTGTTTAGACTCGGGGTTTATGTTAGGTGTAAACATACATTTTGTTTCCCCATAGACATCAATTGGGCTGCGTTACATAGCTCCGTCATTGCAGGTGTTAGGCTTTTTTTTAGTCGGCTCTCCCCATTGATGTATATGGGGAAATCAAGCACGTAACAGCAGCTCAAAGCAACGCTGGTACTTGTGTGCAGTATGGAGCTCAACGCAGCCATATCGCCTGCAAATGCCGGGTTTTTGCAAACCTGTTATAGCGAGCCACTCATAATGCAAAACTCGTAATCTGGCTGAATGTCTTTGATTTTGAAATGTATTTGATATGGTTTTAATTTATGATGTATTATAGGTAGTAAGTGGGCTTTTACAATCCAAGCAGTCACTTAAATGTTTTAAGTGGTGTTTTTATTACAATTTTAGATTTGTATATAATATAATGTTTTCTTATACATATAAAATGTCTGTATATATCAGATCTTTTATTCATTTGAATATATTGGCAGATATAATAGATAAGTTTGAAGCGGATCAATTCCTCTATGGGACCGACTTGTTTTCTATCATTGGTAAACTGAATCGCTGTCATTTTGACAGTGTGGTGTAAACAGATTGGTTACCATGGTTCTGAATCAGAAATTTGAGTCAACCATTAGAAGTCATGTGATTGCTTCAGAGCCTATCAGGGGTAGTCCACACGCACATCTGTGAGCGTATCGGCACCAATGCTCTGACATTTAAATGTGTAAACATATTGTTGGTAGCTATCCCCTGATAAGGAATTTAGCAAGGCGTTTTTCCTATCCCAGACTGGGGCGAAATAGGTGTTTGCAAGATTCCTGTTGTGTATTGTATGTCCAATCTAAGGAGACATTGAATACGCGGAATATACTTCATAATTTTGGGGGCTTAAAGTGTGAGTTTGATATATATTTTTATCTTTCCTGTGTACAAATAAACGTTATCACACTATCAGAATTTTTCTTGCATCTCTGAGATTCGCTTGCACAATCACTGAGGGGAACATCAGAATGCTGTTCTGAAAAAATAACGTTTCACCATCATGAATTGGAGAGCTATTTAAATACACCCCTGTGGATGCAGTAGCCTCACACTGGGAAGAATCAGATCAATACAATCTACTTACCTCATATTGATTGAGGTAGTTTCAAGTAAGTGGGCATCCATTTGGGTAAGGGTGAGATCTGTACTCCTAGTATCACAACAATGAATATTGCCTTAAGGATGTTAGCTCTTTCCTTTTCTTGTTTTATCTGATTGCATATATATATATATATATATATATATTATAGCCCTTTCCAGTCAAACACCTTGTCATATACCATATACCTTTGAATACTTTTATTAAATTATATTTATATGAAAAATCTTCAGAAAGATATGAATAAACTAGAAGCTGTCCAAAGGAGGGCTACTAAAATGGTACATGGTCTAAAATATAAAACGTACAAAGAAAGACTCTATGATCTAAATATGTATAGTTAAGAGGATAGAAGGGAAAGAGGTGACATGATAGAAACCTTCAAATATATGAAGGGACTTAATAAAATAGAAGCTGAAAGCATTTTTCACAAAAAAAAAAGTGAAAACAAGGGGTTACAATCTAAAGACTGTCAAGGAATTCAAAAATGTAACTATTTAGCACTTTAGTTATGAGTTTTATGCTACGGCGTTGTACCAAAAAACTCATAACTACTGATTTTTAAATGTGTTAGGACTCTTGACAGGGTAGGGTGTACCGCTCACTTTTTGGCCTCCCAGGACAGACTCGTAATACCGGCGCTATGGAAGTCCCATAGAAAAAAGACTTAACAAAGTTTACGTAAGTCATTTTGCGGTAAGGTCAAAGAAGTGTGCGGTGACCCTAAACCTTCAAGACTCATAATACCAATCAGCCAATAGGATTGAGCTTGCATTCTATTGGCTGTTCCAATCAGCCAATAGAATGCAAGCTCAATCCGATTGGCTGATTGGATCAGCCAATAGGATTGAAGTTCAATCCTGTTGGCTGATTGCATCAGCCAATAGGATTTTTTCTACCTTAATTCCTATTGGCTAATAGAATTCTATCAGCCAATCGGAATCTAAGGGATGCCATCTTGGATGAAGTCACTTCAAGGTACCTTAATTCAGCTTTAGTCATTGGATGAAGAGGATGCTCTGCGTTATCTTGAAGATGGACCCGCTCCGCGCCGGATGGATGAAGATAGAAGATGCTGTTTGGATGAAGACTTCTGCCCGTCTGGAGGACCACTTCGCCCGGCTTGGATGAAGACTTCTCCCAGCTTCATTGAGGACTTTGACTCGGCTTGGATGAAGACGTCTCCCGGTAAGTCGATCTTCAGGGGGTTAGTGTTAGGTTTTTTTAAGGGTGCATTGGGTGGGTTTTATTTTTAGGTTAGGGACTTTGGGCCTGCAAAAGAGCTAACTTTCCTTTTAAGGGCAATGCCCATCCAAATGCCCTTTTCAGGGCAATGGGGAGCTTAGGTTTTTTTTAGATAGTATTTTATTTGGGGGTTGGTTGTGTGGGTGGTGGGGTTGTTTGTATTTTTTTCTACAGTTTAAAGAGCAGATTACTTTGGGGCAATGCCCCGCAAAAGGCCCTTTTAAGGGCTATTGGTAGTTTATTTTAGGCTAGGGTTTATTTTTATTTTGGGGGGGCTTTTTTATTTTAATAGGGCTATTAGATTATGTGTAATTAGTTTAAATATCTGTAATTTGTTTATTATTTTCTGTAATTTAGTGTTTGTTTTTGTTTGTACTTTAGATAATTTAATTTAATTTAGGTAATTGTATTTAATTTAGTTAATTTATTTAATTATATTAATTAATTATATTGAATTAATTAATTATAGTGTAGTGTTAGGTGTTATTGTAACTTAGGTTAGGTTTTATTTTACAGGTACTTTTGTATTTATTTTAGCTAGGTAGTTATTAAATAGTTAATAACTATTTAATAACTATTCTACCTAGTTAAAATAAATACAAACTTGCCTGTAAAATAAAAATAAACCCTAAAATAGCTACAATGTAACTATTAGTTATATTGTAGCTATCTTAGGGTTTATTTTATAGGTAAGTATTTAGTTTTAAATAGGAATTATGTAGTTAATTATATTAATATTTATTTAGATTTATTGTAATTATATTTAAGTTAGGGGGTGTTAGGGTTAAGGTTAGACTTAGGTTTAGGGGTTAAAAACTTTAATTTAGTGGCGGCGACGTTGGGGGCGGCAGATTAGGGGTTAATAAATGTAGGTAGGTTGTGGCGATATTGGGGGCAGCAGATTAGGGGTTAATAAATAGTATGTAGGTGTCGGCGATGTTGGGGGCAGCAGATTAGGGGTTAATACATATAATGTAGGTGGCGGCGGTGTCCGGAGTGGCAGATTAGGGGTTAATAAATATAATGTAGGTGTCGGCGATGTCAGGGCTGGCAGATTAGGTTTAATAAGTGTAAGATTAGGGGTGTTTAGAATCGGGGTTCATGTTAGGGTGTTAGGTGTAGACATAACTTTTGTTTCCCCATTGGAATCAATGGGGCTGCGTTAAGGAGTTTTACACTGCTTTTTTGCAGGTGTTAGACTTTTTCTCAGCTGGTTCTCCCAATTGATTCCTATGGGAAAATCGTGCGCAAGGACATACGACCAGCTTACCACTAACTTAAGCAGCGCTGGTATTGGAGTGCGGTAATGAGCAAAATTTTGCTCAACGCTCACTTCTTGTCTTTTAACGACGGGTTTCTGAAAACTCGTAATACAGCGCTGCGGAATCTGTTGGCGCTCTACAAATAACCGATAATAATAATAATAATAATACCAACGCTGCATGTAACTGAGCAGTGAGACAAAACTGCTTGTTAGCACCGCATAGCCTCTAACGCAAAACTCGTAATCTGGGCCGTTGTGTTTTGTGTACATTTTTATTAACTTCCCACCCTTTACGCAAGGTCTTTAATCTCGCTAACCTGATGACAGTAAAATGCAATTTCACTCGCTTGTTGGCATTTACTTTCAACTTGTAGTATGAGCTCTAGTTAATGCGAGCACAATTGCTTTTTATTCCCAATAAAATTACTTATTAGAAATCATAATATAATATTTACAATATTATGTTGAACCATCGTGCAATTTGTGCAGAAAATAAAATAGAATAAAATATCTAACCTTAAAAATATTACATCGATTTAAAAATCGTACAAAAATTCTGATTATGCAGAAGGGTTTCTTAAACAGTCAAGTCCAAAAAAAACCTTTCATGATTCATATAGGGCATGTAATTTTAAACAACTTTCCAACTTACTTTTATCACCAGTTTTGCATTGTTCTCTTGGTATTTTTAGTTGAAAGCTAAACCTAGGAGGTTCATATGCTAATTTCTTAGACCTTGAAGGTCGTCTCTGCATTTGACAGTTTTTCACCACTAGAGGACGTTAGTTCATATGTTTCATATAGATAACATTGAGATCATGCACGTAAATTTACAGAGGAGTGAGCACTGATTGGCTAAAATGCAAAACTGGGGAATGGGTAATTAAGGGATTATCTATATTTTAAAGCAACACAAATTCTGGTGTTGACAGTCCCTTTAACTCATTTTGAGATTGTGTGCATGCTTGTACCCCTGCTGAAACTAAGTGTAGTAAAAATAAATGATTTAAAAAGCAACAACCATAATATAAATTCACCAAAAACAATCCTATACAAAATGATACAAAATGTTATCTATTCTTACAGTCACAATCACCTGTATTACAAGATTTGCGCTATAGAAAGTATTTAACGAATGCAACAAAAGTTGCGTTATTTCACCCTCCATAGGGCTGCCATTACGAGTTTTAGAAAAGCCGGCTTGTGTGTGCAATATGGTTGCGTTGAGCTCCATACCGCACAAAATCCAAGTGCTGCTTTGACGTCCTCGTGCATGCTTTCCCCATAGATATCAATGGGGAGAGAGTGTTAGAAAAAAAACTAACACCTGCGATCGTGTAATGAAAAGCTCTGTAACGCAGCCCCATTGATGTCTATGGAGGAAAAAGTTACGTTTAAACCTAACACCCTAACATAAACCCCACGTCTAAACATCCCTAACAAGCTGCCCCTGACACCGCCGACACCTACATAATGTTATTAACCCCTAATCTGCTGCTCCCGATATCGGTGCCACCGAAAATAAATCTATTAACCCCTAATCTGCCACTCCCAATATCGCCGCCACTATACTAAAGTTATTAACCCCTATTCCCCCACACCCCATCATCGCCCACACTATAATAAAGATATTAACTCCTATTCCGCTGCTCTACGAAATCGCTGCCACTAAATAAAGTTATTAACCCCTAAACCTCTGGCCTCCCACATCACTGCCAATAAATGAAACCTATTAACCCCTAAACTGCCACCCACCCACATCGTAACAACCTAAATTAAGCTATATTAACCCCTAAACCTAACCGTAACCCTAAACCTAACCCTAACCGTAACCCTAAACCTAACACCCCTTAACTTTAACATAATTAAAATAGAGCTAAATTAAAGTTACAATTATTAACTAAATAATACCTATCTAAAACTAAATACATACTTACCTGTGAAATAAAACCTAAGCTAGCTACAATATAACTAATTAGTAGTAGCTATCTTAGGTTTTATTTTTATTTCACAGGTAAGTTTGTATTTATTTTAACTAGGTAGACTAGTTAGTAAATAGTTATTAACTATTTACTAACTACCTAGTTAAAATAAATATAAACGTATCTGTGAAATAAAACCTAAGTTTCCTTACACTAAAACCTAACATTACAAAATATAAAAAACACTAAAATTACAAAAAATAAAAAAAACTACCATTACAAAAAATAACAAACAAAATTATCCAAAACAATAAAAATTATTCCTCTTCTAATACCCTGTTTAAAAGGGCCTTTTGTAGGGCATTTCCCTAAAGAAATCAGATCTTTTTCTACAAAAGAAAAACAAACCCCCCTAATAGTATACAAAGCCCCACCCCCCAAAATCACAAAATAAAAATAAACTAAAACCTAATTTACCCATTGCCCTGAAAAGTGCATTTGTATGGGCATCGCCCTTAAAGGGGCATTCAGCTCTTTTGCTGCCCATTACAAATAAAAAAATGGATATTCTACGGAAAAAAAACACCCCAAAACGAGAAAAAAAAATTACACAAAATAACAAACAAATTATTCAAAATAATAACAATTATTCCTATTCTAATACCCATTTAAAAAAAAACACCCCAAAATAAAAGAAACCTAATCTATAATAAACTACCAATAGCTCTTAAAAGAGCCTTTTGTAGGGCATTGCCCTAAAGAAATCAGCTCTTTTTCTAAACAAAAATACAAAAACCCAACTATCTAAAAAAAAATAATCTACCCATTGCATTCAACTCTTTTTCTTGCCCTTAAAAGGGCATTCAGCCAATAGAAATGAGAGCTACTTAAATCCTTTTGGCTGATTTGAACAGCCAATAGGATTTTAGCAGCCCTAATTCCTATTGGCTGATTTAAATTTTTCAGCCAATAGGAATGCAATAGTACCCTCAGTATAAAAGGGGTATCTTGCATTTGAATCCTCAGTGTGCAACTGACGATCGCATTAAGAGGACCTCCACGTCGGATTGATGGACCTCCGCCTCCGCGCATTGACCACTCCGCCTCCACAGGGATGAAGAAGATGCTGGTCCCGCGATCGATGAAGATGGAGCCACCTGCATGAAGATCATTCAAGTGTGACTTCAGCAACTGTGAGTATCTAAAGAGGGGTCAGTGTTTTTTAAAGGTTTTTTGGGGTGTTTTATTTTTTAGATTAGGGTTTGGGCATTTCTTAAAAGAGCTGAATGCCCTTTTTTGAGACAGTTTTATTATTTTGTGGGTTTGGGGGGCTTGAGGATTTGTAATGTTAGTGGGTCTTTGTATTTTTGCTTAGAAAAAAAGCTGATTTCTTTAGGGCAATGCCCTACAAAAGGCCCTTTTAATGGCTATTGGTAGTTTATTATAGAGTAGGTTTCTTTTATTTGGGGGTGTTTTTTTTTTTTTAAATGGGTATTAGAATAGGAATAATTGTTATTATTTTGGATAATTCGTTATTTTGTGTAATGTTTTTTTTTGTGTTTTTGTTTTCTAGAATAGCCATTTTTTATTTTTAATGGGCAGTAAAAGCAATGCCCATACAAATGCCCTTTTCAGGGCAATGGGTATTTTAGGTTTTACTTTATTTTTATTTTGTGGGTTTGGGTGTATACTATTGGGGGTTTTGTTTTTCTTTTGAAGAAAACGAGCTGATTTCTTTAGGTCAATGCCCTACAAAAGGCCCTTTTAAGGGCCTACAAAAGTAGTAGTTTATTATAGATTAGGGTTTTTTATTTTGGGGTGTTTTTTATTTTTAAACAGGGTATTAGAATAGGAATCATTTTTATTGTTTTGGATCATTTCGTTTGTCATTTTTTGTGATGGTAGGTTTTTTTATTTTTTGTAATTTTAGTGTTTTTTATTTTTTGTAATGTTGGGTTTTAGTGTAAGGCAGCTTAGGTTTTATTTCACAGGTAAGTTTATATGTATTTTAACTAGGTAGTTATGCTAGCTTAGGTTTTATTTCACAGGTAAGTATGTATTTAGTTTTAAATAGGTATTATTTAGTTAATAATTGTAACTTCAATTTAGCTCTATTTTAATTATGTTAAAGTTAGGGGGTGTTAGGTTTAGGGTTAGGGTTAGGTTTAGGGCTACGGTTAGGTTTAGGGGTTAATATAGTTTAATTTAGGTTGTTGCGATGTGGGGGGCTGGCGGTTTAGGGGTTAATAGGTTTATTTAGTGGTAGTGATGTGGGAGGCCAGAGGTTTAGGGGTTAATAACTTTATTTAGTGGCGGCGATGTCGGGGAGCGGCGGAATAGGGGTTAATATATTTATTATAGTGTGGGCAATGTTGGGGTGCTGGGGAATAGGGGTTAATAACTTTAGTATAGTGGCCACGATGTCGGGAAGTGGTGGAATAGGGGTTAATAAATTTTATTAGTGGTGGAGATGTAGGGAGCGGCAGATTAGGGGTTAATAACTTTAATTTAGTGTTTGTGATGCGGTAGGGCCTTGGTTTAATGGTTATTAGGTAGTTTATGGGTGTTAGTGTACTTTGTAACAGTTTAGTTATGAGTTTTATGTAACAGTAAAACTCATAACTACTGCTCTCAGATGGCGGCACGGATCTTGTCGTTATAGGGTGTAACGCAAGCTTTTTAACCTCACAGCAAAACTCCTAATGGCAGCGCTATGGAAATTCCATGAAAAACACTTAATTTTTTCGAGTGCTGGACTGACGTTGCGTTACAGGCTAAAAGTCTTGGCGGTACAGCTATACTGACAAGACTCGTAATGGCTGCATTGCTATTTTAATGCTGAAATTACCATTTTTTCAGCATTAAAACATGAATGCACAACTCGTAATCTACCTGATAGTTTTTACATTTAGGGCTAGATTCTGAGTGGTGCGCTAACTGTTCCGTGCAAGCAATAAGAGGTTTATCGTGGGTATTTCGGCATGTTGGAAGTAACATGCATATTAAAAGTTGAGAGTAAATGTGTTCACTTAAGTACAATTGAATTTAACATACTGTACATCAGGAAAGCGCAACTTCAGAGAAAACAGTTGTACATTACTGTAGCAAAGGTATTCAAGAACACTGTGCAGTTTGTATGTAGATATTACTAGAAACAAAACTGATCTGTTTATTACCTTACCTTATTATTACCTTATAACCCTAGCTGAAGCAACTGTACAGGGAGTGCAGAATTATTAGGCAAATGAGTATTTTGACCACATCATCCTCTTTATGCATGTTGTCTTACTCCAAGCTGTATAGGCTCGAAAGCCTACTACCAATTAAGCATATTAGGTGATGTGCATCTCTGTAATGAGAAGGGGTGTGGTCTAATGACATCAACACCCTATATCAGGTGTGCATAATTATTAGGCAACTTCCTTTCCTTTGGCAAAATGGGTCAAAAGAAGGACTTGACAGGCTCAGAAAAGTCAAAAATAGTGAGATATCTTGCAGAGGGATGCAGCACTCTTAAAATTGCAAAGATTATGAAGCGTGATCATTGAACAATCAAGCGTTTCATTCAAAATAGTCAATAGGGTCGCAAGAAGCGTGTGGAAAAACCAAGGCGCAAAATAACTGCCCATGAACTGAGAAAAGTCAAGCGTGCAGCTGCCAAGATGCCACTTGCCACCAGTTTGGCCATATTTCAGAGCTGCAACATCACTGGAGTGCCCAAAAGCACAAGGTGTGCAATACTCAGAGACATGGCCAAGGTAAGAAAGGCTGAAAGACGACCACCACTGAACAAGACACACAAGCTGAAACGTCAAGACTGGGCCAAGAAATATCTCAAGACTGATTTTTCTAAGGTTTTATGGACTGATGAAATGAGAGTGAGTCTTGATGGGCCAGACGGATGGGCCCGTGGCTGGATTGGTAAAGGGCAGAGAGCTCCAGTCTGACTCAGACGCCAGCAAGGTGGAGGTGGAGTACTGGTTTGGGCTGGTATCATCAAAGATGAGCTTGTGGGGCCTTTTCGGGTTGAGGATGGAGTCAAGCTCAACTCCCAGTCCTACTGCCAGTTTCTAGAAGACACCTTCTTCAAGCCGTGGTACAGGAAGAAGTCTGCATCCTTCAAGAAAAACATGATTTTCATGCAGGACAATGCTCCATCACACGCGTCCAAGTACTCCACAGCGTGGCTGGCAAGATAGGGTATAAAAGAAGAAAATCTAATGACATGGCCTCCTTGTTCACCTGATCTGAACCCCATTGAGAACCTGTGGTCCATCATCAAATGTGAGATTTACAAGGAGGGAAAACAGTACACCTCTCTGAACAGTGTCTGGGAGGCTGTGGTTGCTGCTGCACGCAATGTTGATGGTGAACAGATCAAAACACTGACAGAATCCATGGATGGCAGGCTTTTGAGTGTCCTTGCAAAGAAAGGTGGCTATTTTGGTCACTGATTTGTTTTTGTTTTGTTTTTGAATGTCAGAAATGTATATTTGTGAATGTTGAGATGTTATATTGGTTTCACTGGTAAAAATAAATAATTGAAATGGGTATATATTTGTTTTTTGTTAAGTTGCCTAATAATTATGCACAGTAATAGTCACCTGCACACACAGATATCCCCCTAAAATAGCTAAAACTAAAAGCAAACTAAAAACTACTTCCAAAAATATTCAGCTTTGATATTAATGAGTTTTGTGGGTTCATTGAGAACATGGTTATTGTTCAATAATAAAATTAATCCTCAAAAATACAACTTGCCTAATAATTCTGCACTCCCTGTATATTCAGCTAAATATGAATGTAGTATAAAAATAGTAACAAATGTAATAGTAATGAAATACCTGTAACTGCAACCTTTTGAGGATAGATGTTACTGCAAAATAAAAGTGTTTATTGTACTTGAAAGAATGAAGAGGGGAAACAAATCTCTAAGCACAAGAGGAAAAGTGATTATGCCATCAAATTCAATCAGATGGACTATCTGTCTGCAGTACACCTGTCCTTGATTGTTTTTGCCAATGCATGAATAACCTAGCTGTAGAAAGCTATGATGACTCCTTATGGAGCAGATCACATCTCTCTTTCTGTCTCATGATTTAAGAGGACTTGAGAAAAAGAGATTCTAAAAAATAGCAAACGGAAAGAAGAAATATAGGTTTGCTCAGTGAAGGGTTTCATAGGAGACAAAAAAGGTAGGAAATGACAAAAAATTATATGCTTAAATGAAAGCTTCTACCTAAGAAAAACAAAGCCCAATAGTATTATTAGCTTTATCCACTGAATCAAATGTTGATTAACCCCTTAATGACCGCAGCACTTTTCCATTTTCTGTCCATTTGGGACCAAGGCTATTTTTACATTTTTGCAGTGTTTGTGTTTAGCTGTAATTTTCCTCTTACTCATTTACTGTACCCATACATATTATATACTGTTTATCTCACCATTAAATAGACTTTCAAAAGATACCATTATTTTCATCATATCTTATAATTTACTATAAAAAACATTATAAAATATGAAGAAAAAATGGAAAAAAACACACTTTTTCTAACTTTGACCACCAAAATATGTTACACATCTACAACCACCAAAAAACACCCATGCTAAATAGTTTCTAAATTTTGTCCTGAGTTTAGAAATACCCAATGTTTACATGTTCTTTGCTTTTTTTTGCAAGTTATAGGGTCATAAGTACAAGTAGCACTTTGCTATTTCCAAACCACTTTTTTTCAAAATTAGCGCTAGTTACATTGGGACACTAATATCTTTCAGGAATCCCTGAATATCCCTTGACATGTATATATTTTTTTTAGTAGACATCCCAAAGTATTGATCTAGGCCCATTTTGGTATATTTCATGACACTATTTCACCGCCAAATGCGATCAAATAAAAAAAATTGTTCACTTTTTCACAAATTTTTTCACAAACTTTAGGTTTCTCACTGAAATTATTTACAAACAGCTTATGCAATTATAGCATAAATGGTTGTAAATGCTTCTCTGGGATCCCCTTTGTTCAGAAATAGCAGACATATATGGCTTTGGCTTTGCTTTTTGGTAATTAGAAGGCTGCTAAATGCCACTGCGCACAATACGTGTATTATGCCCAGCATTGAAGGGGTTAATTAGGGAGCATGTAGGGAGCTTCTAGGGTTAATTTTAGCTTTAGTGTAGTGTAGTAGACAACCCCAAGTATTGATCTAGGCCCATTTTGGTATATTTCATGCCACCATTTCACCGCCAAATGGGATCAAAGTAAAAAAAACGTTAATTTTTTCAAAATGTTAGGTTTCTCACTGAAATTATTTACAAACAGCTTGTGCAATTATGGCACAAATGGTTGTAAATGCTTCTCTGGGATGCCCTTTGTTCAGAAATAGCAGACATATATGACTTTGGCGTTGCTTTTTGGTAATTAGAAAGTCGCTAAATGCTGCTGCGCATCACACGTGTATTATGGCTAGCAGTGAAGGGGTTAATTAGGTAGTTTGTAGGGAGCTTGCAGGGTTAATTTTAGGTTTAGTGTAGAGATCAGCCTCCCACCTGACACATCCCACCCCCTGATCCCTCCCAAACAGCTCCCTTCTCTCCCCCACCCCACAATTGTCCCCGCCATCTTAAGTACTGGCAGAAAGTCTGCCAGTACTAAAATAAAAGTTTTTTGTTTTTTTTTTAAGAAAAAAAAAAAAAGCATATTTACATATGCTGTGTTTAGGATCCCCCCTTAACCCCCAACCTCCCTGATCCCCCCCAAAACAGCTCTCTAAGCCTCCCTCTCAGCCTTATTGGGGGCCATCTTGGGTACTGGCAGCTGTCTGCCAGTACCCAGTTTGAACAATCAAATGTGTATTTTTTTATTTTTTTCTGCAGTGTAGCTCAATCCCCCCACGGACCAACCCCCACCACCTAAATCACACCTAAGGGGTTTTTTTTAAGCATGAAATGTCCCACTTTTATTTTGTTTTGGGACACATTTTTTCCGTAGTGTAGCGGTTCCCACCCGCTCCCTCCCCGTGCACGCGCCCGCCCCCGGACTTACCCGCCCACGATCCCGCCCCCCTCCACATGACCAGGGCCATCGATGGCCGCCACCCACCTCCCACACCGGCTCCCACCCACCAACGATACCGGCCATCGATGTCCGGTGCAGAGAGGGCCACAGAGTGGCTCTCTCTGCATCGGATGGCCGTAAAAAGTTATTGCAGGATGCCTCCATATCGAGGCATCACTGCAATAACCGGAAAGCAGCTGGAAGCGAGCAGGATCGCTTCCAGCTGCTTTCCACACCGAGGACGTGCAGGGTACGTTCTCAGGCGTTAACTGCCTTTTTTCTGAGGACGTACCCTGCACGTCCTCGGTCGTTAAGGGGTTAACTGGAAAATATGATTTTTTTTTTTTTTTTTGCTTAACTGAAGATGATTCCATTTCCCTTAAGTTTTCGTTTAAGAGTAGAAAGCCCAAGAAAGGAAAGAATTTGACAATTGTTAGAATTAAAGTATGATTTATCATTATTTCTTATCATTTTATTTTAAGAACGGATATACATCATATGCTGATATGTCTACTGCTTTATTCACAGGCTTCTGTTTGATGTTCTAAACTGGTCTTATCAAACACATGTTCAATAGATGTCCCAACTATCTCTAGAATTCAATTTTCTAACCGATGTCTCTGTCCTTTCTGCCCTGTTATTCTCATCTTCTCCTTTTCATAGAGCAATCATATAATCATTGCCAGTCCACAGGAACTTGAAAGAAGGGAAGGAATTATGTGTATTTGTTAATAATAATAATAATAATAATCCCACTTATTTATAAAATCTAAAAATGTTAGGATTTTCCAGAAACCATCACAATATGTGCCATTGCATTGACCATATATAGAAGAACCATTCACTCTGCCTCAATAGAATGCAAAAACTGGACCAATATTTTTAAAACAATCTCAACTACAAATTGCGCGTCAAGTTCAAAGTAAAAAATGAGTGCGGTCGGCTTAAAAAAGGTAGATCGTAAAAAGGTAGATTGTGTGTGAAAGACTTAGGCGTGACCAAGCTAACTCCTCCCCATAGACTTCTATGGGGCGAACTGAAGAAATCCTTATTAGTTATTGTGCACGTGCTAACCCGACAGTACGCTAGACCAACTGCGCTAAAAGGTGCCTTAGGAATACTATACATTCCTATGTTCTTCACATAGAAGAAAATGTTCTCTTTAATTTTAAAAAGATATTTCTATATATAGCTGAATATTTGTTTACAAAATATATATCTATACCTATATATCTATATAAATATATACAGAAATAGATATATAAACATATATATATATATAAATTTAAAATAGAGAACATTTTCTTCTATGTAAAGAACATAGGAATTTTATGTATTTCTATTCAAAACACAATAGAACATGTTAACACTGAATAAAAATTATATTGCATATTTATTTATATGTGTATACATGTATTATGTGTACACATATAAATAAATAAATAAATAAATACACATGTATGCACTTATATACACAAAAACACATATATATATGTATACATTGGAGGCCTTTCCAGTCTAACACTATATCATTTTTAACCCTTTTAAAACCTTTTTATTAATATTAAAATTATATTTTTAATTCAAATGTGTATATACAGTATGAGTGTAATAGTTTATTTTAATATGGTTAGATGTGTTTTGTGCAACTTGTTTTTTTTTACCCTTACACTTTACTTCAGGTCTAAAGTTGCACTAAATGTTCTAGAGCAGTTTTGGCTTATGCTCGAGCGCAACCTATAACTTTAAACTTGTAAAATGAGAGCAAGCTAGCATGTTCGCGATTTCGTTTGAAAGTATAGGTTGTGCTAGAGCGATGTTGCTCGTACTAACCCTTCTCTGGTAAAAGAGATTTACCAAGGACTTATATCAAGTTACACCTTAACTTTAGCGTGGTCAAGTGATATTGTGTATCACGACCTGCGGTATCATTATCACGCCACTTGTAATCTTACCCATTCTGTTCCCAAGCAAAAAAAGGAGAGAAAGGAAGCAACACAAGGTGCAGAGGTGCCTGAGGTTTATATAACAAAAACTGTCTGAAAAAACAAGGGCGGGCCGTGGACTCACCATGTCAACAAATAAATAAATTTATCAGGTAAGCATAAATTTCATTTTCTTTCTAATGACACGGTGAGTCCACGGATCATCATCAATTACTGTTGGGAATCAATACCCAAGCTAGAGGACACAGATGATAAGGAAGGGACAAGACAGGTAACCTAAACAGAAGGCACCACTGTCTAAAAAAACCTTTCTCCCAAAGGAAGCCTCAGCAGAAGCAACATATCAAATTTAGAAAATTTAGAAAAAGTATGCATAGAGGACCAAGTTGCAGCCTTGCAAACTTGTTCAACAGAAACTTCATGCTTGAAAAACCCAGTAAGAAGAACCAGCGCTCATGGAATGAGCCGTGATTCTCTCAAGAAGCTGATGTCCAGCAGTTTCATAGGCCAAATGATAATACTCTTCAGCCAGAGTGAAGGAAAATGAGCCATAGCTCTCTGACCCTTGTGTTTCCCAGAGAAACAGACAAACAAAACAGAAGACTAGCGGAAGTCCTTAGTCGCCTGCAAGAAGAATTTGTGCGCACCCACCACATCTAGGTTGTGGAACAAACACTCTTCATGAGAAGAAGGAATAGGGTAAAACTATTTCCTGACCAGTATTCCTATTTGAAACCACTTTAGGAAGTAAAACTAACTTAGTATGCAGAGCCACCTTATCTGGATAAAAGATAAGATAAGGGGAATCATACTGCAACGCCGAGAATTCAGAGACTCTCCTAGCAGAAAAAAAACCTTCCAAGATAACATCTTAATATCTAAGGAATGTATAGGCTCAAACAGGGCCTGATGCAAGGCTATAAGAACAAGGTTAAGACTCCAAGGGGGAGCAACTGATTTAACACAGGCCTGATGCTGACCCAGGCCTGACAAAAAGATTGGACATTCGGCACATCTATGAGACGCCTATATAACAGAATGTATAGGACAGAGATCTGTCCCCTGAGGGTACTGATCAAAAACCCCTTCTCCAAGCCTTCCTGGAGGAATACAATTCCCAGGAATCCTGACCCAGCTCCAACGAAAACCCTTAGATTCACACCAATAAGATATTTACGCTAAATCGTATGGAAAACGTTCTAGTAATTGGCATGTAAGCCTGAAACATGGCCTTAAAGACCAAGTCAGAATAACCACGCTTAGACCAACTAAGTGATCAAAATCCAAGCAGTAAGCGTTAGAGAAAACAAAAATAGAATGAAGGAAGGGACCCTGATTCAGAAGGTCCTTCTTCAGAGACAGTCTCCAAGGAGGGAGAGGAGACCATTCCTCTAGGTCTGCATACCAGGTCCTGCGAGGCCATGCAGGGGCTATTAGAATAACTGACTCTCTCTCCTGTTAGATACGATAATAACTTGTGAAAGGAGAGAAAAATGGAGTAAATAGATATGCCAGACTGATTCCTAAGAAAAAAAACACCAGAACATTTATCAAGGCAGCCTGCGATCACTTGACTATGAACCTAACCTCATAAACTTGGCCGTCTGCCAAAATGGCAGTAGCCAACTCCAGAACCCCTCATTTTAGGGTTTACCTGGAAAACACCTCTGGACGGAGAACCACTCGCTGGAGTGAATTATCTGTCTAATCAAAAATCCAATCATTCACCCCTAAAGAGAGGAAAACAGACAGCCATTGTGAGTTGCCACTGAACACTCAAATCACCTCCTACAAGACTAAGAAACGCTGAGTTCCACTCTAGTAGATTATGTAAGTCATAGAGATGAAAATGTCAATTTAATAACAACTGAGGCCAAGCCATAAGAGTAAAGTAACTCGCCCTCAACTGTAAAAGAGGAACGCAGACACTTCCGAGATTAATAATCCCCATGCCTTCCAGGAATGTTTCCAGAAGCACGTACCCTGAGACAGGTACTCCTGAAAACCAGTACCGGAGGGAGTCTCTAATCTACTGATCTAGATCTATCCACTGAGACAGATCCGAACATTCTCCATTTTAGAGAAAATAGCAAAGGGAATGATATCTATGGAAACCATAAAACCAATTCCCTCCCAACCATCTGGTTACAAAACGACTAAGCTATCTACCAGACCACCAGAGATTGCTGATGGCCGTACAGAAGACCGCAGGGAGAACAAAAGGATAAACTCATTGATTACCTGGTCCCAGTTAAAGATCTTCTACTAGACAGAGAATCTATGAAGGTCCCCAATAACTCTTCTCCAGAATTATTTCCCAACCATAGGAATGAAGACTGGACAAGGTCTCTTGCAAAAGAGTTTGCTCGAAGGAAAGATGGCACCTGATCATATATGATCCAGAATCCCCCTTACAATATTTCAAGACCTAGAAGTCCTTCTAGGATAACGAAAATCAGAAACTTAAAAAGATGCCGATCATGGGAACAAAAAATAGACATCCTTCAGGTCTATGTTCGCTATGAACAGACCCTTTTGAACTAAAGGAAAATGGATACTATTTTGAAGGTCAGAACCTGAAAAAACTTGAGGAAATACTTAGATCTCATTCCCAGAATGGAACAATCACTCCCAGAGATGAAGATCTTGAACCCAGTTCAAGGAAAACCTCTCATCAAAATTGGACAGCAGATACTCTAGAAGGAGAAATCTGCCCACGGGAGGAAATCTTAGATTAAACTAAGATTAGTTGGATAGCAAGACCTGACAAACCCTGCAGAAAAAGGAAAAGAAAAACTTTCCATTAATCCTACTATCTTGACATGTGGTAGAAGGATAATTCTGCCAGACCAAATCCAACAAGGTCTCATCCTTGAAAGGAAAAACCAGAAGCGTGGAATTGTAGAAACCTAAAATATTGAAGCTGCCACTGCAGTGCTATAAACCTAGGCTGAATCACTGAGACACACTTAGGTGTCTCTGCTGACCAAGAAATCAGCCACAATGTTTTAAAAGATATGCTGCTTTGTTAAGTATTGAAATAAGGACACAAAGGCCCATGACTGGGTACGAGCTCTAAACCATGAGCCTTCAAGCCAGGCTTGTTAACCACTAGTCATTGGTTGTGTGAGCACCTAATATAACCGCCCAGTC
Organism: Bombina bombina; assembly: GCF_027579735.1. Lineage (NCBI taxonomy): Eukaryota > Metazoa > Chordata > Amphibia > Anura > Bombinatoridae > Bombina > Bombina bombina. The sequence goes on from NC_069499.1 coordinate 674,279,333, forward strand.
TATTCACTTGATTGATAGATAATCCCAAACTTGTAATGCACCAAGATAGAGTTGTCTTGTAAATAGACTCACCCCTGTTCAGAGAATGTTCCCGGGTTCTTGCCGCTTTCCGCTACTCGCAGAGACTGGCCCGTCCTCAGAGAGCTTACTCGTTCCTCCGGGGCAGTGGGATGGTACAGATCAGAGCCCCTTTCTTTCTGCCTCCGGCTTGTGTTCCTCTCTCCTCCTGGGTCCCTCTCCACTCGCGGTAACTTGGCGTCTGACGTCACCGGAATCTTTACTCTCGGCTTCCTCCTCCTCAGCTGTTCTATCAGCTGTCAGAACTGTCCGATGGGTGCTGGCTAGGTCGATAGCGGTTACAAGCTACCTCTGTGCAAGCTCCGTTTCAATGGATTCCAGAACAACAAAGTGATGAGCTGCACCAGGGTACTTGTTAAAAACTTTTATTGTAGGTCACAATATCTTCCTTCCAGAAGCATTATTTCACAACAATAAAGGACATTGTGGTGTGTATAGAAGTCACCTAAAGAGCTTATTGCTGACACGTTTCAGCCTAACTGGCCGTAATCGTAGCAACCACAATGTCCTTTATTGTTGTGAAATAATGCTTCTGGAAGGAAGATATTGTGACCTACAATAAAAGTTTTTAACAAGTACCCTGGTGCAGCTCATCACTTTGTTGTTCTGGAATCCATTGTTAACCACTAGGCCACAACAACCATCAGCAGGCTAGCACAGCAAGTCTAAGATGACAATACATTGCTATGAAAGAACAATTAAACTCCAGCTTCTAAAGACAATGCAATAGCACTTTGAATTGTAAACCTATAAAGCGAGGTTAATCACCTGTAATGGTCTCAAGGCGCTGCTCATTTTATCGACCTCGGAAGGATGAAAGGCTGAGTGGACCTCACCGGGGATTGAACCTGCAACCCTTGGGCTGGTACAGAGCTCAGCCACAGAGCCTTAGCATGCTGAGCTATCTGTCCTTTTATCTAAGGACCCGTAAAGAGCTAGCTACGCTCTATAGGGATCTAGGCTCTATGGCCCCAGTAGAAAAGCTTCTACGAATCAGCAACAGAAAAATCCTTTAAAGGAAGGGAGACAGTGGGAAAGGTATCTCCAGTACCTCCTGTTCATGTGGAATCTCCATAGCATGACTAGAAACACTTCCACCTAGGAAGGAAAATCGTAGAAACTGATAAAGTTTACAAAACTTCCCAGAGTTGGAAACAACAGTAGTATAGGTGTCGACTAGGTAGCTAAAACCTCCTTTAACAGTACATGAGGTGTGCAAGCATACATCTCAAGTAGTCCACTCCAGCATCAGATGAAGGAATTATACTGTTCAAATCTGAAATTCCCATCAGGAACCACCAGCAGAACCTCCTCACCAGTATAGGAGAGGGGGCGATGTGATTAACAGAATAAGCAGAAACCTTACTATCTGAAAATGTAAATGTCCTCTAGCTGCTAGAGGACATATTCTAGAGTCTAGCATTTTCCCTGTATGTAAGGAAAAACAGACAAAGCTGCAGATACCACTAAAGATACCTGAGCTGCAAATTTGTAAGCAAAAACACTGCACCGAGGTTAATTTTTCGGTTTGGAATCTGATGAAGCTGAACGACCCCAGAAGAGGCCATGCCTTCAGAGTATTGTAGATTGCTCAGAGTTCCAGAATATTTATCGGAAGGAGAGACTCCTCCTGGGATCATTTTCCTTGTGCCATCCTGGCACCCCAAACAGCTCCCCATCCTGCCAGACTCGCGTCCGTGGTCAAGAAGGATGTCCCCATGAACATGTATTTCCAAGAGAGGGAAATCCGAGTCTGAGCATTCATGGATATATGCTGTGATAGATCTGAATGATCGCCATTCCACTGTCTCAACGTGCACAATTGAAGAGGTCTGAGATGGAACCTTGCGATTGGAATGACATCTATGCTAGAAACCATGAGTCCGATCACCTACTTACACTGAGCTACCGATGGGCTTGAGGAGGACTGAAGGCCAAGAAAAGAGGACGCAATCTTCCTGTGTCTGTGAGAAATATTTTCATTGACATAGAGTCTATTATCGTGCCCAGGAACTCCACCCTGTTGCTGGGAACCATGGAACTCTTTCCTGAGTTGATCTTCCAACCGTGAGACTGGAGCAAAAGAAGAAGAGCCCTCAAATCATCCTCTGCTAGACTGAGCGATGGCACCTGGACTAGGATGTCATCCAGATAGGGTGCCACAGCAATGCCTCTGGCTCTGGCCACCACAAGTAGCACCCCCAGAACCTTTGTGAAGACTCTTGGGGTCGTCGCCAGACCAAATGGAAGGGCCACAAACTGGAAGTGTTGGTCTAGAAATGCAAATCTCAGGAACTTGAAGTGGTCCCTGTGGATTGGCACATTAAGGTAAGCGTCCTTCAAGTCTATGGTTGTCATGAACTGTCGCTCTTGAACTAGGGGCAGAATACATCTGATCGTTTCCATTTTGAACGATGGAACACTCAGAAACTTGTTTAAACACTTTAGGTCCAGAATCTGGCGGAACGTGCCCTCCTTCTTTCAAACCACAAAAAGATTTGAATAGCACCCTAGACCCTTTACTGCTAAGGGGTACTGGTACGATAACACCTAGAGAAGAGAGATTTCTCACACATTCTAGAAAGGCTTCTCTCTTTTCTGGTCTTGAAGAGAGGTTTGACAGGAGGAATCTGCCCCTGGGCGGATGGAATCTGAACCCTATCCTGTAACCCTGGGCGACCACGTCCAGAACCCAAGGGTCCTGATCGTCCTGCAACCAGACTTCTGAGAAAAGAAATAATCTGCCCCCTATTTGGTCCGGAGACTGGTCAGGGGCCGCCCCTTCATGCCGATTTTGTCTCGGCAGGCTTCTTGCTCTGCTTACACTTGTTCCAAGAATGAGCCATTTCCAAGTTCCCTTGGACTGATCCGCTTTTGAGACGGGCTGCTGGCTCTGGGCCTTGTCCGCACGAAAGGGGCAAAAAGTAGATCCTTTAGGCTTAGCCTTCTTATCCTGCCGTAGGAAAGCTCCCTTGCCTCCCGTAACCGTGGATATGATCGAATCCAATCCTGGATCAAACAGAATCTTTCCTTAAAAAGGCAGGGACAACAGCATCGACTTAGAGGTCATGTCCACAGACCAAGATTTTAGCCACAGAGCCCTGCGAGCTAAAACGGAAAAACCTGACACCTTAGCGTTCAGGCGAATAATTTGCATTTTGAAACAAAAACACTACTTTAAGGGAGAGTTGTTAGGTGCGCCAAGTATTGTGTGAAGATTTTTGTATCTAAAAATTGTTTTTACAAATATAAGAAGATACAAAAATAGAATACAATAATAAAAATTAAAAAAATTAAAATGAAATCATAAAAATCAATAAAAAAATATATGTGTAAAATTAAAAATATAAAATATAAGATAAATCTAAAGTCTCTGGAGGTACATTTGAGGCTAAATATTCAAATTATCCATTATATTCCTTTTTAGTTGAAAAAGGTATGGTTGTAATATCCCAAATGGTGTAGAGAAAGAAATACAGGCAGCTCTTCGGAAGTGAGGTAGCCTCTCACTATGATGATACACCTAAAAATGAACAGAAAGGAAGGCACCCATAGCGTAATATGTTTCAGATATTTATGGAGTGTATGAAGGTGAATAATATGCACTCACATTTATGGAAGCACTATCGAGTGCTATATGGACAGGCCAGAAATTTAAGAGTAAACTGGCTAACTCTCCTCCTGTGGCAACAGCAGGTATAGATATGAGGGAATTGTATCTTCTTCCTTAGGATAGAGCAAAAAAGAATATCCATAGCGCAATATGTTTGATACATATAAAATATAGAGAAAATACCAAATCTTTTGCACTCACATTTAGTGAAGCCCTTCCAAGTGCTGTACTCACAGGGCAGATATTCTAGAGTAGTCTGGCTAACTCTTTCTCTGTATCAGGAACATAAGGAGGAGATCTCTTGTGGATTGGATACAAAAAGAAAAAATTGCAGGAGTTTGGCAGTGTATTAGTAGATACTGCTTGCAAAAATCCCATAAAAAAATGTGTATAAAAATCAGTTTTGATTAAAATTAATCTGCTAGATTACGAGTTTTTGTCAGTAAGGCTTGCGGTGCTAAAGCTCAGTTCCAGCTCACCGCTCACCTAAAAACAACGCTGGTATTACAGGGTTTTTTCAACCCGGCGTTAGCCTCTAAAAAGTGAGCGGAGAGCAAAATTTAGCTCCACATCTCACTGTAATAAGAGCGCTGCTTATGGTAGCGGTGAGCTGGCTAAACGTGCTTGTGCACGATTTCCCCATAGGAAACAATGGGCTGAGCCGGCTGAAAAAAAACTGCAAAAAAGCAGCGTTCAGCTCCTAACGCAGCCCCATTGTTTCCTATGGGAAAATAAATTTTACGTCTATACCTAACACCCTAACATGAACCCCAAGTCTAAACACCCCTAATCTTACACGTATTAATCCCTAATCTGCCGCTTCAGACACCGCAGCCACCTACATTATACTAATGAACCCCTAATCTGCTGCCCCTAACATCGCCGCCACCTACATTATATTTATAAACCCCTAATCTGCCGCCCCCAACGTCGCCGCAACCTAACTACAATTATTAACCCCTAATCTGCTGCCCCCAACGTCGCCGCCACTATACTAAATTTATTAACCCCTAAACCTAAGTCTAACCCTAACACCCCCCTAACTTAAATATAATTTAAAATAATCTTAATAAAATTACTATAATTAAATAAATTAATCCTATTTAAAACTAAATACTTACCTATAAAATAAACCCTAAGCTAGCTACAATATTTATTTATTTATTTATTTATTTATAAAATATTTTACCAGGAAGGATACATTGAGATTTCTCTCATTTTCAAGTATGTCCTGGGATCACAAAACATTGCAATGATACAATAGGGTACAATAAAATACAAAAACAATAATAATACACAATATATGCAAACATTTAACATAGAGCAGGTACAAAATATTTAATCAACCATGACAGGAGCATTCTGTTTTGAGATATGTATAGAGGGATCTCTTAAAGGATATTCGGCTTGGGGAAGTTTTTAAAGTGTGAGGGAGATCATTCCATAATTGTGGCGCTCTGTAGGAAAAAGAGGATCAAGCTGCTTTCTTTTTGTATTGAGGCAAGCTAAATAATGTGCTGTTATTGGATCGGAGGTTATAGGAGGTGGGAATAGCAGGGGAGAGCATTCTGCTCAGGTAGGGTGGGAGCTTCCCAGAAAGGCTCTTAAAGACAAGGCAGGAAAGATGGAGGGTACGTCTGGATTCCAGCGACAGCCAGTTTATTTCTTTTAGCATGTCACAATGGTGGGTCCTGTAGTTACATTGTAGCACAAAGCGGCAGAACGAGTTATATAATGTATTTAGTTTATTAAGGTGAGTTTGCGGAGCAGGTGCATATACTATGTCCCCATAATCCAAGATTGGTATCAGCATTTGCTGTACAATCTTTTCCTTTACTGTAGGGCTGAGGCAAGATTTGTTTCTGTACAGGGCACCTAGTTTTGGATAAAGTTTAGAGGCAAGTTTTTCTATGTGGAGTCCAAAAGATAGATTGGGGTCTAACAACATACCTAAGTATTAAAAAGAGTGGACTGCGGTCAGCATGCAATTGGATTTTGTTTTTATGCGAAGATGGGAATTTTGTAATTTTTGTATTTTAGGTCCCGTTCCAAAGATCATTGTGACAGTTTTGTCAGTGTTTAGGAAGAGTTTGTTTTTCGAGATCCACTTTTCTACCTCTGTGAACTGGTCTTGGAGCACTGCTTCAAGCTGCGGCAGATCAGATTTGTTTGCATAGATTACTGTGTTGTCTGCGTACATGTGTACAGTTGAGGATTTGCAGACATTAGGCAAATCATTTATAAATAATGTGAATAGAAGGGGGCCGAGAATGGAACCTTGGGGAACACCACACGTGACTGGGAGAGGGAGGGAGTCACTGTTAGAAACAGAGACATATTGTGATCGATCCGATACATATGATTTAAACCAGGTTAACGGGCGATCAGCAATACCAGAGTTTTTTAGTTTGAGAAGTAGTATGTCATGGTCCACTGTGTCAAAAGGTTAGATAAAATTGTGTGTAACCCTGCGCAGGATTTTCTAAAATACCAATATGCCAGTAGGTAATGGAGAACCCCTGTCTCCACAAATAGAACAGACAAGATAATAAAATAACTTCCTTAAAAAAGATAATAAAAAGTTCCTCATTAAAAAATTCTCAAACACACTTTGGTCTTAATGATAAATAGCTGATCAGCTGATACAAATAAAAAAACAAATAAATAAGTGCAGTATCAATGAATAAAATAAAACAAACCCACAATATTAACCCTTGAGGGCTTATGGACTTTCTTTGGATCAAGTTTTATTGTGTATTTCTGTTTTGTTTATTTTATTTTATTCATTGATACTGCAGTTATTTATTTGTTTTTTTATTTGTATCAGCTGATCAGCTATTTATTTATTTATTTTACCCAATTTAATTTTGTGTCTAATAAAAATATATTTTTTGCACATTTTAGCAAACGTTTATATGTTATCATTAAGACCAAAGTGTGTTTGAGAATTTTTTAATGAGGAACTTTTTATTGAGATCTATTTTAAATAAATTAAGTTATATCACATTTATCCAATTTTCTATTTACCAATTTTAGCAGCATTTTTTGCAGCGCCAGAGGTTTTAAATATCTTATCTTTTTTAAGGAAGTTATTTTATTATCTTCCACTGTGTCAAAAGCCTTAGCAAAATCAAGGAAAATAGCTCCAGTTAGGTCTCCTTGTTCCATGCCAGTTTGAATGTCGTTGCAAACTTTTAGGAGGGCAGTTGTAGTGGAGGGATTTGGTCTAAAACCTGATTGATCAGGGCTCAGATAGTAATAAAGTTGATAATACTCGCATAATTGCGTATGGACGCATTTTTCTAAGATTTTTGACAATACAGGGAGCAATGATATAGGACAATAGTTAGAAACCAAGGTTAACTCCCCACTTTTATGAATAGGCACTACTCTTGCAGTTTTCCAGAGTTTGGGTATGTATCCAGACACCAAGGATTAATTAATTAGGGTTGTGACAGGCTTAGCAATTGCCGGCGCACTGAGCTTCAACAGCATTGCTGGGATTTGATCAGGTGTTTCTAAATGACATTGAAGGGTACAGGTCTAAAATTGAACTTTTCTATATTGGGTCTTTGCTGTTTTAGTGGGGCCTGATCCACATTTGTAGCTTCAGGATGCGTGCCATTTATTAGTTTGTCAATCAGGGTGGTGGAGCATCTGACAAAATAATTGTTAAAGGCATTTGCTAATTCTAAGGGGAGTTGCAGGTTTTGGTTATCCACATTGACAGTGGATTCCAGCGACAGCCAGTTTAGTTCTTTTAGCATGTCACAATGGTGGGTCCTGTAGTTAAATTGTAGCACAAAGCGGCAGAACGAGTTATATAATGTATTTAGTTTATTAAGGTGAGTTTGCGGAGCAGGTGCATATACTATGTCCCCATAATCCAAGATTGGTATCAGCATTTGCTGTACAATCTTTTCCTTTACTGTAGGGCTGAGGCAAGATTTGTTTCTGTACAGGGCACCTAGTTTTGGATAACGTTTAGAGGCAAGTTTTTCTATGTGGAGTCCAAAAGATAGATTGGGGTCTAACAACATACCTAAGTATTTAAAAGAGTGGACTGCGGTCAGCGTGCAATTGGATTTTGTTTTAATGCGAAGATGGGAATTTTGTAATTTTTGTATTTTAGGTCCCGTTCCAAAGATCATTGTGACAGTTTTGCCAGTGTTTAGGAAGAGTTTGTTTTTCGAGATCCACTTTTCTACCTCTGTGAACTGGTCTTGGAGCACTGCTTCAAGCTGCGGCAGATCAGATTTGTTTGCATAGATTACCGTGTCATCTGCGTACAGTTGAGGATTTGCAGACATTAGGCAAATCATTTATAAATAATGTGAATAGTAGGGGGCCGAGAATGGAACCTTGGGGAAGAGTTTGTTTTTTGAGATCCACTTTTCTACCTCTGTGAACTGGTCTTGGAGCACTGCTTCAAGCTGTGGCAGATCAGATTTGTTTGCATAGATTACCGTGTCATCTGCGTACAGTTGAGGATTTGCAGAAATTAGGCAAATCATTTATAAATAATGTGAATAGTAGGGGGCCGAGAATGGAACCTTGGGGAACACCACACGTGACTGGGAGAGGGAGGGAGTCACTGTTAGAAACAGAGACATATTGTGATCGATCCGATACATATGATTTAAACCAGGTTAACGGGTGATCAGCAATACCAGAGTTTTTTAGTTTGAGAAGTAGTATGTCATGGTCCACTGTGTCAAAAGCCTTAGCAAAATCAAGTAAAATAGCTCCAGTTAGGTCTCCTTGTTCCATGCCAGTTTGGATGTCGTTGCAAACTTTTAGGAGGGCAGTTGTAGTGGAGTGATTTGGTCTAAAACCTGATTGATCAGGGCTCAGATAGTTGGAAAGTTGATAATACTCGCATAATTGCGTATGGACGCATTTTTCTAAGATTTTTGACAATACAGGGAGCAATGATATAGGACAATAGTTAGAAACCAAGGTTAACTCCCCACTTTTATGAATAGGCACTACTCTTGCAGTTTTCCAGAGTTTGGGTATGTATCCAGACACCAAGGATTCGTTAATTAGGGTTGTGACAAGCTTAGCAATTGCCGGCGCACTGAGCTTCAACAGCATTGCTGGGATTTGATCAGGTCCTGACTGGTTTTTCATTTTTAGATTATTGAGGTGTTTCTTAATGACATTGAAGGGTACAGGTCTAAAATTGAACTTTTCTATATTGGGTCTTTGCTTTTTTAGTGGGGCCTGATCCACATTTGTAGCTTCAGGATGCGTGCCATTTATTAGTTTGTAAATCAGGGTGGTTTAGCATCCGACAAAATAATTGTTAAAGGCATTTGCTACTTCTAAGGGGAGTTGCAGGTTTTGGTTATCCACATTGACAGTGGAGGGTTGGGATTGGATTGGTGGATTTTGTAAGTTATTTATGAGTTTCCAAAACTTTCTAGGGTTAGATATATTATTGTGCAGATTTTCACAGAAATATTGTGCCTTAGCCAATTTTGTTTGTTTAGTACATATATTTCGCCATTGTCTATATACACAGTGATCATTCATAGAGCCAGTATGCTTGAACTTTGACCACAATGAATCCCGAAATTGGTACATTTGAATGAGGTCAGCTGTGATCCAATTCAAGGGTGCTCCTTTTACTCTCACCTTACGCAGCGGTGCATGTAAATTCCAAACTTGTAGGAGTTCAGACTGAAAGAATTCAACTGCAGAGTCTAGATCTGGGATTAGGTTTAATCTGTGCCAGGGGAGGTTCTTGATGTCATTTAGAAATGATTGAAGATTAAATTTTTTGAAGGACCTGGTGATTTAAACCTTGGGAGAGGATTTAGTAACCTTTATTTTGCGCACACAGTACACTAAGCAGTGGTCACTGAAATTGTTAGGGAGAACACCTGCCTCCTGGATTCGGTCGGGAGAAGTGGAGAGAATCCAGTCGAGCAGGGTATGATTATGGCTTTTGATGTTTATGCGAGTTGGGGAGGAGATTAATTGCGTTAGCTGCAAAGATTTAAACAGTGAGCGACAACTGTTATTTTTTGGATTCAGCCAATCGATGTTAAAATCTCCAAAAACCAAAATGTCACTCTTTGGGTTTTGAGTTATGAATTCACTAAGGAGCTGTGCTATGTCCGAAATGGAATGCACAGGGGAGCTAGGTGGGCGGTAGATTCCTGCAACAATGATTGATTTACTGCACAGGATCTCAATTTTGCCAGAAAGGAAATCAAAGGTGGCAGGAGAGCTAGATTTTTGTATGGGGGTGAACTTTGTGGAGTTATCAACATAAATTACAATGCCGCCTCCTCTCTTTGCTCTGTCAATTCTATGGCATGAATACCCATGTATTGCAATGGCAGAGTCAGGTATTTTTTCAGTTAGCCATGATTCAGAGATCACAATGATTTTTGGCTTGTATTGTAAACACCAAGCTTGCAGTGCATCGATTTTTGGAAATAAGCTGCGTATATTACAGTGCACAAAGGAGAGGCCTTTTTTAGCTGGAAGGCTAGGAATGGAATTTGCTGGGGGACCAGGGTTAGACTCTACATTATTTGCAAGGGCAAGTAGCATAAGGAATAGGAATTTGGACATAGTTTTTGTTTGGCTATATAGTGAATGGCATACTTTATAATTTTGTGAGGTGGGGGTAGGAGGGCTATTTTTTATAACTCTCCACCAGCACTCAGCAGATAAGTTACAGCAACAGAGCAGGCCATGGTGTAAGATAATTTGTTTTCCAGTTTGAGGTGGGTGCTTATGGCGGTAATGAAGTAAACAAAATTGGAGTTAGAAAAGGGTTGTCACGAATATCAGTATGGTCATATTTTGATACATGTTAGTGCTATGAGGTGTGTAGATGAAAATAAATCAAAAATAGTACAATATATAGAAGAAAAATTTATAAAAATATATATATATATATATATATATATATATATATATATAACATCAGAAAAAGACCTTGCACTCGCTGGATTTTTAACAAACTTTTTTACTTGGCAAAATTAGTGACGTTTCGGGGACAGTGTATCCCCTTCCTCAGACAGTGAATGCTTCAAACATTAGTGAATTTATACAAACAAACAAATAACCCCTCCCCCCAATTAGCAAGAAAAAAACGCCAAAAGTGTTGCTATGGTGACCATATGTCACAAAGTGAACATCATATATAGGATGTAATATGAGCGATCAATGCTGTGACAGTGCAAATATTCATATTTTATTTGTTTGTTTGTATAAATTCACTAATGTTTGAAGCATTCACTGTCTGAGGAAGGGGATACACTGTCCCCGAAACGTCACTAATTTTGCCAAGTAAAAAAGTTTGTTAAAAATCCAGCGAGTGCAAGGTCTTTTTCTGATGTTATATTTAATTCCACTAGCACCCTGGTTGCTGCAAGTAAGTGAGAGTGCACATCTTTGCTAAACCTATATATATATATATATATATATATATATATATATATATATATATATATATACATATATATATATATATATATATATATATATATATATATACACATATATATTCACACACTATTGATGTGGGATATATAGCTATTTGTAGGGAGAGAGGGTATGTATTCTAATAGTTACATTGTAGCTATCCCAGGAGTTATTTTTATTTTACAGACAACTTTGTATTTATTTTAACTAGGTACAATAGTTATTAAATAGTTATTAACTATTTAATAACTTCCTAGTTAAAATAAATACAAAAGTACCTGTAAAATAAACCCTAACCTAAGTTACAATTACACCTAAGACTACACTCTAATTAAATAAATTCCCTAAACTAACTACAATCAATTACAATTAAATTAATTAAACTAAAGTACGAAAAACAACAAAGAGTAAATTACAGAAAATAAAAAAATAATTACATTTTTTTAAACTAATTACACCTAATCTAATTCCCCTAATAAAATAAAAAATACCCCCAAAATAATAAAATGCCCTACTCTATACTAAATTACAAATGGCCCTTAAAAGGGCCTTTTGCGGGGCATTGCCCCAAAGTAATCAGCTCTTTAACCTGTAAAAAAAATACAATCCCCCCCAACATTAAAACCCACCACCCATACACCCAACCCTACTATAAAACCCACCCAATCCCCCCTTAATAAAACCTAACACTACCCCCTTGAAGATCACCCTACCGTGAGACGTCTTCACCCAGCCTGGCACAAGTGGTCCTCTAGAGGGGCAGAAGTCTTTATCCGATCAGGGCAGAAGAGGTCCTCCAGAGGGGCAGAAGTCTTCATCTAGGCGGCATCTTCTATCTTAATCCATCCAGAGCGGGTCCATCTTGAAGCCAGCCAACGCGGAGCATCCATCCAGACTGACGACTACACAACGAATGACAGTTCTTTTAAATGACATCATCCAAGATGGCGTCCCTTGAATTCCAATTGGCTGATAGGATTATATCAGCAAATCGGAATTAAGGTAGGAAAAATCCTATTGGCTGATCCAATCAGCCAATAGGATTGAAGTTCAATCCTACTGGCTGATCCAATTAGCCAATAGGATTGAGCTCGCATTCTATTGGCTGTTCCAATCAGCCAATAGAATGCGAGCTCAATCCTATTGGCTGATTGGATCAGCCAATAGGATTTTTCCTACCTTAATTCCGATTGGCTGATAGAATCCTATCAGCCAATCGGAATTCAAGGGACGCCATCTTGGATGACGTCATTTAAAGGAACCGTCATTAGTGATGTTGCGAACCTAAAATTTTCGAACTTCCGGTATTGTTCGCGAACCCGCGAACCGCGCGAACCGCCATTGAATTCAATAGGCAGGCGAACTTTAAAACCTACAAGGACTCTTTCTGGCCACAATAGTGATGGAAAAGTTGTTTCAAGGGTACTAACACCTGGACTGTCGCATGCTGGAGGGGGATCCCTGGCAAAACTCCCATGGAAAATTACATAGTTTATGCAGAGTCTGCTTTTAAGCCATAATGGGTCTAAATCAACTAACATTCCCAAAGTGGCTGTCTCAAAACATCCCGGACAGAAGATAGATTGATAGATAGGATAGATAGATATACATAGATTGATAGTTAGATAGAATCGATAGAAGAGAAATAGATATATTTGTTAGATATATAATTACCCTAATAAAGTCTAATAATTAAACATGCGTTCTTGGACCCAACTAGCTTGTGTTAATTAGTACTTTTCTTAGCACTTTAATCCCTGTCCGTCCCCCCCCCCCCTATCGGGGGTGTTCTATATGGCCTGCCAGATTACCCTGAAAAATGATAATAATAAGACATGCGGTCTGCTACCTATTTTAACTAGGTTGTGTTTTAAGTACTACCATTCTTAGCACTTTAATCTCTGTAACTCCCCCTATTTGGTGAGGTCTATATGGCCTGGATGATTACCCATACAAAATATAATAAGACATCTGCTCTTGGTATGCGACCCATGGTAACTATGTTGTGTTAATTAGTAATGTCCTTCGCATTTTAATAGCTGTTACTCATACTCACCCTATTGGTGGAGGTCTATATGGCCTGCATGATTACCCTTACAAAATATAACAACCAAACATATGCTCTGGGACCCATGGTAAGTCGGTTGTGTTAAGTAGTACTGTTCTTTGCAGTTTAATACTTGTTACAACACCAAATGGTGGCAGGTCTATCTGGCCTTCATGATTAGCTGCACCCAAACCCAAAAAAAAGCTGGGTGGTCTTAGACTAACACCCATGGCTAACTCGGTTGTTTCAATTAGTACTATTCTTAGCACTTTCATCCCTGTTACGGGTGGTCTACATGGCCATCATAATTAGCCGAACAAAATACTACAATCCAACCTTTGCTCAGTCTTCATAGGCACTTCATTGTCTGTATTTTGATAGTACAGTTCTTATTATTTTTATAGCTGATACAACACCGAATGGTGGCAGCTCTATATGGCCTGCATGATTAGCCGCACCCAATACAAAAATAAATCTAAGCGGTCTTGGATTACCACCCATGGCTAACTCTGTTGTTTCAAGTAGTACTATTCTTAGCACTTTCATCTCATCATCCCTGTTACTTCCAGGACTCTCGGTGGTGGTCTACATGGCCATCATGATTAGCCTAACCAAATACTACAATCCAACCTTGGCTCAGTCTTCCTAAGGAGCTTCATTGGGTGTATTTTGGTAGTACTGTTCTTATTAGTTTAATAGCTGATACGACACCGAATGGTGGCAGCTCTATATGGCCTGCATGAATAGCCGCACCCAAAGCCAAAAAAAAGCCAAGCAGTTTTGCACTAACACCCATGGCTAACTCTGTCGTTTCAAGTTCTACTATTCTTAGCTCTTTCATCTCATCCCTGTTACTTCCAGGACTCTCAGTGGTGGTGGTCTACATGGCCATCATGATTAGCCTAACCAAATACTACAATCCAACCTTGGCTCAGTCTTCCTAAGGCCCTTCATTGGCTGTATTTTGGTAGTACTGTTCTTATTAGTTTAATAGCTGATACGACACCGAATGGTGGCAGCTCTATATGGCCTGCATGAATAGCCGCACCCAAAGCCAAAAAAAAGCCAAGCGGTTTTGCACTAACACCCATGGCTAACTCTGTTGTTTCAAGTTCTACTATTCTTAGCTCTTTCATCTCATCCCTGTTACTTCCAGGACTCTCAGTGGTGGTGGTCTACATGGCCATCATGATTAGCCTAACCAAATACTACAATCCAACCTTGGCTCAGTCTTCCTAAGGCCCTTCATCGGCTGTATTTTGGTAGTACTGTTCTTATTAGTTTAATAGCTGATACGACACCGAATGGTGGCAGCTCTATATGGGCTGCATGAATAGCCGCACCCAAAGCCAAAAAAAAGCCAAGCGGTTTTGCACTAACACCCATGGCTAACTCTTTTGTTTCAAGTTCTACTATTCTTAGCTCTTTCATCTCATCCTTGTTACTTCCCGGACTCTCGGTGGTGGTCTACATGGCCATCATGATTAGCCTAACCAAATACTACAATCCAACCTTGGCTCAGTCTTCCTAAGGCCCTTCATCGGCTGTATTTTGGTAGTACTGTTCTTATTAGTTTAATAGCTGATACGACACCGAATGGTGGCAGCTCTATATGGCCTGCATGAATAGCCGCACCCAAAGCCAAAAAAAAGCCAAGCGGTTTTGCACTAACACCCATGGCTAACTCTTTTGTTTCAAGTTCTACTATTCTTAGCTCTTTCATCTCATCCCTGTTACTTCCAGGACTCTCGGTGGTGGTCTACATGGCCATCATGATTAGCCTAACCAAATACTACAATCCAACCTTGGCTCAGTGTTCCTAAGGCCCTTCATCGGCTGTATTTTGGTAGTACTGTTCTTATTAGTTTAATAGCTGATACGACACCGAATGGTGGCAGCTCTATATGGCCTGCATGAATAGCCGCACCCAAAGCCAAAAAAAAAGCCAAGCGGTTTTGCACTAACACCCATGGCTAACTCTGTTGTTTCAAGTTCTACTATTCTTAGCTCTTTCATCTCATCCCTGTTACTTCCAGGACTCTCAGTGGTGGTGGTCTACATGGCCATCATGATTAGCCTAACCAAATACTACAATCCAACCTTGGCTCAGTCTTCCTAAGGCCCTTCATCGGCTGTATTTTGGTAGTACTGTTCTTATTAGTTTAATAGCTGATACGACACCGAATGGTGGCAGCTCTATATGGCCTGCATGAATAGCCGCACCCAAAGCCAAAAAAAAGCCAAGCGGTTTTGCACTAACACCCATGGCTAACTCTTTTGTTTCAAGTTCTACTATTCTTAGCTCTTTCATCTCATCCCTGTTACTTCCCGGACTCTCGGTGGTGGTCTACATGGCCATCATGATTAGCCTAACCAAATACTACAATCCAACCTTGGCTCAGTCTTCCTAAGGCCCTTCATCGGCTGTATTTTGGTAGTACTGTTCTTATTAGTTTAATAGCTGATACGACACCGAATGGTGGCAGCTCTATATGGCCTGCATGAATAGCCGCACCCAAAGCCAAAAAAAAGCCAAGCGGTTTTGCACTAACACCCATGGCTAACTCTTTTGTTTCAAGTTCTACTATTCTTAGCTCTTTCATCTCATCCCTGTTACTTCCAGGACTCTCGGTGGTGGTCTACATGGCCATCATGATTAGCCTAACCAAATACTACAATCCAACCTTGGCTCAGTCTTCCTAAGGCCCTTCATCGGCTGTATTTTGGTAGTGCTGTTCTTATTAGTTTAATAGCTGATACGACACCGAATGGTGGCAGCTCTATATGGCCTGCATGAATAGCCGCACCCAAAGCCAAAAAAAAGCCAAGTGGTTTTGCACTAACACCCATGGCTAACTCTGTTGTTTCAAGTTCTACTATTCTTAGCTCTTTCATCTCATCCCTGTTACTTCTAGGACTCTCAGTGGTGGTGGTCTACATGGCCATCATGATTACCCTCACCAAAATATAACAACAATACGTGCGTGCAGGGAACCATGGTAAGCTTACTTCCTTTCGCAAAATTGAGTATAACAGTTGCAGGCAGAGTTTCTGACCCTGCATTATGGCTGCACCTCTCCCTAAAAGAGGCATGCGTTACAGAGTCTGTGGGCATGTATGCAAAGAGCTGGCCTGCCTAAAAAGAGGAGCAAGGCTGTACCGGTTGTTCTCCTTCAGCCGTTTTATATGCTGTCCCACGGCCACGACCCTCAACAACCACAACAGAATGAAACACCACATATGCCATCCTTTTGAACAACCGAGTACAGGTATGGCATTGATTTTAGTTACACGGCGATATTTATTATGAACCGTGAAATAGAAAACAAAAACATGATTGGACACCCAGTACAGTACAGGTCATTCTCCTTCTGCCTTTTTAGAATAGTGTTCCGGACCCCCAACAAAAACAACAGCATGAAAGAGGGGATATGTCATCCTTTTGAATAATAGATTACAAGAAAGGCATTGATTTTAGAATCCCAGAGATCATTTATATGACCCTTGAAATAGAAAAAAACATTCATTAGACACCCGTTACACTTATTTATCCTCAGGCATTTTTAATAAGAGGGTCCCGGAGCCTCAACCGAAACAACAGCATGAAAGAGGAGATATGTCATCCTTTTGAATAATAGATTACAGGAAAGGCATTGATTTTAGTATCCCAGAGAACATTTATATGACCTGGGAAATAGAAAAAAACATTGATTAGACACCCGTTACACTTATTTATCCTCAGGCCTTTTTAATACGAGGGTCCTGGAGCCTCAACCGAAACAACAGCATGAAAGAGGAGATATGTCATCCTTTTGAATAAAAGATTACAGGAAAGGCATTGATTTTAGAAACCCACAGATCATTATTTGCAACCGTGAAATAGAAAAAAACATTGATTAGACAGTGACACCCGTTACACTTATTTATGCTCAGGCCTTTTTAATACGAAGGTCCCGGAGCATCAACCGAAACAACAGTATGAAAGAGGACATATGTCATCCTTTTGAATAATAGATTACAGGAAAGGCATTGATTTTAGAATTCCAGAGATCATTTATATGATCCGGGAAATAGAAAAAAACATTGATTAGACACCCGTTACACTTATTTATCCTCAGGCCTTTTTAATAAGAGGGTCCCGGAGACTCAACCAAAACAACAGCATGAAAGAGGAGATATGGCATCCTTTTGAATAATAGATTACAGGAAAGGCATTGATTTTTGAATCCGAGAGATCATTTATATGACCCGGGAAATAGAAAAAAACATTGATTAGACACCCATTACACTTATTTATCCTCAGGCCTTTTTAATACGAGGGTCCCGGAGCCTCAACCGAAACAACAGCATGAAAGAGGAGATATGTCATCCTTTTGAATAAAAGATTACAGTAAAGGCATTGATTTTAGAAACCCACAGATCATTATTTGCAACCGTGAAATAGAAAAAAACATTGATTAGACACCCGTTACACTTATTTATGCTCAGGCCTTTTTAATACGAGGGTCCCGGAGCCTCAACCGAAACAACAGCATGAAAGAGGAGATATGTCATCCTTTTGAATAATAGATTACAGGAAAGGCATTGATTTTACAATCCCAGAGATCATTTATATGACCCGGGAAATAGAAAAAAACATTGATTAGACACCCGTTACACTTATTTATCCTCAGGCCTTTTTAATAAGAGTGTCCCGGAGACTCAACCAAAACAACAGCATGAAAGAGGAGATATGGCATCCTTTTGAATAATAGATTACAGGAAAGGCATTGATTTTAGAATCCCAGAGATCATTTATATGACCCGGGAAATAGAAAAAAACATTGATTAGACACCCGTTACACTTATTTATCCTCAGGCCTTTTTAATAAGAGTGTCCCGGAGACTCAACCAAAACAACAGCATGAAAGAGGAGATATGGCATCCTTTTGAATAATAGATTACAGGAAAGGCATTGATTTTAGAATCCCAGAGATCATTTATATGACCCGGGAAATAGAAAAAAACATTGATTAGACACCCGTTACACTAATTTATCCTCAGGCCTTTTTAATACGAGGGTCCCGGAGCCTCAACCAAAACAACAGCATGAAAGAGGAGATATGTCATCCTTTTGAATAATAGATTACAGGAAAGGCATTGATTTTAGAAACCCACAGATCATTATTTGCAACCGTGAAATAGAAAAAAACATTGATTAGACACCCGTTACACTTATTTATGCTCAGGCCTTTTTAATACGAGGGTCCCGGAGCCTCAACCGAAACAACAGCATGAAAGAGGAGATATGTCATCCTTTTTAATAAAAGATTACAGTAAAGGCATTGATTTTAGAAACCCACAAATCATTATTTGCAACCGTGAAATAGTAAAAAACATTGATTAGACACCCGTTACACTTATTTATCCTCACGCCTTTTTAATACGAGGGTCTAGGAGCATCAACCGAAACAACGGTATGAAAGAGGACATATGTCATCCTTTTTAATAAAAGATTACAGTAAAGGCATTGATTTTAGAAACCCACAGATCATTATTTGCAACCGTGAAATAGTAAAAAACATTGATTAGACACCCGTTACACTTATTTATCCTCAGGCCTTTTTAATACGAGGGTCCAGGAGCATCAACCGAAACAACAGTATGAAAGAGGACATATGTCATCCTTTTGAATAATAGATTACAGGAAAGGCATTGATTTTACAATCCTAGAGATCATTTAAATGACCTAGGAAATAGAAAAAAACATTAATTAGACACCCGTTACACTTATTTATCCTCAGGCCTTTTTAATAAGAGTGTCCCGGAGACTCAACCAAAACAACAGCATGAAAGAGGAGATATGGCATCCTTTTGAATAATAGATTACAGGAAAGGCATTGATTTTAGAATCCCAGAGATCATTTATATGACCCGGGAAATAGAAAAAAACATTGATTAGAAACCCGTTACACTTATTTATCCTCAGGCCTTTTTAATACGAGGGTCCCGGAGCCTCAACCGAAACAACAGCATGAAAGAGGAGATATGTCATCCTTTTGAATAATAGATTACAGGAAAGGCATTGATTTTAGAAACCCACAGATCATTATTTGCAACCGTGAAATAGAAAAAAACATTGATTAGACACCCGTTACACTTATTTATGCTCAGGCCTTTTTAATACGAGGGTCCCGGTGCCTCAACCGAAACAACAGCATGAAAGAGGAGATATGTCATCCTTTTTAATAAAAGATTACAGTAAAGGCATTGATTTTAGAAACCCACAGATCATTATTTGCAACCGTGAAATAGTAAAAAACATTGATTAGACACCCGTTACACTAATTTATCCTCACGCCTTTTTAATACGAGGGTCTAGGAGCATCAACCGAAACAACAGTATGAAAGAGGACATATGTCATCCTTTTTAATAAAAGATTACAGTAAAGGCATTGATTTTAGAAACCCACAGATCATTATTTGCAACCGTGAAATAGTAAAAAACATTGATTAGACACCCGTTACACTTATTTATCCTAAGGCCTTTTTAATACAAGGGTCCAGGAGCATCAACCGAAACAACAGTATGAAAGAGGACATATATCATCCTTTTGAATAATAGATTACAGGAAAGGCATTGATTTTAGAAACCCACAGATCATTATTTGCAACCGTAAAATAGAAAAAAACATTGATTAGACACCCGTTACACTTATTTATGCTCAGGCCTTTTTAATACAAGGGTCCCGGAGCCTCAACCGAAACAACAGCATGAAAGAGGAGATATGTAATCCTTTTGAATAAAAGATTACAGTAAAGGCATTGATTTTAGAAACCCACAGATCATTATTTGCAACTGTGAAATAGAAAAAAACATTGATTAGACACCCGTTACACTTATTTATGCTCAGGCCTTTTTAATACGAGGGTCCTGGAGCCTCAACCGAAACAACAGCATGAAAGAGGAGATATGTCATCCTTTTGAATAAAAGATTACAGTAAAGGCATTGATTTTAGAAACCCACAGATCATTATTTGCAACCGTGAAATAGAAAAAAACATTGATTAGACACCCGTTACACTTATTTATGCTCAGGCCTTTTTAATACGAGGGTCCCGGAGCCTCAACCGAAACAACAGCATGAAAGAGGAGATATGTCATCCTTTTGAATAATAGATTACAGGAAAGGCATTGATTTTACAATCCCAGAGATCATTTATATGACCCGGGAAATAGAAAAAAACATTGATTAGACACCCGTTACACTTATTTATCCTCAGGCCTTTTTAATAAGAGTGTCCCGGAGACTCAACCAAAACAACAGCATGAAAGAGGAGATATGGCATCCTTTTGAATAATAGATTACAGGAAAGGCATTGATTTTAGAATCCCAGAGATCATTTATATGACCCGGGAAATAGAAAAAAACATTGATTAGACACCCGTTACACTTATTTATCCTCAGGCCTTTTTAATAAGAGTGTCCTGGAGACTCAACCAAAACAACAGCATGAAAGAGGAGATATGGCATCCTTTTGAATAATAGATTACAGGAAAGGCATTGATTTTAGAATCCCAGAGATCATTTATATGACCCGGGAAATAGAAAAAAACATTGATTAGACACCCGTTACACTAATTTATCCTCAGGCCTTTTTAATACGAGGGTCCCGGAGCCTCAACCGAAACAACAGCATGAAAGAGGAGATATGTCATCCTTTTTAATAAAAGATTACAGTAAAGGCATTGATTTTAGAAACCCACAAATCATTATTTGCAACCGTGAAATAGTAAAAAACATTGATTAGACACCCGTTACACTTATTTATCCTCACGCCTTTTTAATACGAGGGTCTAGGAGCATCAACCGAAACAACAGTATGAAAGAGGACATATGTCATCCTTTTTAATAAAAGATTACAGTAAAGGCATTGATTTTAGAAACCCACAGATCATTATTTGCAACCGTGAAATAGTAAAAAACATTGATTAGACACCCGTTACACTTATTTATCCTCAGGCCTTTTTAATACGAGGGTCCAGGAGCATCAACCGAAACAACAGTATGAAAGAGGACATATGTCATCCTTTTGTATAATAGATTACAGGAAAGGCATTGATTTTACAATCCTAGAGATCATTTAAATGACCCAGGAAATAGAAAAAAACATTGATTAGACACCCGTTACACTTATTTATCCTCAGGCCTTTTTAATAAGAGTGTCCCGGAGACTCAACCAAAACAACAGCATGAAAGAGGAGATATGGCATCCTTTTGAATAATAGATTACAGGAAAGGCATTGATTTTAGAATCCCAGAGATCATTTATATGACCCGGGAAATAGAAAAAAACATTGATTAGACACCCGTTACACTTATTTATCCTCAGGCCTTTTTAATACGAGGGTCCCGGAGCCTCAACCGAAACAACAGCATGAAAGAGGAGATATGTCATCCTTTTGAATAATAGATTACAGGAAAGGCATTGATTTTAGAAACCCACATATCATTATTTGCAACCGTGAAATAGAAAAAAACATTGATTAGACACCCGTTACACTTATTTATGCTCAGGCCTTTTTAATACGAGGGTCCCGGTGCCTCAACCGAAACAACAGCATGAAAGAGGAGATATGTCATCCTTTTTAATAAAAGATTACAGTAAAGGCATTGATTTTAGAAACCCACAGATCATTATTTGCAACCGTGAAATAGTAAAAAACATTGATTAGACACCCGTTACACTAATTTATCCTCACGCCTTTTTAATACGAGGGTCTAGGAGCATCAACCGAAACAACAGTATGAAAGAGGACATATGTCATCCTTTTTAATAAAAGATTACAGTAAAGGCATTGATTTTAGAAACCCACAGATCATTATTTGCAACCGTGAAATAGTAAAAAACATTGATTAGACACCCGTTACACTTATTTATCCTCAGGCCTTTTTAATACAAGGGTCCAGGAGCATCAACCGAAACAACAGTATGAAAGAGGACATATGTCATCCTTTTGAATAATAGATTACAGGAAAGGCATTGATTTTAGAAACCCACAGATCATTATTTGCAACCGTAAAATAGAAAAAAACATTGATTAGACACCCGTTACACTTATTTATGCTCAGGCCTTTTTAATACAAGGGTCCCGGAGCCTCAACCAAAACAACAGCATGAAAGAGGAGATATGTAATCCTTTTGAATAAAAGATTACAGTAAAGGCATTGATTTTAGAAACCCACAGATCATTATTTGCAACTGTGAAATAGAAAAAAACATTGATTAGACACCCGTTACACTTATTTATGCTCAGGCCTTTTTAATACGAGGGTCCCGGAGCCTCAACCGAAACAACAGCATGAAAGAGGAGATATGTAATCCTTTTGAATAATAGATTACAGGAAAGGCATTGATTTTACAATCCCAGAGATCATTTATATGACCCGGGAAATAGAAAAAAACATTGATTAGACACCCGTTACACTTATTTATCCTCAGGCCTTTTTAATAAGAGTGTCCCGGAGACTCAACTAAAACAACAGCATGAAAGAGGAGATATGGCATCCTTTTGAATAATAGATTACAGGAAAGGCATTGATTTTAGAATTCCAGAGATCATTTATATGACCCGGGAAATAGAAAAAAACATTGATTAGACACCCGTTACACTTATTTGTCCTCAGGCCTTTTTAATACAAGGGTCCCGGAGCCTCAACCGAAACAACAGCATGAAAGAGGAGATATGTCATCCTTTTGAATAATAGATTACAGGAAAGGCATTGATTTTAGAAACCCACAGATCATTATTTGCAACCGTGAAATAGAAAAAAACATTGATTAGACACCCATTACACTTATTTATGCTCAGGCCTTTTTAATACGAGGGTCCCGGAGCCTCAACCAAAACAACAGCATGAAAGAGGAGATATTTCATACTTTTTAATAAAAGATTACAGTAAAGGCATTGATTTTAGAAACCCACAGATCATTATTTGCAACCGTGAAATAGTAAAAAACATTGATTAGACACCCGTTACACTTATTTATCTTCAGGCCTTTTTAATACGAGGGTCCAGGAGCATCAACCAAAACAACAGTATGAAAGAGGAAATATGTCATCCTTTTGAATAATAGATTACAGGAAAGGCATTGATTTTAGAAACCCACCGATCATTATTTGCAACCGTGAAATATAAAAAAACATTGATTAGATACCCGTTACACTTATTTATGCTCAGGCCTTTTTAATACGAGGGTCCCGGAGCCTCAACCGAAACAACAGCATGAAAGAGGAGATATGTCATCCTTTTGAATAAAAGATTACAGTAAAGGCATTGATTTTAGAAACCCACAGATCATTATTTGCAACCATGAAATAGAAAAAAACATTGATTAGACACCCGTTACACTTATTTATGCTCAGGCCTTTTTAATACAAGGGTCCCGGAGCCTCAACCGAAACAACAGCATGAAAGAGGAGATATGTCATCCTTTTGAATAAAAGATTACAGTAAAGGCGTTGATTTTAGAAACCCACAGATCATTATTTGCAACCGTGAAATAGAAAAAAACATTGATTAGACACCGGTTACACTTATTTATGCTCAGGCCTTTTTAATACGAGGGTCCCGGAGCCTCAACCAAAACAACAGCATGAAAGAAGAGATATGTCATCCTTTTGAATAATAGATTACAGGAAAGGCATTGATTTTAGAATCCCATAGATCATTTATATGACCCGGGAAATAGAAAAAAACATTGATTAGACACCCGTTACACTTATTTATCCTCAGGCCTTTTTAATACGAGGGTCCCAGAACCTCAACCGAAACAATAGTATGAAAGAGGACATATGTCATCCTTTTGAATAATAGATTACAGGAAAGGCATTGATTTTAGAAACACTGAGATAATTAGTTGCAACCGGGAAATTAAAAAAAAACATTGAACAGACACCCAGTACACTTCATTATCCATAGGCCTTTTCAGCAGAGGCTCCAGGACCCTCAACAAAAACAAGAGCAGGGAGCTGGGCATAGGAGTACAATGGAGTGTGACAATAATAATCTGAAGGTGAAGATTGCGTAGTTGTGGCATTTTAATTTTGTTATCGTGGGAACTTAGTACTTACAATGACCTTGCTCTGGTGAATCCATATCGCAAATGTGTTATTTAAGCCACTGTTTGTCTATTTTTTTGAATATCATCATTTGGTAAATGAAGCTCAACTTAAGGCTGGTGAAAACCAACCTTTCTTCTGGCTGTTTGCAAATGTTGTGCCTCTGGACAAACATGTGAATAAGGGGCCATCAGCCATATTCTGCACGCAACCCCTTTGATGATTGATAATAAACATGTGTCACCTGCAAGCAGAGCCCGTTACTTCTGTCTAAATCATCTTCCTGGTATGGACAGGCCACTGTTTCCCACAGCAAGTACGAAGCTTGAAATACAAGATTGTCTTGAGTATGGTAGGAAACCAAAGTTTATTTAATTCTGTACTATCACCACAAAAAATTAACTTCTTGAAGCAACGAAAATGCCAGCAATTTCATGTGCTTATGGATGACAAGGATGGAGAGGATTTTTGCCCTCCCTGTACACTACCCAGATGTCTCAAACATCACCAGAAACACAATACAGCCACTCTTGTGAAGTTCCTGGAGTGTTCCGGTAGCCATCTCTTTGCGCTCCTAAAGGAATACTTTATCAGTGTTTTTGTATACATCCGACAACAGCTTCGGAGACTGTGGTGACGCACATGTTATTTACTGTTGTTCCAGCTGTTGCAATATCAATTGGCATTAAAAAGTTAAGATTTGTGTGTGGCGGAGCCTATAGCTGTTGCGGTAGGACGTGTGTTTGAGGAGCTCCAGGTCTTACAAGTTACTTTGGAGTTATTTTTCAACCTTAATTTAATTTTCTTTTTGGGATTCATAGTCACACTTTCTGGGGCTATCCAAGAGGAGCCTGGTAAAAGCACTATAGTCACCCCTTATATCAACGGGTACGGAGACCTGTTTTTTGCCTTTCCAATATGGCGCCGGACACCCTTGAATGAAAAAAAAAGGTCAGATTTTGACTAGTGACGCACATTTTATGCACGCTGTGGCAATTGCAATTTGCAATAAAAATAATCTGATAACAACAACCACTACCTACGACCACACCTGACTCCTGAAGTCATGCTTCAGTTATTAAGTCAAGTTAAAAAATTTTTTTTTTTTTTATGCTCAGCAGAGGCTCCAGGACCCTCGACAAAACCAGCAGCAGGAAAGAGGACATATGGCATACTTATGTAAATTAGATTACAGGAAAGGCATTGATTTTAGAAACACAGAGATCATGTATATGACCCGGGAAATAGAAAAAAACAATGATTGGACACCCAGTACAATTCTTTATCCTTAGGCCTTTTTATAAGAGGCTCCCGGAGCCTCAACAGAAACAACAGCATGAAAGAGGACATATGTCATCCTTTTGAATAATAGATTACAGGAAAGGCATTGATTTTACAATCCCAGAGATCATTTATATGACCCGGGAAATAGAAAAAAACATTGATTAGACACCCAGTACACTTATTTATCCATAGGCCTTTTTAGCAGAGGCTCCAGGACCGTCAACAAAAAACAAGAGCAGGGAGGTGGGCATAGGAGTACAATGGAGTGTGACAATAATAATGTGAAGGGGAAGATTGCGGAGTTGTGTCATTTTTATTTTGTTATTGTGGGAAATACTTGCAATGACCTTGCTCTGGTGAATCCATATTGCAAATGTGTTTTTTAAGGCACTGTTTGTCTATTTTTTGAATATCAGCATTTGGTAATTGAATCTCAACTTAAGGCTAGTGAGAACCGACCTTTCTTCTGGATGTTTGCAAATGTTGTTGCTCTGGACAAACATGTGAATAAGGGGCCATCAGCCATATTCTGCACGAAACCCCTTTGATGATTGACGATAAACATGTGTCACCTGCAATCAGAGCCCGTTACTTCTGTCTAAATCATCTTCCTGGTATGGACAGGCCACTGTTTCCCACAGCAAGTCTGAATCTTGAACTACAAGATTGTCTTGAGTATGGTAGGAAACCAAAGTTTTTTTAATTATGTACTATCACCACAAAAACTGAACTTCTTGAAGCAACGAAAATGCCAGCAATTTCATGTGCTTATGGATGACAAGGACGTCCTGTCCTGTGGTGCACAGAGATGGAGAGGATTTTTGCCCTCCCTGTACACTACCCAGATGTCTCCAACATCACCAGAAACACAAGACAGCGACTCTTAGTCTTGGGAAGTTCCTGGAGTGTTCCGGTATCCATCTCTTTGCGCCCCGAAAGGAATACTTTATCAGTGTTTTTGTATACATCTGACAACAGCTTCGGAGACTGTGGTGACGCACCTGTTATTTACTGTTGTTCCAGCTGTGGCAATATCAATTGGCATTAAAAAGGTAAGATTTGGGGGGGCGGAGCCTATAGCTGTTGCGGTAGGACGTGTGTTTGAGGAGCTCCAGGTCTTACAAGTTACTTTGGAGTTATTTTTCAACCTTAATTTAATTTTCTTTTTGGGATTCATAGTCACACTTTCTGGGGCTATCCAAGAGGAGCCTGGTAAAAGCACTATAGTCACCCCTTATATCAACGGGTACGGAGACCTGTTTTTTGCCTTTCCAATATGGCGCCGGACACCCCTGAATGAAAAAAAAAGGTCAGATTTTGACTAGTGACGCACATTTTATGCACACTGTGGCAATTGCAATTTGCAATAAAAATAATCTGATAACAACAACCACTACCTACGACCACACCTGACTCCTGAAGTTATGCTTCAGTTATTAAGTCAAGTTAAAAAATTATTATTTTTTTTATGCTCAGCAGAGGCTCCAGGACCCTCGACAAAACCAGCAGCAGGAAAGAGGACATATGGCATCCTTTTGAAAAAATGATTATAGGAAAGGCATTGATTTCAGAAACACAGAGATCATTAGTTGCAACCGGTAAATAGAAAAAAACATTGATTAGACACCCAGTACACTTATTTATCCTTAGGCCTTTTTAATAAGAGGCTCCCGGAGCCTCAACAGAAACAACAGCATCAAAAAGTACATATGGCATCGTTGTGAATAATAGATTACAGGAAAGGCATTGATTTTAAAAACCCGTGGATAATTTTTTGCAACCATCTAAAAAAACATAGATTAGACACCCAGTACACTTCTTTATCCTTAGGCCTTTTTAGCAGAGGCTCCAGGACCCTCAACAAAACCAGCAGCAGGAAAGAGGACATATGGCATACTTATGTAAATTAGATTACAGGAAAGGCATTGATTTTAGAAACACAGAGATCATGTATATGACCCGGGAAATAGATGTGTCACCTGCAATCAGAGCCCGTTACTTCTGTCTAAATCATCTTCCTGGTATGGACAGGCCACTGTTTCCCACAGCAAGTCTGAATCTTGAACTACAAGATTGTCTTGAGTATGGTAGGAAACCAAAGTTTTTTTAATTATGTACTATCACCACAAAAACTGAACTTCTTGAAGCAACGAAAATGCCAGCAATTTAATGTGCTTATGGATGACAAGGACGTCCTGTCCTGTGGTGCACAGAGATAGAGAGGATTTTTGCCCTCCCTGTACACTACCCAGATGTCTCCAACATCACCAGAAACACAAGACAGCGACTCTTAGTCTTGGGAAGTTCCTGGAGTGTTCCGGTATCCATCTCTTTGCGCCCCGAAAGGAATACTTTATCAGTGTTTTTGTATACATCCGACAACAGCTTCGGAGACTGTGGTGACGCACCTGTTATTTACTGTTGTTCCAGCTGTGGCAATATCAATTGGCATTAAAAAGGTAAGATTTGGGGGGCGGAGCCTATAGCTGTTGCGGTAGGACGTGTGTTTGAGGAGCTCCAGGTCTTACAAGTTACTTAGGAGTTAGTTTTTAACCTTAATTTAATTTTCTTTTTGGGATTCATAGTCACACTTTATGGGGCTATCCAAGAGGAGCCTGGTAAAAGCACAAGTAGTCACCCCTTATATCAACGGGTACGGAGACCTGTTTTTTGCCTTTCCAATATTGCGCCGGACCCCAAATTAATCCTGAATGAAAAAAAAAGTTAAGATTTGGACTAGTGACGCACATTTTATGCACGCTGTGGCAATTGCAATTTGCAATAAAAATAATCTGCTAACAACAACCACTACCTACGACCACACCTGACTCCTGAAGTCATGCTTCAGTTATTAACTCAAGTTAAATCAATTTTTTTTTTATTATTATGCTCAGCAGATTCAAAACATACCATTCTTCAACCTTCTAGTCATATCACACAACATGTCAAAATGCTGCATGAAAAATGGCAGTGTGCAAAGTCATAATCTTAGTGAACCTATAAGTGCATTACATTTTCTAAAATAAACAGAAATTCAGGGAAAAAAAAAAAAAAGGAAAGAGGACATATGGCATCCTTGTGACTAATAGATTACATTTAAGGTATTGATTTGATAAACCCAGAGATAAATTGTTGCAACCGGGAAATCTAAAAAAAATGGATTAGACACCCAGTACACTTATTTATCCTTAGGCCTTATTAGCAGAGGCTCCAGGACCCTCAACAAAACCAGCAGCAGTAAAGAGGACATATGGCATCCTTTAGAAAAATAGATTTCTGGAAAGGCATTGATTTTAGAAACACAGAGATCATTAGTTGCAACCGTGAAATCTCAAAAAAGTTAGATTATACACCAAGTACACTTCTTTATCCTTAGGCCTTTTTAGCAGAGGCTCCAGGACTCTCCACAAAACCAGCAGCATGAAAGAGGACATATGGCATCCTTTAGAAAATTAGATTACATGATAGGCATTGGTTTTAGAAACACAGAGATCATTAGTTGCAACCGTGAAATCTAAAAAAAACCTAGATTATATACCCAGTACACTTTTTTATCCTTAGGCCTTTTTAGAAGAGGCTCCCGGAGCCTCAACAGAAACAACAGCATGAAAGAGGACATATGGCATCCTTGTGAATAATAGATTACATTTAAGGCATTGATTTGAGAAACCCAGAGATAATTTGTTGCAACCGCGAAATCTAAAAAAAACTGGATTAGACACCCAGTACACTTATTTATCCTTAGGCCTTATTAGCAGAGGCTCCAGGACCCTCAACAAAACCAGCAGCAGGAAAGAGGACATATGGCATCCATTAGAAAAATAGATTTCTGGAAAGGCATTGATTTTAGAAACACAGAGATCATTAGTTGCAACCGTGAAATCTCAAAAAAGTTAGATTATACACCAAGTACACTTCTTTATCCTTAGGCCTTTTTAGCAGAGGCTCCAGGACCCTCCACAAAACCAGCAGCATGAAAGAGGACATATGGCATCCTTTAGAAAATTAGATTACATGAAAGGCATTGATTTTAGAAACACAGAGATCATTAGTTGCAACCGTGAAATCTAAAAAAACATAGATTATACACCCAGTACACTTCTTTATCCTTAGGCCTTTTTAGAAGAGGCTCCCGGAGCCTCAACAGAAACAACAGCATGAAAGAGGACATATGGCATCCTTGTGACTAATAGATTACATTTAAGGCATTGATTTGAGAAACCCAGAGATAATTTCTTGCAACCGTGAAAAAAAAAAAAAACTGGATTAGACACCCAGTACACTTATTTATCCTTAGGCCTTATTAGCAGAGGCTCCAGGACCCTCAATAAAACCAGCAGCAGGAAAGAGGACATATGGCATCCTTTAGAAAAATAGATTTCTGGAAAGGCATTGATTTTAGAAACACAGAGATCATTAGTTGCAACTGTGAAATCTCAAAAAACTTGGATTATACACCAAGTACACTTCTTTATCCTTAGGCCTTTTTAGCAGAGGCTCCAGGACCCTCCACAAAACCAGCAGCATGAAAGAGGACATATGGCATCCTTTAGAAAATTAGATTACATGAAAGGCATTGATTTTAGAAACACAGAGATCATTAGTTGCAACCGTGAAATCTAAAAAAACATAGGTTATACACCCAGTACACTTCTTTATCCTTAGGCCTTTTTAGAAGAGGCTCCCAGAGCCTCAACAGAAACAAGAGCATGAAAGAGGACATATGGCATCCTTGTGACTAATATATTACATTTAAGGCATTGATTTGAGAAACCCAGAGATAATTTCTTGCAACCGTGAAATAAAAAAAAAACTGGATTAGACACCCAGTACACTTATTTATCCTTAGGCCTTATTAGCAGAGGCTCCAGGACCCTCAACAAAACCAGCAGCAGGAAAGAGGACATATGGCATCCTTTAGAAAAATAGATTTCTGGAAAGGCATTGATTTTAGAAACACAGAGATCATTAGTTGCAACTGTGAAATCTCAAAAAAGTTAGATTATACACCAAGTACACTTCTTTATCCTTAGGCCTTTTTAGCAGAGGCTCCAGGACCCTCCACAAAACCAGCAGCATGAAAGAGGACATATGGCATCCTTTAGAAAATTAGATTACATGAAAGGCATTGATTTTAGAAACACAGAGATCATTAGTTGCAACCGTGAAATCTAAAAAAACATAGATTATACACCCAGTACACTTTTTTATCCTTAGGCCTTTTTAGAAGAGGCTCCCAGAGCCTCAACAGAAACAACAGCATGAAAGAGGACATATGGCATCCTTGTGAATAATAGATTACAGGAAAGGCATTGATTTTAGAAACCCGGGGATAATTTGTTCCAACCGTGAAATCTAAAAAAACATAGATTAGACACCCAGTACACTTCTTTATCCTTAGGCCTTTTTAGCAGAGGCTCCAGGACCCTCAACAAAACCAGCAGCAGGAAAGAGGACATATGGCATACTTTTGTAAATTAGATTACAGGAAAGGCATTGATTTTAGAAACACAGAGATCAGTTATATGACCCGGGAAATAGAAAAAAACATTGATTGGACACCCAGTACACTTCTTTATCCTTAGGCCTTTTTATAAGAGTGTCCCGGAGCCTCAACAGAAACAACAGCATGAAAGAGGACATATGGCATCCTTTTGAAAAATAGATTACAGGAAAGGCATTGATTTTAGAAACACAGAGAAAATTTGTTACAACCGGGAAATCTAAAAAAACATTGAATAGACACCCAGTACACTTATTTATCCTTAGGCCTTTTTAGCAGAGGCTCCAGGACACTCAACAAAACCAGCAGTAGGAAAGACGACATATGGCATCCTTTCTGAAAAAAAGATTATAGGAAAGACATTGATTTTAGAAACCCGGGGATAATTTGTTGCAACCGTGAATTTGAATTAAAACAAATATTGGATGGACACCCAGTACAATTCTTTTTCCTTAGGCCTTTTTATAAGAGGGTCCAGGACCCTAAAACAAAACACCAGCAGGAAAGAGGACATATGGCATCCTTTTGAACAATAGAGTACAGGAAAGGCATTGATTTTAGAAACCCAGAGAGAATTTTTTGCAAATGGAAATTTGAATCAAAAAAATGATTCGATGGACACCCAGTGCACTTCTTTCTCCTTACTTAGGCCTTTTTATAAGAGGGTCCTGGACCCTCAAAAAAAACACCAGCAGGAAAGAGGACGTAGGGCATCGTTTTGAACAATAGAGTACAGGTACAGCATTGATTTTACAAAACCAGAGATCATTTTGGTCAATTGTTAAATAGAAAAAAAAAAATGAGTGGGCACCCAGTACACCTCTTTCTCCTTAGGCCTTTTTATAAGAGGGTCCTGGACCCTCAAAAAAACACCAGCAGGAAAGAGGATGTATGGCATCCTTTTGAACAATAGAGTACAGGTACAGCATTGATTTTACAAAACCAGAGATCATTTTGGTCAATTGTTAAATAGAAAAAAAAAATGAGTGGACACTCAGTACACCTCTTTCTCCTTAGGCATTTTTATAAGAGGGTCCTGGACCCTCAAAAAAAACACCAGCAGGAAAGAGGACGTATGGCATCCTTTTGAACAATAGAGTACAGGTACAGCATTAATTTTACAAACCCAGAGATAATTTTGGTCAAATGTGAAATAGAAAAAAAAAATGAGTGGACACCCAGTACACCACTTTCTCCTTAGGCATTTTTATAAGAGGGTTCAGGGCCCTCAAACAAAATACCAGCAGGAAAGAGAACATATGGCATACTTTGGAACAATAGAGTACTGGTACGGCATTGATTTGTGAAACCCACAGATAATTGTTTGTAAAAGTGAAATAGCCCCAAAAACCATGCTTGGACTCCCACTCTAGGTCGTTCTCCTTCAGCTTTTTTATAAGAGGGTCCAGCACCCTCAACAGAAACAACTGCAGGAAACACCACCACATATGCCATCCTTTTGCACAAGCGAGTACAGGTATGGCATCCATTTTAGAAACCCAGAGATAATTGAGAGGAACCAGGAACATTTTTCTAAAAACTGGATGGGGCACCCATTACAGGTCGTTCTCCTTCAGCCTTTTTATATCATGGGCCACGACCCGCAACAGGCACAACAGCATGAAACACCACATATGCCACCCTTTTGCACAATAGAGTACAAGTATGGCATAGATGGAACACAGAGATAATTTAGAGCAACCAAGAGATGGATAAAGATGCTTGGTCGGTCCTACTCTTTCAAATTTGTGGCATTTTGCGTTCAATTTAATGGTCCACCAGATATGAGTGGTGTGTTAAGTTGTACAATTCGTAACAGTTTAATCAATAGTGTTATGTGCCTTATTTTTTTTATTTGAGTTTTGTACACACAGAGCTGCAGCAGAGGCCAGAAAAATTCGGAATGTACAAATGACTGAAAAATTGGGGTATTGTTGTAGCAACTGCTGTAGCAGCGGCCAGAAAAATCGATGTTTGTAAAACATTTATAAAGTGCCCTAAAAGCTTGTGGCTTGAACACTACTTGTTGGCGGATAAGTCAAGCAAGTCCTCCGGCTTTATAACCCAAAAAAAAAGGCCAGCCTGTGTACCAGTTGTAGCCCAAGCCAGCTCATCTCATCATCAGGACTTTTTTATTCAAATGTATCGCCCAATGTCAGTCCCTTCGGGATCCAGCCCTCATTCATTTTTATAAAAGTGAGATACTCAAGGCTTTTTTGACCTAGGCGACTTCTCTTCTCAGTGACAAAACCTCCTGCTGCACTAAAAGTCCTTTCAGACAGGACACTTGAAGCGGGGCAGGCCAGAAGTTCCATTGCAAATTGGGATAGCTCAGGCCACAAGTCCAGTCTGCACACCCAGTAGTCAAGGGGTCCATCGCTCCTGAGAGTGTCGAGATCCGCAGTTAAAGCTAGGTAGTCTGCTACCTGTCGGTTGAGTCTTTCTCTAAGGCTGGATCCCGAAAGGCTCTGATGGTGCATGGGAGTTAAAATGGTACGCATGTCCTCCATCAACAAGACGTCAGGAAAGCGCCCGGTCCTTGCCGCCGTGGTCGTGGGAGGAGGAGGAGGACGATTAATTTCATCTCTTCCCCTGTTACATTCCCCTGGTGCTGTGACATCACCCTTATACGCTGTGTAAAGCATAGTTTTTCATTTATTAAGAAAATGCTCCATCCTTTCCGACTTGCGGGAATTTGGTAACATTTCAGGCACTTTATGCTTATACCGGGGGTCGAGGAGCGTGGACACCCAGTACAGGTCGTTCTCCTTCAGCTTTTTTATACGAGGGTCCCTCAACAGGCACGACAGCATGAAAGAACCCATTTGAACAAGGTTAGATGCTGAGCTAATCATGTCGCGTTCCTCCTCCTCACTGATCTCACTGATGGTATCTTCTTCCCCCCAGCCACGTACAACACCACGGGTACCAGAGAGGTGACAACAACGAGCACCCTGGGATGACTGTTGTGCTCGGTCTTCCTCCTCCTCATCCTCCTCAAAGCCACATTCCTCCTCTGACTCCTCTTCCTCACAATCCTCTTCCTGCGTTGCCGCAGGTCCAGCAAGCAATGCTGATTTGGCTGTTTGCGGAGGTGATGGACACCACAACTCTCCCGCTTCCTCTTCATGCTCATCTACTGCCTGATCCAGCACTCTTCGCAGGGCACGCTCCAGGAAGAAAACAAATGGTATGATGTCGCTGATGGTGCCTTCGGTGCGACTGACAAGGTTTGTCACCTCCTCAAAAGGACACATGAGCCTACAGGCATTGCGCATGAGCGTCCAGTAATTTGGAAAAAATATCCCCAGCTCCCCAGAGGCTGGCCTAGCACCCCGGTCATACAAATACTCATTAACAGCTTTTTCTTGTTGGAGCAGGTCAAACATTAGGAGGGTTGAATTCCACCGTGTCGGGCTGTCGCAAATCAAGCGCCTCACTGGCAGGTTGTTTCGACGCTGGATATCGGACAAGTGCGCCATGGCCGTGTAGGAATGCCTGAAATGGCCACACACCTTCCTGGCCTGCTTCAGGACGTCCTGTAAGCCTGGGTACTTATGGACAAATCGTTGTACAATTAAATTACAAACATGTGCCATGCACGGCACATGTGTCAACTTGCCCAATTTCAATGCCGCCACCAAATTACTTCCATTGTCAGAAACAACCTTGCCAATCTCCAGTTAGTGCAGAGTCAGCCACTGATCCACCTGTGCGTTCAGGGCGGTCAGGAGTGCTGGTGCGGTGTGACTCTCTGCTTTCAGGCAAGTCAACCCCAAGACAGCGTGACACTGCCTTACCCGGGATGTAGCATAGTACCTGGGGAGCTGGGGGGGTGCCATAGATGTGGAGCAAGACGCAGAAGTTGAAGAGGACTCATCCGAGGAAGAGGTTAGGGAAGAGGATGGAGTAGGAGGAGTAGAAGAGGTAGCAGCAGGCCTGCCTGCAAGTCGTGGCGGTGTCACCAACTCTTCTGCAGAGCCACGCATTCCATGCTTGTCAGAAGTCAGCAGGTTTACCCAATGCGCAGTGTAGGTGATATACCTGCCCTGACCATGCTTTGCAGACCAGCTATCCATGGTAATATGGACCCTTGCCCCAACGCTGTGTGCCAGACATGCCATAACTTCCTTTCTCACAACAGAGTACAGGTTTGGGATTGCCTTTTGTGAAAAGAAATTTCTGCCAGGTACCTTCCACTGCGGTGTCCCAATAGATACAAATTTTTTGAAAGCATCAGACTCCACCAGCTTGTATGGTAAAAGCTGGCGGGCTAAGAGTTCAGACAAGCCAGCTGTCAGACGCCGGGCAAGGGGGTGACTTTGAGAAATTAGCTTCTTACGCTCAAACATGTCCTTGACAGACACCTGACTGTGGGCAGATGACCAGGAACTGCTACGTAAGAGAGACTGAGTGGAGGATGGTTGAGAGGGGGCAAGGAGGACAGCACTGGTTGACGTGGCTGAAGATGCTGGAGCAGGAGGAGGAGGGCGGCTTTCAATTTGTGTGCTGCTTCTACTCATGTGTTCTTCCCATCGGCCTTTGTGATGGGAGACCATGTGCCTTCGCAAAGCAGTTGTACCTCGGTGGCTGTTGGACTTCCCACGACTCAGTTTCTTTTGGCACAGGTTGCAAATGGCATCGCTGTTGTCAGAGGCAGACACACAAAAAAAATGCCACACTGCTGAGCTCTGCGATGACGGCATTCTGGTGGTGGCAACAGCATGCGTTGATGGGCGTCGGCGTGCTGTCTGGATGACCCCTGGTGACGATGCATGCTGTCTGACTGTGCCACTAGCTCCTTGAGACGACCTCCCCATGCTTCCAAATCGTCTCCTCCTCCTCTCTGTCTCCCCATCTGAACTTTCCCCCTCTTCTTCTTCCCTTCTAGCAGGCACCCACGTGACATCCACCGACACATCATCATCAACCGCTTCACTTGTATCTGAAACATCAAGAAAGGAAGCAGCAGCGGGTACAACATCATCATCATCATCACACCGTACCTCCATGTCGGTAATGCTGCCTGACTGAGACTGATCACTATTATCTACATCCTCTGTCAATGATGGTTGCGCATCACTCATTTCTTCCAAATGATGTGTCAATAACTCCTGTGACAGATCAAGTGAAGCAGCTGTGGTGCTAGTGTTGGTGGTGGCAACAGGCGGGGGAGTGGCACTGGTCACTTGAGACCTGCCCAAAGCACAGCTGGACGTAGATGGTGCGTCAAGGTTAGGAGGACTAGCAGCGGAAGCTGAAGAAGATTGGGTGTCCTGTGTTAGCCATTCAACTAGGTCCTCCTCAGAAGTTTTTGCGTCCCCCCTGGCACCCGGCGTCTGAACAATGTGCATATTTGTAGGGTCTAAAGGAATCACAGCACCATGACCACGACCACGGAACCTGCGGGGTGGCCTGCCTCTGCCTGTCATTTTTTTTTAAATGGACACTACCAATACTATTACACCAATTGAGTGGTGGCACTGTGAAAGTGGGCACAGTATACGCTGTGAGACTGACAACAACAAAAAAGACAGATGTTTTAAAAATCACAAATTGTTAATTTTTTAAAATATTACAACTTACAAGTACGGTGGCAACAAATATGATAGTTTGGCACTATTTGGCAAATGGGCCTGTCTGGCACACACGCTGGGAGAAAGGAAACTGAAATTCAATGGCACTAGGAGACTGAAGAATCACAGTCAAAACAGTTATGATTAACAAAAATTCCAATCCTGTTACAATAAATATGAGTGGTGGCACTAATTGGCTAGTTAGGACTGGCACACAGGCAGGCAGGCAGGAGGAAAATGCAATTCAAGGGCACTAGTAGACTGCAGATTGACAGTCAAAACAGTGATGATTGACAAATTTTGCAATACTGTTAAAAGAAATATGATTGCTGGCACTAATTGGATAGTTGGGCCTGGCACACAGGCTGGCAGGCAGTAGAAAAGTGCAATTCAATGGCACAAGCAAACTGAGGATTAAGATCAACAATCAAAATTTTTGTAATTTTAATTAGTAACTATACTGTGACAACAATTATGATTGGTGTAAATAGTTGGCAAGACGGCCTGGCACAAAAGGCTGGCAGGCAGGAGGTAGATGCAATTCAAGGACACTAGGAGACTGATTACTGACAGTCAAAACAGTGATGATTGACAATTTTTGCAATACTGTTAAAAGAAATATGATTGCTGGCAACAATTGGCTAGGTGGGCCTGGCTCACAACAGGCTGCAAGGCAGCAGGAAAGTGCTATTCAATGGCACCAGCAAACTGAGGATTCTCAACAACTATTACCAACAATTTTAATTATTAATTATTAAGAATACTGTCACAACAACTATGATTGGTGTAAATATTTTTCAAGTAGGCCTGGCACACAGGCTTGGAAGGCAATAGAAAAGTGCAATTCTAGGGCACGAGCAAACTGAGGATTAAGATCATCAACAATCAAGAATTTTAAAATTGAAATTAGTAACTATACTGTGACCAAAAATTATGATTGTTGTAAATAGTTGGCAAGACGGCCTGGGACAAAAGGATGGCAGGCAGGAGGTAGATGCAATTCAAGGACACTAGGAGACTGATTACTGACAGTCAAAACAGTGATGATTGACAATTTTTGCAATACTGTTAAAAGAAATATGATTGCTGGCAACAAATGGCTAGGTGGGCCTGGCTCAAAGCAGGCTACAAGGCAGGAGGAAAGTGCTATTCAATGGCACCAGCAAACTGAGGATTCACACCAACTATTACCAAAAATTTTAATTTTTAATTATTAGAATACTGTCACAACAAATATGATTGGTGTAAATATTTTTTAAGTAGGCCTGGCACACAGGCTTGGAAGGCTGTAGAAAAGTGCAATTCAAGGGCACAAACAAACTGAGGATTAAGATCATCAACAATCAAGATTTTTTTAATTTTAATTAGTAACTATACTGTGACAAAAAATTAGGATTGTTGTAAATAGTTGGCAAGACGGCCTGGCACAAAAGGCTGGCAGGCAGGAGGTAGATGCAATTCAAGGACACTAGGAGACTGATTACTGACAGTCTAAACAGTGATGATTGACAATTTTTGAAATACTGTTAACAGAAATATGATTGCTGACAAGAATTGGCTAGGTGGGCCTGGCTCACAGCAGGCTGCAAGGCAGGAGGAAAGTGCTATTCAATGGCACCAGCAAACTGAGGATTCACACCAACTATTACCAAAAATTTAAATTTTTAATTATTAGAATACTGTCACAACAAATATGATTGGTGTAAATATTTTTCAAGTAGGCCTGGCACACAGTCTTGCAAGGAAGTAAAAAAGTGCAATTCTAGGGCACGAGCAAACTGAGGATTAAGATCATCAACAATCAAGAATTTTTTAATTTTAATTTGTAACTATACTGTGACAACAATTATGATTGGTGTAAATAGTTGGCAAGACGGCCTGGCACAAAAGGCTGGCAGGCAGGAGGTAAATGCAATTCAAGGACACTAGGAGAGTGATTACTGACAGTCAAAACAGTGATGATTGACAATTTTTGCAATACTGTTAACAGAAATATGATTGCTGGCAAAAATTGGCTAGGTGGGCCTGGCTCACAGCAGGCTGCAAGGCAGGAGGAAAGTGCTATTCAATGACACCAGCAAATTGAGGATTCACACCAACTATTACCAAAAATTTTAATTTTTAATTATTAGAATACTGTCACAACAAATATGATTGGTGTAAATATTTTTAAAGTAGGCCTGGCACACAGTCTTGCAAGGAAGTAAAAAAGTGCAATTCTAGGGCACGAGCAAACTGAGGATTAAGATCATCAACAATCAATAATTTTTTAATTTTAATTTGTAACTATACTGTGACAACAATTATGATTGGTGTAAATAGTTGGCAAGACGGCCTGGCACAAAAGGCTGGCAGGCAGGAGGTAAATGCAATTCAAGGACACTAGGAGAGTGATTACTGACAGTCAAAACAGTGATGATTGACAATTTTTGCAATACTGTTAACAGAAATATGATTGCTGGCAACAATTGGCTAGGTGGGCCTGGCTCACAGCAGGCTGCAAGACAGGAGGAAAGTGCTATTCAATGGCCCCAGCAAACTGAGGATTCACACCAACTATTACCAAAATTTTTTATTTTTAATTATTAGAATACTGTCACAACAAATATGATTGGTGTAAATATTTTTCAAGTAGGCCTGGCACACAGTCTTGCAAGGAAGTAAAAAAGTGCAATTCTAGGGCACGAGCAAACTGAGGATTAAGATCATCAACAATCAAGAATTTTTTAATTTTGATTAGTAACTGTACTGTGACAAAAAATTAGGATTGGTGTAAATAGTTGGCAAGACGGCCTGGCACAAAAGGCTGGCAGGCAGGAGGTAAATGCAATTCAAGGACACTAGGAGACTGATTACTGACAGTCAAAACAGTGATGATTGACAATTTTTGCAATACTGTTAAAAGAAATATGATTGCTGGCAATAATTGGCTAGGTGGGCCGGGCACACAGCAGGCTGCAAGGCAGGAGGAAAGTGCTATTCACTGGCATCAGCAAACAAACGGCTAGATTTAGAGTTCGGCGGTAGCCGTGAAAACCAGCGTTAGAGGCTCCTAACGCTGGTTTTAGGCTACCGCCAGTATTTGGAGTCAGTGATTAAAGGGTCTAACGCTCACTTTTCAGCCGCGACTTTTCCATACCGCAGATCCCCTTACGTCAATTGCGTATCCTATCTTTTCAATGGGATCTTTCTAACGCCGGTATTTAGAGTCGTTTCTGAAGTGAGCGTTAGAGCTCTAACGACAAAACTCCAGCCGCAGGAAAATAGCAGGAGTTAAGAGCTTTCTGGGCTAACGCCGGTTCATAAAGCTCTTAACTACTGTACCCTAAAGTACACTAACACCCATAAACTACCTATGTACCCCTAAACCGAGGTCCCCCCACATCGCCGCCACTCGATTAAAATTTTTTAACCCCTAATCTGCCGACCGCCAACTACGTTATACTTATGTACCCCTAATCTGCTGCCCCTAACCCCGCCGACCCCTGTATTATATTTATTAACCCCTAACCTGCCCCCCACAACGTCGCCGCCAGCTACTTACAATAATTAACCCCTAATCTGCCGACCGCAAAGCGCCGCCACCTACGTTATCCTTATGTACCCCTAATCTGCTGCCCCTAACACCGCCGACCCCTATATTATATTTATTAACCCCTAATCTGCCCCCCTCAACGTCGTCGACACCTGCCTACACTTATTAACCCCTAATCTGCCGACCGGACCGCAGCGCTACTATAATAAATGTATTAACCCCTAACCCGCCTCACTAACCCTATCATAAATAGTATTAACCCCTAATCTGCCCTCCCTAACATCGCCGACACCTAACTTCAATTATTAACCCCTAATCTGCTGATCGAATCTCGACGCTATTCTAATAAATGTATTAACCCCTAAAGCTAAGTCTAACCCTAACACTAACACCCCCCTAAGTTAAATATAATATAAATCTAACGAAATAAATTAACTCTTATTAAATAAATTATTTCTATTTAAAGCTAAATACTTACCTGTAAAATAAATCCTAATATAGCTACAATATAAATTATAATTATATTGTAGCTATTTTAGGATTAATATTTATTTTACAGGTAACTTTGTAATTATTTTAACCAGGTACAATAGCTATTAAATAGTTAAGAACTATTTAATAGTTACCTAGTTAAAATAATAACAAATTTACCTGTAAAATAAATCCTAACCTAAGTTATAATTAAACCTAACACTACCCTATCAATAAATTAATTAAATAAAATACCTACAATTACCTACAATAAAACCTAACACTACACTATCAATAAATAAATTAAATACAATTGCTACAAATAACTACAATTACATAAACTAACTAAAGTACAAAAAATAAAAAAGAACTAAGTTACAAAAAATAAAAAAATATTTACCAACATTAGAAAAATATTACAACAATTTTAAACTAATTACACCTACTCTAAGCCCCCTAATAAAATAACAAAGACCCCCAAAATAAAAAATTCCCTACCCTATTCTAAATTAATAAATGTAAAAGCTCTTTTACCTTACCAGCCCTGAACAGGGCCCTTTGCGGGGCATGCCCCAAGAAAATCAGCTCTTTTGCCTGTAAAAAAAAACATACAATACCCCCCCCAACATTACAACCCACCACCCACATACCCCTAATCTAACCCAAACCCCCCTTAAATAAACCTAACACTAAGCCCCTGAAGATCTTCCTACCTTGTCTTCACCATCCAGGTATCACCGATCCGTCCTGGCATCCGGTGCTGAAGAGGTCCAGAAGAGGCTCCAAAGTCTTCCTCCTATCCGGCAAGAAGAGGACATCCGGACCGGCAAACATCTTCTCCAAGCGGCATCTTCGATCTTCTTCCATCCGGTGCGGAGCGGGTCCATCTTGAAGCAGCCGACGCGGATCCATCCTCTTCTTCTGTTGTCTCCCGACGAATGACGGTTCCTTTAAGGGACGTCATCCAAGATGGCGTCCCTCGAATTCCGATTGGCTGATAGGATTCTATCAGCCAATCGGAATTAAGGTAGGAATATTCTGATTGGCTGATGGAATCAGCCAATCAGAATCAAGTTCAATCCGATTGGCTGATCCAATCAGCCAATCAGATTGAGCTTGCATTCTATTGGCTGTTCCGATCAGATTAGGGGTACATAGGGATAATGTAAATTGTGGCGGTTTACGGAGCGGCAGATTAGGGGTTAATAATAATATGCAGGGGTCAGCGATAGCGGGGGCGACAGATTAGGGGTTAATAAGTGTAAGGTTAGGGGTGTTTAGACTCGGGGTACATGTTAGGGTGTTAGGTGCAGATGTAGGAAGTGTTTCCCCATAGGAAACAATGGGGCTGCGTTAGGAGCTGAACGCTGCTTTTTTGCAGGTGTTAGGTTTTTTTCAGCTCAAACAGCCACATGGTTTTCTATGGGGGAATCGTGCACGAGCACGTTTTTGAGGCTGGCCGCGTCCGTAAGCAACTCTGGTATCGAGAGTTGCATTTGCGGTAAAAATGCTCTACGCTCCTTTTTTGGAGCCTAACGCAGCATTTTTTTGAACTCTCGATACCAGAGTTAATTGGTGCGGCCAGAAAAAAGCCTGCGGAGCGTTAACAGACCTTCTACCGCCAAACTCCAAATCTAGGCCTAAGGATTCACAACAACTATTACCAACAATTTTAATTTTTAATTATTAAGAATACTGTCACAACAACTATGATTGGTGTAAATATTTTTCAAGTAGGCCTGGCACACAGGCTTGGAAGGCAGTAGAAAAGTGCAATTATAGGGCACGAGCAAACTGAGGATTAAGATCAACACTAAAAAAATGTTTTATTTAAATTAATAACTATACTGTCTGTGACAACAATTATGATTGGTGTAAATAGTTGGCTAGACGGCCTGGCACAAAAGGCTGGCAGTGGCAGGCAGGAGGTAAATGAAATTCAATGGCACTAGGAGACTGAATATTTGCAGTCCAAAAAATTATGGGTTTTTTTTTTAATTACTGTTACAAGAATTGTGATTGGTGCCACTAATTGGCTACTTGGGCCTGGCAGACAGGCTGGCAGATATGAGTCGTGGATGGTAGGTAGGGCAGCAATTTAACACAGTATGCTGTGTAATTGACAAAAACACAGGACTGATAGAAAATTAAATTAGATTACACTAGCAAAATATTTTAAAATTTTAGATTTTAATATTAAAATTATGTTAAGAAGTGCAATGCACATATGACTCTATGAGTGGTCGCACTGGCTGGCTGCTACGTAGGGCAGCAATTATAACAACCGTATGCTGTGTAAGTCAGATAGACAGTTAGACACAGGCCTGATAGAAAATACAATTAGATTACACTAGCATAATGATTTAAAGACTTTTGTTGTAAATTTTAAGAAAAAGGTTAAGCACATACATATGAGTCGTGGCTGATAGCCTTGGAAGGGCAGCTATTAAAAACAGTAGGCTCTGTAAGTCGGATACACACATGCCTGATAGAAAATACTATTAGATTACACTAGAAAAATGATTGGAATTATTTTTTTGGCGGTGGAAATTAAAAAAAGGTTAAACACATATGAGTCGTGGCTCATAGACTAGGGAGGGCAGCAAGTAAACACAGTAGCCTCTCTATGTCAGCAAAACACACAGGCCGGATAGAAAATTATATTAGATTACACTAGCAAACAAATTTAAACTTTTTTTTTTTATATTAAAATTAAGGTGAAGAAGAATAGATTTAAAATAATGTTATACACTGGTGGCTGCTGGCTGGCACAGAGCAATAAACCAGAGTATATGCTGTGTGACACTGGCCTGATAGAAAATAAAAAAAAATTACACTAGAAAAATAATTAAATTTTTGGGTTAGTTAAATTTAAACTAATGTTGTTAGGGAGATATTAGTGGTGGCAGTAGTCACAGCATATGCTGTGAGCCTTAAACACACAGCTGAAAGCCAGGCAAATGCTAATAAAAAAAAAAGAAAAAAAAAACGGAACGAAATATAGCCCTAAAAAGGGCTTTTTGGGGTGCTGTGCTTGCAGCAGAGATGAGTGGAGTCCTTCTGGACACTAAATACACTAGCCTAGCTATGTTTTTCCTATTAATGTCAGGAGCAAAAACACAACACGTCCTCTCATTAAGAAAGCAAGGTCATTATGAGTCTAAAATGGTGGATTCTGAGTAGCTGGGAGTGTCTGTGAGGGAGTGTCTGATGTTGTAAAAGATAAAAAAAGAAGGCGCCACCATAGTGCACAATCAGATGATTAAAACACGCCAAATGTACAAGTAAGACCGTACTTACAAGCTGTATGACACTTGAGAAGTGTCACAAATGCCTTCTGGACTGTTAGGAGTCATCCAGCTAACTCACACTGGTGGATATCGGAGTAGCTCTGGAGTGTAGGAGCGGCGATAGGCAAACAGCATGCAGTATCCAGCCACAGGCTTTTCACAGAGCCGGATCGTCTAATACTAGTCCACTGATAATAGTAGATACACTAGTAATAGTAGATACACTAGTGGATACAATGTATCAAATGGATCAAAATGTTGAATTAAAATGTGAAGTATATGAATGAATAAAAGATGATGATTCGTGGCAAAAGTCTTGTAAAAGCAAACAGACTTTATTTGGAGTATAGCAGCACAACGTTTCTCGGTCTCTCCTGACCGTTTCCTCAGGTGCA
The DNA here is from genome assembly GCF_027579735.1 of Bombina bombina. Taxonomy (NCBI): domain Eukaryota; kingdom Metazoa; phylum Chordata; class Amphibia; order Anura; family Bombinatoridae; genus Bombina; species Bombina bombina. The sequence continues at coordinate 674,323,675 of NC_069499.1, forward strand.
ATATACAAAATAATTAAAACCACAAACTTTTATTGCCGAGTTTTCGGCGTCTTCTAGAATGAACAGCGCATGCGTGGAGGTGTGACCACTACTAGAGCTACCATTGGTTATCATTGTCCAATGCTAGAAGGGATAATGTTCAAGCCTCTGTATGATATAGACAGCGTGAGTAGAAAACTGCCACTAGTGTCAGACATACAAAATCAAACCGTGCAGGGTTATATTAACCGAGCATATTTATGGAACGTATATAAAGTATATATAGATCCAGTAAGTATATGTCTATATATAAAGTATAAATACGATATATGAAAATAAATAGTTTATATATATATTTCCAATGGGAAGCTCTTAGTGGTGACACCAATCGCACAAACTTAAAACCAAACATTAAGCAGGTAAAGCTAGAATATCTGTCAGTCTAGATACAAATAATATATTATTCACTTGATAATACAACATAAAACTGTATACAGCAGCCTCATGTAGGAAGCCTATGTTTATATTTCTAAAACATAGATAAAATTGAAAGTATACACGCAAATCTAACACAATCAGTTATGAAACTAAATAAATAAATAAATGAGTGCAGATAAAACCTACTTATAAAACATATTTACAAAATAAATTATATATATAAAAAAAGCATAGATACACATATGCAAGTACACGTCTGTATCGCGTGTTAAATATCTAACTATACAAGCATATATGCACACATACACATCTCATATCTCATGAGTATGGCTGAAACCACAACCCAAAAGGCATCACACATGAAATACGATATATCTGTCAAATGCCAGTCATGTAATATCTGTATTTGTTGGCATTGGGTATAATAAATTTCCCATAAGGCAATAGTGGTGGAAGTATCCATAAAGATTCCATCAATGTAATCAACATAATATATAGTAAAATATATTAAAAAGGGATGAATATAATAATCAGAATATTGTAAAAAAAAATTGGAAGCAATTAGTTAAAAGCTGCCATATCAATATTGGCATTGAGACCACCAGGGGACAGACTTTTGAGTTTCCAAATCCAAAAGGTCTCCCTTTGTCTCAAATGTAAAAACCTGTTTCTGCCCCACTTGGGTAGGATCTGTTCTAATGGGAATATAGAAAAACAGATGGTGTGGAGTGGCAAAGACTAGCATGTTTGGGGATACTATGGTTTTTGATTTTGTTTTCTATGTTTCTTTTGTGTTCCCCCCACCTCTTTTTTAGGGGCCTGGAGGTCCTCCCCACGTATTGGAGCCCACATACACACTCTAAGAGGTAGACAACAAAGGGAGAATCACACGTAAAATGTGAATTGATGTTGAATTTTTCTTTTGTGGTAAATGAACTAAATTCAATTCTATTTGGATTTGTGAAAGCACATAGGCCACAGTGTGCACGATTGCATTTATAAAATCCTGGTTTGCCTAGTAATGTGGAGTCCCTATTTTTAAGGATATAACCATTTGCTTTGTTTGTGGGCTGATGTACTTTCATGACTACCTTGCTGGGTGCCAGCTTATTTTTTAAGGTGGGAGCTCTTCTGAAAGTACATATTGGTTGCTTACTCAAAGTGTTGGTGAGAAATGGATCGTTCTCTAGGATATACCAATATTTTTCTAAAATGCCTTTGATCTTTTTGTGGTTATTATTAAATTGTGTTACAAATCTAACCCCAGTATTATTAGACTCACTAGGATTTTTTGGCTTATTTTGTCGGTCACAATGTTGGCCCCTGTGTATTTAAAGAAAAAATCTTCTCTACATTTCTTTCTGGCCTCAAGAAAGCTGGTCTCAATTAAACTACTAGGAAAATTCTTTTCCAAAAACCTTTCTTTTAAAAGGTTAGCCTGTATATCAAAAGTTTTCAAATCAGTGCAGTTTCTGCGCAACCTACAGAACTGATTGTATGGTATATTCTTTTTCCAGGGTAAGTGGTGGTTGCTTTTAAAATTAAGATAGCTATTAGCATCCACTGGTTTGAAAAAAGTTTTGGTGGAGATATTGCCTAAATTATCCCATTCTAGTATTAAATCCAGAAAGTCTATACTTGTTTCATCCATTTTGGATGAAAACTGCAGACCCATATCATTATCATTTAATTTATCAACAAAATTTTGGGCTTCTATAGGGCTGCCTTCCCAAATAAACAGGAGGTCATCAATGAAACGGCCATAGAAGACCAGATTCGCCACCGAGTCGGAGGAATAGATGTATCTGTCCTCGAACATGCCCATAAATAAATTAGCAAAACTCGGGGCGAATCTGGTCCCCATGGCCGTTCCCTTGATCTGCAAAAAGAATTTTTCTTGATAGACAAAATAATTGTTCTTAAGGACAAATAAGATACATTCCAAAAGGAATTTCCTTTGCTTGTCTGGCATATACATGTCTTGTTTTAAATAGTATTCAATGGCATTTGTGCCTAAATCATGGGCTATATTTGAATACAAAGCCGAGACATCACAAGTAAGCCATAAAAGTTTCCTATTTTCCTTCTTAATTTTAGATATCTTATAAATAAGATCCGGAGTGTCTTGAATATATGAAGTTAAAGTGACTACTGATTTTTTTAGGAATTGATCCACATATTCGGATAGATTACATGTGAGATTGCCAATACCCGAAATAATAGGCCTCCCAGGAGGATCCACCAAATTTTTGTGGATCTTCGGGAGGTGATAATAGTAGGCCAAATTCGGATTACTTGGGATTAGAAAATCCCTTTCTTTTTTGGTTAAAATACCTTCTAACCAGCCACGGTCAACCATTTTGACCAGACTGGCCAGAAATTTGTTCGTGGGATTGAATGTAAGGATTTTGTAATACTGTTCATCATACAAGATCCTATCGGCTTCTCTTATGTAATCTACACGATTCTGTATGATAATTCCTCCACCCTTGTCGGCTTCTCTGATTATTATGTTATTATTAGAAGCTAGTCTAGATAGGGCCTTAACTTCATAAATATTCAAATTGGAATCTTTGGTTTTAGCTCCTGGTAGTTTTCCAAAGTCTTCCAATACTAGTTTTTGAAATAATTCAATGTTTAAACCTGCATTGGGTGGGTTAAAATTAGATTTAGGCGTTAGATTTGAATGTATACAATCTTCAAAAAGATCAGCATAAAGAGTATCTGGATCAAAATATATAATGTCCATAGAAGGACGTTCACTCATATCATTAGTTAAAATTGGTCTGTGGCCTGAATCTTTTAGTTTCTTTTCACAGAAGTAACGCTGCAAAGATAGTTTGCGAACAAACTTGTTCAAATCAACAAACAAATCAAATAAATTGTGTTGATTTGATGGACAAAACGATAAGCCCCTGTTTAAAACGCAAATTTCTTCGTTAGAAAGAACATGGTTGGATAAGTTATATATATTTTTACTCATGCGTTTAAGTTTCTCTTTTTTGGAAGTCTTACCTCTCCCTCTGCTGCCACGTTGGCGTATGATCTTTTTCTTGGTGTAGTGGTAGCCAATTTTTCCCCCTCTTGGGCCCTTTCTAATTGTTTTAATCTGATTGGTGCATGTCTGAGGTGTGGCGGGGTGTACATCTGTTTTTGTTCGTACTGAAAAACCTGAGATTTATTAATCTGTCTGTTTTCATCTCTTTGATAACTATTGTTATAATTTGTTTCATTTGGTTGAACTCTAGAATTATTCCCATGGTACCTGTTTTGAAACCCACGGTTATTATATTCTATCTCTTCCTCCCTGTTGTATTGTTGGTTATTATTTTGATACTGGTTGTATCTATATGTATGTGGACTGTTGTTAAAATCCTCTCTTTCCCAGTTAGAGGTAGAGGGTTGACTATATTCTCTGTGGTTGGAATTAAACGGGGTATTATTTGAGTTTCTAAAACTCAAATTTTTCTTTTTATCTCTGGGTTTCTTATAATTAACTTTTACCCATGGTTTCTCTTGAGGTGTATCAGTTTTCAGTGAACCACTATTGTGTTCACTTTCTAGAGTTCCCTTTTGAAAGTCATACACTTTGCCTTCCAGATAATCTTTCTCATCTCTAGCTAGTTTTTTGATTTTAGTGTGTATAATTTTCTTTTGGAATGTATCTGATTTCTCTTGTACTTCTTTTATGTGTTTAGCATAGTCAGTATTAGATTCATGTTTAATTAAAATATTCTGAATCTCCTCAATATCAGACTCTGTTTTGTTCAAAAGAGTTGTTCTAAACTCAATTAGTAAATCTATGAGTTTTAGTGAACAATCTGTCAGAGTAGCCTGCCATTTTTCAGTCAACTCTACATCTTGTTTGAAGGAACATAATTTTAAAATTCTGAGACCTCTAGGGATCTGACCTCTCTCTTTATACTTTTTAAGTGTATCTATATCCCACCAATGTCTGTGCTCATTTTTTAAGGCATCCTCTAGTTTGTGGAATAATTGTACCATGGAAAGATCGTCTATGATTTCATCTGACATATCTTGTATATTCTCATGGTTACTCAGGGCTTCCCTATGTTTAAGCCTTTGGTCTCTGTTTTGCATGGTGGATGTGTTAAAAAATGGAAATTTCAAGTGCAAATGTGTTAAAGTTGGTAAGTAACACTAATCTAGTAGCCCAATAGTATGATATTAGTGTGTATATAGTGATAATGTGATACAATAATTATAAAACAATAATTGTAAAAATCACATGTGGTACAAGAGGTATAAATATATTCTATATGTATAACAGTGCAGTGATTACAAGCAGGATATAAGAACCACTGTTCTAATTTGTGTGAAGGTGTGCACATAAAAGTGGTAATTTATATATGTGTACAAAATAGTGCGGTATCATAAAGGTTAACTACCGTATAACCACATATATAGTGGCCGGTATGGTAATATATATTATAAGTAGTCGCTAACTGGTCATACCCAAAGAACAAAAAGATTAATAAATGTGAAAAAAAACAGTGCGCCAAATACCTGTGTATAAATAAAAGTGAAAAAACCAACATATAATGCAATGATATAGAATACCCCTATATATATAAATACAGGAGTAGAAACTGCAAAATATATACAATGTGAAAAAAGTCCCAATCAAACCAATCTAGTAGATGATGGAAATATGATATTGGACAGTTCGTCTAGTCCATAATCCAGATTCTGATATCTGGAACGGATGGCAGGCTGCTTCTTCGAAATTCTTGTTGGTGTCCCAAGATGTTATATTCTGCAGATGTAAAAGATAAAAAAAGAAGGCGCCACCATAGTGCACAATCAGATGATTAAAACACGCCAAATGTACAAGTAAGACCGTACTTACAAGCTGTATGACACTTGAGAAGTGTCACAAATGCCTTCTGGACTGTTAGGAGTCGTCCAGCTAACTCACACTGGTGGATATCGGAGTAGCTCTGGAGTGTAGGAGCGGCGATAGGCAAACAGCATGCAGTATCCAGCCACAGGCTTTTCACAGAGCCGGATCGTCTAATACTAGTCCACTGATAATAGTAGATACACTAGTAATAGTAGATACACTAGTGGATACAATGTATCAAATGGATCAAAATGTTGAATTAAAATGTGAAGTATATGAATGAATAAAAGATGATGATTCGTGGCAAAAGTCTTGTAAAAGCAAACAGACTTTATTTGGAGTATAGCAGCACAACGTGCTAGTCTTTGCCACTCCACACCATCTGATTGTTTTTCTATATTCCCATTAGAACAGATCCTACCCAAGTGGGGCAGAAACAGGTTTTTACATTTGAGACAAAGGGAGACCTTTTGGATTTGGAAACTCAAAAGTCTGTCCCCTGGTGGTCTCAATGCCAATATTGATATGGCAGCTTTTAACTAATTGCTTCCAAATTTTTTTTACAATATTCTGATTATTATATTCATCCCTTTTTAATATATTTTACTATATATTATGTTGATTACATTGATGGAATCTTTATGGATACTTCCACCACTATTGCCTTATGGGAAATTTATTATACCCAATGCCAACAAATACAGATATTACATGACTGGCATTTGACAGATATATCGTATTTCATGTGTGATGCCTTTTGGGTTGTGGTTTCAGCCATACTCATGAGATATGAGATGTGTATGTGTGCATATATGCTTGTATAGTTAGATATTTAACACGCGATACAGACGTGTACTTGCATATGTGTATCTATGCTTTTTTTATATATATAATTTATTTTGTAAATATGTTTTATAAGTAGGTTTTATCTGCACTCATTTATTTATTTATTTAGTTTCATAACTGATTGTGTTAGATTTGCGTGTATACTTTCAATTTTATCTATGTTTTAGAAATATAAACATAGGCTTCCTACATGAGGCTGCTGTATACAGTTTTATGTTGTATTATCAAGTGAATAATATATTATTTGTATCTAGACTGACAGATATTCTAGCTTTACCTGCTTAATGTTTGGTTTTAAGTTTGTGCGATTGGTGTCACCACTAAGAGCTTCCCATTGGAAATATATATATAAACTATTTATTTTCATATATCGTATTTATACTTTATATATAGACATATACTTACTGGATCTATATATACTTTATATACGTTCCATAAATATGCTCGGTTAATATAACCCTGCACGGTTTGATTTTGTATGTCTGACACTAGTGGCAGTTTTCTACTCACGCTGTCTATATCATACAGAGGCTTGAACATTATCCCTTCTAGCATTGGACAATGATAACCAATGGTAGCTCTAGTAGTGGTCACACCTCCACGCATGCGCTGTTCATTCTAGAAGACGCCGAAAACTCGGCAATAAAAGTTTGTGGTTTTAATTATTTTGTATATTGCACCTGAGGAAACGGTCAGTAGAGACCGAGAAACGTTGTGCTGCTATACTCCAAATAAAGTCTGTTTGCTTTTACAAGACTTTTGCCACGAATCATCATCTTTTATTCATTCATATACTTCACATTTTAATTCAACATTTTGATCCATTTGATACATTGTATCCACTAGTGTATCTACTATTACTAGTGTATCTACTATTATCAGTGGACTAGTATTAGACGATCCGGCTCTGTGAAAAGCCTGTGGCTGGATACTGCATGCTGTTTGCCTATCGCCGCTCCTACACTCCAGAGCTACTCCGATATCCACCAGTGTGAGTTAGCTGGACGACTCCTAACAGTCCAGAAGGCATTTGTGACACTTCTCAAGTGTCATACAGCTTGTAAGTACGGTCTTACTTGTACATTTGGCGTGTTTTAATCATCTGATTGTGCACTATGGTGGCGCCTTCTTTTTTTATCTTTTACATCTGCAGAATATAACATCTTGGGACACCAACAAGAATTTCGAAGAAGCAGCCTGCCATCCGTTCCAGATATCAGAATCTGGATTATGGACTAGACGAACTGTCCAATATCATATTTCCATCATCTACTAGATTGGTTTGATTGGGACTTTTTTCACATTGTATATATTTTGCAGTTTCTACTCCTGTATTTATATATATAGGGGTATTCTATATCATTGCATTATATGTTGGTTTTTTCACTTTTATTTATACACAGGTATTTGGCGCACTGGTTTTTTTCACATTTATTAATGAGTGTCTGATGTTGATTGGCTCTAATGTGTCAGGCGGCTGTGACATAAAGGGTCAAAGTTTCCACAATGATGACACATAGGGGCGGATCAAACATCGCCATGTGTTCGCCCACAAACGCGAACAAGCTATGTTCGCTGTGAACCGTTCGCGGGCGAACAGTTCGGGACATCACAAACCGTCATCCGTCGTGTAGTCGTCGGTCTGGATGGATGCTCCGCGTCGGCTGGCTTCAAGATGGACCCGCTCCGGATTGATGAAGATAGAAGATGCCGTCTGGATGAAGACTTCTGCCCCTCTGGAGGACCTCTTCTGCCCGGATCGGATGAAGACTTCTGCCCCTCTGGAGGACCACTAGTGCCCGGCTGGGTGAAGACATCTCATGGTAGGGTGATCTTCAAGGGGGTAGTGTTAGGTTTTATTAAGGGGGGATTGGGTGGGTTTTAGAGTAGGTTGGGTGTATGGGTGGTGGGTTTTAATGTATATGCAGTATAAGGTGGTGCCACAGAAGTTACTATTCCCAATTTTAGATAATATCAAAAAGTCACTCTAATTGTTGATATATATGGGTGGTATTAGATATCACATTTACAACCATAAATCTGTATACTCTTATTTATTGAGAAAAGAATAAGGCCTAGATTTAGAGTTTGGCGTTAGCCGTGAAAACCAGCGTTAGAGGCTCCTAACGCTGGTTTTAGGCTACCGCCGGTATTTGGAGTCACTCAAAATAGGGTCTAACGCTCACTTTTCAGCCGCGACTTTTCCATACCGCAGATCCCCTTACGTCAATTGCGTATCCTATCTTTTCAATGGGATTTTTCTAACTCCGGTATTTAGAGTCGTTTCTGAAGTGAGCGTTAGAATCTAACGACAAAACTCCAGCTGCAGGAAAAAAGTCAGTAGTTAAGAGCTTTCTGGGCTAACGCCGGTTTATAAAGCTCTTAACTACTGTGCTCTAAAGTACACTAACACCCATAAACTACCTATGTACCCCTAAACCGAGGTCCCCCCACATCGCCGACAATCGAATAATTTTTTTTAACCCCTAATCTGCCGACCGCCACCTACGTTATCCTTATGTACCCCTAATCTGCTGCCCCTAACACCGCCGACCCCTGTATTATATTTATTAACCCCTAACCTGCCCCCCACAACGTCGCCTCCACCTACCTACACTTATTAACCCCTAATCTGCCGACCGCAAAGCGCCGCCACCTACGTTATCCTTATGTACCCCTAATCTGCTGCCCCTAACACTGCAGACCCCTGTATTATATTTATTAACCCCTAATCTGCCCCCCTCAACGTCGCCTCCACATGCCTACACTTATTAACCCCTAATCTGCTGACCGGACCTGAGCGCTACTATAATAAAGTTATTAACCCCTAATCCGCCTCACTAACCCTATAATAAATAGTATTAACCCCTAATCTGCCCTCCCTAACATCGCTGACACCTAACTTCAATTATTAACCCCTAATCTGCCGACCGGAGCTCACCGCTATTCTAATAAATGTATTAACCCCTAAAGCTAAGTCTAACCCTAACACTAACACCCCCCTAAATTAATTATAATTTCAATCTAACAAAATAAATTAACTCTTATTAAATAAATTATTCCTATTTAAAGCTAAATACTTACCTGTAAAATAAATCCTAATATAGCTACAATATAAATTGCAGACCTCCGACGCGGAACATCCTGCTGGCCCGACGGACTAACGACGAATGACGGTTCCTTTAAGGGACGTCATCCAAGATGGCGTCCCTCGAATTCCGATTGGCTGATAGGATTCTATCAGCCAATCGGAATTAAGGTAGGAATATTCTGATTGGCTGATGGAATCAGCCAATCAGAATCAAGTTCAATCCGATTGGCTGATCCAATCAGCCAATCAGATTGAGCTTGCATTCTATTGGCTGATCGGAACAGCCAATAGATTGCGAGCTCAATCTGATTGGCTGATTGAATCAGCCAATCGGATTGAACTTGAATCTGATTGGCTGATTCCTATCAGCCAATCGGAATTCGAGGGACGCCATCTTGGATGACGTCCCTTAAAGGAACCGTCATTCGTCGTTAGTCCGTCGGGCCAGCAGGATGTTCCGCGTCGGAGGTCTGCAAGATGGATCCGGAAGAAAGAAGATTGAAGATGCCGTTGATAGAAGACTTCATCCGGATCATGGACCTCTTCAGCTCCCGCTTGGATGAAGACTTCATCCGGATCATGGACCTCTTCAGCCCCCCGCTTGGGCTTGGATTAGGACATCGGAGGAGCTCTTCAGGACGGATCGGTGAACCTGGTATGGTGAAGACAAGGTAGGAAGATCTTCAGGGGCTTAGTGTTAGGTTTATTTAAGGGGGGTTTGGGTTAGATTAGGGGTATGTGGGTGGTGGGTTGTAATGTTGGGGGGCTTGGGTATTGTATGTTTTCTTTAAAAGGCAAAAGAGCTGAACTTCTTGGGGCATGCCCCGCAAAGGGCCCTGTTCAGGGCTGGTAAGGTAAAAGAGCTTTGAACTTTAGTTATTTAGAATAGGGTAGGGCATTTTGTTATTTTGGGGGGCTTTGTTATTTTATTAGGGGGCTTAGAGTAGGTGTAATTAGTTTAAAATTGTTGTAATATTTTTCTGATGTTTGTAAATATTTGTTTATTTTTTGTAACTTAGTTCTTTTTTATTTTTTGTACTTTAGCAAGTTTATTTAATTGTATTTATTTGTAGGAATTGTATTTAATTAATTTATTGATAGTGTAGTGTTAGGTTAATTGTAGGTAATTGTAGGTAGTTTATTTAATTAATTTATTGATAGTATAGTGTTAGTTTTAATTGTAACTTAGGTTAGGATTTCTTTTACAGGTAAATTTGTAATTATTTTAACTATTTTAGCTATTAAATAGTTCTTAACTATTTAATAGCTATTGTACCTGGTTAAAATAAATACAAAGTTACCTGTAAAATAAATATTAATCCTAAAATAGCTATAATATAATTATAATTTATATTGTAGCTATATTAGGATTTATTTTACAGGTAAGTATTTAGATTTAAATAGGAATAATTTTTTTAATAAGAGATAATTAATTTCGTTAGATTAAAATTATATTTAACTTAGGGGGGTGTTAGTGTTAGGGTTAGACTTAGCTTTAGGGGTTAATACATTTATTAGAATAGCGGTGAGCTCTGGTCGGCAGATTAGGGGTTAATAATTGAAGTTAGGTGTCGGCAATGTTAGGGAGGGCAGATTAGGGGTTAATACTATTTATTATAGGGTTAGTGAGGCAGATTAGGGGTTAATAACTTTATTATAGTAGCGCTCAGGTCCGCTCGGCAGATTAGGGGTTAATAAGTGTAGGCAGGTGGAGGCGACGTTGTGGGGGGCAGATTAGGGGTTAATAAATATAATATAGGGGTCGGCGATGTTAGGGAACCAGATTAGGGGTACATAGGGATAATGTAAGTAGCGGCGGTTTACGGAGCGGAAGATTAGGGGTTAATAATAATATGCAGGGGTCAGCGATAGCGGGGGCGGCAGATTAGGGGTTAATAAGTGTAAGGTTAGGGGTGTTTAGACTCGGGGTACATGTTAGAGTGTTAAGTGCAGACGTAGGACGGATTACCGCATAGCAAACAATGGGGCTGCGTTAGGAGCTGAACGCGGCTTTTTTGCAGGTGTTAGGTTTTTTTCAGCTCAAACAGCCCCATTGTTTCCTATGGGGGAATCGTGCACGAGCACGTTTTTGAGGCTGGCCGCGTCCGTAAGCAACTCTGGTATCGAGAGTTGAAGCTGCGTTAAAAATGCTCTACGCTCCTTTTTTGGAGCCTAACGCAGCCTTTATGTGGACTCTCAATACCAGAGTTATTTTTATGGTGCGGCCAGAAAAAAGCCGGCGTTAGTTTTTCGGGTCGTTACCGACAAAACTCCAAATCTAGCCGTTAGTGTATATACAGTGATAACTATAATAAAATATAATTTAATAATAGATAGTTAAAACCATGAAATTTACAGGATCATTAAAAACATTCAATAATGTGCTCTCTTATAGAAAAAAAATCCAAAAAAGTTCCTGGCATCCATGACTGTGTATAGTATATAAATAATGAGTCCAAGGTCTCTCAAATTAGTTTAAGACATAAAAAATATTTGTTTATTAGTAACAATTAAAAAAGGCAGACTCCATATGAAAACAAGTGGTGAAAGGCAATAAAAAACAAAGTCTGACTGGTTGCGGTCACTCAGACCGTAGTCTTAGACATAAAATGCAGAATACAGGTGTGTGCTATTTAAAGTCACATCCCATCTGCAATTGGTGTTCTCTATACACTGCTCACACCTACTTTAACCCCTCATGTGACAAACATATTTCTCAATTAAGGTCACAACATGTTATTGGGATAGTAAAATATATTATTAACACAGTATCTATGTGTTACATGAGATGATGATACAAAGGACATGGAAAACTTAGTACTCTATAGTTTATAAATACATTCTGAAATGAATCTCTTAAAAGATGCATGCCTGAAATCTGAAAATCTATTATCAGAAGTGAATAAGGTTAGGTTGTTGATGCACAAACAGAGAAGTTTAGCACAGCAAGTTATTTTATACAAATAAGAGCATTATAATAGCAGTAAGTAAAAATTGATATATTAAAACCTTGCTGCTATAGTAGTAGTATCAAATATGAGTGATATCATTACAGATAGGAATAGTGACACAACACCTGAGTTTTACATGACTAGAGTTAGGCATACCGTATTGTTTAGATATGCATATTAAGATAACTGATCATAATAGATTGTAACTTAGATTGTAACTTAGAGCCTTACAGTGGCACTAAAATATTACAATTGTTGTTAACAAAATAACAAATCACTTTCCTAACCCAACACATGATTATATTAAACAAATATGTCACACCAATGGTTCTTGTGTACACCAGTTATATGCTAAAACAGTAGGTATCCTTTAATTTACAGCTATATAGCTGATGTAAACATAGTTGACACAATTCCAAAAAAAAAAAGGGTAATTTAGGGTAGGTCTCAGAGGATAGTAATCGACAGACAAAAGGGTTACTATAATAAGCTAAAGCCTCTTTAGTAGTTCAGCTACCTATGCCAATAGTTAATTATATCAAACTCTGAGTTAAATCCTGTAGGTATCAGGCTACCAAGTTTATGAATCCAGTAAATCTCTTGTCTGGATAAAATGTGAAATTTATTGCCACCTCTCGGGGGCTTACAATCTGCTTGATAGCCTGCCACCTAAGGTGCTCAAATTACCATGGTGTACCTCCAAAAAATGCTTTGATAGAGCTGAAACCGCTCTCTCATGAGTGACATGCGAGAGATGTTCTTTTATCCTAGTCCCCACTTCCCTGGTGGTTCTACCTACGTACTGGTGGGCACACTGGGTGCATTCTATCAGGTATACCACATATTTGTTTCCACATTTGACACACCCTTTTGTTTCAAACACTTCCATAGTTGTCGCTGAAGTGAAGGTGTTAGATACACATATGTGGTCACATGATTTGCACAACCTTTTCCCGCATTTGTAGGTACCATTGAAGTATAGCCAAGAATGATTGTTTCTCTTTTTTGAGCATACTAGGGGATAACAGATTGCCCAGCGTCAGATTCTTTTTGTAAACAAAGTTACATCCATCTTTAAGGACGCCGTGCAGTCTGGTGTCTCCTCTCAAGATCGGCAAGTTCCTTCTTATTATATTACATACTTGATAATATTGATTTGAGTATGTAGTTACCATAGTTGGTTTTGTCTTGGTGTCTGTACTGTTTGCCCCTGTCTTGACCTTCTGAGCATACAAATCTTTCCTATCCATTTGACTTACTTCAATGTAGGACCTCTTGACAAGCTTTCTGGAATACTGTCTGTCAGCAAATCTCTCACTAAGGCCCTGACTCTCTTCCTGGAAGTCCTCAAAATGAGTACAATTTTGCCTAACTCTCATAAATTGACCTTTTGTAATACCCCTAAAAACATCCCCAGGATGGCTGCTACGGGCATGTAGGAGGGTATTACCCGAGATCGGTTTTCTGAAGAGAGTAGACAGTATCTTTTTGGAACACTGATCAGATGTCAATGGAACATCAAGATAATTGGTTCCATTCAAAGGTGAACTTAAGTCCTATCTCATTAGTGTTAAGATGTTCTACAAACGCCTGAGCCTGAGAATGACCTGAAGACCAAATGATCAACAGATCATCAATGAAGCGCATGTATTTCACTACTGAAGATGAAAAGATGTTGCTATCTCCATTGATGTGGAACTGCTCCCACCACCCCATAAAGAGGTTGGCGTAGGAGGGGGAAAATTTTGCCCATATTGCGGTTCCACGTCTCTGGAGATAGCAATCATCGTTAAACATGAAAAAATTATGCTGCAACAGGAATTTGATAGCTCAAATAAAAAATTCCTGTGTTCCTGCGAGATATTAGTGTAATATTCCAAAAAGAAAGAAACAGCCCTAATGCCAAACCTGGGAGGTATCGTTGAATATAATGAAACCACATCTATGGTAAGCCAACTATATTCTGGTTCCCAAGTGGTAGTCTCTAGTTTTGACAACGCATGTGCAGTGTCACATATATAACTAGGTAGACAAGAAACCAAAGGCTGGAGATAGTTATCGACCCATTTGGACAGTGGCTCCAAAAGGGAACCTATACCGGCCACTATGGGTCTACCCTGTACATTTATCAAGCTTTTATGGACCTTTGGAAAATGGTGGAAGATGGGCATCACTGGGCTGTCCACCAGAAGGCAGTCAAACATCTGCTGATCAATGATGCCCATCTCCACCCCATCATCCAAAAGATCCGCAAGGAGATCCTTAAAGTGTGCAGTGGGGTTTCTAGAAAGTAATTGATATGCCTCTGAATCGCCCAACTGTCTGAGTGCTTCATCAATGTATGTACTCTTATCCAGAACAACCAAACTGCCACCCTTATCCGACTGGCGGATGACTATGTGTTGGTTGTTCTGGAGAGTGGCAATAGCCTCTCTCTCTCTCCTTGACAAGTTAGAAGCTTTACCATTCTGGGATTTCGAGAGAAGGGTAAGGTCTTCCACTACTCTTTTGTGAAAAACCTCTAAACTCTTACCCCTTGTCTGTAGAGGGTAGAAATTTGAGCGGGACTTAAGCGTATGTTTTATTCCTGTGTTCCTGTGAGATATTAGTGTAATGTTCCAAAAAGAAAGAAACAGCCCTAATGCCAAACCTGTGAGGTATCGTTGAATATAATGAAACCACATCTATGGTAAGCCAACTATATTCTGGTTCCCAAGTGGTAGTCTCTAGTTTTGACAACGCATGTGCAGTGTCACGTATATAACTAGGTAGACAAGAAACCAAAGGCTGGAGATAGTCATCGACCCATTTGGACAGTGGCTCCAAAAGGGAACCTATACCGACCACTATGGGTCTACCCTGTACATTTATCAAGCTTTTATGGACCTTTGGAAAATGGTGGAAGATGGGCATCACTGGGCTGTCCACCAGAAGGCAGTCAAACATCTGCTGATCAATGATGCCCATCTCCACCCCATCATCCAAAAGATCTGCGAGGAGATCCTTAAAGTGTGCAGTGGGGTTTCTAGAAAGTAATTGATATGCCTCTGAATCGCCCAACTTCATGAATGTATATACTCTTATCCAGAACAACCAAACTGCCACCCTTATCCGACTGGCGGATGACTATGTGTTGGTTGTTCTGGAGAGTGGCAATAGCCTCTCTCTCTCTCCTTGACAAGTTAGAAGCTTTACCATTCTGGGATTTCGAGAGAAGGGTAAGGTCTTCCACTACTCTTTTGTGAAAAACCTCTAAACTCTTACCCCTTGTCTGTAGAGGGTAGAAATTTGAGCAAGACTTAAGCGTATGTTTTATTTTTCCGCCTGTCCTAACACTAGATGTTTCTCCTTTTATGGACAGATCCTCAAGATTGGTGAGGCCACATATGTCTTTAAAGCACATCTTTTCATAGTCTGGTGTGTTCAGTATCTCCGCTGTATGTATAGGTGTCACAGTATCTGTATCTGCAAAATGTTTTCTGAGAGTTAAATCTCTCACCAGTCTATTGACATTTAAGATGGTCTGAAAGAGATCAAAGTTACGTGAAGGCACAAAAACCTAACCCATAACCCAAAACTCTTTTTTCAGTGTCAGATAGAGTGTATGAGGAGAGGTTGATAACTGTGTTATCTATTGGTACTGGTGTCTTTGCACCCTCCAGTTCTCTCTCACCGGGTATCTCTGTTGTTGTTCCATTAGGGGCAATAATGTTCTCTGTATGGATCCTCTCCCCCCTCCCCTGGGTCGCCTCGGGGCCCAGTGAAAAACCTGAGTATCAGATTCTATACTATTGGTCTCTCTCTGGTTTACTTCCCTATAGTGGTGTGATCGACTTCTCCCTCTTCCTCTTTGCCTACCCCTTTTTGGGGTAGCCCCTGTATTGCGATAATCCTTCAAAATACCTTTGGGTACTATGTTATCTTCCAAAGCCTGAGTATCTAAAGCATGACTCAAGGTCGCCTCCTCTCCCTCAGAGCCCGAAAAAGCATCGGAGTCAAAGCTTGAAGCAAATCTATCTTCATCAGTTGATTCGGGCTCTGAGTCAGAGAAAGCAATCTTTTTCTGGGTTTTGGCAACAGATAATTTGTTAGAGCCACTATTACTTTGGTTGTGTACCTCATTGGAATCAGGAAATTGACCACCTCTAGCTGTAGAGTTAGAATTAGACCACAATCTGCTCCTCTGGTGGCGTCGCCAGATGTACACAGTACCTTTAGTGTAGTCTTTTTGATCACGGATAAATTTAGAATGTTTTATCTGTATGATCAATTTCCTTGATTCTATTTTATCATACTGAGGGTAAACATCATAATCTTTATATTTGTTCATGTCAACCTGCAAAAGAACACATGTAAACATTGGGTATTTATTTCTAAACTCAGGACAAAATTTAGAAACTATTTAGCATAGGTGTTTTTTGGTGGTTGTAGATATTTAACAAATTTTGTGGGTCAAAGTTAGAAAAAGTGTGTTTTTTTTTTCCATTTTTTTCCTCATATTTTAATTTTAATTATTTTTATAGTAAATTATAAGATATGATGAAAATAATGGTATATTTAGAAAGTCCATTTAATAGCGAGAAAAACGGTATATAATATGTGTGAGTACAGTAAATGAGTAAGAGGAAAATTACAGCTAAACACAAACACTGCAGAAATGTAAAAATAGCCCTTGTCCTTAAGGGTAAGAAAATTGAAAAATGGTCTGGTCATTAAGGGATTAATATAATATTATTTTAATATAATATAATATTATTTTATTTTAATATAATGTAATTTTATTTTAATATAATGTAATATTATTTATTTTATTTTAATATAATACAATATTATTTTATTTTAATATAATATAATATTATTTTATTTCATCTTTATATAATATAATATTATTTTATTTTAATATAATATAATATTATTTTATTTCATTTTAATATATTATTTTATTTTAATATAATATAATATAATATTTAATTTTATTTGAATATATTATTTTATTGTATTTGAATATATTATTTTATTTTAATATAATATTATTTTATTTTAATATAATATATTATTTTAATATATAATATTATTTTATTTTAATATAATATAATATTATTTTATTTTAATATAATATAATATTATTTTATTCTATTTTAATATAATATAATATTATTTTATTTTAATATAATAAAATATTATTTTATTTTAATATATTATTTTATTTTAATATAATATAATATTATTTTATTTTAATATAATATTATTTTATTTTATTTTAATATAATATAATATTATTTTATTTTAATATATTATTTTATTTTAATATAATATTATTTTATTTTATTGTATTTTAATATATTATTTTATTTTAATATAATATATTATTTTATTTTAATATAATATAATTTTATTTTAGTATAATATAATTTTATTTTATTATAATATAATATTATTTGATGTTATTTTAATATAATAGAATATTATTTTATTTTAATATAATATTATTTTATTTTAATATACTATAATATTATATTATTTTAATATAATAGAATATTATTTTATTTTAATATAATATATTATTTTATGTTATTTTAATATAATATAATATTATTTTATTTTAATATAATATAATATTTTATTTTAATATATTATTTTATTTTAATATAATATTTTATTTTAATATACTATTATATTATATTATTTTATATAATATATTATTTTATTTTAATATAATATAATATTATTTTATTTTAATATATTATTTTATTTTAATATAAAATTATTTTATTTTATTTTAATATACTATAATATTATATTATTTTAATATAATATAATATTATTTTATTTTAATATAATATAATATTTTACGTTATTTTAATATAATATAATATTATTTTATTTTAAAGGGACAGTCTACACCAGAATTTTTATTGTTTTAAAAGATAGATAATCCCTTTATTACCCATTTCCCAGTTTTGCATAACTAACACAGTTATAATAATATACTTTTAACCTCAGTGATTTTCTTGTATCTAAGCCTTTGCAAACTGCCCCTTTTTTCAGTTCTTTTGACAGACTTGCAGTCTAGCCAATCAGTGTCTGCTCCCAGATAACTTCTCATGCATGAGGACAGTGTTATCTATATGAAATACGTGAACTAACACCCTCTAGTGGTGAAAAACTGTTAAAATGCAATCTGAAAGAGGTGGGCTTCAAGGTCTAAGAAATTAGCATATGAACCTCCTAGGTTAAGCTTTTAACTAAGAATACCAAAAGAACAAAGCAAAATTAGTGATAAAAGTAAATTGGAAAATTGTTTAAAATGACATGCTCTATCTGAATCATGAAAGTTTATTTTGGCCTAGACTGTCCCTTTAAGGAATGAAGCTATGGGCCCCTATTTATCAACCCGTCAACTTACTTGCATTTACCGACACCAATACGCTCGCCTAAGATCGCCTAACATCGCTGCCACGGACCTGAATATGTTCTCCAAAGTTACCAAAAAAGCTGTCAAAAAGGCACGCACCAAGTACGGGGCGATGAGCAGCAGACTGTTGTTAACTAGCAGTCATTGATCTCGCTGCTCTTCTGCTTTTTCCCAGCTTTATTGGTATACTGTCAGTAAACACCCACATAATACTAAACTGTTTTACCCCTATACCGCCGCTCCCGGACCACCCTGCAACTAAATAAAGCTATTAACCACTAAACCACCACTTCTGGAGCCCACCACCACCTACATTATACTTATTAACCCCTAATCTGCCGCCCCCTACACCACCGCCACCTACATTATGTTATTAACCCCTAATCTGTCCCCCTACACCGCTGCCACCTACATAACACTTATTAACCCCTAATCTGCCGTCCCCAACATTGCCGCCACTATATTAAATTTACTAACCCCTAAACCTAAGTCGAACCCTAACACCCCTAACTTAAATCTAATTTAAATAAATATAAATAAAATTACTATAATTAACTAAATTATTCCTATTTAAAACTAAATATTTACCTATAAAATAAACCCTAAACTAGCTACAATATAACTAATAGTTACATTGTATATAGCTTAGGGTTTATTTTTAGTTTACAGGCAAGTTTGTATTTATTTTAACTAGGTAGAATAGTTAATAAATAGTTATGAACTATTTAATAACTACCTAGCTAAAATAAATACAAAAGTACCTGGAAAATAAAACTTAACCTAAGTTACAATTACACCTAACACTACACTACAATTAAATAAATTACATACAATTAACTAAATTATATATAATTATCTAAAGTACAAAAAAAACAAAAACTAAATTGCAGAAAATAATAAACAAATTACAGAAATTTAAACTAATTACACCTAATCTATCAAAGCCCTATCAAAATAAAAAAGCCCCCCCCCCAAATAAAAAAACAACCCTAGCCTAAACTAAACTACCAATAGCCCTTAAAAGGGCCTTTTGCGGGGCATTGCCCCAAAGTAATCAGCTCTTTTACCTATAAAAAAAAAATACAAACAACCCACACAACCAACCCCCCCAAAAAAATACTAACTAAAAAAACCTAAGCTCCCCATTGCCCTGAAAAGGGCATTTGGATGGGCATTGCCCTTAAAAGGGCAGTTAGCTCTTTTGCAGGCCCAAAGCCCTAACCTAAAAATAAAACCCACATAATACACCCTTAAAAAAACCTAACACTAACCCCCTGAAGATCGACTTACCGGGAGACGTCTTCATCCAAGCTGGGCAGAAGTGGTCCTCCAGACGGGCAGAAGTCTTCATCCAAGCTGGGCAGAAGTGGTCCTCCAGATGGCAGAAGTCTTCATCCAGACGGCATCTTCTATCTTCATCCATCCAGCGCGGAGCAGGTCCATCTTCAAAATATCCGACGTGGAGCATCCTCTTTGGCTGACGACTACCCGATGAATGAAGGTTCCTTTAAGTGACGTCATCCAAGATGGCGTCCCTTAGATTCAGCCAATCGGAATTAAGGTAGAAAAAATCCTACATGAGAATATGGGATCAGAGTTTGTTTGTTTTTCTCCATTGACATCTTTGGGGGAATAGGTTATTGTGCACGCAATATTCTGTTCACTTTTTTGCACTTGTCGGGTTAGCGCGCAAGTAAAAACAGTTTACTTTCAACTTATGAGTGCAACCCAAAGGGTGCAAAAAGCTTACTTCTAGCAGTGACGTGCTGTCATAGGAGGCAGGTGAGGCAGCGCCTCACCTGTCCTATCTGTGTAATTACACCTTATTTTATTAATAATAATAATAAAAAAAAAAAATTGAATAATTTTTTTGTGTGGGTATTTTTTGGGTGACCCCCCTACCCCCCCACCCCCATTAATTGTGCGTGTCACTAATTATTGATTTAAATAAAATCCTAATCAAATACATACACATTGCACAACTAGGCAGAGGCTGTGAGCCCTACCGTTGCGCAATGTGTATGTATTTGTTTGTATGGGCCGGCGGAGAGTGAGACTGCCACCCAGTGGCTGCTGGCAAAAGTCTCCTATTCCTCTTCACGGCCCATACCACTCCTAATGGAGGCTGGTCTATACCAGCCTCTGGAGCCCTGCCTGCCCCATCAGCCAATCAGCGCCGCGGTCCCAAGGGTGGGACATACTGGTGCAGCAGGCGGGAGACTGAGGTACGGCATGACGTCATCAAGGCGGGCGGCGGCAGGCGCACTTGCAGAGGGAGACTGAGATGCGCTGCGGCGCACACTGTCGCATGTTATTGCTCAATGCTCACTGAGACATACTGGCCTCCACCCGTGACTGCTGCAGCAGCCCTGAGCCAGCCACGCACGGCCACCGGGTCCTTCAGGCTGTCAGCAGGAGTGAGACCGGCGTGGACGTGAGTCGACTCAACTGTCAGTGATGACCAGGACCAGGTCAGTGAGAGGCTGAGCTGCTGCAGCTGCCATGATGTACTTCCCCCCGGGGCCCGGCAATCCAGCAGCATAATGACCAAGAACACCAGCCCCTAAATAACTGGACAGTGAGAGATCCATACTGACCAGGTGAGATTAGATTATTAACAAATACACGTAAGTAATTTTTGGACTTTAGCAATTTTCTTTCATTATTTTGATGGGATAATTGAATTATCCCATCAAAATAATGAAAGAAAATTGCTAAAGTTATTGGAGGGACACAGTCATGAAAATTATAGTTTTGGAGGTAATAAGTTATTTCTATGATTTTTTTTCTTTTTTTTTTTTGCTTAGGAATCATGGGGTCTGTCTTTTTGAATTATCATAATTCAAAAAGACAGACCCCATGATTCTTAGATATATCTTGTTAGATGATCAGTGATTTAGCCAAGCGACCAAATAAGTTTATTATCTTTTGTGTATGGGGGAGTTTGTTTTTGGTAGAGATTTTTATGTCCATAAGGTGTTCTTCACTTCCACCTTAGCATTTACATGGGTCATTAAATAATCATATTGCAGATCCATAGCCAGTGAACTTATTAATGTGCTCTGGGGTCTTCCATGAAATAAGCATTCCTAAACGTCCCCTGTGGTAGAAAGAAAAAAAAGTATCAAGAAAAAAAAAGAAAGAAAAAAATCATAGAAATAACTTTTTACCCCCAAAACTATAATTTTCATGGCTGTGTCCCTCCAATAACCTCCTGAGCTGACCCCAATGCACTTTGAGAACATAATGAGCCAGGGTGAGTTTAGGAAGAAGTCTTATACCTTGTCAGTTCGCCATAAATTAGCTTCCTCTTATACAGCCAGTTTACAACTTGATCACTCAAGCAAAGTTCTATGAGTTCTCAGAGATGTGATGTGTCATTATGAAAAAAACATGACTATTGCCAAGTCATTTTTTGTTCTCCAGCAGCCATGGTGTGATTAATAGTAAATATAAAGGGAGAGCCCGGGCAGGCTTATTGAGAAAATATGGCTACAGCAATACAGCTGTTTATCAAGGGTGGTGGTGATTATACTCCACAGTCATCACCTCTTGGGCTGAGGGCTCATGTCATGACCAAGTTCATATTTAATAAGACAGAGAGTGCCTAGAGGATTGCTCTTTTTTTGGTATGGCTTCCAAATCTCTGCCTGCCTTGTAATATCCATAGTATTTTTTTATTTAATTAGCAAGAAAAACAAATAGCTTGACAATAAATAGTTACAGGGGATTCTCAAAGAGCCCCTTTGAGAATCCCCTGTAACTATTTGACAACTTAGCTATTTGTTTTTCTTGCTAATTAAATAAAAAAATACTATGGATATTACAAGGCAAAGGCAGGCAGAGATTTGGAAGCCATACCAAAAAAAAGAGCAATCCTCTAGGCACTCTGTCTTATTAAATATAAACTTGGTCATGACATGAGCCCTCAGCCCAAGAGGTGATGACCGTGCAGTATAATCACCACCACCCTTGATACACAGCTGTAGCCATATTTTCTCAATAAGCCTGCCTGGGCTCTCCCTTTATTTCTAGTAATCCCATGGCTGCTGGAGAACCAAAAATGACTTGGCATAGTCATGTTTTTCATAATAACATCACATCAATACTTTAATATGAGACAGTTATTTAGGGGCTTGTGTTCTTTCTGGGTCATGCTGGATGGCCGGGCCCCGGGGGGAAGTACAGCATGACCCATATTTTTTTTTATCTTGGAATTATTATCTGGACTGTGTTTATGTCTATATATAGTTACATACATACATACATGAGTACACACACATGCTCCACAAAAAACAACAAACCGGAAAGTGTTTATGCTTTTTTTTATTAAAAATATATTAATTGTTCATTTTCTACAGCTGGGATATATTCAGCAGATAATATGAGTTTATACAAATTCTATTGGACTTGAGTCTTTATTAAAAGTGGCCAAAAATACTTGTTTTCTATTTTTTTTTTCAAAGTCATATATATATATATTCCAAATATCTTTTACCTAAATGCTGTTTTAAAGGTTATGCTGTATTCCCACTGGGAAAATGTGATTTTTCATTTTAAATGATTAGTATTCCTTTATGAACCACAATACAAATTAACAGCAGTTTATAATAGTGCTTTGAAGGGTCCAATAAAATAATAGAAACAAGGGGTTGACATGAAATAAAAACTATTAAAATGATTTTGCACTGTTTCCTCCATTTCAGTGTGTTCATAATGTGATCCATTTTACCTGATGGATTGGACTAAAATGGCTGTTTTTTCTGTTGAAACCACAACCTGTACTTCAAAATTCCAAAATGCACATTTCTATTTTACTTGTATTATTATGTACTGCATTATTTTGGTATCCTTTGTTGAAGAGCATACCTAAGTGGGATGTGCACGTGTGTTTCTTGAGCACCGTATTGCAGCAGCTGTGTTGGCAGTATTGATAACTTGTTCTATGTGTAAAATTTGTATGGTAAATTATTTCTATTTTTACAATACAGTAGTGAGTAGAGAAGAGATTGTGTATCATTCGAATTGCTTAGTAACTGGTACTGTGCCACAGAATTGTGTGAGTGGTTATGTGAGCAGAGTGTGTGTGTGTGTTTCAGTGAGCAGAGTATGTGTGCTTTATTCTCCAGGTAATCAACACATTTCAGATGAACTAGTGCTTTAGTTTCTCAACCATGGTCCTCAAGTACCTTCAACAGGCCAGGTTTTCATTAATGCTGAACCAGTGCACAGGTGAAGTAATCAGCTGATCAGTAACACAGTGGTTACTAACTTGCTCTCACCCATCAGCTGACTACTTCACCTGTGCACTGGTTCAGCTATAATTAAAACCTGCCCTGTTGGGGGTACTTGCGGCCCGCGGTATATGTGTTTCTTGAGCGTATCGTATCTAGTGCCTCACCAGCCTCTAACTTCACCGCATGTCACTGACTTCTAGCACAGTTAACACTTGAGAGGGAGCATTAATTAGCGCTCCACTTGTAATCTGGCCTAATATATTATAGCAAACACTCTTAGCTTTATTTATTCTGCAGAAACATTTGATGGTGCAAAGTGAAGGTCAGTGGAGGTCATGTGTTTGAAAGCTTTCCTCCTCCATTTTGTTTGCATCATTTTACATGTTTATGTATTGCATCACTATTTGGAAGAGGCTACGGGTTTCCTGTCTTTTTTAATTCTCAATTTGGTACCAATTTTCTGACTTTGCTCCAGATCAGTTTGCTTACTTTGGTTGACTGATCTGCTGTTTCCTATTTGGCTAACATATTTGACTTCTATTCCAGATTCTGCATTGTACCTGACTGTGTTGCTGCCAATTTCTGTAAGTAGACTTTGCTGCTCTCTTGAGTTTCTGGTATCTTCACTTTTTTGTGTATGATCCAGGTACTCACTTATTTCATTGTATTTTTACACCTATGTCATGTTTGAGGATTCATCTGGGAACTGTTTCCATTGCTCAGCCTCAGGGTATATTTTGGACTGACTACCATGTGTTCTACCATATAATTTTTTTAAACAATCACCCATCCCTACTTATATCTGTCTGCATCAGTCATTTGTAACATCAGCATCAATGTGTATTCCAATACCTCTGTTAAATTTATTTTTGTTTCCAAATGTGAGAAAATATTTTTTTACTTTAAAAAAATGGATAACTCAAATTATTACAAATAAATCAATTACAAATGTTGCAGCCTTGCCCTCTAGGGAACTGTAGGAAATTGAAGGGTAAAACACAGTTGGCAGTTGGTCAAGCAAGAGATAGATATGTTTTGTTCAGTAAAAGAGAAGATAATTTATTACAAAGTTAGGTTGATCACAATCCTTTAGTAATGTCTAGCTAATGATTTTTCTACAGAACTCACCATTATATTATATAGGGATTTGTGTAGATTAATCATTAGATAATCTTATCTAAAGGATTTGTGATTAACTCTTGTATCTATTTAGGAAATATGCTGGGCATTTAGCAGGTGAAAGTATATCTCATAATATAATCTCAGCTGTAACTTTTTTGATGTAACAGCTAGTAAGTGTGAGCTATGTGATAAACGGTCATCTAAATGACTGTAAGTACAATATAATTTAGATAAAGACTTTTGCTCGAGTGTAAACATCGCTAGAAGTCATATTTTTCCACGCATTGAGTAGTGTGCATATTACAAGTTGAAAATAAAAAAGTTTGCACGTGAGCAAAACTCAAAGCATATTAACCGATGGAGTTTGTGATATCAAAGTCAATGGAGAGCGCAAAAGAAAAAAGCCTAACACCTCTCGCTTATGCGTTAACCTGACAAGATTTATTCATATTCCCATTCCAATGTTCTTCACTTACAGAACAAAGTTATTTTTATTGAAAATACATATTTATATATATATATATATATATATATATATATATATATATCTGTATATCTATTTTACATTAAAATTATCAGATATATATAGAAATATATATTTTATTATAAAAAAAATTCTATGTGAAGAACATATTTCTATCTGACACTTGAGAGAATCAGCATTTGGGCTCCAGCGCAACAAGGCAATGAGGCCTATTTGTGAAATGTCTGTCGGACCTGATCCGACAGTGTGGATCATGTCCGACAGACATCGCTGAAAGCGGAGAGCAATACGCTCTCCGTATTCAGCATTGCACCAGCAGCTCTTCTGAGCTGCTGGTGCAACGCCGCCCCCTGCAGACTCGCGGCCAATCGGCCGCCAGCAGGGGGTGTCAATTAACCCAATCGTACTCGATCGGGTTGAATTCCGGCGATTCCTGTCCGCCTCATCAGAGTTTCTGGCGAGTCTGCAGGCTCGCTAGAAACACGGGGCATCAAGCTCCATTCGGAGCTTGATAGATAGGCCCCATTTGCTTTAAATGTAATAAAACCAGGGAATATGAATAGACCGGTCCGGTCGCCAATGGCGACCTAAATTTCTTGCGGGCAAGTAAAATTTTTAAGTTACCAGCCCGAGCGGCGACCTGACATTGTAAGGGGGATATAAGAAGCAATAATAAAAAATGTCAATTTGCCTTTCAAATATGCGCACACACGGGAAAGGAGGGTAGAAAGGGGAGGTTCTTTCTGTTAAATGCATTCAAAGACCTCCCCTTATCTTCATGGCTCTTGGTCTCTTCCTTGTCAGTTGCTACTTCCCACCCTAAGGTTGTGTGCGCGGGAAGACATCCTGCTAGAGCGGTGAGTGTTTCTTCTCTGTGTATTAATGAAGTATGGGTTAAAGTGACTATATAGTTATGGTAGGCAGCTTGCTCATGTACATTATGCCAACGTACTCCAGGGTCCTCTGCAGAACTTCAGCACAAGCTGCCTACCATAACAATATAGAGCACTGCACAATTTTTCTGGACGCTACTTTTGCTTCAAAAACTGACTTTACCAATTTGTAGAAAACATACCATCTTCATGCACCCAGTCAAATCTGCTAGCGCTGCACTGACAGTCGCGCTAGTAGTTGAAAGGCAGCCGGACAGAAAGGGGGAAAAAAAAGTGTTTTTAACATGCTCGTTATGTCAAAGCTCTATAGGTTGAAGGGTGGCAGCATTAAATATACTTGGTCAATCGTGACCCCACATATGCTGAAGTAAAAAAAAATAGCAAAGTTAAAGCCTTTTTATTAATACTCAAGTCCCAAATAGTAAGCAGCTTGCAAAGCATTCAAATTGGGACCTCTGTCTGCAATGCTTTGTGAGATTACAATAACACTATTTATATTGCCTTTTTAAATACATGCAGATATACACGGGCGACTAAAGTTTCTTGCGGGCTGGTAAGTTTTGTGATTTACTTGCCCGGTGGGTGAGGGAAGTTTTTGGGTATTCATAGGCCCTGTAAAACTAAAGCGAATTTGCTACATTGCCTGTGGGGCTGTCCTAAAATGCGACAATATTGGGCGAGGATCCAATTCTGGCTCAATAAATATCTAAGGGCAAAAACGGTGTAAAAACCTATACAGATATTCTTTTTAGAGCAGGGAGTGAATGTGGGAGATAGGTACTTAACAAATATGGCCATTTTGGCTGCACTAAATCTAATATTCAAAAAATGGAAACAGAAAGAGGCCCCAAGTTTAAGTGAATTTGTCAACACTATTAAATTACAGATGATAATAGAATGACAAGACCTGAAAATAAGATTAGAAAAACAATACAAAAAATTATTTTGTAAATGGAAAAGCTTTATCTGTTCATGGTCCCTGCCTGCACAGCGACAATTTGTAGAGCCACTTAAAAATGCAATACCCTTCATTAATCTAGTAGTGGCAGAAGTTTTACCTCCACATTGGCTAAACAATTAAATTTCAGTATTTGAGGAAAGGGAAGTAGTTAACAATGTTTTTTTTTGTTGTTCTTCTTTCTCCCTCTCTTCCCCCCGAACTGCCCAGCTCTCGGTTTGAGTTTATGACTTTTTATAGTTATTCTTAATTTATTACTTGTGTACACAAGGTGATGTATAAGAGTTATCCAAGTTGATTTTTAGGCATCAACAGAATATTTTTGCTTTTGTAATATCAGTAGTACCATCGAACTTATGAGAAATAGTACAATAAATGTGTTATAGACATGAATAGGAACATATCAAAGTAGTAATGCATATAATTTTATTTAAAATTTCACATACAGGTTTTGATATATGTTTCAGGATGTGGAGTTTGTTTTTCGTTTTGGTCACATCCACTGCAGTATTGCTTCTTCTGCCACTCTGTTAGTTTAGAATAATGTAGATATGATCTTGTTTGAATAGTAATTGGTATAACGCCACTATATAAAATTTAATTTTGATTGTAAAATGTCATGGGTATGTTCTGTATTTGTATGTGTAAAATAAAAATAAATATTTCAAAGAAGAACATAGGAATGTAAAATATGCGTATTGCGTTTTGTGATTTAGGTCTAACGCCATGTCGGGTTAGCGCACATAAAGAATAGCTAACCTCAATGCACGTTATTGAAATATTAATATAAAATATTAAAAATTATTATAAATTCTATTTAGAATTTTTTTTACAGTATATTTAATAAGTATTATTAATATGTCTAATATTTCAATAAATCACATTGTGGTTAGCGAATCTACATGTGCACTTACCTGGCACAGCGTTAGACCTAAATCGCAAAACACAGAGAGCAATACGCATATTTTACATTCCTATGATCTTCACTTAGAAAAAAAATGTAATATTTATTTCTCTACATGAGCAAGAAAATAAATTAAGTTCTCTACATATCTGATAATGTTAATGTAAAATAGATACTGTATATACCTTTTTATCTATAGGAATATATATGCAGATAGGTATATAAAGATATATATATAGAAATATGTATTTCCACAAAAATTACTTTATCCTGTATATGAAGAACATTGGAATGTGAAATATGTACAGTACATATACACATAAATACATAGGTACACACATATATATATATAGGCATACCTCGTTTTATTGCGCTTCACTTTATTGCACTTCTCAGATATTGCTCTTAATACAAATTCAATGGGTTTGTGGCAACACACCTATATATATATATATATATATATATATATATATATATATATATACACACCACATAGCAAAAAGATTATGACTTGCTGAAGGCTCAGATGATGGATAGATGGTTAGCATTTTTAGCAATAAAGTATTTTTTTAGACATAATGCTATTGCATACTTAATAGACTACAGTATAGTGCAACTCTAACTTTTATATACACTGGAAAACAAATAGTGTGATTCACTTTATTCCTATATTCGCTTTATTGCTGTGGTCTGGAACCGAACCGACAATATCTCTGAGATATCATCTGGGGCTGTCATGTTCCTTGTTTAGAGGAGAATTGCCTGGTATTTCGGGGATGGACTGACCTTACTTGGCGGGATCAGACTGATATGCTTCAGGAAAGTTTTCCTCTGTGAAAAGCACACTGGTCTAAAAGAGGCTGCTCCTGGGTGGTAAATCGCCATAGAACTAGCTGATGAGTTGTTGTTAGTTCTTGGTAAAGCACTTCTCTCTTCGTATGCAAATTAATATGACCCTGGGGAAGTCTCCCTATGGGTGATGGGGGAAAGCAGACGTGGACTCCTTGCCCAGTGTACTTAGAGGAGGTGCATCACTGACGAGGCCCATAGGAGGCCGAAACGATCATCTGGGGTTGTCATGTTCCTTGTTCAGAGGAGAATTGCCTGGTATTTCGAGGCTGGACTGACCTTACTTGGGTGGATCTGACTGATATGCTTCAAGAATGTTTTCCTCTGCGAAAAGCACACTGGTCTAAGAGGCTGCTCCTGTGTAATAAATCACCATAGAACTAGCTGATGAGCTGTTGTTCGTTCCTGGTAGAGCGCTTCTCTCTTCTTATGCAAATTAATATAACCTGGGGAAGTCTCCCTATGGGTGATGGGGGAAAGCAGACGTGGACTCCTAGCCCAGTGTGCTTAGAGGAATGTGGCTGCACCTCACTAATGAGGCCAATAGGAGGCCAAAATGATCGCCTGGAGTTGTCATGTTCCTTGTTCAGAGGAGACTTGCCTGGTATTTCGGGGCTGGACTGACCTTACTTGGCGGGATCAGACTGATATGCTTCAGAAAAGTTTTCCTCTGTGAAAAGAACGCTGGTCTAAAAGAGGCTTCTCCATAGAACTAGCTGATGAGCTGTTGTTTGTTCCTGGTAGAGCACTTCTCTCTTTGTATGCAAATATATATATATATATGTGTATATATATATATATATATATATATATATATATATATATATATATATATATATATATATATATACAGTATATATATATATACACACACACATATATATATATATGCATACATATGTATACAAGAATAAGTATGTATATATACACAATACAGCACTTTGTAGTTAAACAACTTGACATTCTCTGTGTGTTTAATTAATTTATTTTGTAATTTTCCCTATGGTCCTTGCCCCCAGAAATTTTCCCTATGGTCCTTGCCCCCAGACTTGTCTGGGGTTAACTTCCTGTGACTCTGGAGACAGCCCAGCTTCCTGAGAGTGCTATTAGCACCCAAGGCTAAGCATGTTGCAGGGTCATGGGATGTGTACCCAGTCCAGTCTGAGAGTGCAGTCCCCTTCCATGCTTTGTATATGACTTGAGTTATTACATAAGTCTGTGAACCCTAACTTGTTCCCAGTTTGTTTGAGTGAGAGCTGGCATTTGTATGGCTGTATTAGGGACCCAGGTTTTGGAAGAGAACTCAACGTGGTACCTGGACTTGTTTAATTTGGCCAGATGCGGTAGCTAACTCTTCCAGTTTTGCTTTTAATTTTAACTGAGAGCTTGTTAGCGAGTGCTGGACTTTCTCTGTGTGTTGTATTAATTTATTTTGTAATTTTCCCTATGAGCCGTGCACCGAGACTTGTCTGGTGTTAACTGCCTGTGACACTGGAGACAGCACAGCTTCCTGAGAGTCCAATTAACACCCAGGGCTGAGCATGTTGCAGGGTCATCGATGTGTACTCAGTCCAGTCTGAGAGTGCCCTTCCGTGTTTTGTATATGACTTGGGTGATTACATAAGTCTGTGAACCCTGACTTGTTCCCAGTTTGTTTGATTGAGAGCTGGCATTTGTATGGCTGTATTAGGGACCCAGCTTCCTGAGAGTGCTATTAGCATCCAGGGCTGAGCATGTTGCAGGGTCATGGGATTTGTGCCCAGTCCAGTCTGAGAGTGCAGTCCCCTTCCGTGTTTTGCTTATGACTAGGGTGATTACATAAGTCTGTAAATGGAATAATCATTTAGGTGTGAAGGGACACTATAGTCAAAATTAATCTTTTGTGATTCAGATAGAGCATGGAATTTAAAAAAAAATACTTTGAACAATCTTTTTAGATGTGCACTTTCTGAGGCACCAACTCCTATTGAGCATGCACAAGAATTCACAGGGTATAAGTATATGCATTTTGTGATTGGCTGATAGCTGGCAGAGAAAAAATGGAAGTTACTTTGAAACTTGTCATAAAAAAATCTACTGCTCATTATTATGCATTTGTTGATTTTGCTATTCTAGTGGTTTTGATTTCACTATGCAAATATTATTTTAAATGGATATGAAACCCAAAATAACATTTTGTGATTCAGAGAATAACATTTTAAAAAAAATGTCCAATTTATTTCTATTATCAAATTTGCTTTGTTCCCGTGGTATTTCTTTGTTGAAGAAATACCTAGGTAGTTGTCTGGAGCACTACATGGCAGGAAATAGTGCTGCCATCTTGTGTTCTTGCAAATGGATACCATTTTTGCAAAACTCCTGCCATATTGTGCTCCAGACATGTGCACACTTCTAAGGTTACGCCCCTGCTTTTTAACAAAATATACTGTTGACCATCCCCTTCTCCTACGGACTCTCAGATCTCGTGGTCTCTGTGACACTGCCCTCTCCTGGATTCACTCTTATCTCTCTAACAGATCCTTCTCCATCTCTTTTGTTTGTGACTCCTCCTCTCTATTGCCTCTGTCTGTTGGAGTACCTCAAGGCTCTGTCCTGGGTCCTCTACTCTTCTCTATTTACACTTCTTCACTGGGTAAACTTATCAACAGCTATGGCTTCAGCTATCACCTCTATGCTGATGATACCCAGATCTACCTTTCCACCCCTGCACTCTCTCCTTCTGTCAATTCTCACATCAGCGACTGCTTATCTGGAATTTCCTCCTGGATGGCCTCTCACCACCTAAAAACAAAATTTATGCTTACCTGATAAATTTCTTTCTTTTGCTATGTACAGAGTCCACGGTTTCATCCTTACTTGTGGGATATTATCCTTCCCTACAGGAAGTGGCAAAGAGAGCACCCACAGCAGAGCTGTCTATATAGCTCCCCCCTTAACTCCACCCCTCAGTCATTTGACCGAAGGCTTAGGAAGAAAAAGGAGAAACTATAAGGTGCACAGGTGACTGAAATTTTCAATAAAAAATACTATCTGTCTTGAATAGACAGGGCGGGCCGTGGACTCGGTACATCGCAAAAGAAAGAAATTTATCAGGTAAGTATAAATTTTGTTTTCTTTTGCAAGATGTACCGAGTCCACGGTTTCATCCTTACTTGTGGGATACCAATACCAAAGCTTTAGGACACGGATGAAGGGAGGGACAAGACAGGAACCTAAACGGAAGGCACCACTGCTTGCAGAACCTTTCTTCCAAAAATAGCCTACGAAGCAGAAGTATCAAATTTGTAAAATTTGGAAAAGGTATGAAGCGAAGACCAAGTCGCAGCCTTAGAAATTTGTTAAACAGAAGCATCATTTTTAAAAGCCATGTGGAAGCCACCGCTCTAGTAGAGTGAGCTGTAACCCTTTCGGGAGGCTGCTGTCCAGCAGTCTCATATGCCAAACGGATGATGCTTTTCAGCCAAAAGGAAAGAGATGTAGCCGTAGCCTTTTGACCTCTACGCTTTCCAGAATAGACAACAAACAAAGAAGATGTTTGACGGAGATATTTGGTTGCTTGCAAATAAAACTTCAAAGCACGAACCACGTCCAAGTTGTGCAACAGACGTTCCTTCTTAGAAGAAGGATTAGGACACAGAGAAGGAACAACAATTTCCTGATTGATATTCCTGTTAGTAACAACCTTAGGAAGGAATCCAGGTTTGGTACGCAAAACCACCTTATCAGCATGGAAAACAAGATAAGGCGAGTCGCATTGTAATGCAGATAGTTCAGAAACTCTTCGAGCTGAAGAGATAGCAACTAGAAACAGAACTTTCCAAGATAGAAGCTTAATATCTATGAAATGCATGGGTTCAAACGGAACCCCTTGAAGAACTTTAAGAACTAAATTCAAACTCCATGGGGAAGCAACAGGTTTAAACACAGGCTTGATTCTAACTAAAGCCTGACAGAACGCCTGAACGTATGGGACATCTGCCAGACGCTTGTGCAATAGATTAGAAAAAGCAGATATCTGTCCTTTTAAGGAACTAGCTGACAATCCCTTCTCCAATCCTTCTTGGAGAAAGGACAAAATCCTAGGAATCCTGATCTTACTCCATGAGTAACCTTTGGATTCGCACCAATAAAGATATTTACGCCATATCTTATGATAGATTTTCCTAGTGACAGGCTTTCGAGCCTGAATCAAGGTATCTATGACCGACTCAGAGAAACCCCGCTTTGATAAAATCAAGCGTTCAATCTCCAAGCAGTCAGCCGCAGAGAAATTAGATTTGGATGCTTGAACGGACCTTGAATCAAAAGGTCCTGTCTCAGCGGTAGAGTCCATGGTGGAAGAGAAGACATGTCCACCAGGTCTGCATACCAAGTCCTGCGTGGCCACGCAGGTGCTATCAAAATCACAGAAGCTCTCTCTTGTTTGATTCTGGCAATCAGACACGGAAGGAGAGGGAATGGTGGAAACACATAAGCCAGGTTGAACGACCAGGGTACTGCTAGAGCATCTATCAGTACTGCCTGAGGATCCCTTGACCTGGACCCGTAACAAGGAAGTTTGGTGTTCTGGCGAGACACCATCAGATCCAATTCTGGTGTGCCCCATAGCTGAATCAGTTGAGCAAACACCTCCGGATGGAGTTCCCACTCCCCCGGAAGAAAAGTCTGACGACTTAGAAAATCCGCCTCCCAGTTCTCTACCCCTGGGATATAGATTGCTGATAGATGGCAAGAGTGAGTCTCTGCCCATCGGATTATTCTGGAAACTTCTATCATCGCTAGGGAACTCCATGTTCCCCCCTGATGATTGATATAAGCCCCAGTCATGATGTTGTCCGACTGAAAGCTAATGAATCTGGCCGAAGCCAGCTGAGGCCACGCCTGAAGAGCATTGAATATCGCTCTCAGTTCTAGAATATTTATCGGTAGGAGGGCCTCCTCCTGAGTCCACAAACCCTGTGCTTTCAGGGAATTCCAGACTGCACCCCAGCCCAGTAGGCTGGTGTCTGTCATCACTATAACCCATGCTGGCCTGCGGAAACACATTCCCTGGGACAGGTGATCCTGTGACAACCACCAAAGAAGAGAATCTCTGGTCTCTTGATCCAGATTTATCTGAGGAGATAAATCTGCATAATCCCCATTCCACTGTCTGAGCATGCATAGTTGCAGTGGTCTGAGATGTAAGCGAGCAAACGGAACTATGTCCATTGCCGCTACCATTAGTCCGATTACCTCCATACACTGAGCCACTGACGGCCGAGGAATGGCATGAAGAGCTCGGCAGGTGGCTAAAATTTTTGATTTCCTGACCTCCATCAGAAATATTTTTATGTCCACCAAGTCTAACAGAGTCCCTAGGAATGAAACTCTTGTGAGAGGGGAAAGAGAACTCTTTTTTACGTTCACCTTCCACCCATGAGATCTTAGAAAGGCCAACACGATGTCCGTGTGAGACTTGGCTAGTTGGAAAGTCGACGCTTGAATTAAGATATCGTCTAGATAAGGCGCCACTGCTATGCCCCGTGGCCTTAGGACCGCCAGAAGGGACCCTAGCACCTTTGTGAAAATTCTGGGAGCCGTGGCCAACCCGAAGGGAAGAGCGACAAATTTGCAATGCCTGAGGAACTGGTGATAATCTTTGTGGATAGGGATGTGTAGATACGCATCCTTTAAGTCCACGGTGGTCATATATTGACCCTCCTGGATCATTGGTAAAATAGTCAGAATGGTCTCCATCTTGAAGGATGGGACTCTGAGGAATTGGTTTAGGATCTTGAGATCTAAGATTGGTCTGAAGGTTCCCTCCTTTTTGGGAACCACAAACAGATTGGAGTAAAATCCTTGCCCTTGTTCTGCTTTCGGAACCGGGCGGATCACTCCCATGGTATGTAGGTCTTCTACACAGCCTAAGAACGCCTCTCTTTTTGTCTGGTTTGCAGACAATTGAGAAAGATGAAATCACCCCCTTGGAGGAGAATCCTTGAAATCTAGAAGGTATCCCAGGGTTACGATTTCTAAAGCCCAGGAGTCCTGAACATCTCTTGCCCAAGCCTGAGCAAAGAGAGAAAGTCTGCCCCCTACTAGATCCGCTCCTGGATCGGGGGCTACCCCTTCATGCTGTCTTGGTGGCAGCAGCAGGCTTCTTGGCCTGTTTACCTTTGTTCCAAGCCTGGTTAGGTCTCCAGACAGACTTGGATTGAGCAAAGTTCCCCTCTTGCCTTGCAGCAGGGGAAGAGGAAGCGGGACCACCTTTGAAGTTTCGAAAGGAACGAAAATTATTTTGTTTGGTCCTCACCTTATTTGTCTTATCCTGAGGGAGGGCATGACCTTTCCCTCCAGTGATATCTGAAATTATCTCTTTCAGTTTAGGCCCGAATAGGTTCTTACTCTTGAAAGGGATGGTCAAAAGCTTAGATTTTGATGACACATCAGCCGACCAGGACTTAAGCCATAACGCTCTATGCGCTAAAATGGCAAAACCTGAATTCTTTGCTGCTAATTTAGCCAGTTGAAAAGCGGCATCTGTAATGAAAGAATTAGCTAGCTTAAGAGCCCTAATTCTATCCAGAATATCATCTAATGGGGTCTCCACCTGAAGAGCCTCTTCCAGAGCCTCAAACCAAAAGGCAGCTGCAGTGGTTACAGGAACAATGCACGCTATAGGTTGGAGAAGAAAACCCGGATGAACAAACATTTTCTTTAAGAGACCCTCTAATTTTTTATCCATAGGATCTTTGAAAGCACAACTGTCCTCAATAGGTATAGTTGTATGCTTAGCTAGAGTAGAAATAGCTCCCTCCACCTTAGGGACCGTCTGCCACAAGTCTCACATGGTGTCGGATATGGGAAACATCTTCTTAAAAGTAGGAGGGGGAGCGAACGGAATACCTGGTCTATCCCACTCCTTAGTAACAATGTCCGAAATCCTCTTAGGGACCGGAAAAACATCAGTGTAGACAGGAACCTCTAAATATTTGTCCATTTTACACAATTTCTCTGGAACTACAATAGGGTCACAATCATCCAGAGTCGCTAAAACCTCGAGCAACAAGCGGAGGTGTTCTAGCTTAAATTTAAAGGCCGTCATATCTGAGTCTGTCTGAGGGAACATCTTTCCTGAATCAGAAATCTCTCCCTCAGACAGCAAATCCCTCACCCCTACTTCAGAACATTGTGAGGGTACATCGGATATGGCTACTAAAGCGTCAGAAGGCTCAGCATTTGTTCTTAACCCAGAGCTACTGCGCTTCCCTTGCAACCCAGGCAGTTTAGATAAAACCTCTGTGAGGGTAGAGTTCATAACTGTGGCCATATCTTGCAAGGTGAAAGAATTAGACGCACTAGAGGTACTTGGCGTCACTTGTGCGGGCTTTACTGGTTGTGACACTTAGGGAGAACTAGATGGCATAACCTGATTTCCTTCTGTCTGAGAATCATCCAGCGCCAAACTCTTATAAGTCAAAATATGCTGTTTGCAATTTATAGACATATCAGTACATGTGGGACACATTCTAAGAGGGGGTTCCACAATGGCTTCTAAACATATTGAACAAGGAGTTTCCTCCATGTCAGACATGTTGAACAGGCTAGTAATGAGACAAGCAAGCTTGGAAAACACTTTATTCAGTGAAAAAACAACAATTTTAAAAAACGGTACTGTGCCTTTAAGAGAAAAAAAGGCATACACGATCTGCAAAACTGCTTAAAAATGCATCAAACTTTTCGAATTTTTTACAGCAGATTCAATAAGCTTTAGTAAGATTGCCCCACAAGCAAATTAAACATTTAACCCTTAAATATGGAAACCGTATTGACAAAGTGCCAAAAAACGTAAAAAACCCTGTCAGCACCTTGCCACAGCTCTGCTGTGGTGCCTACCTGCCCTTAGGGATTGGAAATATGGGGTTAAAGCTTCGTTTTGGCCCAAAAAGTTCACCAGGACCCTCCGGTGTTGTAGCTTGCTGCTTGTCAAGAGAAAACAACTGCGCAAATGAGGCGCAAAATTAGGCCCCGCCCATCGCATTCGATGTTTCTAAGGCCTCCCAAAAACACACAAAGTGTTTTAACTAGCCATGTGGGTTCTAAAACCCCAAAAAAGCCAAGTGTACCCTCAATAAAGTTGTCCCTCCAAAACATATTAACAGCACTCCCAGTACACACAACCGTTTGTTCATATCATTCAAACTGAGTGTCAACCATAATTTCAATTAGCCTTTTATGCAAGCTTAGTAATGCCACTATAAGTCTAGGATTACTGCTTACCCTTACCCTCATGGGGATACTGTCAGCCTTTCTGAAATATCACAGTCTCTCCAGAAAAAATGACTGAACATACCTCATTGCTGTATAGCATGAAAAACGTTCCTCACACTGAAGTTTTCCTGTACTCCTCAGCCTCTGTGGGAACAGCATTGGATCTTAGTTACAAATGCTAAGATCATCATCCTCCAGGCAGAAATCTTCATCCATCTCCTGCCTGAGAGTAAATAGTACACACCGGTACCATTTTAAAATCACAAACTCGTGCTTGAAGAAAATAAAAACTAACAGTTTATCACCTCTTTCACTTTACCCTTGCTGCTTAGAGCCGGCAAAGAGAATGACTGGGGGTGGAGTTAAGGGGGGAGCTATATAGACAGCTCTGCTGTGGGTGCTCTCTTTGCCACCTCCTGTAGGGAAGGATAATATCCCACAAGTAAGGATGAAACCGTGGACTCAGTACATCTTGCAAAAGAAAATAAACATGTCCAAGACCGAACTACTTCTAATTCCCCCCTCTAACTCTACTCCAGTTTCTAATTTTTCTATCACCATCATCTCCCCATCACCCCAAGTCCGCTGCCTCGGAGTCACGCTTGACTTAAATCTGTCCTTCATTCCCCACATCCAATTGCTCTCTTCATCCTGCCGCAACCACCTACGCAATATCTCCAAAATTAATCCGTTTCTGAGTGCTGAAACTACTAAACAGCTAATCCACTCCCTGTTAATTTGCCGACTTGACTACTGTAACAACTTACTAACTGGCCTCTCCCTCTCCCGCCTCTCTCCCCTCCAATCCATCCTAAATGCATCTGCCAGGCTAATCCACCTCTCTCTCTGTTTCTGCTGCACCTCTCTGTGAGTCCCTTCACTGGCTCCCCATTCACAACAGAATTAAATTCAAAATTCTCACCCTGACCTACAAAGCCCTCACCAATGCTACCCCACCCTACCTGTCCTCACTCATCAACAAATATACTCCTGCCCACCCCCTAAGATCCAACAATGACCTGCTTCTTGCATCCTCTACCATCACCTCCTCTCATGCTAGACTACAGGACTTCTCTTGTGTGGCTCTAACCCTCTGGAACTCACTTCCTCAAGCTGTCAGACTTGCCCCTAACCTCTCCTCATTTAAACGTTCCCTAAACACCTTTCTGTTAAGGGAAGCTTATCACCCGACTTATTAACAAACTAACTTCACTTAACTAACAGTTGCCCTCTATCTCCTCACTAATATCATTCTCACCTTTGCAATCCCCACCTCCTGTTTCCTATCCTCCTACCCATCTAGATTGTAAATTCCCATGGGAATAGGGCCCTCAATTCCCCCTGTATTTGTTTGTAAAATGTTGTCTTTAATCGTATTGTTTCTCCATTGTACTGTTATCCTTGTACCCATGGGCAGCGCTGCGGAATCTGTTGGCGCTTTATAAATAAAGAATAATAATAATAAATAATACAAAGAGACCAAAGAAAATTTGATAATAGAAGTAATTAAAAAAGTTTAAAACTGCATCTGATTCATGAAACATTTTAGGTTTTATGTCTGTTTAAGGAACATTGCATAATTGTTTTAGATACAAACACATAAACTATCTTTAGTGATTAGCAAAAGGAAACAAAATTTATTTAGAAACAAATAATACACCTTTTTTTACACTGGTATCACAAGTAAAATATTAATGGTATATAGATTAAAATACATATAAACTAGATGTGTAAAGCATAGATCTAATGTATGACATTCATAGTGGAATGAATAGTAAAGTAAAATAGCATCACATTTCAAATCTTCTTGCTCAAAGAATTCTTTTCGAATATGCAGCTTTTTACAAGCAGATGCTGCCCTCTGGTGGAAAAACTCATAAACAATGTTCAACTACCATATATACTCAATTTCTTACATTTTGCTATTCATTTAACACATCATTTCTGTAAGTGTCTTTAACTAGAAATTAATTTATATGTATATAAATATATATATATATATATATATATATATATATATATATATATATATATATATATATATATATATATATAGTATCTATATTTTTAAGCATAGATTCAGCTTTAAATTGGAATTATTTTGGTTGTGTGTCATGTACAAAATAACATTGGGTTGATCAGTCTTGGGCTTGTTTCAGAAAAAAAATTCTGAACCATGGACTGAATTTTTAGTGTAATTTTTCTAGTGATCACAATATTTACTACTACTACTGTGATTAATAACCCTGAAGCTCAAAAAAACACATAATAGTTATCTGCATTATTAATCTCACGATTTTGTAACTTAAAAAATTACATTAATATGATTATTGACAAAAAAGGGGGGTTTATGGGGTTTAGAGATTATATCACATATTGAAGGGGCCTGTGTGTTAACTAATCCCCTTTATCAGTATGTAGTAGTGCAATGAGTTTGTTATTGATTTCACTAAATAAAAGTACTTATTCATTTTTAGCGCTAATTAATTGAGCAGAAAGTGTCTGTATCTGGTGATACTGTTATCCAATATGGTGAAGGTAATTTCCGTGGTAATAATGGAATATGTACAGCGCCAGTAAAGGCTAAGGGATAAATATAAACACTAAAAACGAAATATACCTGCTAAGGCTGAACAAGAATTTATTACAATTCAACAGTATTGGTACCAATAGATAAAATGAGTAAAAAACAGTTATTAAAACAGTTGTTAAAAACAATGGTAAGGTGGAGTGTTGTGCTGATACACTCACAAAGTGCAAATAGCAATTGGATCCAAGGGGTGGAAAACTAAAATGGTGAAATCCACATTTGCTTGTGGATACACAAATAAACAAATTGTGTAAGCAACATAAAAATGTATGCGACTTAAATGTGCAACATGATAGTGCAAATGTTGTGCAACATAAGTGAGAGTAATTGTGATCACTATGTGTATAAAAGATAAGGAAAAAACGATTCACATCAAAAATGCAAAAAATCACAATAGATATAATATATTAGAAAGTCCCAATGACACTGCAGTGCAAAAAATAACAATAAATCACATGTGAATAACTGCCATTGAGTGGCAAATGTGGAAAAAAGGGTGGTATACCCAAGACAAAAAAGAGGAAATCCAGTGAAAAAACAAAAATGAAAATAAAAATCAAAAACCAGATACAAAAATGATGTTCAACAAAAGATAAAAAAGAACAAAAAAGAACAAAAAGAGTATTGTAATCCAAAAAACAGTAAATTAAAAGGAAATCACATGAAGGAACCTGGAATCCTGAGGGGAAGAGTTCCCAGTTGAATCCTAACAACGGTCAGCTCTTAGTCCAATGTCCTAGAGATGTCCCTGTAAAAAAAGGAGTACCATAGCGTAACAAGTCCTCAAAGTGGTTAAAATACTTGGAATAATGCTTACCAACAGGTCTACGCGTTTCGGCCCCAAAATAAGGCCTTTATCAAGACTGCTGAAGTGGTAAGCTGAGTGCCTTTAAATAACAGTGTCACTTAAGTGACCGGATATGGCTCTGGAATTCACTTCCGGTTTCGCCATAAGTGAAAAATAGTTTAAACAGGGTATTTACCATGTTTGGCGTGTATAAACTGTCATATGGAGATAGAGTGATCTTGTATTTTATGTTTATATATTTGTCTTTGATATTTAGTGTCATTTAGTTCACTATACCTTGAGCCCCTCACGATCATGATGTCACTTCCGGTTTACCGGAGTAAACATTTTTTGGTGATTCTACGTTTTCGGTGGCCTCTGGTTATGAGTACTAGTTAGAAGATATACTTCAAAGATGTATTTTAGTATATTTACAGCTTAATCACCTATATTTTTGTGGTGACGATTTTGTCGCGATTTGATTGGTCGTGACATCATGATCCGAT
Source organism: Bombina bombina (assembly GCF_027579735.1). NCBI lineage: Eukaryota > Metazoa > Chordata > Amphibia > Anura > Bombinatoridae > Bombina > Bombina bombina. The sequence continues at coordinate 674,364,845 of NC_069499.1, forward strand.
TCCTATGGTTCTATTGGTTTAGGGAAGAGGTGTGTGGGTAACAATCCTCCTGATTGGGTGTTGAGATGTCAAAAATGTTTAAAGACAACAAGGGGACAGATTGTTTCGATAATAAAGGGGATATAAATCCAAATGCCCATTTTTATAATAAAGAAGCCCATTAGCTTATAAAAGAGCCGTTTTAAATGATTAGCCATTTCAAAATAGGGAACGGCTCTACAGTGATTGGAGGTAATATGTATGTCTTCTTCACTGTTAGTGCATAAATCATATGTTCTATATCAAGTTTTAGTATATGTATATTATCCCATACTATGTGTTTTCTCCAATATATATAATGATAGACGATATGCTTTATATTGGATTATATGAGGTTTATTTTGCTCTGTGAACAGGTGCTGCTTTAAGTATTTATAAATGTTTTTAAGGTACAGCAGCATAATAAGGGATATAATCCGATAGTAGCATAGTGGTAGAACAGTAGAACAGAAAAAACACTAATCCTATAAACCCAATCACATAAATTTAATCGGGTTTAGGAGAGGAATATTCTAGCAGTGCGTCAGATTTATCTTACACTGTCTGGAAAAAGGGGCTGTGGTATTTTTTAAAAAAGGAAAGGCTGTGGTTTTATTAAAAAGGAAAAAAAGGAGTGTAAAATATGAGTGTGAGAAAGACTTAATGGGGGTATATCTGTATGTCTTGAGTCAGAGTTTTATACATACTTATCACTGGGTTCAGTGACCTCAGTGAATTCCATAGAGGAGGATGTGTTAATCCCTCTTTTCTATATCAACATAATAAAATCATACATAAGAGACCTCTCGATCACTAAAGTCATTAGACGAGCAGTGATTGAGTGGATCTGTGCACTACCCAATCATTAGGAAGTTTGGTAGTGGCTACCAATAGATATATGAGATATAAGAGAAACTCCTGTGGATTTCTTATGAGCAGAGAATGATGAACTTCTGAGGTGGATATAACTTATAGGACCAGATACCTGGACTATATATATATTATAGCCCTAGACATGTAGGGGGGATCTGACAGGGATAATATTGAATTCAGATTGAGGGGATAGTCTGATATAATTTCTATAGTAAAAACTTCATTTGCCTTTGGGTCAGGGGTTAAGTGGTAATGGAAGCGGAGACTATTTTGGAGGGAATGCTTGGTCAATCTATGTCTAAAGTATGTATTTCTCGTCAAAGCTTGGGAGTTTTGAATAGATACATTTAATAAGGATTCTGGAGAGCATCAAATCCAATGGTGTCATCATACTGTTAGATATAGTCGTAGATTAGAATAGATGGTTAAGATCCTCTCTATTGTTTAGACCTTTTGGATGTAGACTGTCCAACAGGAAGATCCATTTGGATTCAGCTTTGAGAAGACTTTTTTCAAAGTCGCCACCTCTCCAATTTTTTATAACCTTCTGTATGCCAGTATATTTCATATCTTTTATATTGCCGTTATGTTTAGTTGTAAAATGATTATAGAGAATTGTATCTTTATTCTGTTTCTCAATCAGCAATATATGTTCTCGTAGCCTATCTCTGAGGCTCCTTGATGTCTGGCCAATGTAATTTCCGTGGTAACAAAACCAATGTTATTAACCCCTAATCTGTTGCCCCCAACATCGCCGCCACCTACATAAAACTATTAACCCCTAATCAGCTGCTCCCGATGTCGCCACCACTATAATAAAGTTATTAACCCCTACACCTCTGGCCTCCCACATCACTACCACTAAATAAATCCATTAACCCCTAAATCTAACACTAACGTAACCCTAAGCCTAACACCCCCTAATTTTAACATAATTAAAATACACTAAACTAAAGTTACAATTATTAACTAAATAATACCTATTTTAAACTAAATACAAACTTACCTGTGAAATAAAACCGGAGGCCTAGATTTGGAGTTTGGCGTTAGCCGTGAAAACCAGCGTTAGAGGCTCCTAACGCTGGTTTTAGGCTAACTCCGGTATTTGGAGTCACTCAAAATAGGGTCTAACGCTCACTTTTCAGCCGCGACTTTTCCATACCGCAGATCCCCTTACGTCAATTGTGTATCCTATCTTTTCAATGGGATCTTTCTAACTCCGGTATTTAGAGTCGTGTCTGAAGTGAGCGTTAGACATCTAACGACAAAACTCCAGCCGCAGGAAAAAAGTCAGTAGTTAAGAGCTTTTTGGGCTAACGCCGGTTCATAAAGCTCTTAACTACAGTACTCTAAAGTACACTAACACCCATAAACTACCTATGTACCCCTAAACCGAGGCCCCCCCACATCGCCGCCACTCGATTACATTTTTTTAACCCCTAATCTGCCGACTGCCACCTACGTTATACTTATGTACCCCTAATCTGCTGCCCCTAACACCGCCGACCCCTGTATTATATTTATTAACCCCTAATCTGCCCCCCACAACGTCGCCGCCAGCTACCTACAATAATTAACCCCTAATCTACCGACCGCAAAGCGCCGCCACCTACATTATAGCTATGTACCCCTAATCTGCTGCCCCTAACACCACCGACCCCTATATTATATTTATTAACCCCTAATCTGCCCCCCTCAACGTCGCCTCCACCTGCCTACACTTATTAACCCCTAATCTGCCGAGCGGACCTGAGTGCTACTATAATAAAGTTATTAACCCCTAATCCGCCTCACTAACCCTATAATAAATAGTATTAACCCCTAATCTGCCCTCCCTAACATCGCCGACACCTAACTTCAATTATTAACCCCTAATCTGCCGACCGGAGCTCACCGCTATTCTAATAAATGGATTAACCCCTAAAGCTAAGTCTAACCCTAACACTAACACCCAACTAAATTAAATATAATTTTAATCTAACGAAATTAATTAACTCTTATTAAATAAATTATTCCTATTTAAAGCTAAATACTTACCTGTAAAATAAATCCTAATATAGCTACAATATAAATTATAATTACATTGTAGCTATTTTAGGATTAATATTTATTTTACAGGCAACTTTGTAATTATTTTAACCAGGTACAATAGCTATTAAATAGTTAAGAACTATTTAATAGTTACCTAGTTAAAATAATTACAAAATTACCTGTAAAATAAATCCTAACCTAAGTTACAATTAAACCTAACACTATACTATCATTAAATTAATTAAATAAAATACCTACAATTAAACCTAACACTACACTATCAATACATTAATTAAATACAATATCTACAAATAACTACAATTAAATAAACTAACTAAAGTACAAAAAATAAAAAAGAACTAAGTTACAAAAAATAAAAAAATATCTACAAACATAAGAAAAATATTACAACAATTTTAAACTAATTACACCTACTCTAAGCCCCCTAATAAAACAACAAAGCCCCCCAAAATAAAAAATTCCCTACCCTATTCTAAATTACTAAAGTTAAAAGCTCTTTTACCTTACCAGCCCTGAACAGGGCCCTTTGCGGGGCATGCCCCAAGAAGTTCAGCTCTTTTGCCTGTAAAAAAAAACATACAATACCCCCCCACATTACAACCCACCACCCACATACCCCTAATCTAATCCAAACCCCCCTTAAATAAACCTAACACTAAGCCCCTGAAGATCATCCTACCTTGTCTTCACCTCACCAGGTATCACCGATCCGTCCTGGCTCCAAAATCTTCATCCAACCCAAGCGGGGGTTGGCGATCCATCATCCGGTGGCTGAAGAGGTCCAGAAGAGGCTCCAAAGTCTTCATCCTATCCAGGAAGAAGAGGCGATCCGGACCGGCAACCATCTTGATCCAAGCGGCATCTTCTATCTTCATCCGATGACGACCGGCTCCATCCTGAAGACCTCCACCGCGGACCCATCTTCTTCCGGCGACGTCCAACTGAAGAATGACGGCTCCTTTAAGGGACGTCATCCAAGATGGCGTCCCTCGAATTCCGATTGGCTGATAGGATTCTATCAGCCAATCGGAATTAAGGTAGGAATATTCTGATTGGCTGATGGAATCAGCCAATCAGAATCAAGTTCAATCCGATTGGCTAATCCAATCAGCCAATCAGATTGAGCTTGCATTCTATTGGCTGTTCCGATCAGCCAATCAGATTGAGCTTGCATTCTATTGGCTGTTCCGATCAGCCAATAGAATGCGAGCTCAATCTGATTGGCTGATTGGATCAGCCAATCGGATTGAACTTGATTCTGATTGGCTGATTCCATCAGCCAATCAGAATATTCCTACCTTAATTCCGATTGGCTGATAGAATCCTATCAGTCAATCGGAATTCGAGGGACGCCATCTTGGATGACGTCCCTTAAAGGAACCGTCATTCTTCAGTTGGACGTCGCCGGAAGAAGATGGGTCCGCGGTGGAGGTCTTCAGGATGGAGCCGGTCGTCATCGGATGAAGATAGAAGATGCCGCTTGGATCAAGATGGTTGCCGGTCCGGATCGCCTCTTCTTCCCGGATAGGATGAAGACTTTGGAGCCTCTTCTGGACCTCTTCAGCCACCGGATGATGGATCGCCAACCCCCGCTTGGGTTGGATGAAGACTTTGGAGCCAGGACGGATCGGTGATACCTGGTGAGGTGAAGACAAGGTAGGATGATCTTCAGGGGCTTAGTGTTAGGTTTATTTAAGGGGGGTTTGGGTTAGATTAGGGGTATGTGGGTGGTGGGTTGTAATGTTGGGGGGGGGTATTGTATGTTTTTTTTTACAGGCAAAAGAGCTGAACTTCTTGGGGCATGCCCCGCAAAGGGCCCTGTTCAGGGCTGGTAAGGTAAAAGAGCTTTTAACTTTAGTAATTTAGAATAGGGTAGGGAATTTTTTATTTTGGGGGGCTTTGTTGTTTTATTAGGGGGCTTAGAGTAGGTGTAATTAGTTTAAAATTGTTGTAATATTTTTCTTATGTTTGTAGATATTTTTTTATTTTTTGTAACTTAGTTCTTTTTTATTTTTTGTACTTTAGTTAGTTTATTTCATTGTAGTTATTTGTAGATATTGTATTTAATTAATGTATTGATAGTGTAGTGTTAGGTTTAATTGTAGGTAATTGTAGGTATTTTATTTAATTAATTTAATGATAGTATAGTGTTAGGTTTAATTGTAACTTAGGTTAGGATTTATTTTACAGGTAATTTTGTAATTATTTTAACTAGGTAACTATTAAATAGTTCTTAACTATTTAATAGCTATTGTACCTGGTTAAAATAATTACAAAGTTGCCTGTAAAATAAATATTAATCCTAAAATAGCTACAATGTAATTATAATTTATATTGTAGCTATATTAGGGTTTATTTTACAGGTAAGTATTTAGCTTTAAATAGGAATAATTTATTTAATAAGAGTTAATTAATTTCGTTAGATTAAAATTATATTTAATTTAGGGGGGTGTTAGTGTTAGGGTTAGACTTAGCTTTAGGGGTTAATCCATTTATTAGAATAGCGGTGAGCTCCGGTCGGCAGATTAGGGGTTAATAATTGAAGTTAGGTGTCGGCGATGTTAGGGAGGGCAGATTAGGGGTTAATACTATTTATTATAGGGTTAGTGAGGCGGATTAGGGGTTAATAACTTTATAATAGTAGCGGTGCGGTCCGCTCGACAGATTAGGGGTTAATAAGTGTAGGCAGGTGGAGGCGACGTTGTGGGGGGCAGATTAGGGGTTAATAAATATAATATAGGGGTCGGCGGTGTTAGGGGCAGCAGATTAGGGGTACATAAGGATAATGTAAGTAGCGGCGGTTTACGGAGCGGAAGATTAGAGGTTAAAAATAAAATGCAGGTGTCAGCGATAGCGGGGGGCGGCAGATTAGGGGTTAATAAGTGTAAGGTTAGGGGTGTTTAGACTCGGGGTACATGTTAGGGTGTTAGGTGCAGACTTAGGAGGTGTTTCCGCATAGCAAACAATGGGGATGCGTTAAGAGCTGAACGCGGCTTTTTTGCAGGTGTTAGGTTTTTTTCAGCTCAAACAGCCCCATTGTTTTCTATGGGGGAATCGTGCACGAGCACGTTTTTGAGGCTGGCTGCTTGCGTAAGCAACTCTGGTATTGAGAGTTGAAGCTGCGTTAAAAATGCTCTACGCTCCTTTTTTGGAGCCTAACGCAGCCTTTATGTGGACTCTCAATACCAGAGTTATTTTTATGGTGCGGCCAGAAAAAAGCCGGCGTTAGATTTTCGGGTCGTTACCGACAAAACTCCAAATCTAGCCGTAAGCTAGCTACAAAATAACTAATAGTTATATTGTAGCTAGCTTAGGTTTTATTTTTATTTCACAGGTAAGTTTGTATTTATTTTAACTAGGTAGACTAGTTAGTAAATAGTGATTAACTATTTACCAACTACCTAGTTAAAATAAATACAAACTTACCTGTGAAATAAAACCTAACCTGACTTACACTAAAACCTAATATTACAAAAAAAATAAACACTAAAATTACTATAAAACATAATTTATGCTTACCTGATAAATTTTATTTCTCTTGTAGTGTATCCAGTCCACGGATCATCCATTACTTATGGGATATTCTCCTTCCCAACAGGAAGTTGCAAGAGGATCCCCCACAGCAGAGCTGCTATATAGCTCCTCCCCTAACTGTCATATCCAGTCATTCGACCGAAAACAAACAGAGAAAGGAGAAACCATAGGGTGCAGTGGTGACTGTAGTTTAATTAAAATTTAGACCTTCCTTAAAAGGACAGGGCGGGCCGTGGACTGGATACACTACAAGATAAATAAAATTTATCAGGTAAGCATAAATTATGTTTTCTCTTGTTAAGTGTATCCAGTCCACGAATCATCCATTACTTATGGGATACCAATACCAAAGCTAAAGTACACGGATGATGGGAGGGACAAGGCAGGATTAAGCGGAAGGAAACACTGCCTGAAGAACCGTTCTCCCAAAAACAGCCTCCGAAGAAGCAAAAGTATCAAATTTGTAAAATTTGGAAAAAGTGTGAAGCGAAGACCAAGTTGCGGCCTTGCAAATCTGTTCAACAGAGGCCTCATTTTTAAAGGCCCAGGTGGAAGCCACAGCTCTAGTAGAATGAGCTGTAATCCTTTCAGGGGGCTGCTGTCCAGCAGTCTCATAGGCTAGGCGTATTATGCTCCGAAGCCAAAAGGAAAGAGAGGTTGCCGAAGCTTTTTGACCTCCCCTCTGTCCAGAGTAAACGACAAACAGGGTAGATGTTTGACAAAAATCTTTAGTAGCTTGTAAGTAAAACTTCAAGGCACGGACTACGTCCAGATTATGTAAAAGACGTTCCTTCTTTGAAGAAGGATTAGGACACAATGATGGAACAACAATCTCTTGATTGATATTCTTGTTAGAAATCACCTTAGGTAAAAACCCAGGTTTGGTACGCAGGACTACCTTATCTGCATGAAAAATCAGATAAGGAGAATCACATTGTAAGGCAGATAGCTCAGAGACTCTCCGAGCCGAGGAAATAGCCATCAAAAACAGAACTTTCCAAGATAAAAGTTTAATATCAATGGAATGAAGGGGTTCCAACGGAACTCCTTGAAGAACTTTAAGAACCAAGTTTAAGCTCCACGGGGGAGCAACAGGTTTAAACACAGGCTTAATTCTAACCAAAGCCTGGCAAAATGCCTGGACGTCTGGAACCTCTGCCAGACGCTTGTGCAAAAGAATAGACAGAGCAGAAATCTGTCCCTTTAAGGAACTAACTGATAATCCTTTGTCCAAGCCCTCTTGGAGAAAAGACAATATTCTAGGAATCCTAACCTTACTCCATGAGTAATTCTTGGATTCACACCAATAAAGATATTTACTCCATATCTTGTGGTAGATTTTCCTGGTAACAGGCTTTCGTGCCTGTATTAAAGTATCAATGACTGACTCGGAGAAGCCACGCTTTGATAGAATCAAGCGTTCAATCTCCATGCAGTCAGTCTCAGAGAAATTAGATTTGGATGATTGAAAGGACCTTGTATCAGAAGGTCCTGTCTTAGAGGCAGAGTCCATGGTGGAAAGGATGACATGTCCACTAGGTCTGCATACCAAGTCCTGCGTGGCCACGCAGGTGCTATCAGAATCACCGATGCTCTCTCCTGTTTGATTTTGGCAATCAGTCGAGGGAGCAGAGGAAACGGTGGAAACACATAAGCCAGGTTGAAGAACCAAGGCGCTGCTAGAACATCTATCAGCGTCGCTTCTGGATCCCTGGACCTGGATCCGTAACAAGGAAGCTTGGCATTCTGGCGAGACGCCATGAGATCCAACTCTGGTTTGCCCCAACGATGAATCAACTGAGCAAACACCTCCGGATGGAGTTCCCACTCCCCCGGATGGAAAGTCTGACGACTTAGAAAATCCGCCTCCCAGTTCTCCACGCCTGGGATATGGATTGCTGACAGGTGGCAAGAGTGGTACTCTGCCCAGCGAATTATATTTGAGACTTCTAACATCGCTAGGGAACTCCTGGTTCCCCCTTGATGGTTGATGTAAGCCACAGTCGCGATGATGTCCGACTGAAATCTGATGAACCTCAGTGTTGCTAACTGAGGCCAAGCCAGAAGAGCATTGAATATCGCTCTTAACTCCAGAATATTTATTGGAAGGAGTTTCTCCTCCTGAGTCCACGATCCCTGTGAATTCAGGGAATTCCAGACTGCACCCCAACCTAGAAGGCTGGCATATGTTGTTACAATTGTCCAATCTGGCCTGCGAAAGGTCATACCCTTGGACAGGTGTACCCGAGACAACCACCAGAGAAGAGAATCTCTGGTCTCTTGATCCAGATTTAGCAGAGGGGACAAATCTGTGTAATCCCCATTCCACTGACTCAGCATGCATAATTGCAGCAGTCTGAGATGAAGGCGCGCAAATGGCACTATGTCCATTGCCGCTACCATTAAGCCGATTACCTCCATACACTGAGCTACCGAAGGGCGCGGAATGGAGTGAAGAACACGGCAAGAATTTAGAAGTTTTGATAACCTGGACTCCGTCAGGTAAATTTTCATTTCTACAGAATCTATAAGAGTCCCTAAGAAGGAGACTCTTGTGAGTGGGGATAGAGAACTCTTTTCCTCGTTCACTTTCCACCCGTGCAACCTCAGAAATGCCAGAACTATCTCTGTATGAGACTTGGCAACTTGAAAGCTTGACGCCTGTATCAGGATGTCGTCTAGACACGGAGCCTCCGCTATGCCTAGCGGTCTTAGAACTGCCAGAAGTGAGCCCAGAACCTTTGTAAAGATTCTCGGGGCTGTAGCCAACCCGAAGGGAAGAGCTACAAATTGGTAATTCCTGTCTAGAAAGGCAAACCTTAGAAACCGTTGATGATCTTTGTGAATCGGTATGTGAAGGTAGGCATCCTTTAAGTCCACTGTGGTCATGTACTGACCTTCTTGGATCATGGGTAGGATGGTCCGAATAGTTTCCATTTTGAAAGATGGAACTCTGAGGAATTTGTTTAAGATCTTTAGATCCAAAATTGGTCTGAAGGTTCCCTCTTTTTTGGGAACCACAAACAGATTTGAATAAAAACCCTGTCCTTGTTCCGTCCGCGGAACTGGATGGATCACTCCCATAACTAGGAGGTCTTGCACACAGCGTAGGAATGCCTCTTTCTTTATCTGATTTGCAGATAGCCTTGAAAGATGAAATCTCCCTTGTGGAGGGGAAGCTTTGAAGTCCGCGGAACTGGATGGATCACTCCCATAACTAGGAGGTCTTGCACACAGCGTAGGAATGCCTCTGTCTTTATCTGATTTGCAGATAGCCTTGAAAGATGAAATCTCCCTTGTGGAGGGGAAGCTTTGAAGTCCAGAAGATATCCCTGAGATATGATCTCCAACGCCCAGGGATCCTGAACATCTCTTGCCCACGCCTGGGCGAAGAGAGAAAGTCTGCCCCCTACTAGATCCATCACCGGATAGGGGGCCGTTCCTTCATGCTGTCTTAGAGGCAGCAGCAGGCTTTCTGGCCTGCTTGCCTTTGTTCCAGGACTGGTTAGGTTTCCAGGCCTGCTTAGGTTGAGCAAAAGTTCCCTCTTGTTTTGAAGCGGAGGAAGTTGATGCTGCACCTGCCTTGAAATTTCGAAAGGCACGAAAATTAGACTGTTTGGCCTTTGCTTTGGCCCTGTCCTGAGGAAGGGTGTGACCCTTACCTCCAGTAATGTCAGCAATAATTTCCTTCAAACCAGGCCCGAATAAGGTCTGCCCCTTGAAAGGAATGTTGAGTAATTTAGACTTCGAAGTCACGTCAGCTGACCAGGAATTAAAGGGACATTATACACTCATTTTTTCTTTGCATAAATGTTTTGTAGATGATCTATTTATATAGCCCATAAAGTTGTCTTTTAAAATAAATGTATAGTTTTGCTTATTTTTAAATAACATTGCTCTGATTTTCAGACTCCTAACCAAGCCCCAAAGTTTTATGTGAATACTGTCAGCTACCTTCTCCAGCTTGCTCCTGTTTGTGTAAAGGGTCTTTTCATATGCAAAAGAAGGGGGAGGGGGGGAGTGTCTTATTTGCCACTTGCAGTGGGCTTTCCAGCAACCTTTTCAACAGAGCCAAGCTGACAGCTTCTAAGTAAGTTTTTAAACAGTTTTATACTGGATTTTTATATCAGTATCTGTGCATCTTATTCTTTATAGTAGTGTCTATTACATGCAGTTATATGAAAATGAGTGTATACTGTCCCTTTAAGCCATAGCGCCCTACGCGCTTGGATGGCGAATCCGGAATTCTTAGCCGTTAGTTTAGTCAAATGAACAATGGCATCAGAAACAAATGAGTTAGCTAGCTTAAGTGTTCTAAGCTTGTCAATAATTTCAGTCAAAGGAGCTGTATGGATGGCCTCTTCCAGGGCCTCAAACCAGAATGCCGCCGCGGCTGTGACAGGCGCAATGCATGCAAGGGTCTGTAAAATAAAACCTTGTTGAATAAACATTTTCTTAAGGTAACCCTCCAATTTTTTATCCATTGGATCTGAAAAAGCACAACTGTCCTCAACCGGGATAGTAATACGATTTGCTAAAGTAGAAACTGCTCCCTCCACCTTAGGGACCGTCTGCCATAAGTCCCGTGTAGTGGCGTCTATTGGAAACATTTTTCTAAATATAGGAGGTGGGGAAAAAGGCACACCCAGTCTATCCCACTCCTTGCTAATAATTTCTGTAAGCCTTTTAGGTATAGGAAAAACATCAGTACACACCGGTACCGCATAGTATTTATCCAGCCTACACAATTTCTCTGGTACTGCAACTGTGTTACAGTCATTCAGAGCAGCTAATACCTCCCCAAGCAACACACGGAGGTTCTCAAGCTTAAATTTAAAATTAGAAATCTCTGAATCAGGATTCCCCGAATCAGAGATGTCACCCACAGACTGAAGCTCTCCGTCCTCATGATCTGCATATTGTGACGCAGTATCAGACATGGCCCTTACAGCATCTGCGCGCTCTGTATTTCTCCTAACCCCAGAGCAATCGCGCTTGCCTCTTTATTCAGGCAACCTGGATAATACCTCTGACAGGTTGATGATTGCAGCCATGTCCTGCAAGGTAATCGCTATGGGCGTCCCTGATGTAATTGGCGCCATATTAGCGTGCATCCCCTGAGCGGGAGGCGAAGGGTCTGACACGTGGGGAGAGTTAGTCGGCATAACTTCCCCCTCGTCAGAATCTTCAGGTGATATTTCTTTTATAGTTAAAGACTGATCTTTACTGTTTAAGGTGAAATCAATACATTTAGTACACATTCTCCTATGGGGCTCCACCATGGCTTTCAAACATAATGAACAAGTAGTTTCCTCTGTGTCAGACATGTTTAAACAGACTAGCAATGAGACTAGCAAGCTTGGAAAACACTTTAAACAAGTTTACAAGCAATATAAAAAACGTTACTGCACCTTTAAGAAACACAAATTTTGTCAAAATTTAAATAACAGTGAAAAAAGGCAGTTACACTAAAGAAATTTTTACAGTGTATGTAACAAGTTAGCAGAGCATTGCACCCACTTGCAAATTGATTAACCCCTTAATACCCAAAAAATAATAAAAGACAAAAACGTTTTTTTTTTTTTTTTAAACAGTCACAACAACTGCCACAGCTCTACTGTAGCTTTTTACCTCCCTCAAAAACGACTTTGAAGCCTTTTGAGCCCTCCAGAGATGTCCTGGATCATGCAGGAAGAAGCTGGATGTCTGTGTCTGTAATTTTTGCTGTGCAAAAAAATGGCAAAATAGGCCCCTCCCACTCATATTACAACAGTGGAAAGCCTAAGGAAACTGTTTCTAGGCCAAATTCAAGCCAGCCATGTGGAAAAAAACTAGGCCCCAATAAGTTTTATCACCAAATACATATAAAAACGATTAAACATGCCAGCAAACGTTTTATATTACATTTTTATAAGAGTATGCATCTCTATTAATAAGCCTGATACCAGTAGCTATCACTGTATTTAAGGCTTTACTTACATTAGTTCGGTATCAGCAGCATTTTCTAGCAAATTCCATCCCTAGAAAAATATTAACTGCACATACCTTATTGCAGAAAAACCTGCACGCCATTCCCTCTCTCACTCCTCAGAATATGTGAGAACAGCCATGGATCTTAGTTACTTCTGCTAAGATCATAGAACACGCAGGCAGATTCTTCTTCTAAATACTGCCTGAGATAAACAGTACACTCCGGCACCATTTAAAAATAACAAACTTTTGATTGAAGAATAAACTAAGTATAAAACACCACACTCCTCTTACGACCTCCATCTTGGTTGAGGCTTGCAAGAGAATGACTGGATATGACAGTTAGGGGAGGAGCTATATAGCAGCTCTGCTGTGGGTGATCCTCTTGCAACTTCCTGTTGGGAAGGAGAATATCCCATAAGTAATGGATGATCTGTGGACTGGATACACTTAACAAGAGAAATAAAAATAACTAAATTACATTAAAAAAACACTAAGTTGCGAAAAATAAGAAACAAATGATCAAAAATAAAAAAGAATTACACCTAATCTAATAGCCCTATCAAAATAAAAAGCCCCCCCAAAAGAACAAAAAACCTAGCCTACAATAAACTATCAATGGCCCTTAAAAGGGCCTTTTGTGGGGCATTTCCCCAGATATCAGCTCTTTTACCTGTAAAAAAAATACAACTCCCCCAACAGTAAAACCCACCACCCCCACAACCAACCCCCCCAAATAAAATAACTATCTAAAAAAACCTAAGCTAACCATTGCCCTGAAAAGGGCATTTGTATGGGCATTGCCCTTAAAAGGGCATTTAGCTCTTTTACATGCCCAGACCCTAAACTAAAAATAAAGCCCACTGCATCTTGGATTGCGTCACTTGCATTAAAGTTCCAGTTTACGGAGGCGACCGTATGAAGAGGATGCTCCGCACCGGATGGATGAAGATAGAAGATGCCGTCTGGATGGAGACTTCTTGCCGCCTGGATGAGGACTTCGCCGTCTGGATAAAGATCGAAGATGCTGCATGGATGATGACTTCACCGGCTAGATGGATCCTTCAAGCGGGACTTCAAGAACTGTAAGTGGATCGTCGGGGGTTAGTGAATGGTTTTTTTAAGGTTTTTTTTTTTTAGTTTAGGGTCTGGGCATGAAAAAGAGCTAAATGCCCTTTGCAAATGCCCTTTTCAGGGCAATGGTTAGCTTAGGTTTTTTTAGATAGTTAATTTATTTGAGGGGACTGGTTGTGGGGGTGGTGTTTTTTTTTAGATAGTTAATTTATTTGAGGGGACTGGTTGGGGGGGTATTTGTATTTGTTTTACAGGTAAAAGAGCTGATATCTTTGGGGCAATCCATTGGTAGTTTATTGTAGGCTAGGGTTTTTTATTTGGGGGGGGGTAGTTTGATAGGGCTATTAGATTAGGTGTAATTCTTTTTTATTTTTGATAATTTGTTTCTTATTTTTCAGAATTTAGTGTTTGTTTGTTTTTGTAATTTAGTTATTTATTTTTGTAATTAGATATTTTTTGTAATTTTTAGAGTAGTGTTAGGATTTTTTTAATGTGTAGTTTAGTTTAATTTAATTGGTAGTTAGTTTAATTTTAATTTAATAATTATAATAGTTTAATTGTTAGATTAAAATTAATTTATTTAATTTGACAGGTAAGTTTTTTTAATTTAATTTAAGATAGGGAAATTGTAATGTTAATATAAAGTTAGGGGGTCGTTAGGTTTTGGGGTTAATAGTTTATTTTAGTATATTTCATTGTGGGGGATTCTGGTTTAGGGGTTAATAGGTTTATTATAGTATATTTCGTTGTGGGGGGCTTTTATGTTACAGCTTTGTAGCGTAAAACTCATAACTACTGACTGTAGATGGCGTTACGGATCTTGTGGTTATAGAGTGTACCGCTCACATTTTGGCCTCCCAGGCAAACTCGTAATACCGGCACTATGGAAGTCCCATTGAAAAATGACTTTTTTAAAAGTGCGGTACTGACGTTGCGTGACAGGCTAAAAGGTGTGCGGTACACCTATACCGACAAGATTCGTAACAGCAGTGTTAGGGAAAATAAAGCGTTATGGGCCATAGCGCTGCTTTTTCAATCGTATCGCAAAACTCGTAATCTAGGTGAATGAAAATAGCTTATTGTAATTCCAACAATATTGAAAATGGCTCATCTGTAGCTAACATCCCGATAATTATTAAACCATAGTCTGTGATAAAAGTCCCACCTTTTAAATGTGAAAACATGATCCGACTCACACATTAAAAGCATATATTCCCCATAAGAAAGAAATGTCTAACAGATTTTACTGTAAAAAAAATATATTCACCTCAGAATAAACTAATATTAGAAAATGGTACTTACAGGAAATTAAAAAAATGTGGTTTCTCTCAAATGATCTATCAGAGAAGCTTAAAGGGACAGTCAAAATTAAACTTAAATGGACTAATAGTTATATTGTAGCTAGCTTAGGTTTTATTTTTATTTCACAGGTAAGTTTGTATTTTAACTAGGTAGACTAGTTAGTAAATAGTGATTAACTATTTACCAACTACCTAGTTAAAATAAATACAAACTTACCTGTGAAATAAAACCTAACCTGCCTTACACTAAAACCTAACATTACAAAAAAATAAACACTAAAATTACTAAAAATAAAAATAACTAAATTACATTAAAAAACCCACTAAATTGTGAAAAATAAGAAACAAATTATCAAAAATAAAAAAGAATTACACCTAATTATTAGATTAGGTGTAATTCTTTTTTATTTTTGATAATTTGCCCTATCAAAATAACCCCCCCCCCAAAAAAAATAAAAAAATAAACCTAGCCTACAATAAACTATCAATGGCCCTTAAAAGGACAGGATAGAGCATGACATAAAAAAAAAAAGACTTTCAGATATATTTCTATCAATTTTGCTTAGTTCTCTTGGTATCAGTTATTGAAGAGTAATCTTAGGTGAACTTAGGAGTATGCACATGTCTCTAGTCATCTGGCAGTAGTGTTTGCAACATTTACTTTTAGCAATGTTATAGACTGCTAAAGGCATGTGCACGCTCCTGAGCTCCTATCAGCCTACCTAGCTTTACATTTAACAAAAGATATCAAAAGAACCATGCAAATTTGATAATAGAAGTTAATTAGAAAGCTACTTAAAGTCACATGCTCTATCTGAATCCTAAAAGTTTAATTTGACCTTACTGTCCCTTTAATAATGCTGTTTGATAACAGACTCTGGACAAGATTCTCAAAAATGCGCCGTCATGGAGAGAAACGTCAATGTATTCTACTAAGCATTATACTGACGTATGTAAAAAGCTTTCTGTGAAGAATTCAGCATTTAATTCACAATAAAACATTTACTTGTATACAATTAAAACATGGTGCTATTTACGTGCATTATTCATTTTCCCTCCTTTTCCTATAATTTAACTGATTGTTTTCAGCTTTCTATAGAGATGTGGGAGTACATTCTGCAGACTTCAGAATCATTCTGCAAAATTTTACACAGTGATTGGCCACTGAAGCAGCTCATTTATATTTATTCATAATTGGCTAAAGCACAGGAGATAAGAGGCTTTTCAAAGAATATATTGCTGGACTTTAAAACAATGCAAATTATGCTAGCAAAATTAATTTTGAATTGCTTAAAACATTTATTTTGAATGCAGACTTTTTGCAATGAAGTGTTTGCTTGGTGACTTATACTGCACACACACACACACACACACACATATATATATATATATATATATATATATATATATATATATATATATATATATATATATATATATATATATATATAAACATATATAATTTTTTCCTGCAATCTCATATCTTTGAGCCCTTATAACTTTTTTGTGCAATATTATTTTTAAATAATTATTAGATGGTGTTATGTAGTGTAACTGTACTTTGTAATGTATTTTTGATGTGTTTTGTGAGACTTTTTGGTTTAGCGAGATAGAGCTCTGAGGTCGTGGTAATCAAACTAGCATTAATCTCGATTGTGCTGACGTGTTTACATTTACATTTAACTTGTAATAAGAGTGCAAATTAACTGGCACACAAAGAGAAAACCCGATATCGATTGCATGCAAACTATTTCGTGCCACTCCTAATCTGGCCCATATATATATATATATATATATATATATATATATATATACAAACAGAGAAAAAAAGACGAAAACCAGAACCAAGATGCCAGTGCTAAAGATGGTTTATTCGAGTGATGAACAGTAGGTCATGAGAGCTCCTACTATCTATATATATTTATATACACACACACATACATATCTATATTACATATTAGGGCCAGATTACAAATGGAGTGCTAATTTTAACTCTCCCGCTTGAGTGTTAACTGCGCTAGAAATTCGGCTTTTTGCTCTCGTCGGGTTGTGCTCATATTATGAGTTAAAAGTAAACTGTTTTTACTTGTGCTCTAACCTAACGGGTGCAAAAAGGTGAAGTTAGAATAGCGCATGCACAATCACGTATATCCCCCATAGAAGTGGGAAAAAAACACCCTACTCGCATGCAAAACTGATCACATATTCTCCTGTGCGCTAACCTGACATGAAAATATGAATATTTCACATCCCAATGTTCTGTTCACATACAAGAATATGTTCTATTTATTCATAAACACATTTGTCTATATATATATATATATATATCTGATGGTATTTTGGTACAAAATATATTTATACCTATATATATATATACACACATACATACACAGTTATATACAGGTATATATATATATATATATATATCCTATAATATAAATGCCAAGTGTGTTTGTCCGAAGCTGTCATGCGCAGTAGAGACAGCACAAGGACAAACACACCTGGCCTTAGAGTCCCTACCTGATCTGCGGTGCGGGCAGAAGTGGGCGTGACCGGGGGCGTGGTCGGGCATGAAGGGTGTGTGGCCGGGTGAAGTGGCACACTCGAGATAGAGGGGAGAGAGAGAGGGGGGAGAGATAGAAAGAATGGGAGAGAACAAAAGAGATGGGAAAGAGCTAAAGATAGAATAAGAGAGGGGAAAGAGCAAGAGAGAGGGGAGAGAGAGCAAAATAGAGGGGGAGAGAGAAAATAAGAGGGGGAAAGAGAGAGAGCGAAAGAGAGGGGAAGAGAGAGAGCAAAAGAAAAGGGGGGAAGATAGTAAAATAAAAGAGGGGGGGGAGAGAGAGAGAGAGGGGGGGAGAGAGAGGGGAGAGAAAGAGAGGGGGAGAGAGATAGAGGGGGAGAGAGAGAGAGAGGGGAGAGAGAGGGGTAGAGAGAGGGGAGAGAGGGGGAGAGAGAGAGAGGGGAGAGAGAGGGGTAGAGAGAGTGGGGAGAGAGAGAGGAGGGAGAGAGAGGGGGGAGAGAGAGAGGGGGGAGAGAGAGAGGAGAGAGAGAGGGGAGAGAAAGAGGGGGGAGAGAGAGAGGGGAGAGAAAGAGGGGGGGAGAGAGAGAGGGAGAGAAAGAGGGGGGGAGAGAGAGGGGGAGAGAGAGAGGGGAGACAGAGAGGAGAGAGAGGGGGAGAGAGAGAGGGGGGGGAGAGAGAGGGTAGAGAGAGAGGGTAGAGAGAGGAGAGAGGGGGGGTGATAGAGAGATGGGGGGAGATAGAGAGGAGAGAGAGGGGGGAGAGAGAGAGAGGGGGGAGAGAGAGAGAGAGAGGGGGGAGAGAGCAAAAGAGAGGGGAGAGAATGCAAAAGAGAGGGGAGAGAGAGCAAAAGAGAGGGGGGAGAGAGCAAAAGAGAGGGGGGGAGAGTGCGCAAAAGAGAGGGTGGGAGAACCCAAAAGAGAGGGGAGAGAGGGCGCAAAAGAGAGGGGGGGAGAGAGAGAGAGGGGAGAGAGAGCAAAAGAGAGATGAGAGAGAGCAAAAGAGAGGGGGGAGAGAGCGCAAAAGAGAGGGGGGAGAGCGCAAAAGAGAGGGGGGGGGAGAGAGAGCAAAAGAGAGGGGGGAGAGAGAGCGCAAAAGAGAGGGGGGGAGAGAGCGCAAAAGAGAGGGGGGAGAGAGCGCAAAAAGAGAGGGGGGAGAGGGAGAGTGCAAAAGAGGAGGGGGAGAGAGAGAGCGCAAAAGAGAGGTGAGAGAGAGTGCGAAAGAGAGGGGGAGGGAGCCCCCAAAACTTTGGGAGAATGCCCAAAAGAGAGGGGGAGGGAGAGAGTGCAAGGGGTGGGACCGCTGTACTGCAAAAAATGGTGTGAACGGGCTTTAGGACTAGTATATATATATATATATATATATATATATATATATATATATATATATATATATATATATATATATATGAATATTTATTTAAGAATACATAGAAGATATTCCCCTGTGAAGAACATTGGAATGTGAAATATTTACAGTAAATACATAGGGGCCGAATTATAAAGCTTGATGCCTCTGTTTCTGCTGCTCCATAACTTGTCTGCTGCCTCTGAGGCTGCGGTCTTCAATCCGCCAATCCTATACGGTCGGGCTTATTGACAACCCCTGCTAGCAGCCAATTGGCCGCAAATCTGCAGGGGGTGGCATTGCACAAGCAGTTCACAATAACTGCTTGTGTAATGATAAATGCCGACAGCGTATATGCTGTCTGCATTTGTCAATGTGCGGCAGATATGATACGCTACATTGTATCATGTCCGCTTGCACTTTGTTAAATTGACCCCTCAGTATAACAATTAAATAAAAATGAATATTGCATAAAACAAAATGTATGCTTACCTGATAAATGTATTTCTGTTTTGACACGATGAGTCCACGGATCATCTTAATTACTAATGGGATATTCACCTCCTGGTCAGCAGGAGGCGGCAAAGAGTACCACAGCAGAGCTGATAAATATCACCTCCCTTCACTCCCAACCCAGTCATTTGACCGAAGTCAAGGAGAGAAAGGAAGTAATAAGGTGCAGAGGTGTCTGAAGTTTACAAACTTAACAACCTGTCTCTAATAACAACAGGGCGGGCAGTGGACTCATTGTGTCAAAAAATAAATACATTTATCAGGTAAGCATAAATTTTGTTTTCTTTTCAATGACACGATGAGTCCACGGATCATCTTAATTACTAATGGGATACAATACCAAAGCTAGAGTACACAGATGATACGGGAGGGACAAGACAGGGAACCTAAACGGAAGACACCACTGGTTGAAGAACCTTTCTCCCAAAGGCGGCCTAAGCTGAGGCAAAAGTATCAAATTTGTAAAGCTTTGAAAAGGTAGAAGAGAGGAACAAGTTGCAGCCTTGCAAATCTGTTCCACAGAAGATTCATTTTTCAATGCCCATGAGGAAG
Source organism: Bombina bombina (assembly GCF_027579735.1). Lineage (NCBI taxonomy): Eukaryota > Metazoa > Chordata > Amphibia > Anura > Bombinatoridae > Bombina > Bombina bombina. Next base: position 674,384,600 of record NC_069499.1, read on the forward strand.
CAACAGCCCTCGTGGAATGAGCCGTAACTCTCTCTGGAGGTTGCTGTTCAGCAGTCTCATATACAAATCGGATGATACCCTTCAGCCAAAAAGAAAGGGAAGTAGCGGTAGCTTTCTGACCCTTACGTTTTCCTCAGAAAACCACAAACAAAGAGGAAGACTTTAGTTGCCTGTAGGTAATACTTTAAAGCACTAACCACGTCCAAATTGTGCAAAAGCCGTTCCTTCTGAGAAGAAGGATTAGGACACAAGGAAGGAACAACAATCTCCTGGTTAATGTTCCTGTCAGAAATAACCTTAATAAGAAATCCTAACTTAGTACGCAAAACTACCTTATCCGAATGGAAGATAAGGTAAGGAGATTCACACTGCAATGCCGAGAGTTCCGAGACTCTACGAGCAGAAGAAATAGCAACAAGAAATAAAACTTTCCAAGATAACAACTTAACATCTAAGGAATGCATAGGCTCAAACGGAGGCCGTTGGAGAACATTAAGAACTAAATTCAAACTCCATAGAGGAGTAACTGATTTAAACACAGGCCTAATTCTAACCAAGGCCTGACAAAAAGATTGAACATCTGGAACATCTGCTAGACGTTTATGCAACAAAATAGATAAAGCAGAAATCTGACCCTTTAAATAACTTGCAAATAATCCTTTCTCCAAACCCTCTTGAAGAAAAGACAAAATCCTAGGAATCCTAAATCTACTCCATGAGTAACCTTTGGATTCACACCAATATAGATATTTACGCCATATCTTATAATAAATCTTTCTGGTCACAGGTTTACGAGCCTGGATCATGGTCTTAATGACCGAATAAGAAAAACCCCGCTTAAACAGAATTAAGCGTTCAATCTCCAAGCAGTCAGCTTCAAAGAAATTAGATTTGGATGCAGGAAGGGACCTTGAATTAGCAGGTCCTTCCTCAGCGGAAGACTCCAAAGGGGATGAGATGACATATCCACCAGATCTGCATACCAAATCCTGCGAGATCAGGCCAGTGCAATGAGTATCACTGATGCTTTCTCCTGCTTGATTCGAGCAATCACCCGAGGAAGAAGCGCAAATGGAGGGAATAGGTATACTAGACTGAAGGTCCAAGGAACCGCCAAGGCATCTACAATTTACGCCTGGGGATCCCTGGACCTCGATCCATATCTCGGGAGCTTGGCATTCTGACGCGATGCCATGAGATCTAATTCCGGCTGGCTCCACTTGCGGATCAGGCTGGAAAACACTTCCGGATGGAGTTCCCACTCCCCCGGGTGAAAGGTCTGCCTGCTCAGGAAGTCCGCTTCCCAGTTGTTCACCCCTGGGATGTGGATGGCCGACAGACAACAAGAGTGGGTTTCCGCCCACTGAATTATCTTGGATACCTCTCTCATCGCTAAGGAACTCCTCTTTCATCCTTGATGATTGATATAAGCTACTGACATCATGTTGTCCGACTGGAACCTGATGAACTGGACTGAAGCTAACTGAGGCCAGTTCAGCAGAGCATTGAATATCGCTCTCAGCTCCAGGATGTTTATGGGAAGAACAGACTCTGACAGAGTCCAAACTCCCTGAGCTTTTAGCGAGCCCCAGACTGCTCCCCCCCCCCGAAGGCTGGCATCTGTTGTCACAATCGCCCAGGAAGGCCACCATAGAAGAGAATCCCTTGTCTCCTGCTCCAGTAGTATTTGAGGGGACAAATTGGTATAATCTCCGTTCCACTGCCTGAGCATGCATAACTACAGAGGTCTGAGATGGAACCAAGCAAACGGGATGATGTCCATTGCCGCCACCATCAGTCCGACTACCTCCATGCACTGAGCCACTGATGGCCGAGGAGTGGACTGAAGGACTCGACAAGTATCGATAATCTTTGATTTCCTGACCTCTGTCAGAAAGATCTTCATTGACAGAGAATCTATTACGGTTCTCAAGAAAGTTACCCTTGTACTTGGGATAAGAGAGCTCTTTTGTAAATCTACCTTCCACCTGTGAGAGCGAAGGAAGGATAATACCATGCTCATGTGGGAATGTCGTCCAGATAGGGTGCCACAGCAATGCCTCGAGAACGAAGCACCGCCAAAAGAGATCCCAGATCTTTTGTGAAGACTCTGGGAGCAGTGGCAAGACCAATAGGAAGAGCCACAAACTGAAAGTGTTTATCCAGAAAAGCGAACCTTAGGAACTTGTGATGGTTCTTGTGAATGGGAAAATGCAAGTATGCGTCCTTTAAGTCCACTGTTGTCATAAATTGACCCTCCTGGATCAAAGGAAGAATGGAACGTATAGTTTCCATCTTGAAGGACGGTACCCTGAGGAACTTGTTTAGACTCTTGAGGTCTAAAATGGGCCTGAAGGTTCCCTCCTTTTTTGGAACCATGAATAGGTTGGAGTAAAAACCCTGACCCTGCTCCCGTAAGGGAACGGGAGCAATCACTCCCAGATCGGAGAGGGCTCTTACACAATGTAAGAACGCCTCTCTTTTTGTCTGGTCTGCAGACAATCTTGAAAGTAGGAACCTTCCTCTGGGAGGAAAACTTTTGAAATCCAACCTGTATCCCTGGGACACAAATGCCCAGGGATCCTGAACATCTTGGATCCAAGATTGAACGAAGAAAGAAAGTCTGCCCCCTACCAGATCCAGTCCTGGATCGGGGGCATGACCTTCATGCTGACTTGGATTCAACGGCAGGCTTCTTAGCCTGTTTTCCCTTAATCCAAGGTTGGCTGGATCTCCACGCAGGCTTGGGTTGATCTTGTTTGGCAACGGAAGAAGAGGAATTTCCCTTGAAATTACGAAAGGAATGAAAATGACTTTGGCGCCCCTTCGTCTTATTTCTCTTATCTTGAGGGAGAAAATGACCTTTACCTCCCGTGATGTCAGAAATAATTTCCGATAGACCAGGACCAAATAAGGTCTTCCCCTTATATGGAACAGCCAAAAGTTTTGACTTAGAGAAGACGTCCGCAGACCAAGGCTTCAGCCATAAGGCTCTGCGGGCCAAAATAGAAAAACCTGATATCTTAGCTCCCAGTTTAATAACCTGAAGGGAAACTCCTGTGATAAAGGAATTAGCTCATTTGAGAGCCTTTATCCTATCTTGAATCTCATCCAAGCATGTCTCCGTTCTGATAGCATCAGACAGGGCGTCAAACCAATATGCAGCCGCACTGGTGACGGTAGCAATGCACACAGCAGGTTGCCATTGTAGACCCTGGTGTACGTACATCTTTTTGAGTAGGCCCTCTAATTTCTTGTCCATAGGATCTTTGAAAGCACAACTATCCTCTATGGGAATAGTAGTTCTCTTAGCTAAAGTGGAAATAGCCCCTTCCACCTTAGGAACTGTTTGCCAAGCTTGCTTGATAGGGTCGGCTATGGCAAACATCTTCTTGAAAAAGGTCTCTCCCACTCCTTAGCAATAATTTTAGAAGCTCGGTCAGGAACCGGAAATACATCAGTCGAGGAAGGAACCTTGAAATATCTGTTTAACTTACTGGATTTCTTATCATCTAAAGTAACTAAAACCTCCTTAAGCAATAGACGGAGGTGTTCCAGCTTAAATCTAAATGATACCACTTCAGTATCAGCGAGAGGAAGTACACTTTCAGAATCTGAAATCTCTCCTTCAGATGCTACCACGTCTTTTCCTCCTCAGGCATCTGAGAGGAGGACTCCGAAACCGCAACAATTGCATCAGAAACCTCGCTTAGTGAATGGCTTGTCTTCCGTTTACCCTGCAACATGGGAAAAGCAGACAGTGCATCAGAGATTGTAGAAGACATGAGAGATGTGATGTCTTTTAAAGTAACTCCAGTGGTAGCACTTGGAGCGCCTGAGGAGAAAGTTGCGGCATATATTGTACCTCATCATTAGAATCCTGAACAACATCCTTAGAAGAAGTTGGCTCAGAATTTGTTTTATCCTTATGACTTAAAGTCTTCTCAATACAAGAAGGACAGAAGGGTATTGGTGGTTCCACAAAAGCATTAAAACATTAAGAGCAAGGAACATGATTCAAAGTCCCTTGATCCATAAAAACTCACACTTTGACACAATAAACCTTAAAATTAACAAAATTAATAAAATTAACAAAAAACCTTAAATAAATAAAAAAACGTTACTGTGGCTTTAAATTTTAAACCGTAACTATTTTACTGCGCACTAAATTTGGTCCCACAATCACCTCCACACCTCAGCCCCGCTGAGACGCCTACCTTCCTGACCCAGAGATGATACGCTGTTAGATGTGAAGCTGCTCTCCCGCTCTTCAGCTGAAACAAATCCCCTAGCACAGCAGAAGATTTGGTCTGATGCAGCCCGGTCCTAGGAATGCATGTAATAGCCGATGCAGCCCTGTCCTAGGAACGCATGTAATAGCAGTAAACATGCGCTCCTAGAAACAACAGACTGGAGGTATCTCACTTATGCCTCAAAATGTCTCCACTGTAAGTGCAACTAGGAAAAGCGCGAGGGAGAAGTAAATCCGCCCATCGTGGGAGTGTCTAAAATGCCATGCCTGTTTCTCAGGTAAAAATTAACCCCACAGAACATGTAACCACCAGAGCCCTAAAAATGTTCAATGCCTCAGAGCTCAGACCAACCCCAGTGCCAAAAAACAGAATTTATGTTTACCTGATAAATTTCTTTCTCCTACGGTGTGTCCGGTCCACGGCTTCATCCTTACTTGTGGGATATTCTCTTCCCTTACAGGAAATGGCAAAGAGACACACAGCAAAAGCTGTCCATATAGCCCCCCTCTGGCTCCGCCCCCCATTCATTCGACCGACGGTTAGGAGAAAAAGGAGAAACCATAGGGTGCCGTGGTGACTGTAGTGTATAGAAATAAAATTTTTAAACCTGACTAAAAGCCAGGGCGGGCTGTGGACCGGACACACCGTAGGAGAAAGAAATTTATCAGGTAAACATAAATTCTGTTTTCTCCTACATTGGTGTGTCCGGTCCACGGCTTCATCCTTACTTGTGGGAACCAATACCAAAGCTTTAGGACACGGATGAAGGGAGGGAACAAGTCAGGTAACCTAAACGGAAGGCACCACGGCTTGCAAAACCTTTCTCCCAAAAACAGCCTCCGAAGAAGCATAAGTATCGAATTTGTAAAATTTGGCAAAAGTATGCAGAGAAGACCAAGTCGCTGCCTTACAGATCTGATCAACAGAAGCCTCGTTCTTGAAGGCCCACGTGGAAGCCACAGCTCTAGTAGAGTGAGCTGTAATTCGTTCAGGAGGCTGCCGTCCGGCAGTCTCATAAGCCAATCGGATGATGCTTTTTAGCCAAAAGGAAAGAGAGGTAGCAGTAGCTTTCTGCCCTCTCCTCTTACCAGAATAAACGACAAACAAGGATGATGTCTGTCTGAAATTCTTTGTTGCTTCTAAATAGAATTTTAAAGCATGGACCACATCCAGGTTGTGTAACAAACGTTCCTTCTTCGAAACTGGATTCGGACACAGAGAAGGAACAACTATTTCCTGGTTAATATTCCTGTTGGAAACCACTTTTGGAAGAAAACCAGGCTTGGTACGTAAAACTACCTTATCTGTATGGAATACCAGATAGGGTGAAGTACACTACAAAGCAGACAGTTCAGAAACTCTTCTAGCAGAAGAAATAGCAACCAAAAACAGAACTTTCCAAGAAAGTAACTTAATATCTATGGAATGTAGGGGTTCAAACGGAACCCCTTGAAGAACTGAAAGAACTAAGTTTAGACTCCATGGAGGAGTCATAAGTCTGTAGACAGGCTTGATTCTGACCAACGCCTGTACAAACGCCTGTACATCTGGCACGGCTGCCAGACGTTTGTGCAAGAAAACAGACAGAGCAGATATCTGTCCTTTTAAAGAACTAGCTGACAAACCTTTATCCAAACCCTCTTGGAGAAAGGAAAGTATTCTACGAATTTTAATTTTACTCCAAGAGAATCCCTTGGATTTGCACCAACGGATATATTTTTGCCATATCTTATGGTAAATTTTCCTAGTCACCGGTTTTCTGACTTGAACCAGAGTATCTATAACCGAATCTGAAAACCCACGCTTAGATAGAATCAAGCGTTCAATTTCCAAGCAGTCAGTTGCAGAGAGACTAGATTTGGATGTTCGAATGGACCTTGTACTAGAAGATCGTGCCTCAAAGGTAGCTTCCATGGTGGAGCCGATGACATATTCATCAGGTCTGCATACCAAGTCCTGCATGGCCATGCAGGAGCTATTAGAATCACCAAGGCCTTCTCCTGTTTGATCCTGGCTACAAGCCTGGGAAGGAGAGGGAACGGTGGAAACACATAAGCCAGATTGAAAGACCAGGGTGCCACCAATGCATCCACTAGTGTCGCCTTGTGATCCCTGGATCTGGACCCGTAGCGAGGAACCTTGGAGTTCTGACGAGACGCCATCAGATCCATATCTGGAGTGCCCCATAGTTGAGTTAACTGGGCAAATACCTCCGGGTGAAGTTCCCACTCCCCCGGATGGAAAGTCTGCCGACTCAAATAATCCGCCTCCCAGTTGTCCACTCCTGGGATGTGAATTGCAGATAGATGGCAGGAGTGATCCCCCGCCCATTTGATGATCTTGGATACCTCTCTTATCGCCAGGGAACTCTTTGTTCCCCCCTGATGATTGATGTACGCTACAGTCGTCATGTTGTCCGACTGAAATCTTATGAATCTGGCCTTCGCTAGTAGAGGCCAAGCCAGGAGCGCATTGAATATCGCTCTCAGTTCCAAAATGTTTATCGGGAGAAGAGACTCTTCCCGAGACCATAGACCCTGAGCTTTCAGAGAGTCCCAGACCGCGCCCCAGCCCAAGAGGCTGGCGTCGGTCGTGACAATGACCCATTCCGGTCTGCGGAAACTCATTCCCTGAGACAGGTGATCCTGAGTCAACCACCAGAGGAGTGAGTCTCTGGTTACCTGGTCTACTTGAATCTGGGGAGACAAGTCTGCATAATCCCCATTCCACTGTTTGAGCATGCACAGTTGCAATGGTCTTAAATGAATTCGAGCAAAAGGAACCACGTCCATTGCTGCGACCATTAGTCCTATTACTTCCATGCACTGAGCTATGGAAGGCTGAGGAATAGATTGAAGAACTCGACAAGCTTTTAGAAGTTTTAACTTTCTGACCTCTGTCAGGAAAATCTTCATTTCCACAGAATCTATTATTGTTCCCAGAAAAGGAACCCTTGTTGACGGGAACAGGGAACTCTTTTCTATGTTCACCTTCCACCCGTGAGACCTGAGAAAGGCTAAAACAATGTCTCTATGAGCCCTTGCTTTGGAAAGGGACGACGCTTGGATTAGAATGTCATCTAGGTAAGGTGCTACAGCAATGCCCCTCGGCCTTAGGACCGCTAGAAGGGACCCTAGTACCTTTGTGAAAATTCTGGGAGCGGTGGCTAAACCGAACGGAAGAGCCACAAACTGGTAATGTTTGTCCAGAAAGGCGAACCTCAGGAACTGATGATGATTTTTGTGGGTAGGAATATGCAGGTACGCATTCTTTAAGTCCACGGTAGTCATATATTGACCCTCCTGGATTGTCGGTAAAATCGTCCGAATGGTTTCCATTTTGAATGATGGAACTCTGAGGAATTTGTTTAGAATTTTCAAATCCAGAATTGGCCTGAAAGTTCCCTCTTTTTTGGGAACTACAAAAAGGTTTGAGTAAAAACCCAGTCCTTGTTCCGCTGTTGGAACTGGGTGTATCACTCCCATCTTTAATAGGTCTTCTACGGAACATAAGAATGCCTGTCTCTTTATCTGGTCTGAAGATAAGCGAGACATGTGGAACCTTCCCCTTGGAGGAAGTTCCTTGAACTCTAGAAGATACCCCTGAGAAACAATTTCTAGTGCCCAGGGGTCCGGAGCATCTCTTGCCCAAGCCTGAGCAAAGAGAGAAAGTCTGCCCCCTACAAGATCCGGTCCCGGATTGGGGGCTACCCCTTCATGCTGTTTTGGTAGCAGCAGCAGGCTTTTTGGCCTGTTTTCCCTTGTTCCAGCCTTGCAATGGTTTCCATGCTGGTTTAGGCTGGGAAGTGTTACCCTCTTGTCTAGAGGTTGCAGAGTTAGAAGCCGGTCCGTTCCTGAAATTGCGAAAGGAACGAAAATTAGACTTATTCTTAGCCTTGAAAGGCCTATCCTGTGGGAGGGCATGGCCCTTTCCCCCAGTGATGTCTGAAATAATCTCCTTCAATTCTGGCCCAAAAAGGGTCTTACCTTTGAAAGGAATATTAAGTAATTTTGTTTTGGACGACACATCTGCCGACCAAGATTTTAGCCAAAGCGCCCTGCGCGCCACTATTACAAAACCTGAATTTTTTACCGCTAATTTAGCCAATTGAAAAGCAGAATCCAAAATAAAGGAATTAGCCAACTTTAGTGCGTGAATTCTGTCCATGACTTCATCATATGGAGTCTCCTTTTGGAGCGAATTTTCTAGTTCGTCGAACCAAAAAGACGCTGCCGTGGTGACAGGAATAATGCACGAAATTGGTTGAAGAAGGAAACCTTGCTGAACAAAAATCTTTTTAAGCAATCCTTCCAATTTTGTATCCATAGGATCTTTGAAAGCGCAACTGTCCTCTATAGGAATAGTTGTGCGCTTAGCTAACGTTGAAACTGCCCCCTCTACCTTAGGGACCGTTTGCCATGCATCCCTTCTGGGGTCAACAATGGGGAACATTTTCTTAAATATAGGAGGGGGAACAAAAGGTACACCTGGCTTCTCCCATTCCTTAGTCACTATGTCCGCCACCCTCTTGGGTATCGGAAAAGCATCAGCGTGCACTGGGACCTCTAAGAATTTGTCCATTTTGCACAACTTCTCTGGAATCACCAAAGAATCACAATCATCAAGAGTAGCTAGCACCTCCTTAAGCAGGGCACGGAGATGTTCTAGCTTAAATTTAAATGCCACGATATCAGGTTCTGCCTGCTGAGAAATTTTTCCTGAGTCAGAAATTTCACCCTCAGACAGACCCTCCCTCACTGCCAACTCAGATTGATGTGAGGGTATAACAGATAAATTATCGTCAGCGCCTACTTGCTCATCCTCTGTATTTAAAACTGAGCAATCACGCTTTCTAGGAAATGCTGGCAGTTTGGATAAAAGGGCTGCTATAGAATTATCCATTACTGCTGTTAATTGTTGCATAGTAACAAGCATTGGCGCGCTAGATGTACTAGGTATCGCCTGCGCAGGCAAAACTGGTGTTGACAAAGAAGGAGAGGATGATGAGCTATCCCCACTACCTTCATTACAGGGAGTGCAGAATTATTAGGCAAGTTGTATTTTTGAGGATTAATTTTATTATTGAACAACAACCATGTTCTCAATGAACCCAAAAAACTCATTAACATCAAAGCTGAATATTTTTGGAAGTAGTTTTTAGTTTGTTTTTAGTTTTAGCTATTTTAGGGGGATATCTGCGTGTGCAGGTGACTATTACTGTGCATAATTATTAGGCAACTTAACAAAAAACAAATATATACCCATTTCAATTATTTATTTTTACCAGTGAAACCAATATAACATCTCAACATTCACAAATATACATTTCTGACATTCAAAAACAAAACAAAAACAAATCAGTGACCAATATAGCCACCTTTCTTTGCAAGGACACTCAAAAGCCTGCCATCCATGGATTCTGTCAGTGTTTTGATCTGTTCACCATCAACATTGCGTGCAGCAGCAACCACAGCCTCCCAGACACTGTTCAGAGAGGTGTACTGTTTTCCCTCCTTGTAAATCTCACATTTGATGATGGACCACAGGTTCTCAATGGGGTTCAGATCAGGTGAACAAGGAGGCCATGTCATTAGATTTTCTTCTTTTATACCCTTTCTTGCCAGCCACGCTGTGGAGTACTTGGACGCGTGTGATGGAGCATTGTCCTGCATGAAAATCATGTTTTTCTTGAAGGATGCAGACTTCTTCCTGTACCACTGCTTGAAGAAGGTGTCTTCCAGAAACTGGCAGTAGGACTGGGAGTTGAGCTTGACTCCATCCTCAACCCGAAAAGGCCCCACAAGCTCATCTTTGATGATACCAGCCCAAACCAGTACTCCACCTCCACCTTGCTGGCGTCTGAGTCGGACTGGAGCTCTCTGCCCTTTACCAATCTAGCCACGGGCCCATCCATCTGGCCCATCAAGACTCACTCTCATTTCATCAGTCCATAAAACCTTAGAAAAATCAGTCTTGAGATATTTCTTGGCCCAGTCTTGACGTTTCAGCTTGTGTGTCTTGTTCAGTGGTGGTCGTCTTTCAGCCTTTCTTACCTTGGCCATGTCTCTGAGTATTGCACACCTTGTGCTTTTGGGCACTCCAGTGATGTTGCAGCTCTGAAATATGGCCAAACTGGTGGCAAGTGGCATCTTTGCAGCTGTATGCTTGACTTTTCTCAGTTCATGGGCAGTTATTTTGCGCCTTGGTTTTTCCACTCGCTTCTTGCGACCCTGTTGACTATTTTGAATGAAACGCTTGATTGTTCGATGATCACGCTTCAGAAGCTTTGCAATTTTAAGAGTGCTGCATCCCTCTGCAAGATATCTCACTATTTTTTACTTTTCTGAGCCTGTCAAGTCCTTCTTTTGACCCATTTTGCCAAAGGAAAGGAAGTTGCCTAATAATTATGCACACCTGATATAGGGTGTTGATGTCATTAGACCACACCCCTTCTCATTACAGAGATGCACATCACCTAATATGCTTAATTGGTAGTAGGCTTTCGAGCCTATACAGCTTGGAGTAAGACAACATGCATAAAGAGGATGATGTGGTCAAAATACTCATTTGCCTAATAATTCTGCACTCCCTGTAGAAGAATCATCTTGGGCAACCTTATTAAATGTGACAGTACTGTCCTTACTTTGTTTGGACGCCATGGCACAATTTGAACATACATTTACAGGGGGAACCACCTTGGCCTCCATACACACAGAACATATGCTATCTGAAGGTACAGATATGTTAGACAGATTTAGGCAGGCTATTAATGCAATAAAAACAATTTTAAACAAAACCGTTACTGTCTCTTTAAATAATAAAAAGAGCACACTTTATTTCTGAATGTTCAAAAAATTATCAAAGAAATATCCGATCTTTCTGAAAATTACACCCCAGTGTCTTAATGCTTCGAAAGGATTGCACACCAAATTTCAAGTCTCTAAACCCTTAAATGAGCTAATAGTTCAAATTTACCGGTTTAAACACACTACAGTCCCTGCCACAGACTTTGCTGCGGCTTTTACCTTCCTTAGGGGTGATTCAACACAGAGTTAAGCCTCCCTGAGTCCTTTTCTCAGCTACAGGACCCTCTCACATGAAGCTGCATGCACTGCCTATGGAAGTAACTGCGCAACTAAGGTGCGAAAAACAGAATTTATGCTTACCTGATAAATTACTTTCTCCAACGGTGTGTCCGGTCCACGGCGTCATCCTTACTTGTGGGATATTCTCTTCCCCAACAGGAAATGGCAAAGAGTCCCAGCAAAGCTGGTCACATGATCCCTCCTAGGCTCCGCCCACCCCAGTCATTCGACTGACGGACAGGAGGAAATATATATAGGAGAAACCATATGATACCGTGGTGACTGTAGTTAGAGAAAATAATTCATCAGACCTGATTAAAAAACCAGGGCGGGCCGTGGACCGGACACACCGTTGGAGAAAGTAATTTATCAGGTAAGCATAAATTTTGTTTTCTCCAACATTGGTGTGTCCGGTCCACGGCGTCATCCTTACTTGTGGGAACCAATACCAAAGCTTTAGGACACGGATGAAGGGAGGGAGCAAATCAGGTCACCTAAATGGAAGGCACCACGGCTTGCAAAACCTTTCTCCCAAAAATAGCCTCCGAAGAAGCAAAAGTATCAAATTTGTAAAATTTGGCAAAAGTGTGCAGTGAAGACCAAGTCGCTGCCTTACATATCTGGTCAACAGAAGCCTCGTTCTTGAAGGCCCATGTGGAAGCCACAGCCCTAGTGGAGTGAGCTGTGATTCTTTCAGGAGGCTGCCGTCCGGCAGTCTCATAAGCCAATCGGATAATGCTTTTAAGCCAAAAGGAAAGAGAGGTAGAAGTCGCTTTTTGACCTCTCCTTTTACCAGAATAAACAACAAACAAGGAAGATGTTTGTCTGAAATCTTTAGTAGCCTCTAAATAGAATTTTAGAGCACGGACTACGTCCAAATTGTGTAACAAACGTTCCTTCTTTGAAACTGGATTCGGACACAAAGAAGGTACAACTATCTCCTGGTTAATATTTTTGTTGGAAACAACTTTCGGAAGAAAACCAGGCTTAGTACGCAAAACCACCTTATCTGCATGGAACACCAGATAGGGCGGAGAACACTGCAGAGCAGATAACTCTGAAACTCTTCTAGCAGAAGAAATTGCAACCAAAAACAAAACTTTCCAAGATAATAACTTAATATCTACGGAATGTAAGGGTTCAAACGGAACCCCTTGAAGAACTGAAAGAACTAGATTTAGACTCCAGGGAGGAGTCAAAGGTCTGTAAACAGGCTTGATCCTAACCAGAGCCTGAACAAATGCTTGAACATCTGGCACAGCTGCCAGTCTTTTGTGAAGTAAAACAGATAAAGCAGAGATCTGTCCCTTCAGAGAACTTGCAGATAATCCTTTCTCCAAACCTTCTTGTAGAAAGGATAGAATCTTAGGAATTTTTATCTTGTTCCATGGGAATCCTTTAGATTCACACCAACAGATATATTTTTTCCATATTTTATGGTAAATTTTTCTAGTTACAGGCTTTCTAGCCTGAATCAGAGTATCTATTACAGAATCTGAAAACCCACGCTTTGATAAAATCAAGCGTTCAATCTCCAAGCCATCAGTTGGAGGGAAACCAGATTCGGATGTTCGAATGGACCCTGAACAAGAAGGTCCTATCTCAAAGGTAGCTTCCATGGTGGAGCCGATGACATATTCACCAGGTCTGCATACCAAGTCCTGCGTGGCCACGCAGGAGCTATCAAGATCACCGAGGCCCTCTCCTGATTGATCCTGGCTACCAGCCTGGGGATGAGAGGAAACGGTGGGAATACATAAGCTAGGTTGAAGGTCCAAGGTGCTACTAGTGCATCTACTAGGGTCGCCTTGGGATCCCTGGATCTGGACCCGTAGCAAGGAACCTTGAAGTTCTGACGAGACGCCATCAGATCCATGTCTGGAATGCCCCATAATTGAGTTATTTGGGCAAAGATTTCCGGATGGAGTTCCCACTCCCCCGGATGGAATGTCTGACGACTCAGAAAATCCGCTTCCCAATTTTCCACTCCTGGGATGTGGATCGCAGACAAGTGGCAGGAGTGATCCTCCGCCCATTGAATTATCTTGGTCACTTCTTTCATCGCCAGGGAAGTCCTTGTTCCCCCCTGATGATTGATATATGCAACAGTCGTCATGTTGTCTGACTGAAACCTTATGAATTTGGCCTTTGCTAGTTGAGGCCAAGCTCTGAGAGCATTGAATATCGCTCTCAGTTCCAGAATGTTTATCGGGAGAAGAGACTCTTCCCGAGACCATAGACCCTGAGCTTTCAGGGATTCCCAGACCGCTCCCCAGCCCACTAGGCTGGCGTCGGTCGTGACAATGACCCACTCTGGTCTGCGGAAGCTCATTCCCTGTGACAGATTGTCCAGGGTCAGCCACCAACGGAGTGAATCTCTGGTCTTTTGATCTACTTGAATCGTCGGAGACAAGTCTGTATAATCCCCATTCCACTGTCTGAGCATGCATAGTTGTAATGGTCTTAGATGAATTCGTGCAAAAGGAACTATGTCCATTGTTGCAACCATCAATCCTATTACTTCCATGCACTGCGCTATGGAAGGACGAGGAACAGAATGAAGTACTTGACAAGAGCTTAGAAGTTTTGATTTTCTGACCTCTGTCAGAAAAATCCTCATTTCTAAGGAATCTATTATTGTTCCCAAGAAGGGAACTCTTGTTGACGGGGACAGAGAACTTTTTTCTTTGTTCACCTTCCATCCGTGAGATCTGAGAAAGGCTAGGACGATGTCCGTATGAGCCTTTGCTTTTGACAGGGACGACGCTTGAATCAGGATGTCGTCCAAGTAAGGTACTACTGCAATGCCCCTTGGTCTTAGAACCGCTAGAAGGGACCCTAGTACCTTTGTGAAAATCCTTGGAGCAGTGGCTAATCCAAATGGAAGTGCCACAAACTGGTAATGCTTGTCCAGAAAAGCGAACCTTAGGAACTGATGATGTTCCTTGTGGATAGGAATATGTAGGTACGCATCCTTTAAATCCACGGTAGTCATAAATTGATTTTCCTGGATAGTAGGTAGGATCGTTCGAATAGTTTCCATTTTGAACGATGGTACCCTGAGAAATTTGTTTAGGATCTTTAGATCCAAAATTGGTCTGAATGTTCCCTCTTTTTTGGGAACTATGAACAGATTGGAATAAAATCCCATTCCTTGTTCTCTTATTGGAACTGGATGTATCACTCCCATCTTTAACAGGTCTTCTACACAATGTAAGAATGCCTGTCTCTTTATTTGGTTTGAAGATAATTGAGACCTGTGGAACCTTCCCCTTGGGGGTAGTTCCTTGAATTCCAGGAGATAACCTTGAGAAACTATTTCTAGCGCCCAAGGATCCTGAACATCTCTTGCCCAAGCCTGAGCAAAGAGAGAAAGTCTGCCCCCCACTAGATCCGGTCCCGGATCGGGGGCTATCCCTTCATGCTGTTTTGGTAGCAGTGGTAGGCTTCTTGGCCTGCTTACCCTTGTTCAAGCCTTGCATTGGTTTCCAGGCTGGTTTGGGTTGTGAAGTATTACCCTCTTGCTTAGAGGATACAGAATTAGAGACTGGTCCATTTCTGCGAAAGGGACGAAAATTAGGCTTATTATTAGCCTTAAAAGACCTATCCTGTGGGAGGGCGTGGCCCTTTCCCCTAGTGATGTCTGAAATAATCTCTTTCAAATCAGGTCCAAATAATGTTTTACCTTTGAAAGGAATGTTAAGCAATTTTGTCTTGGAAGACACATCCGCTGACCAAGACTTTAGCCAAAGCACTCTGCGCGCCACGACAGCAAACCCTGAATTTTTCGCCGCTAATCTAGCTAATTGCAAAGCGGCATCTAAAACAAAAGAGTTAGCCAATTTAAGTGCTTGAACTCTGTCCATAACCTCCTCATACGAAGATTCTTTACTGAGCGATTTTTCTAGTTCCTCGAACCAGAAACAAGCTGCCGTAGTGACAGGAACAATGCATGAAATTGGTTGTAGAAGGTAACCTTGCTGTACAAAAATCTTTTTAAGCAAACCCTCTAATTTCTTATCCATAGGATCTTTGAAAGCACAACTATCTTCGATAGGAATAGTAGTGCGTTTGTTTAGAGTAGAAACCGCCCCCTCGACCTTGGGGACTGTCTGCCATAAGTCCTTTCTGGGGTCGACTATAGGAAATAATTTCTTAAATATAGGGGGGGGGGAACAAAAGGTATGCCGGGCCTTTCCCACTCTTTATTTACTATGTCCGCCACCCGCTTGGGTATAGGAAAAGCGTTGGGGGGCACCGGAACCTCTAGGAACTTGTCCATCTTACATAATTTCTCTGGAATGACCAAATTGTCACAATCATCCAGAGTAGATAACACCTCCTTAAGCAGTGCGCGGAGATGTTCTAATTTAAATTTAAATGTCACAACATCAGGTTCAGCTTGATGAGAAATTTTTCCTGAATCTGAAATTTCTCCATCAGACAAAACCTCCCTCATGGCCCCTTGAGATTGGTGTGAGGGTATGTCAGAACAGTTATCATCAGCGTCCTCTTGCTCTTCAGTGTTTAAAACAGAGCAAACGCGCTTTCTCTGATAAGTAGGCATTTTGGATAAAAGATTTGCTATGGAGTTATCCATTACAGCCGTTAATTGTTGCATGGTAATAAGTATTGGCGCACTAGATGTACTAGGGGCCTCCTGTGTGGGCATAACTGGTGTAGACACAGTAGGGGATGATGTAGTATCATGTTTACTCCCCTCATTTGAGGAATCATCTTGGGCAATATCATTATCTGTTGCATTACTGTCCTTACTTTGTTTGGACACTATGGCACAATTATCACATAAATTTAAATGGGGAGACACATTGGCTTTCATACATATAGAACATAGCTTATCTGATGGTACAGACATGTTAAACAGGCTTAAACTTGTCAACAAAGCACAAAAAACGTTTTAAAATAAAACCGTTACTGTCACTTTAAATTTCAAACTGAAAACACTTTATTACTGAATATGTGAAAAAGTATGAAGGAATTGTTCAAAATTCACCAAAATTTCACCACAGTGTCTTAAAGCATTAAAAGTATTGCACACCAAATTTCAGAGCTTTAACCCTTAAATTAACGGAACCGGAGCCGTTTTTACATTTAACCCCTATACAGTCCCAGAATGAGGCTCTGTCTATAACTAGAAAGGCCCCCATCTGAAAAAGGTGTCCAACACAGTGCCTGCCGTTTTTCTAAACGTTCCCCAAGATTATAATACCAATAATTAGTTAGAATCTGCATAATATGCCTAGTAAAGCAATTGTTTTAGCCCAGAAAAATGTCTACCAGTTTTTAAGCCCTTTTTGAAGCCCTTTATTCTTTTATGTTTAACTAAGAAAATGGCTTACCGGTCCCCATGAGGGGAAATGACAGCCTTCCAGCATTACATGGTCTTGTTAGAAATATGGCTAGTCATACCTTAAGCAGAAAAGACTGCTAACTGTTTCCCCCAACTGAAGTTACTTCATCTCAACAGTCCTGTGTGGAAACAGCAATCGATTTTAGTTACTGTCTGCTAAAATCATCTTCCTCTTACAAACAGAAATCTTCATCCTTTTCTGTTTCAGACTTGATAGAAGAATAAAACTACATTTAAACACCAAAAAACTCTTAACCATCTCCGTGGAGATGTTGCCTGTGCAACGGCAAAGAGAATGACTGGGGTGGGCGGAGCCTAGGAGGGATCATGTGACCAGCTTTGCTGGGACTCTTTGCCATTTCCTGTTGGGGAAGAGAATATCCCACAAGTAAGGATGACGCCGTGGACCGGACACACCAATGTTGGAGAAATGAGGCCTCCTCCCTCTGCATTACCAGAGTGAAGGGGCCTTTCTGACTAGATTAGGCGTCTGAACCACTGCCAGGCACAATAAACGTTCCCAAAAGTGTTTCAAAGTTCACAAAAACACTCATATAATATGATAAAAAACTAATCGATTTAGCCCACAAAAGTGTCAACCAGCATAGAGCCCAATTTATCTGTTACTGAGTCTAAGAAAATGGCTTACCGGTCCCATAAGGGAAAAATGACAGTCTTCTAGCAATACTGGGTCTTGTTAGAAAAGAGACTGGGCATACCTGAAGCAGATAAGTCTGCAAACTGTTCCCCCCAACTGAAGTTCTCTGGTTTCAACAGTCCTGCGTGGGAACAGCAGTGGATTTTAGTGACTGGTGCTAAAATCATACTCCTCTTTTAACAGAAATCTTCATCACTTTCTGTTGTAGAGTAAATAGTACAAACCGGCACTATTTTAAAATAACACCACAAACTCTTTACCATCCCCGTGGAGATGCTACTTGTTCAGAGCGGCAAAGAGAATGACTGGAGGGCGGAGCCAGAGGGGGGGCTATATGGACAGCTTTTGCTGTGTGTCTCTTTGCCATTTCCTGTAAGGGAAGAGAATATCCCACAAGTAAGGATGAAGCCGTGGACCGGACACACCAATGTAGGAGAAAAATACATATAGCTGCCAAATATTTCTCTCCTGTCTAGGAGAGTATTGACAATAATAAAGAACCCCTTACATGAGAGCCCTTTACTAAATAAATAAGGTATTTTCCTGTGCCCACTCTTTTCTGAGTTGATCTGACTGCCCCAGAACAAGAAAATAGCAATTACCTCAGGGTACTGCCTGGCAGCAAGGCAGTTCACAGGTTTGAGAGGTCCTCTTCCTCACATCAACCTGTAGAAAACAGAGACTGAGTCATATCCCTCAGACTATAGGAAATTAGGGCAGTATTAAATATGGGAGGTGCAGTGAGAATTATGTCCTACAAGTTCTCCCATTACTCTAAAGTCACCAAAGCTCTACTGCAGAGACTAACATGGACTACAGCTACACCCTAGGAAAAAGTAGCACAATCCTGTACCACTTTAAAAATAATAAACTCTTGATTGAATAATCTTAACTAACACCTCACTTTGCCACTTCCTATCACTAACGCAGGCAAAGAGAATGACTGGGTTGGGAGTGAAGGGAGGTGAGATTTATCAGCTCTGCTGTGGTACTCTTTGCCGCCTCCTGCTGACCAGGAGGTGAATATCCCATTAGGACTCATTGTGTCATTGAAAAGAAATATGCTTTTACATGTTTTCATCTACTTAAAGGGACAGTATACACCAATATATATATATATATATAGGTAACAAACAAACATATATATGTTTTCATAAGCACGTGGCTAGCACTACCCACACTTGTAATGTCATAGGTCTGCACAAGCATGGCTTTACTAAAACATGCCTTTTTTATTAGAAAGGCTTATCTATCCCAAGTATGTAATTAAATCCACAAATGTATATATTTCCCAAACGAGAACACCTTAAATAATATAAAATTCATCAAAAAGTCTTTATCCATGGCAATACCTGGTTAGATATAGCATTCAAAAGCAGTGTTCTTCATTTTGAAAAAAAATAAAATCACTTTTGTTCCATATTTTAAGTGGATTTTTGAGCACATACTGGTAGGTAAAAAGAAAATTATGGGTAAATAATAAAACCCCATTGCTTCTGAAGAGAGATAAATGAGATAAATATTACCATCCTTTAGTTATAAGGGGTAAACTGTCCCACAGACCAAAATCTCATGAAAGTATATATTTCCTAAAAGTGTGCACATCAAGTAACATGAAATTCCACAAAAGTTGCATATAAAAAGTGAGAGTTTACCTTTATGCACACCTTTTGCAAAATGTTATATTTTCTTCTTTTTTTTAAATGATTTTGTAATAAAAAGATTACCATTTTCTCCTCTCATTTATAGCAGGATGGATCCTGGGGATACCATAGTTTTTAGTGGGGGAGGGGCAAGTGAGTGTGAGCAGCCCCTCAAACAGGAAGAGCAACACTGATAGGCAATGTTATGCATCCAGCCAGTATGTCTGCCTTTTCCTCATTCCTGGATGAGTCAATGATGATGTGTGGTTGAAGGGCACTATTTTTAAAAAAGTAGTGTCATTTTATTTATCTTTAATTTATTCTCTTTTACATACTTTAGAGAAAATATAACATGCACATTTAATTCTGAAATGTACAGGCAATTAAAAAATAAATAGAAATGATAAAGCAAAATGATTAAGAAATACATGTTTTATTTCAAAATAGATTGAAGTAATAAAATTAAGATACAAAAATGGATATTTATCAAAATTGCATTCAGTCAGTGTTTTATGTGGCCAAAAAGCTTTTCAGCGTGGGTGGTGTGCATGGAATTATTACAGATGTTATTATCTTGATTTGGATCAGACATAACAAGATATAGCTCTTGGGCATGAATATCGCTAAAATTAGCTTTAAAAGATTTGGGATCATAACCAACCCACACAGTATATCTAAAGGCAATGGTCCTCATAGAATAGCCCATAATTCTTATATCTTTTAGATCAGGTAGATCAGAGTTTATCTGGGGTGTGTCTGCAGGTCGGGGGTAAGAGCTATAGGCAACTGTTTCTGTAAAACCGTCATTTTCATCTTTATTTGGGACACTAAAGTAAGGAACAATACTTGCACCTTCGCTGCATAGTTCCACATGAAATGAAGGCCGGGGGCAGGCAGGTAGCAGTGGGAGATTGGCAAGCTCGGCAATTGTTGGAAACAAGGAAACCAATTCAACAGGAATATGCTTGGACTGACCTGTGAGAAAAATGGAAAATGAGAAAGTCTTTGTGATATTCTGTGGATTTAGTTGTGCATACAAGAGAGAAAAATAGAAAAAAATTATTACTAAGTTCTGTAATTCAAAACAGGAAATATTGTGAATCACATTTCCTTGAGAATATTCAAACAACGTCTAATACATTATATAGTTTTAATTGCAAAAGAGAATTTTAAGGTTGTTTGTCAACAAACTACAATGCTCAGGTCTTAAAGGCACCACCAATAATACAATCTGGTTTAGTTTCAAGGATGATTAACTAGCTATACATTGTACACGTAGGTTTTTCTAAACTATGGTATTCTTGAGATATAGAAACTTATTTTAGCTCTATAAACTATTTTGCATCTAATCCAAGGTTTCTTAACACCAGTACTACATTAAAGTCCAGGAGTTTCCATATCTGAATAAATGTGAGTTGTTCACAATAAACCATTCATTTATCTTAAAGTGAATGTAAATTTTGATGCTAAAGTGCCCGGTTTTTAAAAATTCGAGCAAACGATAGCCAAACAAAAGGCAGGGAGGTTGTTATCATATACAACAGCTAGAAGAACTCAGAAAACAGAGGTCAGTAAAAGTAAGGGATAGGGAAGAAAAAGTAGGTTCTGTAACTAACAGCAAGGATTAAGGGGCAGAAATATCTCAGCAGGTATAACATTACATAATAGCTGATAGATATAGGAACAAGTAGTGACCAGTAGAGCAATAGGCCAGTATGAACACAGAACAGAAAGGGAAAGCCAGGAGCAGAATTTATCAGGCTAGCAGCAAGATGAACAACAGATAGACACTTTCTGCTTTTATATAGCATTATAAAGGACAACATTGCTAGTGAACAATGCAACACCAGGAAAAACATAAATTATGCTTACCAGATAATTTCCTTTCCATTTGTATGAGGAAAGTCAATAGTTTTGTTCCTTACTTGTGGGAAATACTGAACCTGGCCACCAGGAGGAGGCAAAGACACCCCAGCCAAAAGCTTAAATAACATAATTTATGTTTACCTGATAAATTACTTTCTCCAACGGTGTGTCCGGTCCACGGCGTCATCCTTACTTGTGGGATATTCTCTTCCCCAACAGGAAATGGCAAAGAGCCCAGCAAAGCTGGTCACATGATCCCTCCTAGGCTCCGCCTTCCCCAGTCATTCGACCGACGTAAAGGAGGAATATTTGCATAGGAGAAACCATATGAAACCGTGGTGACTGTAGTTAAAGAAAATAAATTATCAGACCTGATTAAAAAACCAGGGCGGGCCGTGGACCGGACACACCGTTGGAGAAAGTAATTTATCAGGTAAACATAAATTCTGTTTTCTCCAACATAGGTGTGTCCGGTCCACGGCGTCATCCTTACTTGTGGGAACCAATACCAAAGCTTTAGGACACGGATGAAGGGAGGGAGCAAATCAGGTCACCTAGATGGAAGGCACCACGGCTTGCAAAACCTTTCTCCCAAAAATAGCCTCAGAAGAAGCAAAAGTATCAAACTTGTAAAATTTAGTAAAAGTGTGCAGTGAAGACCAAGTCGCTGCCTTACATATCTGATCAACAGAAGCCTCGTTCTTGAAGGCCCATGTGGAAGCCACAGCCCTAGTGGAATGAGCTGTGATTCTGTCAGGAGGCTGCCGTCCGGCAGTCTCGTAAGCCAATCTGATGATGCTTTTAGTCCAAAAAGAGAGAGAGGTAGAAGTTGCTTTTTGACCTCTCCTTTTACCAGAATAAACAACAAACAAGGAAGATGTTTGTCTAAAATCCTTTGTAGCATCTAAATAGAATTTTAGAGCACGAACAACATCCAAATTGTGCAACAGACGTTCCTTCTTTGAAACTGGATTCGGACACAAAGAAGGTACGACTATCTCCTGGTTAATGTTTTTGTTAGAAACAACTTTCGGAAGAAAACCAGGTTTAGTACGTAAAACCACCTTATCTGCATGGAACACCAGATAAGGAGGAGAACACTGCAGAGCAGATAATTCTGAAACTCTTCTAGCAGAAGAAATTGCAACCAAAAACAAAACTTTCCAAGATAACAACTTAATATCAACGGAATGTAAGGGTTCAAACGGAACCCCCTGAAGAACTGAAAGAACTAAATTGAGACTCCAAGGAGGAGTCAAAGGTTTGTAAACAGGCTTGATTCTAACCAGAGCCTGAACAAAGGCTTGAACATCTGGCACAGCTGCCAGCTTTTTGTGAAGTAACACAGACAAGGCAGAAATCTGTCCCTTCAAGGAACTTGCAGATAATCCTTTCTCCAAACCTTCTTGAAGAAAGGATAGAATCTTAGGAATTTTTACCTTGTCCCAAGGGAATCCTTTAGATTCACACCAACAGATATATTTTTTCCGTATTTTGTGGTAAATTTTTCTAGTTACAGGCTTTCTGGCCTGAACAAGAGTATCAATGACAGAATCTGAGAATCCTCGCTTTGATAAGATCAAGCGTTCAATCTCCAAGCAGTCAGTTGGAGTGAGACCAGATTCGGATGTTCGAACGGACCTTGAACAAGAAGGTCTCGTCTCAAAGGTAGCTTCCATGGTGGAGCCGATGACATATTCACCAGGTCTGCATACCAAGTCCTGCGTGGCCACGCAGGAGCTATCAAGATCACCGATGCCCTCTCCTGCTTGATCCTGGCTACCAGCCTGGGGATGAGAGGAATCGGTGGGAATACATAAGCTAGTTTGAAGGTCCAAGGTGCTACTAGTGCATCTACTAGAGTCGCCTTGGGATCCCTGGATCTGGACCCGTAGCAAGGAACCTTGAAGTTCTGACGAGAGGCCATCAGATCCATGTCTGGAATGCCCCACAGTTGAGTAATTTGGGCAAAGATTTCCGGATGGAGTTCCCACTCCCCCGGATGAAATGTCTGACGACTCAGAAAATCCGCTTCCCAATTTTCCACTCCTGGGATGTGGATTGCAGACAAGTGGCAGGAGGGAGTCTCCGCCCATTGAATGATTTTGGTCACTTCTTCCATCGCCAGGGAACTCCTTGTTCCCCCCTGATGGTTGATGTACGCAACAGTTGTCATGTTGTCTGATTGAAACCGTATGAACTTGGCCTTTGCTAGCTGAGGCCAAGCCTTGAGAGCATTGAATATCGCTCTCAGTTCCAGAATATTTATCGGTAGAAGAGATTCTTCCCGAGACCAAAGACCCTGAGCTTTCAGGGGTCCCCAGACCGCGCCCCAGCCCACCAGACTGGCGTCGGTCGTGACAATTACCCACTCTGGTCTGCGGAAGCTCATCCCCTGTGACAGGTTGTCCAGGGACAGCCACCAACGGAGTGAATCTCTGGTCCTCTGATTTACTTGTATCGTCGGAGACAAGTCTGTATAGTCCCCATTCCACTGACTGAGCATGCACAGTTGTAATGGTCTTAGATGAATGCGCGCAAAAGGAACTATGTCCATTGCCGCTACCATCAAACCTATTACTTCCATGCACTGCGCTATGGAAGGAAGAGGAACAGAATGAAGTATTTGACAAGAGTTCAGAAGTTTTGTTTTTCTGGCCTCTGTCAGAAAAATCCTCATTTCTAAGGAGTCTATTATTGTTCCCAAGAAGGGAACCCTTGTTGACGGAGATAGAGAACTCTTTTCTACGTTCACTTTCCATCCGTGAGATCTGAGAAAGGCCAGGACAATGTCCGTGTGAGCCTTTGCTTGAGGAAGGGACGACGCTTGAATCAGAATGTCGTCCAAGTAAGGTACTACTGCAATGCCCCTTGGTCTTAGCACCGCTAGAAGGGACCCTAGTACCTTTGTGAAAATCCTTGGAGCAGTGGCTAATCCGAACGGAAGTGCCACAAACTGGTAATGCTTGTCCAGGAATGCGAACCTTAGGAACCGATGATGTTCCTTGTGGATAGGAATATGTAGATACGCATCCTTTAAATCCACCGTGGTCATGAATTGACCTTCCTGGATGGAAGGAAGAATTGTTCGAATGATTTCCATTTTGAACGATGGAACCTTGAGAAACTTGTTTAGGATCTTGAGATCTAAGATTGGTCTGAACGTTCCCTCTTTTTTGGGAACTACGAACAGATTGGAGTAGAACCCCATCCCTTGTTCTCCTAATGGAACAGGATGAATCACTCCCATTTTTAACAGGTCTTCTACACAATGCAAGAATGCCTGTTTTTTTATGTGGTCTGAAGACAATTGAGACCTGTGGAACCTCCCCCTTGGGGGAAGCCCCTTGAATTCCAGAAGATAACCTTGGGAGACTATTTCTAGCGCCCAAGGATCCAGAACATCTCTTGCCCAAGCCTGAGCGAAGAGAGAGAGTCTGCCCCCCACCAGATCCGGTCCCGGATCGGGGGCCAACATCTCATGCTGTCTTGGTAGCAGTGGCAGGTTTCTTGGCCTGCTTTCCTTTGTTCCAGCCTTGCATTGGTCTCCAGGCTGGTTTGGCTTGAGAAGTATTACCCTCCTGCTTAGAGGACGTAGCACTTGGGGCTGGTCCGTTTCTGCGAAAGGGACGAAAATTAGGTTTATTTTTGGCCTTGAAAGACCTATCCTGAGGAAGGGCGTGGCCCTTGCCCCCAGTGATATCAGAGATAATCTCTTTCAAGTCAGGGCCAAACAGCGTTTTCCCCTTGAAAGGAATGTTAAGCAATTTGTTCTTGGAAGACGCATCCGCTGACCAAGATTTTAACCAAAGCGCTCTGCGCGCCACAATAGCAAACCCAGAATTTTTCGCCGCTAACCTAGCCAATTGCAAAGTGGCGTCTAGGGTGAAAGAATTAGCCAATTTGAGAGCACGAATTCTGTCCATAATCTCCTCATAAGAAGAAGAATTATTATTGATCACCTTTTCTAGCTCATCGAACCAGAAACACGCGGCTGTAGTGACAGGGACAATGCATGAAATTGGTTGTAGAAGGTAACCTTGCTGAACAAACATCTTTTTAAGCAAACCTTCTAATTTTTTATCCATAGGATCTTTGAAAGCACAACTATCTTCTATGGGTATAGTGGTGCGTTTGTTTAGAGTAGAAACCGCCCCCTCGACCTTGGGGACTGTCTGCCATAAGTCCTTTCTGGGGTCGACCATAGGAAACAATTTTTTAAATATGGGGGGAGGGACGAAAGGTATACCGGGCCTTTCCCATTCTTTATTTACAATGTCCGCCACCCGCTTGGGTATAGGAAAAGCTTCGGGGGGCCCCGGGACCTCTAGGAACTTGTCCATTTTACATAGTTTCTCTGGAATGACCAAATTCTCACAATCATCCAGAGTGGATAACACCTCCTTAAGCAGAGCGCGGAGATGTTCCAACTTAAATTTAAATGTAATCACATCAGGTTCAGCTTGTTGAGAAATTTTCCCTGAATCTGAAATTTCTCCCTCAGACAAAACCTCCCTGGCCCCCTCAGACTGGTGTAGGGGCCCTTCAGAACCAATATCATCAGCGTCCTCATGCTCTTCAGTATTTTCTAAAACAGAGCAGTCGCGCTTTCGCTGATAAGTGGGCATTTTGGCTAAAATGTTTTTGATAGAATTATCCATTACAGCCGTTAATTGTTGCATAGTAAGGAGTATTGGCGCGCTAGATGTACTAGGGGCCTCCTGTGTGGGCAAGACTGGTGTAGACGAAGGAGGGGATGATGCAGTACCATGCTTACTCCCCTCACTTGAGGAATCATCTTGGGCATCATTTTCTCTAAATTTTGTGTCACATAAATCACATCTATTTAAATGAGAAGGAACCTTGGCTTCCCCACATTCAGAACACAGTCTATCTGGTAGTTCAGACATGTTAAACAGGCATAAACTTGATAACAAAGTACAAAAAACGTTTTAAAATAAAACCGTTACTGTCACTTTAAATTTTAAACTGAACACACTTTATTACTGCAATTGCGAAAAAGTATGAAGGAATTGTTCAAAATTCACCAAAATTTCACCACAATGTCTTAAAGCCTTAAAAGTATTGCACACCAAATTTGGAAGCTTTAACCCTTAAAATAACGGAACTGGAGCCGTTTTTATATTTAACCCCTTTACAGTCCCTGGTATCTGCTTTGCTGAGACCCAACCAAGCCCAAAGGGGAATACGATACCAAATGACGCCTTCAGAAAGTCTTTTCTATGTATCAGAGCTCCTCACACATGCATCTGCATGTTATGCTTCTCAAAAACAAGTGCGCAATACAGGCGCGAAAATGAGACTCTGCCTATGATTAGGGAAAGCCCCTAGAGAATAAGGTGTCCCATACAGTGCCTGCCGGTTATTTTACAAAATTCCCAAGATTAAAATAATTCCTCAAGGCTATGGAGTATAAAATATGTTTATATATAAATCGATTTAGCCCAGAAAATGTCTACAGTCTTAAAAAGCCCTTGTGAAGCCCTTTTTTTTTCTGTCTGTAATAAAAATGGCTTACCGGATCCCATAGGGAAAATGACAGCTTCCAGCATTACATCGTCTTGTTAGAATGTGTCATACCTCAAGCAGCAAAAGTCTGCTCACTGTTCCCCCAACTGAAGTTAATTCCTCTCAACAGTCCTATGTGGAAACAGCCATCGATTTTAGTAACGGTTGCTAAAATCATTTTCCTCTTACAAACAGAAATCTTCATCTCTTTTCTGTTTCAGAGTAAATAGTACATACCAGCACTATTTTAAAATAACAAACTCTTGATTGAATAATAAAAACTACAGTTAAACACTAAAAAACTCTAAGCCATCTCCGTGGAGATGTTGCCTGTACAACGGCAAAGAGAATGACTGGGGAAGGCGGAGCCTAGGAGGGATCATGTGACCAGCTTTGCTGGGCTCTTTGCCATTTCCTGTTGGGGAAGAGAATATCCCACAAGTAAGGATGACGCCGTGGACCGGACACACCTATGTTGGAGAAATAGGGTTTAAATGGTGCCAGAAGAACAAACAACTAAATGTTGGTCTGCCCAACGGAGAAAATCGGCGGGTCGTGGACTCTCCTCATACAGATGGAAAGGAAATGATCTGGTAAGCATAATTTACTGTATGTTTTCCATCTTCTGGCTTCATTCCTTACTTGTGGGAAACATATACTCAAGCTCTAGAGGACAATGAATGAAACGGGAGGGTAAAAAGATAGGGGGACCCTATTCTGAGGGCACCACAGCCTGCAAAACCTTTCTCCCAAAAGATGCTCCAGCCGAAGCAAAAACGTCAATCTTGTAAAATTTTGAAAAGGTATGTAAGGAGGACCAGGTAGCCGCCTTACAAATCTGCTCCATAGATGCCTCATTCTTGAAGGCCCAAGAGGAAGCCACTGCTCTAGTAGAATGAGCCTTAATCCTCTGGGGAGGCTTATGTCCCGCTGTTTCATAAGCTAAGTGAATAATGCTCCTCAACCAAAAAGACAAGGAAGTGGACGAGGCCTTCTGCCCCTTACCCTTAACTCCTTAGTGGCTTGAAGATAGAACTTCAAGGCCCGAACCACATTCAAATTATGAAGTAACCGCTCCTTCGAAGAAGAAGGGCTAGGACACAAGGAAGGAACAACAATCTCCTGATTGATGTTACGATCAGAAACAACCTTAGGAAGAAAACCTAACCCAGTACGAAGAACAGCCTTATCAGCATGGAATACTAGGTAAGGGGGCTCACATTGCAAGACAGCCATCTCAGATACCCTGCGTGCCGTGGCAATAGCCAGTAAAAAGAGAACCTTCCAAGATAAAAATGTAATGTCAAGGCCGTGCATAGGCTCAAACGGAGCCCTCTGCAACACCTTAAGAACAAGATATAAACTCCAAGGAGGAGCGCTAAGTCAAAATACAGGTCTGATTCTAGACAGAGCATTAACAAAAGACTAGACGTCTGGAAGCTCAGTAAAACAGATGGGGTCAAAATCTGTCCCTTAAGAGAGCTAGCCTAAAGGCCCTTCTCCAGACCATCCTGGAGAAAAGAAAGAATCCTGGAAACCCTGACGTAGCCAGGGAAATCCACGCTCTTCACACCAGAATAAGTAGGTCCTCCACACCTTATGATAGATCCGGCGAGTAACCGGCTTGCGGGCTTGAATGAGAGTATCAATAACTCTCTCAGAAAAACCTCTCTTGACTAGGATTAAGCATTCAATCTCCACGCAGTCAGTCTCAGAGAATCTAGATTTTGATGAACAAAAGGACCCTGTTCCAGCAGATACCTGCGACAAGGTAACCTCCATGGAGGAGAAGGTGACATCCCCACTAGATCCGCAAACCACATCCTTCGCGGCCACGATGGAGCAATCAGTATCACTGATGCCTGCTCCTGCTTGATGCGGGCCACTACACGAGGAAGGAGTGGTAATGGTGGGAAAAGGTAGATTAGCCTGAACCTCCAAGGCACTGCTAATGCATCTATTAGCACCGCCTGAGGATCCCTGGACCTCGACCCATATCTGGGTAGCTTGATATTGAGACGAGACGCCATGAGATCTAACTCCAGCGTCCCCCACATGTTGCATATCTCCACAAACACTTCGGGGTGGAGAGACCATACCCCCAGATGGAAGGATTGTCTGCTGAGAAAATTTGCATCACAGTTGACCCAGAATGTGGATCGCTGACAGCGAACAGCTGTGGGCCTCCGCCCACTCCAGAATCCGAGATACTTCCCTCATTGCTAGAGAGCATCTCGTTCCCCCCTGATAGTTGATGTAAGCCACCAAGGTTATGTTGTCTGATTGGAATCTGATAAACTGGGTCGAACCCAAAAGAGGCCAAGCCTTCAGAGCATTGAAGATCGCTCGAAGTTCCAAGATGTTGATCGGGAGGAGAGATACCCCAAATAGCTCCCCATCCTGAGAGACTCGCGTCCGTAGTCATAATCTCCCAGGATGGTCTCAAGAAGGACGTCCCTTGGGACAGATGATCTGGACAAAGCCACTAGGAGAGCGATTCTCTCGACCGGCTGTCCAGAGAAATCTGTTGAGACAGATCTGAATGATTGCCGTTCCACTGTCTCAGCATGCAAAGCTGAAGAGGTCTGAGATGGAATCTGGCAAAGGGGATGATGTCCATGCAGGACATCATGAGTCCAATTACCTCCATACACCGAGCCACAGATGGCCTGAATGAGGTCTGGAGGGCAAGACAACTGGAAGTTAGCTTGTAACGTCTCTGGTCTGTAAGAAATATCCTCATAGACATGAAGTCTATTATTGTACCCAGGAACTCCACCCTGGTACTGGGAATAAGAGAACTTTTTTCTAAGTTTATCTTCCATCCATGAAGAAGAGAAAGAAGAGCCTTCAAATGGACTTCTGCCAGATGACAGGATGGTGCTTGAATCAAAATATTGTACGGCGCCACTGCAATCCCTTTGGTTCTGGCCACTGCGAGCAGAGCCCCTAGAACCTTCGTAAAAACTCTTGGAGCAGTAGCTAGACTAAACGGAAGTGCGATGAACTGGAAGTGCTGGGCCAGGAACGCAAATCTAAGGAACTTGAAGTGCTCCTTGTGTATAGGGACATGAAGGTAGGCATCCTTCAGGTCTATCATGGTCATAAAGGAAGAATGGACCTTATTGTCTCCATCTTGAACGAGGGGACAGACAGGAATTTGTTTAAAGACTTTAGGTCCAGAATCGGACGAAAAGTGCCCTCCTACTTTGGTACCACAAACAGATTTGAGTAGTATCCCAGACCTCTCTCTGCTGGAGGAACCAGTACAATGACCCCTAGGGCGGAGAGATCCCTCACACACCCTAGAAAAGCCTCTCTCTTTTCTGGCCTTGAAGACAGGTTTGATGAGAGGAATCTGCCCCTGGAAGGATGAGACTTGAAACCTATCCTGTACCCTTGAGCGATGACCTCCAGTACCCACGGGTCTTGCACGTCCCCAAACCAAGCTTCTGAAAAGAGTGGCAGTCTGCCCCCTACCAGATCCAAAGCAGGATCGGGGGCTGTCCCTTCATGCTGACTTTGACTCGGCGGGCTTCTTATTCTGCTTGGATTTATTCCAGGAGTGAAAAGGTTTCCAAGTTCCCTTGGACTATTCCGGCTTTGCAGAGGGCTGCTGACGTTGGGATTTGTCCAAACGAAAGGAATGAAAATTAGGACCCTGTCCCTTTGGTTTGTTCTTCTTATCCTGTGGTAAAAAGGCACCTTTGCCTCCAGTAACCGTGGATATGATAGAGTACAGGCCTGGACCAAAAAGAATCTCTTGAATGGAAGAGAAAGAAGTCTAGACTTCAAAGTCATGTCCGCAGACCAAGACTTCAGCCAGAGTGCCCTAAGGGCCAGCACAGTATAACCTGAAGCCTTGGCTTTCAGGCGAATAATCTGCATATTTGCATCACAAATAAAATAATTAGCTACCCTTAAGGGCCTAATTCTTTCCTGGATTGTGTCGAGGGGACTCTCCACCTCGATCAGCTCAGATAAGGAGTCGCACTAGTAGGTAGCCACTCCCACAACTGCAGCAACAGCCGCTGCTGGTTGGAATAAATATCCTGTATGCTGAAACATTTTTCTTAATAGAGTTTCCAGCTTCTTATCCATGGGCTCTTTAAACGACGACCTATCCTCAAGTGGGATAGTAGTGCGTTTAGCAAGCGTGGAGATAGACCCGTCTACTTTAGGGACAGAACCCCACAATTCCAACTGAGAGTCCGGAACCAGGAACAATTTCTTAAAGGAAGAAGGGGAAAAAGAAGAACCAAGTCTTTCCCATTCATTCTTAATAATGCTCGCCATCTTTACGGGATCCGGGAAAGTCTGTGGTGCAACCCTGTCCTCATATACTTTATCTAATTTAGGAATACAAGGTTCCTTAGGTAATGTAGGTTCTGGAACCTCTAAAGTAGCCAATACTTCCTTTAGCAAAAAGCGTAAGTGTTCAATCCTAAATCTAAAGTCTGGTTCCTCCGCAGCTTAGAGGCAGCAGATGCCGACCCAGAAAGAGCATCCTATGAAGTATCAGAGGCGTCTTCATCATCGGATAATCTTGTATCAGATAAATCCAATAAGCTAGTAGATGACCCCTGGGAAGGATAGCAATATTTAACCTTTCACTTGCGCTTAGCAGTGCGAGGTAAAGCACTAAAGGCCGCAGACACTGCCGTGTGTAACTGTTCAGTAAAGTCTGGCGGTAAAAGGGCCCCTCCAGATGGAGGAATAGGAGTGCTACGGAAAGCTGTATGTGTATTAGGAGATGAATGTAGGGTGCGCACCTCACTGGATGGAGACTCCTCAGAGGTTGAAGGCTCAGTAGTACTAAACATATTAGCTTTCTTTGATAAGATTACTTTATCAAGTCAAGTGGAACATAACTGAGCAGACGGGTATACCATGGCCTCCTCACAATATAGACAGGCATAAGCTTTAGGTAAAGAGAGAGTCCTCCATAACTTGTGCTTATAAAAAGGACTAAAGACAAAGATAAATGGCACCTTTATACCCCAAAGGGCTGGGGCACTCACCACCTCCTATGACCCAAGCCCAAGAGAGAAACCGATTCGTCTCCAAACACTGCACGGTCAAAAAGAAGAGAATCACTGTGACCACACAAGGTCACGCGGTGCGCCATGCAGGACCGCCCCTGCCCCACTAAAATATTGTGCCAAGCCTAACGGGCTACGCAGCGCCAAAGTGAAAGTAAAACCTGTACGTTCCAACATCTGCCTGAACCACATCTCACACATGTCACAGCATAAACACGATATTAACAATATGTGATTAATCCCACCTGTTCAATAATCCCTTTCCGGAGACATTAACCCTCAATTCCATTCAGATAAAAGGAGTCACACTGTGACCCTGTCTTCTTGCGTTATCATGTGTGTATAAATAAATGAAACGATCTTACCGGAATCTTTGCCGTGGAACAGGAACACGGCCTCTCAAGTTTGACAATCTTGTAGCATTGTTCCTGACATGGACTTGAGTGATAGAAGCAGGCAGTGAAACTCGTCAACACTGATTGCTTAGGAGCCTTTAATACGAGTCTGGATGGGTTCGCATCTCCAGACTCTAACCTTCGCCAATGCTCTCACTGAGAGGCTAACAAGACTAGTTAAAACTCCAGTTCCATTCCGAAGAGTTCTACCCTCCATAAGGAACTACTCTGTATCTTCTGACACTTCTCTGCCAACCTCCTGTGACGAAAGGCAAAGAATGACTGGGGGATGAGGGGAGTGGGGGAGGTATTTAAGCCTTTGGCTGGGGTGTCTTTGCCTCCTGCTGGTGGCCAGGTTCAGTATTTCCCACAAGTAAGGAATAAAGCTGTAGACTCTCCCCATATTAAGATGGAAACTATAATTCAGAATGCAAGAAACATGCCCATTAGGAGGACTCAGCACCTGTGTATGCGAGGAGTGACCCTGACAAGGAATAAGGCACTTCTGAGTACAACATTATGTCAGTTCCCAGAACATAAGCATATTGGGCCACTTATATTGAACTCTTACCGTGACTTCCTTTAATTTCAGACCTTACGGGAAAAAAACTTAAATGTTTAATTCTAATATTTGCATATATTTTGCATTGACTCAAAGTGTGTCAAAAGACTGGAAATATCATTTAAATGCCTTTCTCTTTTAACCAGCTTTTATTCAATTTTTTAGCAGGGTCTTCCCTCGGCCACCCCTTGTCTGAGTGTTCTAAAATTATTATTATAGTAATATACTGTATTTGAACATATGTCTGTTTAATATCAAATAACACATTTCTTGCAAACAGTCTAACTAATTTATAAATGAAACATTTAGACTTAAAATATAAAAAGTCACTAATAAAATGTTGATTAATTGTTTTCCTGCAGCTTAATTATTCATTATAAGTTCAGTAAAATGAATATTTTAATATACAATATCAACTACATATTTTAAAACCTGACAATTGTTTCTGTTGACTGCTCTATCTATCTATCTATCTATCTATCTATCTATCTATCTATCTATTTATCTATCTATATATGAAACAACAAACATAAAGTAATCCCAGTTCATACAATACAGCATTGATCAGCATAACTAATACGTCAATGCTTTTAACAGACCATGATTTAAATGCATCTCACTACTCAGGTAAAGCAATATTCTTAAATTCTCAATTATTAATTATACTCGAGCATTGGAATTAGCTTTGACATTTATACCGCACAACAAACTAAGCGATAAAGGTTAAGATACAGAACCTAAACTGCAACTTACCTTGGTGTTTCCTCCTTGGGATATTACTAAAAGGGTCTATGTATTGAAACCTTTTCTGCTGTGGCTGCAGAGCACTATCAGTCATGCCAGGCACATAAAACATTAGTGGGACACGAGTAGCCACATCAAAGTTGCTATATTTAGCCCATTCTCCATGTTCCCCCAAAGACCAACCTGGAAGAAACAAGAAAGATTTCAAGAAGCTGCATTGCACAGTTTTTTTTATGTTCTATCATTGCAAAGTAGGTGTATAACTATATTATTATAAGCCTACTTAGAGATAGGAAGTATCTGTACTCTACTTCCCACATACTCCTGTCTAAGATCTACAGTGGTTTGGAGACATGGTAAATACTTGCAGTTACTGTCGTGCCATACCATACATTACCGTATGCAGACCATTGGATAATTATATTTTAATCATATACTATGATATTACTCAGTGCCCTAAGACATTACATAACCTGTTCCCGTTTTCAGAGCCACATTCATATTTTCAGTTTTGACTCACACTAAAGGCTAGATTACGAGTGGTGCGGTATTTTGAGCTCCGGCTCATGTGTTAACTGTGCTAGAAGTAAGCTTTTTTCGTGTGTGCTAACCCGACGCACGTAAAAAGTTAGAATATTGAGACTGCATTAACGTATTCCCCCATAGAGGTCAATGGACCAAGAAAAGTGGAAAAAAACCTAACACCCAATTTGTGCGCAAAGCAGGTCGCATTTTCTCAAGTGCGCTAAACCGACATGAAAAACAGAATTTATGCTTACCTGATAAATTTCTTTCTTTTGTGATGTATCGAGTCCACGGATTCATCCATACTTGTGGGATATTCTCCTTCCCTACAGGAAGTGGCAGAGAGAGCACCCACAGCAGAGCTGTCTATATAGCTCCTCCCTTAGCTCCATCCCCCAGTCATTCGACCGAAGGCTAGGAAGAAAAAGGAGAAACTATAGGGTGCAGTGGTGGTATTAAAATATTCTTGTGCTTAATTAGGGAGCTGGTAAAAGGAATGTCCCTGAAATGTACATATATGTTAGTCTGAAACCATGGCCATGTGTATCTCTCTGATCCTATATACATTGTTACTGTCTCTTTAATTAACTCACAGTCACAGCAGGGCAAGGTTAGCTAATCAGCAAGTGCTATTTATGGCACTAGCTGGTGAGTAATAGCTATGTCTAGGAGTAAGGCTTAAACACAGCCGAAACGCGTAAGACACCCGCCCTGCTGTAAGGTCTTACTTGATTTTAATGTTTTTTTATAACTTGTAACCTGCATTGCTAAACAATAAAAGAATTTTCTACTACCAACGCCTGGAGGTTTGCCGGAGTGTCCTGTTCATTGTTGCTTGCAGTGGTGACTGAAGTTTTTTAAATAAAGATATACTACCTGTCTTAAATAGACAGGGCGGGCCGTGGACTCGATACATCACAAGAGAAAGAAATTTATCAGGTAAGCATAAATTCTGTTTTCTCTTGTAAGATGTATCAAGTCCACGGATTCATCCATACTTGTGGGATACCAATACCAAAGCTTTAGGACACGGATGAAGGGAGGGACAAGACAGGTTCCTTAAACGGAAGGCACCACTGCTTGTAGAACCTTTCTCCCAAAAATAGCCTCCGAAGAAGCAAAAGAATCAAATTTGTATGAAGCGAAGACCAAGTCGCTGCCTTACAAATCTGTTCAACAGAAGCCTCATTTTTAAAAGCCCATGTGGAAGCCACTGCTCTAGTAGAATGAGCAGTAATTCTTTCAGGAGGCTGCTGGCCAGCCGTCTCATAAGCCATACGGATGATGCTTTGCAGCCAAAAAGAAAGAGAGGTAGCCATAGCCTTTTGACATCTCCGCTTACCAGAATAGACAACAAACAATGAAGATGTTTGACGGAAATCTTTGGTTGCTTGTATGTAGAACTTTAAAGCAAGAACCACATCAAGATTGTGCAACAGACGTTCCTTCTTTGAAGAAGGATTAGGACACAGCGAAGGAACAACAATTTCCTGATTAATATTCCTATTAGAAACAACCTTAGGAAGGAATCTAAGTTTGGTACGTAAAACCACCTTATCTGCATGGAAAATAAGATCAGGTGAGTCACACTGTAAAGCAGATAACTCAGAAACTCTTTGAGCCGAAGAGATAGCTACTAAAAACAAAACTTTCCAAGATAGAAGCTTAATATCTATGGAATGCATAGGTTCAAACGGAACCCCTTGAAGAACTTTAAGAACCAAGTTTAGGCTCCATGGCGGAGCAACAGGTTTAAATACAGGCTTGATCCTGACCAAGGCCTGACTAAACGCTTGAACGTCTGGGACATCTGCCAGACGTTTGTGTAAAAGAATAGACAAAGCAGATATTTGTCCATTTAAGGAATTAGCTGATAATCCCTTCTCCAATCCTTCTTGGAGAAAAGACAAAATTCTAGGAATCTTAATCTTACTCCATGAGTAACCCTTGGATTCACACCAACAAAGATATTTGCGCCAAATCTTATGATAGATTTTCCTGGTGACAGGCTTTCTAGCCTGAATCAGGGTATCAATGACAGACTCAGAGAAACCACGTTTTGATAGAATCAGGCATTCAATCTCCAAGCAGTCAGACACAGAGAAATTAGATTTGGATGCTTGAACGGACCATGGATTAGAAGGTCCTGCCTCATTGGCAGAGTCCACGGTGGAATAGATGACATGTCCACCAGGTCTGCATACCAAGTCCTGCGTGGCCACGCAGGCGCTATCAGAATCACCGAAGCACTCTCCTGCTTGATTCTGGCAACCAGACGTGGGAGGAGAGGAAACGGTGGAAATACATAAGCCAGATTGAAGGACAAGGGCACTGCTAGAGCATCTATCAGTACCGCCTGGGGATCCCGGGACCTGGACCAGTAACGCGGAAGTTTGGCGTTCTGTCGGGATGCCATCAGATCCAATTGTGGTGTGCCCCATAGCTGAGTCAGCTGGGAAAATACCTCCGGATGGAGCTCCCACTCCCTCGGATGAAAAGTCTGACGACTTAGGAAATCTGCCTCCCAGTTCTCTACCCCTGGGATATGGATTCCTGAGAGATGGCAAGAGTGATTCTCCGCCCATCGGATAATTTTGGTTACCTCCATCATCGCTAGAGAACTATGTGTTCCTCCTTGATGATTGATATAGGCTACAGTCGTGATGTTGTCCCACTGAAATCTGATGAATTTGGCCGCAGCTAGCTGAGGCCACGCCTGAAGCGCATTGAATGTCGCTCTCAGTACTAGAATGTTTATCGGGAGGAGAGATTCCTCCCGAGACCATAAGCCCTGTGCGTTCAGGGATTTCTAGACTGCACCCCAGCCTAGCAGGCTGGCATTTGTCATTACTATGAGCCACTCTGGCCTGCGGAAACATATTCCCTGAGACAGGTGGTCCTGAGACAACCACCAGAAAAGAGAATCTCTGGTCTCTTGGTCCAGATGCAGTTGAGGAGATAAATCTGCATAATCCCCATTCCACTGTTTGAGCATGCATAGTTGCAGTGGTCTGAGGTGTAGGAGGGCAAAAGGAACTATGTCCATTGCCGCTACCATGAGTCCGATTACCTCCATGCACTGAGCCACTGATGG
The DNA here is from genome assembly GCF_027579735.1 of Bombina bombina. NCBI lineage: Eukaryota > Metazoa > Chordata > Amphibia > Anura > Bombinatoridae > Bombina > Bombina bombina. Next base: position 674,421,367 of record NC_069499.1, read on the forward strand.
CCGAGGAATGGAATGAAGAGCTCGGCAAGTGGTTAAGAGTTTTGATTTTCTGACCTCCGTCAGAAATATTTTCATTTCTACCGAGTCTATCAGAGTCCCTAGAAAGGAAACTCTTGTGAGAGGGAAGAGAGAACTCTTTTTTTTATGTTCACCTTCTATTCATGAGATCTCAGAAAAGCCAACACGATGTCCGTGTGAGACTTGGCTAATTGGAAAGTCGACGCCTGAATTAAGATGTCGTCTAGATAAGGCGCCACTGCTATGCCCCGCGGCCTTAGCACCGCCAAAAGGGACCCTAGCACTTTTGTGAAAATTCTGGGAGCCGTTGCCAACCAGAAGGGAAGGGCCACGAACTGGAAATGCCTGTCCAGAAAGGCAAATCTGAGGAATTGATGATGATCTCTGTGAATAGGGATGTGTAGATATGAATCCTGTAAGTCCACGGTAGTCATATATTGACCCTCCTAGATCATTGGTAGAATGGTCCGAATAGTCTCCATCTTGAATGATGGTACTCTTAGGAATTTGTTTAGAATTTTGAGATCCAAGATTGGTCTGAAAGTTCCCTCTTTTTTGGGAACCACAAACAGGTTGGAGTAAAAACGTAGCCCTTGTTCCGCTCTTGGAACTGGGCGAATCACTTCCATGGTATGTAGGTCTTCTACACAGCGTAAGAATGCCTCTCTCTTTGTCTGGTTTGCAGACAATTGAGAAATGTGAAATCTCCCCCTTGGGGGGGAGTCTTTGAAGTCCAGAAGATATCCTTGGGACACAATTTCTATAGCCCAGGAAACGTGAACATCTCTTGCCCAAGCCTGAGCAAAGAGAGAGAGTCTGCCCCCTACTAGTCCCGGATCGGGGGCTCCCCCTTTCATGCTGTCTTAGAGGCAGCAGCAGGCTTCTTGGCCTGTTTACCTTTGTTCCAAGCCTGGTTAGGTCTCCAGACTGACTTGGATTGGACAGAATTCCCCTCTTGCTTTGCTGCAGGGGAAGCTGAAGCGGGACCACTTTGTTTGGTCCTCATCTTATTTGTTTTATCCTGAGGGAGGGCATGGCCTTTCCCTCCAGTGATGTCTGAAATAATTTCTTTCAGTGCAGGCCCGAATAGGGTCTTTCCTTTGAAAGGGATGTTCAACAATTTAGATTTTGATGACACATCAGCAGACCAGGACTTAAGCCATAACACCCTGCATGCTAAAATGGCAAAACCTGAATTCTTTGCCGCTAATTTAGCCATTTGGAAAGCGGCATCTGTAATGAAAGAATTAGCCAACTTAAGGGCCTTAATTCTATCCATAATATCCTCTAATGGAGTCTCCACCTGGAGAGCCTCTTCTAGAGCCTCAAACCAGAAAGCAGCTGCAGTAGTTACAGGAACAATGCATGCAATATGTTGGAGAAGAAAACCTTGATCAACAAAAATTTTCTTTAGGAGACCCTCTAATTTTTTATCCATAGGATCTTTGAAATCACAACTGTCTTCAATAGGTATAGTTGTACGCTTAGCAATAGTAGAAATAGCTCCCTCCACCTTAGGAACAGTCTGCCACGAGTCCTGTATGGTGTCAGATACGGGAAACATTTTCTTAAAAACAGGAGGGGGAGCGAACGGAATACCTGGTCTATCCCACTCCTTAGTAACAATAGTCACAATCCTCTTAGGGACTGGAAAAACATCAGTGTAAACAGGAACCTCTAAGTATCTGTCCATTTTACACAATTTCTCTGGGACCACTATAGGGTCACAATCGTCTAGAGTAGCTAATACCTCCTTGAGCAATAAGCGGAGGTGTTCAAGCTTAAATTTAAAGGCCGTCATATCAGAATCTGTCTGAGGGAGCGTCTTTTCTGAATCAGAAATCTCTCCCTCAGATAACAAATCCCTTACCCCTACTTCAGAACATTGTGAGGGTATATCGGATATGGCTACTAAAGCGTCAGACGGCTCAACATTTGTTATTAACCCAGAGCTGACACACTTTCCTTGTAAACCAGGCAGTTTAGAGAAAACCACTGTGAGGGTTTTATTCATAACTGTGGCCATGTCTTGTAAAGTAAATTAATTAGACGCACTAGAGGTACTTGGCGTCACTTGTGCGGGCGTTACTGGTTGTGACACTTGGGGAGAGCTAGATGCTAAACCCTCATTTCCTTCTAACTGAGAATCATCTATTGCAATATTTTTAAGTGCTAAAATATGCTCTTTATAATTTATAGACATATCAGTGCAAGTGGGACACATTCTAAGAGGGGGTTCCACAATGGCTTCTAAACACATAGAACAAGGATTCTCCTTGGTGTCAGACATGTTAAACAGGCTAGTAATGTAACAAGCAAGCTTGGAAAACACTTTAATCAAAGTAAATAACACTTTAAACAAAAACGGTACTGTGCCTTTAAGAGAAAAAAAGCTGCACAAACTCTGCAAAACAGTGTAAAAAAGCAGTAAACACAACAAAATTTTTACAGTAGCATCATAAAGCCTTAGTAACTTTGCACAACTATGCAAATAAACAATTAACCCCTGTAAAAACCGGATTGAAAAAAACGTCAAAACCGGTAAAATAACGTTCAGCACCTTGCCACAGCTCTGCTGTGGCGCCTACCTGCCCTTTAGGAACGATTTGTGGGGGAAAAAACCTCTTTACAGCCCTCAAATACAGCAGGAATCTCTGGAGAAGTAGCTGGATGCTTCTGAGGTAAATAAACTGTGCAACTGAAAATAGGCCCCTCCCACCTCACTCGAAGTTATGGGGCCTAAAAAACACCACAGAGTGTTTCTTAAACTAGCCATGTGGGATAATAACCCTTAAACAAGCCACAAAGACCCCTTAAAGTCCCTCAAAAAATGTTTTATTTGTAACTAAACCAAAACGTTTTTTCCTATCAGTGTCACCAGTAACTATGAGCCCTTTATGCAAGTTTGGATTCCTCTTTTACTGAATACAGCTTACCTTTCCCTCATGGGGATATTGCCAGCCTTTTCTGAAATAACACAGTCTGTCTAGAAAAAAAACACAATTTATGCTTACCTGATAAATTTATTTCTCTTGTGGTGTATCCAGTCCACGGATCATCCATTACTTGTGGGATATTCTCATTCCCAACAGGAAGTTGCAAGAGGACACCCACAGCAGAGCTGTAATATAGCTTCTCCCCTAACTGTCATAGCCAGTCATTCGACCGAAAACAAGCCGAGAAAGGAGGAACCATAGGGTGCAGTGGTTACTGTAGTTTAAATTTAAAAATTACCTGCCTTAAAATGACAGGGCGGGCCGTGGACTGGATACACCACAAGAGAAATAAATTTATCAGGTAAGCATAAATTGTGTTTTCTCTTGTAAGGTGTATCCAGTCCATGGATCATCCATTACTTGTGGGATACCAATACCAAAGCTAAAGTACACGGATGAAGGGAGGGACAAGGCAGGAACTTAAATGGAAGGAACCACTGCCCGTAAAACCTTTCTCCCAAATATAGCCTCCGAAGAAGCAAAAGTATCAAATTTGTAAAATTTTGAAAAAATATGAAGTGAAGACTAAGTCGTCGCCTTGCAAATCTGATCAAAAGAAGCCTCATTTTTAAAGGCCCAAGTGGAAGCCACAGCTCTAGTGGAATGAGCTGTAATCCTTTCAGGAGGCTGCTGTCCAGCAGTCTCATAGGCTAAGCGGATTAAGTCAAAAAGAAAAAGAGGTTGCCGAAGCCTTTTGACCTCTCCTCTGTACAGAGTAGACAACAAACAAAGCAGATGTTTGACGAAAATCTTTAGTAGCTTGTAATTAAAACTTTAAAGCACGGACCACGTCCAAATTGTGTAACACAAGGATGGAACAACAATCTCTTGATTGATATTCTTGTTAGATACCACCTTAGGTAAGAACCCAGGTTTGGTACGCAGGACTACCTTATCCGTATGAAAAATCAGATAAGGGGAATCACATTGTAAGGCAGATAGCTCAGAGACTCTACGAGCCGAGGAAGTAGCTACCAAAAAAAGAACTTTCCAAGATAAAAGCTTGATATCTATGGAATGAAGAGGTTCAAACGGAACTCCTTGAAGAACCTTAAGAACCAAGTTTAAGCTCCATGGTGGAGCAACAGGTTTAAACACAGGCTTGATTTTAACTAAAGCCTGACAAAATGCCTGAACGTCTGGAACATCTGCCAGACGCTTAACTAGCTGACAATCCTTTTTCCAAACCTTCTTGGAGAAAAGATAATATCCTAGCAATCCTGACCTTACTCCATGAGTAACCCTTGGATTCACACCAATAAAGATATCTAAAGATATCTACGCCATACCTTATGGTAAATTTTCCTGGTGACAGGCTTTCGTGCCTGTCTTAAGGTATCAATAACTGACTCGGAGAAGCCACGCTTTGATAAAATCAAGCGTTCAATCTCCAGGCAGTCAGCCTCAGAGAAATTAGATTTGGATGGTTGAAAGGACCCTGAAGTAGAAGGTCCTGTTTCAGAGGCAGAGACCATGGTGGAAAGGATGACATGTCCACTAGATCTGCATACCAGGTCCTGCGTGGCCACGCAGGTGCTATCAGAATCACAGATGCTCTCTCCTGCTTGATCTTGGCAATCAGTCGAGGGAGCAGAGGAAACGGTGGAAACACATAAGCCAGGTTGAAAGACCAGGGCGCTGCTAGAGCATCTATCAGTGTCGCCTTGGGATCCCTGGACCTGGATCCGTAACAAGGAAGCTTGGCGTTCTGGCGAGACGCCATGAGATCCTGTTCTGGCTTGCCCCAACGATGAATCAGTTGTGCAAATGACTCCGGATGGAGTACCCACTCTCCCAGATGAAAAGTCTGACGACTTAGAAAGTCCGCCTCCCAGTGCTCTACACCTGGGATATGGATAGCTGATAGGTGGCAAGAGTGAATCTCTGCCCAGCGAATTATTTTTGAAACTTCTAACATCTCTAGGGAACTTCTCGTTCCCCCTTGATGGTGGATGTAAGCTACAGTCGTGATGTTGTCCGACTGAAATCTGATGTACCTCAGAGTTGCTAACTGAGGCCAAGCCTGAAGAGCCTTGAATATCGCTCTTAGTTCCAGAATATTTAATGGAAGGAGAGACTCCTCCTGAGTCCATGATCCCTGAGCCTTCAGGGAGTTCCAGACTGCACCCCAACCTAGAAGGCTGGCATCTGTTGTAACAATTGTCCAATCTGGCCTGCGAAAGGTCATACCTTTGGACAGATGGACCCGAGATAGCCACCAGAGAAGAGAATCCCTGGTCTCTTGGTCCAGATTCAGTTGAGGGGACAAATCTGTGTAATCCCCGCTCCACTGACTGAGCATGCATAGTTGCAGCGGTCTGAGATGTAAGCGTGCAAACGGTACTATGTCCATTGCCGCTACCATTAAGCCGATTACTTCCATACACTGAACCACCGAAGGGTGCAGAATGGAATGAAGAACCCGGCAGGAATTTAGAAGCTTTGATAACCTGGACTCTGTCAGGTGAATTTTCATTTCTACAGAATCTATCAGAGTCCCTAGAAAGGAAACTCTTGTGAGTGGGGATAGAGAACTCTTTTCCTCATTCACTTTCCACCCATGCGACCACAGAAATGCCAGTACTACGTCCGTATGAGACTTGGCAATTTGGAAGTTTGACGCCTGTATCAGGATGTCGTCTAAATAAGGGGCTACTGCTATGCAGAACCTTTGTAAAGATTATTGGGGCTGTAGCTAATCCCAAGGGAAGAGCTACAACTGGTAATGCCTGTCTTAAAAGGCAAACCTGAGAAACCGATGATGATCTTTGTGTATCGGAATGTGAAGATAAGCATCCTTTAGATCCACTGTAGTCATATATTGACCCTCCTGGATCAGTGGTAGGATGGTACGAATAGTTTCCATCTTGAACGACGGAACTCTGAGGAATTTGTTTAAGATCTTTAGATCCAAAATTGGTCTGAAGGTTCCCTCTTTTTTGGGAACCACAAACAGATTTGAGTAAAAACCCTGTCCCTGTTCCTCCTTTGGAACTGGATGGATCACTCCCATAACTAGGAGGACTCGTACACAGTGTAAGAATGCCTCTCTCTTTATCTGGTGTGCAGATAATTGTGAAAGGTGAAATCTCCCTTTTGGGGGGGAAGCTTTGAAGTCCAGAAGATATCCCTGGGATATAATTTCCAACGCCCAGGGATCCTGAACATCTCTTGCCCACGCCTGGGCAAAGAGTGAAAGTCTGCCCCCTACTAGATCCGTTCCCGGATAGGGGGCCGTTCCTTCATGCTGTCTTAGAGGCAGCAGCAGGCTTTTTTACCTGCTTACCTTTTTTCCATGTCAGGTTTGGTCTCCAGACCGTCTTGGATTGAGCAAAAGTTCCCTCTTGTTTATTATTAGAGGAAGATGATGCCGCACCTGCCTTGAAGTTTTGAAAGACACAAAAATTAGACTGTTTGGCCCTAGATTTGGACCTGTCCTGAGGAAGGGCATGACCTTTTCCTCCAGTGATATCAGCAATAATCTCCTTCAACCAGGCCCGAATAGGGTCTGCCCCTTGAAGGGAATGTTAAGTAGCTTAGATTTTGAAGTCACGTCAGCTGACCATGATCTAAGCCATAGCGCTCTGCGCGCCTGTATAGCAAAACCAGAATTCTTAGCCGTTAGTTTAGTCAAATGAACAATGGCATCAGAATAAAAGAATTGGCTAGCTTAAGTGCTCTAAGTTTGTCAAGTATGTCATCCAATGGAGTCGCTACCTGTAAAGCCTCTTCCAGAGACTCAAACCAGTACACCGCAGCAGCAGTGACAGGGGCAATGCATGCAAGGGGCTGTAGGATAAAACCTTGTTGAATAAATATTTTCTTAAGGTAACCTCTAATTTTTTATCCATTGGATCTAAAAAAAAAAGCACAACTGTCCTCGACAGGGATAGTAGTACGCTTTACTAGAGTAGAAACTGCTCCCTCCACCTTAGGGACTGTCTGCCATAAGTCCCATGTGGTGGCGTCTATTGGAAACATTTTTCTAAAAATAGGAGGGGAAGAGAACGGCACACCTGGTCTATCCCATTCCTTATTAATAATTTCTGTAAACCTTTTAGGTATTTGGAAAAACATCAGTACACACGGCACTGCAAAGTATTTATCCAGTCTATACAATTTCTCTGGCACTGCAATGGTATCACAGTCATTCAGAGCAGCTAAAACCTCCCTAAGCAACACGCGGAGGTGTTCAAGCTTAAATTTAAATGTAGAAATATTAGAATCAGGTATCTTTCCCGAGTCATTAACATCACCCATTGACTGAAGCTCTCTTTCCTCAGCTTCTGCATATTGTGAGGCAGTATCAGACATGGTTCTTAAAGCGTCAGTATGCTCTGCATTTTGTCTCACCCCAGAGCTATCTCACTTACCTCTAAGTTCAGGTAGTCTGGCTAATACCGCTGACAGTGTATTATCCATGACTGCCGCCATGTCTTGTAAAGTAAACGCTATGGGCGCCCTAGATGTACTTGGCGCCATTTGAGCGTGAGTCCCTTAAGCGGGAGTCAAAGGGTCTGACACGTGGGAAAAGTTAGTCGGCATAACTTCCCCCTCGTCAGATTCCTCTGGTGATACATTTTTTAAAGACAGAAAATTATCTTTATTGCATAAAATGAAATCAGTACATTTGGTACACATTCTAAGAGGGGGTTCCACCATGGCTTTTAAACATAATAAACAAGGAGTTTCTTCTATGTCAGACATGTTTATACAGAATAGTAATGAGACTAGCAAGCTTGGAAAACACTTTAAATCAAGTTAACAAGCAAATATAAAAAACGGTACTGTGCCATTAAGAGAAACAAATTTTGTCAGAATTTGAAAAACAGTGAAAAAATGCAGTAAATCAAACTAAATTTTTACAGTGTGTATAATAGGCTAACAGAGCATTGCACCCACTTGCAAATGGATGATTAACCCCTTAGTTCAAAAAACGGATCAAAAAAACGAAATAGACGTTTTTTAACAGTCACAACCAACTGCCACAGCAAGCTGTGGCCCTACCTTCCCCAATAAACGACTTTGGAAAGCCTTTGGGCCCTTTAGAGATGTCCTATAGCATTCAGAGGGCCTTTGAGGGAAGCTGGATGTCACAGTTTGTAATTTTAACTGCACCAACTGTAACTTTTATACTACAACAGTGGAAATTGTTTCTAGTCAAAATTTAAGCCAGCCATGTGGAAAAAACTAGGCCCCAATAAAGTTTTATCACCAAAGCATATATAAAAACGATTAAACATGCCAGCAAACGTTTTATATTGTAAATATCATAAGGGTATTACCCCTGGGAGTAAGCATGATACCAGTCTTTATTAAATCACTGTATTCAGGCTTAACTTACATTAATCCGGTATCAGCAGCATTTTCTAGTGTTTTCCATCTCTAGAAAAAATTATAACTGCACATACCTGATAGCAGAATAAACTGCACGCCATTCTCTCGCTGAAGTTACCTCATCTGTGTAATCCCCTCAGACATATGTGAGAATAGCAATGGATCTTAGTTACAACATGCTAAGATCATAGAAACCTCAGGCAGATTCTTCTTCTATTTACTGCCTGAGATAAAATAGCACAACTCCGGTACTATTTAAAAATAACAAACTTTTGATTGAAGAAAATAAACTAGCTATATTTAACCACTCTCTCCTACAACGTCCTTGCTTGTTGAGAGTTGCAAGAGAATGACTGGCTATGACAGTTAGGGGAGGAGCTATATTACAGCTCTGCTGTGGGTGTCCTCTTGCAACTTCCTGTTGGGAATGAGAATATCCCACAAGTAATGGATGATCCGTGGACTGGATACACCTTACAAGAGAAATAGACTGAACATACCTTAATGCAGTTTAGCCTGCAAACTGTTCCCCCAACTGAGGTTTTCCTGTACTCTTCAGCCCTTGTGAGAACAGCAGTGGATCTTAGTTACAAAATGCTAAGGTCATCATCCTCCTTGCAGAAATCTTCATCCCTTTTCTGCCAGAGAGTAAATAGTACACACCGGTACCATTTAAAATAACAAACTTTTGCTTGAGAAAATAAAAACTAAAATTTTTGTCACCACACTCACTTTGCCCTTCCTAGCAGTTAAGCAGGGAGAGAGAATGACTGGGCGTGGAGCTAAGGGAGGAGCAATATAGACAGCTCTGCTGTGGGTGCTCTCTCTGCCACTTCCTGTAGGGAAGGAGAATATCCCACAAGTATGGATGAATCCGTGGACTTGATACATCTTACAAGAGAAATATTAATATTTCACATTCCAATGTTCTTCACATAGCAGAATATGTTCTATTTATTCACAAATACATATTTCTAGATACATCTGATGTTTTTTTGGTAAAAGATATATCTATATATTTATATAGATGATTATATATAGGTATAGTTATAATCCTCTGAAATAAGTGCACTCCCACAAACAGTAAATTTAAATTCTGCCAGGGTGCTATAGAAAGTTCAAATATCCAAGTTATAACACAAGCACACACTGGACTTGATACAGGTGAAATAAAAAGTGTTTTATTCCATATAAACCAGTGACGTTTCGGGGTGTTCACCCCTTCATCAGACCAACCTAGGAATAGTTATATATAATATCTATTTAAAAATACATAGAACATATTCTGCTTTGTACACAACATTGGAATGTGAAATATTTACAATAAATTCACATTATAACACTTTATTAAATATAAGTATTGCATACATATTATTTTCATGTTTTCATCAACTTGACTGCAAAGGGCTCCAAAGCACTTACATGAATGACTATGTTTAAATAACATAATTTATGCTTACCTGATAAATTCCTTTCTCCTGTAGTGTAGTCAGTCCACGGGTCATCCATTACTTATGGGATTATATCTCCTCCCTAACAGGAAGTGCAAGAGGATCACCCAAGCAGAGCTGCTATATGGCTCCTCCCCTCTACGTCATACCCAGTCATTCGACCGAAACCAAACGAGAAAGGAGGAACTACAGGGTGCAGTGGTGACTGGAGTTTAATTTAAAATTTAGACCTGCCGTAAAAACAGGGCGGGCCGTGGACTGACTACACTACAGGAGAAAGGAATTTATCAGGTAAGCATAAATTGTTTTCTCCTGTTAAGTGTAGTCAGTCCACGGGTCATCCATTACTTCTGGGATACCAATACCAAAGCTAAAAGTACACGGATGACGGGAGGGACAGGCAGGACCTTTACACGGAAGGAACCACTGCCTGAAGAACCTTTCTCCCAAAAACAGCCTCCGAAGAAGCAAAAGTGTCAAATTTGTAAAATTTTGAAAAGGTGTGAAGTGAAGACCAAGTTGCAGCCTTGCAAATCTGTTCAACAGAGGCCTCATTTTCAAAGGCCCAAGTGGAAGCCACAGCTCTGGTAGAATGAGCTGTAATTCTTTCAGGAGGCTGCTGTCCAGCAGTCTCATAGGCTAAACGTATTATGCTACGAAGCCAGAAGGAGAGAGAGGTAGCCGAAGCCTTTTGACCTCTCCTCTGTCCAGAATAAACGACAAACAGGGAAGAAGTTTGTCGAAAATCTTTAGTTGCCTGCAAATAAAATTTCAGGGCACGGACAACGTCCAGATTGCGCAGAAGTCGTTCCTTCTTTGAAGAAGGGTTAGGGCACAATGATGGAACAACAATCTCTTGATTGATATTCCTGTTAGTGACTACCTTAGGTAAGAACTCAGGTTTAGTACGCAGAACTAGCTTGTCTGAATGAAAAATCAGATAAGGAGAATCGCAATGTAAGGCCGATAACTCAGAGACTCTTCGAGCCGAGGAGATAGCCATTAAAAAGAGAACTTTCCAAGATAACAGCTTGATATCAATGGAATGAAGGGGTTCAAACGGAACACCCTGTAAAACGTTAAGAACTAAGTTTAAGCTCCATGGTGGAGCAACAGTTTTAAACACAGGCTTAATCCTGGCCAAAGCCTGACAAAAAACCTGAACGTCTGGAACTTCTGACAGACATTTGTGTAAAAGGATGGACAGAGCTGAGATCTGTCCCTTTAACGAACTAGCAGATAAACCCTTTTCTAAACCTTCTTGTAGAAAAGACAATATCCTAGGAATCCTAACCTTACTCCATGAGTAACTCTTGGATTCGCACCAATGCAAGTATTTACGCCATATTTTATGGTAAATTTTCCTGGTAACAGGTTTCCTAGCCTGTATTAAGGTATCAATCACTGACTCCGAGAATCCATGCTTTGATAGAATCAAGCGTTCAATCTCCATGCAGTCAGCCTCAGAGAAATTAGATTTGGATGTTTGAAAGGACCCTGAACCAGAAGGTCCTGTCTCAGAGGCAGAGACCATGGTGGACAGGACGACATGTCCACTAGATCTGCATACCAGGTCCTGCGTGGCCACGCAGGCGCTATTAGAATCACCGATGCTCTCTCCTGTTTGATCCTGGCAATCAATCGAGGAAGCATCGGGAAGGGTGGAAACACATAAGCCATGTTGAAGACCCAAGGTGCTGTCAGAGCATCTATCAGAACCGCTCCCGGGTCCCTGGACCTGGATCCGTAACAAGGAAGCTTGGCGTTCTGGCGAGACGCCATGAGATCCAGATCTGGTTTGCCCCAACGCCGAAGCAGTTGGGCAAATACCTCCGGATGAAGTTCCCACTCCCCCGGATGAAAAGTCTGGCGACTTAGGAAATCCGCCTCCCAGTTCTCCACGCCTGGGATGTGGATCGCTGACAGGTGGCAAAAGTGAGACTCTGCCCAGCGAATTATCTTTGAGACTTCCATCATCGCTAGGGAACTCCTTGTCCCTCCCTGATGGTTGATGTAAGCCACAGTCGTGATGTTGTCCGACTGAAACCTGATGAACCTCAGAGTTGCTAACTGAGGCCAAGCCAGAAGGGCATTGAGAACTGCTCTTAATTCCAGAATGTTTATTGGAAGGAGTCTCTCCTCCTGAGTCCATGATCCCTGAGCCTTCAGGGAATTCCAAACAGCGCCCCAACCTAGCAGGCTGGCGTCTGTTGTTACAATCGTCCAATCTGGCCTGCTGAAGGGCATCCCCCTGGACAGATGTGGCCGAGAAAGCCACCATAGGAGAGAATCTCTGGTCTCTTGATCCAGATTCAGCATAGGGGACAAATCTGAGTAATCCCCATTCCACTGACTTAGCATGCACAATTGCAGCGGTCTGAGATGCAGGCGTGCAAAAGGTACTATGTCCATTGCCGCTACCATTAAGCCGATTACCTCCATGCATTGAGCCACTGACGGGTGTTGAATGGAATGAAGGACACGGCAAGCATTTAGAAGTTTTGTTAACCTGTCCTCTGTCAGGTAAATTTTCATTTCTACAGAATCTATAAGAGTCCCCAAGAAGGGAACTCTTGTGAGTGGCAATAGAGAACTCTTTTCTACGTTCACCTTCCACCCATGCGACCTTAGAAATGCCAGAACTAACTCTGTATGAGACTTGGCAGTCTGGAAACTTGACGCTTGTATCAGAATGTCGTCTAGGTACGGAGCTACCGAAATTCCTCGCGGTCTTAGTACCGCCAGAAGAGAGCCCAGAACCTTTGTAAAGATTCTTGGAGCCGTAGCTAACCCGAAGGGAAGAGCTACAAACTGGTAATGCCTGTTTAGGAAGGCAAACCTTAGGTACCGATAATGATCCTTGTGAATCGGTATGTGAAGGTAGGCATCCTTTAAATCCACTGAGGTCATGTACTGACCCTTTTGGATCATAGGTATTGTCCGAATAGTTTCCATTTTGAACGATGGAACTCTTAGGAATTTGTTTAGGATTTTTAAGTCCAAGATTGGTCTGAAGGTTCCCTCTTTTTTGGGAACCACAAACAGATTTGAGTAAAACCCTTGTCCGTGTTCCGACCGCGGAACTGGGTGTATCACTCCCATTAGTAAAAGGTCTTGTACACAGCGTAGAAACGCCTCTTTCTTTATCTGGTTTGCTGACAACCTTGAAAGATGAAATCTCCCTTTTGGAGGAGAAGCTTTGAAGTCCAGAAGATATCCCTGAGATATGATCTCTAACGCCCAGGGATCCTGGACATCTCTTGCCCAAGCCTGGGCGAAGAGAGAAAGTCTGCCCCCCACTAGATCCGTTTCCGGATCGGGGGCCCTCACTTCATGCTGTCTTAGGGGCAGCAGCAGGCTTTCTGGCCTGCTTGCCCTTGTTCCAGGACTGGTTAGGTTTCCAGCCCTGTCTGTAGCGAGCAACAGTTCCTTCCTGTTTTGGAGCGGAGGAAGTTGATGCTGCTCCTGCCTTGAAGTTACGAAAGGCACGAAAATTAGACTGTCTAGCCCTTGGTTTGGCTCTGTTTTGAGGTAGGGCATGTCCCTTACCTCCAGTAATGTCAGCGATAATTTCTATTAAACCGGGCCCGAATAATGTCTGCCCTTTGAAAGGTATGTTAAGCAATTTAGATTTAGAAGTCACATCGGCTGACCAGGATTTAAGCCACAGCGCTCTGCGCGCTTGAATGGCGAATCCGGAGTTCTTAGCCGTAAGATTAGTTAAGTGTACTACGGCATCAGAAATAAATGAATTAGCTAGCTTAAGGACTCTAAGCTTGTCTATAATCTCATCCAATGGAGCTGAGCTAATGGTCTCTTCCAGAGACTCAAACCAGAATGCCGCCGCAGCCGTGACAGGCGCAATGCATGCAAGGGGTTGTAATATAAAACCTTGTTGAACAAACATTTTCTTAAGGTAACCCTCTAACTTTTTATCCATTGGATCTGAAAAAGCACAGCTATCCTCCACCGGGATAGTGGTGCGCTTAGCCAGAGTAGAAACTTCTCCCTCTGCCATAAGTCCCGTGTGGTGGCGTCTATTGGAAACATTTTTCTAAATATAGGAGGGGGTGAAAAAGGCACACCGGGTCTATCCCACTCCTTGTTAACAATTTCTGTAAGCCTTTTAGGTATAGGAAAAACGTCAGTACACGTCGGTACCGCAAAATATTTATCCAGCCTACATATTTTCTCTGGAATTGCAACCGAGTTACAATCATTCAGAGCCGCTAATACCTCCCCTAGTAATACACGGAGGTTCTCAAGCTTAAATTTAAAATTTGAAATGTCTGAGTCCAGTTTATTTGGATCAGATCCGTCACCCACAGAATGAAGCTCTCCGTCCTCATGTTCTGCAAATTGTGACGCAGTATCAGACATGGCTCTATTATTATCAGCGCACTCTGTTCTCACCCCAGAGTGGTCGCGTTTACCCCTAAATTCTGGCAATTTAGATAATACTTCAGTCATAACATTAGCCATGTCTTGCAAAGTGATTTGTATGGGCCGCCCTGATGTAATTGGCGCCACAATATCACGCACCTCCTGAGCGGGAGACGAAGGTACTGACACGTGAGGAGAGTTAGTCGGCATAACTTCCCCCTCGTTGTCTGGTGAAATTTTCTTTACATGTACAGATTGGCTTTTATTTAAAGTAGCATCAATGCAATTAGTACACAAATTTCTATTGGGCTCCACATTGGCCTTTAAACATATTGCACAAAGAGATTCCTCTGTGTCAGACATGTTTAAACAAACTAGCAATGAGACTAGCAAGCTTGGAAAATACTTTTCAGATAAATTTACAAGCAATATAAAAAACGTTACTGTGCCTTTAAGAAGCACAAAAAACTGTCACAGTTGAAATAACAATGAACCAAATTAGTTATAGCAACCAAATTTTCACAGTAAATGCATTAAGTTAGCAAAGGATTGCACCCACCAGCAAATGGATGATTAACCCCTTAGTACCCAAAAACGGATAACAATTTAATATAAGCGTTTTTATCACAGTCAAAAACACAGTCTCACAGGTCTGCTGTGAGTGATTACCTCCCTCAAAACTAGTTTTGGAGACCCCTGGGCTCTGTAGAGACGTCCTGGATCATGGAGGAAGAAATAGGAAGACTGTGACTGAATTTTTACTGCGCAATAAAGCGCCAAAATAGGCCCCTCCCACTCATATTATAACAGTGGGGAAGCTCAGTAAACTGATTTTATTCATAAATAAACGACAGCCATGTGGAAAAATAATGCCCAAAAGTTTTATCACCAAGTACCTCAGAGAAAAACGATTAACATGCCAGTAAACGTTTAAAAAATAAAATTATGAAATGTTATTAATAAGCCTGCTGCTAGTCGCTTTCACTGCAGTGGAGGCTCAAATATAAGTTAAATGTATACAGTATTTTCTTAGTGAAGTTCCATTCCCCAGAAATACCTCAGTGTAAACATACATACATATCAGCCTGATACCAGTCGCTACTACTGCATTTAAGGCTGCACTTACATTACATCGGTATTAGCAGTATTTTCTCAGTCAATTCCATTCCTTAGAAAATAATATACTGCAACATACCTCCTTGCAGGTGAACCCTGCCCGCTGTACCCTGTTCTGAAGTTACCTCACTCCTCAGAATGGCCGAGAACAGCAAATGGATCTTAGTTACGACCGCTAAGATCATACACAAACTCAGGTAGATTCTTCTTCTAATGCTGCCTGAGAGAAAACAACACACTCCGGTGCTGTTTAAAATAACAAACTTTTGATTGAAGAAATAAAAACTAAGTATAACAACCACAGTCCTCTCACACGTCCTATCTATTAGTTAGGTGCAAGAGAATGACTGGGTATGACGTAGAGGGGAGGAGCTATATAGCAGCTCTGCTTGGGTGATCCTCTTGCACTTCCTGTTAGGGAGGAGATATAATCCCATAAGTAATGGATGACCCGTGGACTGACTACACTTAACAGGAGAAATATAGTTTATTTATATATGAATGTAAATACATATATACACATATAAATGCATATGTACACACATATAAACATATATATATAGATATATATATACACACATGTATCTCTACTTTTAAGCCCTTTCCAGTCTTTTTTTCTAATACCTGAGAAAAAAAAAGAAAATTTATGCTTACCTGATAAATGTATTTCTTTTTTGACACGATGAGTCCACGGATCATCTTAATTACTAATGGGATATTCACCTCCTGGTCAGCAGGAGGAGGCAAAGAGCACCACAGCAGAGCTGTTAAATAGCTCCTCCCCTCCCTCCCACTCCAGTCACTCGACCGAAGTTAGGAAGAGAAAGGAAAAGCCAAGGTGCAGAGGTGTCTGAAGTTTACAATAACCCACAACCTGCTAAAAGAACAGGGCAGGCCGTGGACTCATCGTGTCAAAAAAGAAATAAATTTATCAGGTAAGCATAAATTTTCTTTTCTTTTTAAGACACAATGGCCTCTAGTTATCAAGCCGTCAACCTCAAATACGCCGGAATTCCACAGCGTATTTGTGGCGAGGCTGATTCGCTGCAGTTATAAAGCACTACAGCCCGGCAAAAGTAGAATATAGTGACGTAAGCTTCGATCCGCCGGACTCAGTCCGACACAGATCAATTCTTACGTCACTCCAGATGTTCCGAACGCAAGTTCGGCACAATCTGACTACTTTTGCTAGTTATCAAAAAACTAGCAGGTACGCTCGCCACTATTCCGGGCCAGCATACCTGGTTTTCAATCCGCCGCCCTGGAGGTGTCGGATCCCATAGGAATCAATGAGAGTCTGACCATAGCGAAAGCTCATGTTCGCTGCTGCCCGACATCCCATTGATTCCTATGGGAAGTGTGTACACCTAACACCCTAACATGTACCCCGAGTCTAAACACCCCTAATCTGCCCCCCCCTACACCGCCACAACTAAATAAATGTATTACCCCTTAAACCGCCACTCCCGGAGCCCACCGCCACTCTAATAAACTTATTAACCCCTTAACCGCCGCTCCCGGAGCCCACCGCAACTATAATAAATATGTTAACCCCTAAACCGCCGCTCCCGGACCCCGCCGCAACTATAATAAATATGTTAACCCCTAAACCGCTGCTTCAGGACCCCGCCGCCACCTACATAATACCTATTAACCCCTATCCTGCCCCCCCCTACACCGCCGCCACCTATAATAAATTTATTAATCCCTATCCTGCCCCCCCACACTGCCGCCACTATAATAAAATGATTAACCCCTAAACCTAAATCTAACCCTAACCCTAACACCCCCCTAACTTAAATATTAATTAAATACATCTAAATAAATATTATTCTTATTAACTAAATTAATCCTATTTAAAACTAAATAATTACCTTTAAAATAAACCCTAATATAGCTACAATGTAACTAATAATTATATTGTAGCTATTTTAGGATTTATTTTTATTTTACAGGCAAATTTCAATTTATTTTAACTAGGTACAAAAGCTATTAAATAGTTATTAACTATTTAATAGCTACTTAGAGAAATTAAAGTCAAATTTACCTGTAAAATAAAAACTAACCTAAGTTACAATTACACCTAACACTACACTATCATTAAATAAATTATTCCTATTTAAAAATAAATACTTACCTGTAAAATAAACCCTAAGATAGCTACAATGTAATTAATAATTACATTGTAGCTATTTTAGGATTTATATTTATTTTACAGGTAACTTTGTATTTATTTTAACTAGGTAGAATAGTTATTAAATAGTTATTAACTATTTAATAGCTACCTAGTTAAAAGAAATACAAATTTACCTGTAAAATAAATCCTAACCTAAGTTACAATTAAACCTAACACTACACTATCATTAAATTAATTAAATTAATTAACTACAAATACCTACAATTAAATACAATTAAATAAACTAACTAAAGTACAAAAAATAAAAAAAACTAAGTTACAAAAAAAAAAATTTAATCTGATTTTTAATCTAATTACACCTAATCTAAGCCCCCTAATAAAATAACAAAGCCCCCTAAAATAAAAAAATGCCCTACCCTATTCTAAATTACAAAAGTTATCAGCTCTATTACCTTACCATGCGGGGCATGCCCCAAAGTAATCAGCTCTATTGCATGTAAAAAAAAATACAACCCCCCCAACATTAAAACCCACCACCCACATACCCCTACTCTAACCCACCCAAACACCCCTTAAAAAAAACCTAACACTAACCCCCTGAAGATCTCCCTACCTTGAGTCGTCTTCAGCCAGCCGACCACCGATGGAACAGAAGAGGACATCCGCAGTGGCCAAAGTCATCATCCAAGGGGCGCTGAAGAGGTCTTCCATCCGATAGAAGTCTTCAATCTTCAGCCATCCGGAGCGGAGCCTTCTTCAAAGGAGCCGACGCGGAGCCATCCTCTTCCAAAGACGCCTACCCGACGAATGGATATTCCTTTAAGTGACATCATCCAAGATGGCGTCCCTCGAATTCCGATTGGCTGATAGGATTCTATCAGCCTATCGGAATTAAGGTAGGAAAAATCTGATTGGCTGATGCAATCAGCCAATCAGATTGAGCTCGCATTCTATTGGCTGATCGGAACAGACAATAGAATGCAAGCTCAATCTGATTGGCTGATTGGATCAGCCAATCGGATTGAACTTGAATCTGATTGGCTGATTGCATCATCCAATCAGATTTTTCCTACCTTAATTCCGATTGGCTGATAGAATCCTATCAGCCAATCGGAATTCAAGGGACGCCATCTTGGATGACGTCACTTAAAGGAATATCCATTCGTCGGGTAGGCGTCGTTGGAAGAGGATGGCTCCGCGTCGGCTCGTTTGAAGAAGGCTCCGCTCCGGATGGATGAAGACGCCACATGGATGAAGACTTCTATCGGATGGAAGACCTCTTCAGCGCCCCTTGGATGATGACTTCGTCCGCTGCAGATGTCCTCTTCTGTTCCATCGGTGGTCGGCTGGCTGAAGACGACTCAAGGTAGGGAGATCTTCAGGGGGTTAAGGGTGAGGTATTTTTAAGGGGGTTTTGGGTGGGTTAGAGTAGGGGTATGTGGGTGGTGGGTTTTAATGTTGGGGGGGGATTGTATTTTTTTTTACATGCAAAAGAGCTGATTACTTTGGGGCATGCCCTGCAAAAGGCCCTTTTAAGGGCTGGTAAGGTAATAGAACTGTTAACTTTTGTAATTTAGAATAGGGTAGGGCATTTTTTTTATTTTGGGGGGCTTTGTTATTTTATTAGAGGGCTTAGATTAGGTGTAATTAGATTAAAAATCTTCTATTTTTTTTATTTTTGGTAACTTAGTTTTTTTAATTTTTGTACTTTAGTTTATTTAATTGTATTTAATTGTAGGTATTTGTAGTTAATTAATTTAATTAATTTAATGATAGTGTAGTGTTAGGTTTAATTGTAACTTAGGTTAGGATTTATTTTACAGGTAAATTTGTATTTCTTTTAGCTAGGTAGTTATTAAATAGTTAATAACTATTTAATAACTATTCAACCTAGTTAAAATAAATACAAAGTTACCTGTAAAATAAATAAAAATCCTAAAATAGCTACAATGTAATTATTAATTACATTGTAGCTATCTTAGGGTTTATTTTACAGGTAAGTATTTATTTTTAAATAGGAATAATTTATTTAATGATAGTGTAGTGTTAGGTGTAATTGTAACTTAGGTTAGTTTTTATTTTACAGGTAAATTTGACTTTATTTTATCTAGGTAGCTATTAAATAGTTAATAACTATTTAATAACTATTGTACCTAGTTAAAATAAATTGAAATTTGCCTGTAAAATAAAAATAAATCCTAAAATAGCTACAATATAATTATTAATTACATTGTAGCTGTATTAGGGTTTATTTTATAGGTAAGTATTTAGTTTTAACTAGGAATAATTTAGTTAATAATAGTACATTTATTTAGATGTATTTAATTAATATTTAAGTTAGGGGGGTGTTAGGGTTAGACTTAGGTTTAGGGGTTAATAATTTTATTATAGGTTGCGGCGGTATAGGGGGGCAGGATAGGGGTTGATAAATTTATTATAGGTGGCAACAGTGTAGGGGGGGCAGATTAGGGGTTAATACATTTAATATAGGTGGCGGCGGGGTCCGGGAGTGGCGGTTTAGGGGTTAAACAATTTATTTAGCTGCGGCGGGGTACGGGATCCGCAGGATAGGGGTTAATAAATGTATTATAGGTGGCGGCGGTATAGGGGGGGCAGGATAGGGGTTAATACATTTAATATAGGTGGCGGCGGGGTCCGGGAGCGGCGGTTTAGGGGTTAAACAATTTATTTAGCTGCGGCGGGGTACGGGATCCGCAGGATAGGGGTTAATAAATTTATTATAGGTGGCGGCGGTATAGGGGGGGCAGGATAGGGGTTAATAGGTATAATGTAGGTGGCGGCGGGGTCCGGGAGCGGCGGTTTAGGATTTAATACATTTATTATAGTTGCGGCGGGGTCTAGGAGCGGCGGTTTAGGGGTTAATAACTTTATTTAGTTGCGGGGGGCTCCTGGGGCGCCGGTATAGGGGGTAAAACAGTGTAGTTTAGTGTGGGTGCTTAGTAACAGCTTATCAATAAAGCTGGGAAAAAGCCGAAGAGCAGCGAGATCGGATGAGTGATAACTATCACAGTCCGCTGCTCATCGCCCCGTACTTGGTGCGCGGCATTTTGACAGCTTTTTTGATAACTTTGGCGAACGTATTCAGGTCTGCGGCGGCGATGTGAGGCGAGCTTAGGCGAACATATTGGGGCCATCGAAGGCAGGTACGTAGACACGTTGATAACTAGAGGCCAATGAGTCCACGGATCATATTAATTACTAATGGGATTCAATACCCAAGCTAGAGTACACAGATGATACGGGAGGGACAAGACAGGGAACTTAAACGGAAGGCACCACTGCTTGAAGAACCTTTCTCCCAAAAGCGGCCGCAGCCGAGACAAATTTGAAAAACTTTGAAAAAGAGTGAAGAGAAGACCAAGTTGCAGCCTTGCAAATTTGTTCCACAGAAGCTTCACCTTTGAAGCAGCAGCCCTCGTGGAATGAGCCGTAACTCTCTCTGGAAGCTGCTGTCCAGCAGTCTCATATGCAAAACATAGGATACTCTTCAGCCAAAAAAAGAGAGAAGTAGCTGAAGCTCTCCGTCCCTTACGCCTTCCTGAGAAAACCACAAACAAAGAAGACTGACAAAAGTCCTTAGTCGCCTGCAGATAAAACTTTACGTTCAAATTGTGCAGAATTCCTTCCTTCTGGAAGGAACAACAATCTCCTGATTACTGTTCCAATCAGAAACAACTTTAGGAAGAAATCCCAATTTAGTACGAAAAAACTACGTTATCCGGATGGAAAGGAGGATAAGGAAACTCTTACTGCAATGCCAAAAGGTCTGACACTCTCCGAGCAGAAGAAATAGCAACAAGAAATAAAACTTCCCAAGATAACAACGCAATATCTAAGGAATGCAGAGGCACAAACGGAGTGCCCTGAAGAACTCAGAGAACCAAATTCAGACTCCATGGAAGAGAAACTGGTTTGAACACAGGCCTGATCCTGACCAAGGCCTGACCTAATGATTGTACATCTGGGACATCTGCCAGACGTTTGATTAATGAAATAGATAAAAACAGAGATTTGACCCTTTAGGGAAGTTGACGATAAACAATTCTTCAAACCCTCTTGGAGAAAGGATAAAGGTCTAGGAATCTTAACCCTACTCCATGAGTAGCCCATGGATTCACACCAATAGAAATATCTACGCCATATCTTATGATACATTTTTCTAGTGACAGGTTTACGAGCTTGAAACATGGTCTTCAATGAAGAAAAGAAAAAAAAACCCTGCTTGGATAAATTAAGCATCTAATCTCCAAGGAGAGCTTCAGAGAAACTAGATTTATGAGAAGGAGGGGCCCTTGAATTAGAAGGTCCTTCCTTACGGAAGTCTCCAAGGTGGCAAAGATGACATGGCCACCAGATCTGCATACCAAACCCTGCGAGGCTAAGCCGGTGCTATGAGGATCACCGATGCCCTCTCCTGCGTGATCCGAGCAAGAAAAGTAAACGGGGGAAAAAGCTGGAGAACAGTACCGGATGCAGTTCCCACTCCCGCGAATGAAGGACTGCCTGCTCAGGAAATCCGTCTCCCAGTTCGCCACCCCTGGGATGTGGATCGCCAACAGGCAGCAAGAATGGACCTCCGCCCACTGAAGTATTTTGGAGACCTCTGTCATTGCTAAGGAACTCCTTGTTCCTTCCTGATGATTGATGTAAACCACTGACGTTATTTGTCCGACTAGAGCCTGATAAACTGGAACGAAGCAAACTGAGGCCAGGCCAGGAGAACATTGCAGATCGCTCTCAGCTCCAGAAAATTTACAGGAAGAACAGACTCTGGCTGAGTCCAAACCCCCTGAGCCCTTAAGGAGCCCCAGACCCCACCCTAGAAGGCTGGCGTCTGTTGTGACAATCACCCAAGGTGGTCTGCGAAAGCAGGTTCCCTGAGAGAAATGATCCAGAAACAACCATCATTGAAGAGAATCCCTTGTCTCCTGTTCTAGAAGCATTTGAGGAGACAAATCTGAATAAATCCAATCCAATGCCTGAGCATGCTTAACTGCAGAGGTATGATGGAACCGAATAACGGGATGATGTCCTGCCGTTCACCATCAGTCCGATTAACTCCATGCACTGAGCCACTTGATGGCTGAGGAGAGGACTGAAGAGCTAGACAAGTATCAAAGATCTTTGACTTCCTGACTTCTGTCAGAAAAATCTTCAGTGATAGAAAACCTAATATGGTTCCCATAAAAGTTACCCTTGTACTCGGGACTAAGGAACTCTTTTCCAAATTTACCATCCATCCGAGATCGCAGGACATTTCCGTGTGGGATCTTGCTTGGTGAAAAAATGGCGCCTGAACTAGGATGTCGTCCAGATAGGGTGCCACTGCTATACCCCGCAACCGAAGCCCCTCCAACAGTGAACACAGAACCTTAGAGAAAAATCTGGGAGCTATGGCAAGACCGAAGGGCAGAACCACAAATTGGAAGTGTTTGGGAACATGCAAGTACGCATCCTTCAAAACTACAGTTGTCATAAATTGTGGACCAAAAGGAGAATGGAACAAATAGTTCCCATCTTGAAGGACCTCATTTGTTTAGACTCTTGAGATCTAAAATAGGCCTGAAGATTCCCTCCTTGATTGGGAACCACAAACAGAATGGAATAAAATCCCAGATCTAGTTTCTGAATCGGAACAGGAACTATCACTCCCAGGTCGGAGAGGTCTCTTAACACCTCTCTTTTTGTCTGGTCTACAGATAATCTTGAAAGCAGAAACCTGCCTCTGGGAGGAAAACCTTTGAACTCTAACCTGTATCCCTGGGACCTATTTTCTATTGCCCAGGGAACCTGAACATCTCGAACCCAAGCCTGAGCCAAGACGAAAAGTCTGCCCCCTACCAGATCCGGTCGCGGCTATTTTTTTATTTTATTGAAATTCTTTAAATTTCAAACAAGATTACTTTCGTCAAGCCAGGTCCCAACAAGGTCTTCCCCTCGTAAAGAAACGCTAAAAGCGTACATCCATAGAACAAGGCTCTAACCACAAGGCCCTGTGAGCTGGAACCAAGAAACTATGTTCCCAGTTTGATAACTTGAAGGGAAAAATTTGAAAGAAAGGAATTAGCCAATTTGAAAGCTTTTCATCCTATCCTGGATTTTATCCAGGGGAGTTCCTGACTTAGTAGTATCAGACAACGCATCAAACCAATATTCCGTCACACTAGTGACGGTAGCAAAGTACACAGCTGGTTGCCACTGTAAGCCCTGGTGTACATACTCTCTCTAATTTTTGTCCATAGGACCTTTGAAAAACCCAACTATCCTCTAAGGGTATAGTAGTTCTCTTAGC
The DNA here is from genome assembly GCF_027579735.1 of Bombina bombina. Taxonomy (NCBI): domain Eukaryota; kingdom Metazoa; phylum Chordata; class Amphibia; order Anura; family Bombinatoridae; genus Bombina; species Bombina bombina. The sequence continues at coordinate 674,445,118 of NC_069499.1, forward strand.
TAAGCTGGAAACTACTCCTTCCACCCTAGGGAATGATTGCCCAGCCTCCATAGCCGAGACGGCTATGGGAAACATCTCTTTAAATATAGGGAATGCGGTTTTCATTCCTTATAACTTGCTGGACGCACTAGGATCGATTACACCGGTAATGTCGGAGTCGCCCAGGGTAGCTAAAACCTCCTAAAGTAACAAATGGAGGTGTTCAAGCTAAAAACTGAAAGAAAAAACAACCTCAGGATCAAATAAAATAATGCTCCATCTGAGTTTGAGAATTCTCTCTCAGATAATTCAGAAGTATCTTCCTCTTTCAGATAACAGGGAAGAACCATTCGGAATAGTAACTACTGAATCAATTAATTTTCTATTCTAAATGATTGAAAATAATTCCTCTAGTAATGTTTTCTACCTCGTGGAAAAAACATATAATGCATGAAATGCAGAGCAACTGCGGGTGGAGTGTGAAAGGAAGCACAGGGCACTGCATGTGGCCATAAAGTTTAGAGGGACACTATAGGAGAAGTTTGTGGCATAGATTGACCATTGTCAACAGACTCCTAGACAGCAATCGCCATAGGAGTAGGTTCAGAAAAAAAAAAAAAAATACATTGTTAATAAAAAATTGACACATAAACGTTACTGTCTCTTTAAATTTTAAAAAGTAACTTTATTTTTTGTGTGCTCTAGATCCATCCTAAGTCACAAAGGATGAATTAAACCAATAAACATGTTAAATTTTCTAATAAAAGTTAACCATAAAAAAACATTACTGTCTCTTTAAAACTTAAAAAGAAACTTTATATTTTTTAGAGCAGCAAAAGGATAAGATAGTGCATAACTATATCAGAACCTATCTACACCTCGCCTAACTATTGCTGAGGTGTCCATTTGTGTGTGAAACCAGATAAAACCCCAAACTTTAAGTTAGAAGTACTAAAGATATTGGTTCTTATTTATATTCAAAACGGATCCGGAACGCAGCAGCGGCGCTGTCCCGTCCCACATGAGGAACAACAGAAACTACTGTGCTACCAAGCTTCCTTTCCGATATCGGAAGGAAAATAGTAAGTGCGCCATCCAAAACAGCGCCAAACATAGCTCCGCCCCCATGGGCGTGATACCAGAAACTCTCTTAGCTTGAAAACATGGTATCATACACTGTATAACGCTCAGCCCTGCACACCTCAGTAGAAACCAGAGAACCTGCTGGGAACTGTTTGGGTGTACTGAGAAGCACAATGCAATCAGACCCTTTACTAGTCAATACAGCCGTCTAACACTGGCAATGTACCTAAAACAGTAGCGTGTGATCAAACCAAGCTCCGCCCATTGTGGGCGTTACTGCTATCGATCTCCCGGTCGCCATTGTCATATTAAGTTAAAAAACAAAATTTATGCTTACCTGATAAATTTATTTCTCTTGTGGTGTATCCAGTCCACGGATCATTCATTACTTGTGGGATATTCTCCTTCCCAAGCTGCAAGAGGATCACCCACAGCAGAGCTGTCTATATAGCTCCTCCCCTAACTGCCAACCCCCAGTCATTCGACCGAAGACAAGCAAGAGAAAGGAGAAACTATAGGGTGCAGTGGTGACTGTAGTTTAAAAATAAAAAACACCTGCCTTAAAATGACAGGGCGGGCCGTGGACTGGATACACCACAAGAGAAATAAATTTATCAGGTAAGCATAAATTTTGTTTTCTCTTGTAAGGTGTATCCAGTTCACGGATCATCCATTACTTGTGGGATACCAATACCAAAGCTATAGGACACGGATGAAGGTAGAGACAAGGCAGGCGCTTAAACGGAAGGCACCACTGCCTGTAAGACCTTTCTCCCAAAAATAGCCTCAGAAGAAGCAAAAGTATCAAATTTATAGAAGTTAGAAAAAGTATGAAGCGAAGACCAAGTCGCCGCTTACAAATCTGTTCAACAGAAGCCTCATTCTTAAAAGCCCATGTGGAAGCTACCGCTCTAGTAGAATGAGCTGTAATTCTTTCAGGAGGCTGCTGGCCAGCAGTCTCATAACCTAAGCGTATTATACTCCTTAGCCAAAAAGAAAGAGAAGTTGCCGAAGCCTTTTGGTCTCTCCTCTGTCCAGAGTAGACAACAAACAATGCAGATGAATCTTTAGTAGCTTGTAAATAAAACTTTAAAGTACGAACCACGTCAAGATTGTGTAATAGACGTTCCTAGGACACAGTGATGGAACAGTGTCCTAGGAACGTCTATTACACAAGGATTAGGACACAGTGACGGAACAACAATCTCCTGATTGATATTTTTATTAGATACCACCTTAGGTAGAAAACCAGGTTTGGTACGTAACACTACCTTATCTGCATGGAAAATGAGATAAGGGGAATCACATTGTAAAGCAGATAACTCCGAAACTCTTCGAGCCGAGGAGATAGCTACTAAAAACAGAACTTTCCAAGATAAGAGCTTAACATCTATGGAATGCAAAGGTTCAAACGGAACCCCTTGAAGAACCTTAAGAACTAAATTTAAACTCCATGGCAGAGCAACAGGTTTAAACACAGGCTTGATTCTAACCAGAGCCTGACAAAACGCCTGAACATCTGGAACCTCAGCCAGACGTTTGTGCAAAAGAATAGACAGAGCAGAAATCTTTCCCTTTAAGGAACTAGCTGACAAACCCTTCTCCAATCCTTCTTGGAGATAGGATAATATCTTAGGAATCCTGACTTTACTCCATGAGTAACCTTTGGATTCACACCAATGAAGATATTTACACCATATCTTATGATAGATTTTCCTGGTGACAGGCTTTCGTGCCTGTATTAAGGTATCAATGATCGACTCTGAGAAACCACGCTTTGATAAAATCAAGCATTCACTCTCCAAGCAGTCAGACGCAGAGAAACTAGATTTGAATGGTTGAAAGGACCCTGAAGTAGAAGGTCCTGTCTCAGCGGCAGAGTCCATGGTGGAATGGATGACATGTCCACCAGATCTGCATACCAAGTCCTGCGTGGCCACGCAGGTGCTATCAAAATTACAGAAGCTCTCTCCTGCTTGATCTTGGCAATCAGACGAGGGAGCAGAGGAAACGGTGGAAACACATAAGCCAGGTTGATGACGAGACGCCATCAGATCCAGTTCTGGTTTGCCCCAAAGTTGAATCAACTGTGCAAATATCTCCGGATGGAGTTCCCACTCCCCCGGATGAAAAGTCTGTTGACTTAGAAAATCCGCCTCCCAGTTCTCTACTCCTGGGATATGGATAGCTGATAGATGGCAAGAGTGAATCTCTGCCCACAGAATTATCTTTGAAACCTCCAACATTGCTAGGGAACTCCTTGTTCCCCCTTGATGGTTGATGTAAGCTACAGTCGTGATGTTGTCCGACTGAAATCTGATGAACCTGACCGCAGCAAGCTGAGGCCAAGCCTGAAGAGCATTAAATATCGCTCTTAGTTCCAGAATGTTTATCGGAAGGGGTGTCTCCTCCTGAGTCCACGAGCCCTGAGCCTTCAGGGAGTTCCAGACTGCACCCCAGCCCAGAAGGCTAGCATCTGTTGTTACTATTGTCCAATATGGCCTGCGGAAGGTCATACCCTTGGACAGATGGACCAGAGATAGCCACCAGAGAAGATAATCCCTGGTCTCTTGATCCAGATTTAGTAGAGGGGACAAATCTGTGTAATCCCTATTCCACTGACTGAGCATGCAGAGGTCTGAGATGTAGGCGGGCAAACGGCACTATGTCCATTGCCGCTACCATTAAGCCGATTACTTCCATACACTGATCCACTGAAGGGCGAGAAGTAGAATAAAGAACACGGCAGGAATTTAGAAGTTTTGACAATCTGGCCTCTGTAAAATAAATCTTAATTTCTACAGAATCTATCAGAGTTCCTAGGAAGGAAACTCTTGTGAGAGGGGATAGAGAACTCTTTTCTTCGTTCACTTTCCACCCATGAGACCTCAGGAATGCCAGAACAATGTCCGTATGGGACCTGGCGATTTGAAAATTTGACGCCTGTATCAGAATGTCGTCTAGGTAAGGGGCTACTGCTATACCCCGCGGCCTTAGGACCACCAGGAGTGACCCCAGAACCTTTGTAAAGATTCTTGGTGCCGTAGCTAACCCAAAGGGAAGAGCCACAAACTGGTAATGCCTGTCTAGGAAGGCGAACCTGAGAAACCGATGATGATCTCTGTGTATCGGAATGTGAAGATAAGCATCCTTTAAGTCCACGGTAGTCATATATTGACCCTCCTGGATCATAGGTAGGATAGTTCGAATAGTCTCCATCTTGAAGGATGGGACCCTGAGAAATTTGTTTAAGATCTTGAGATCTAAGATTGGTCTGAAGGTTCCCTCTTTCTTGGGAACCACAAACAGATTTGAATAGAAGCCTAGCCCCTGCTCCTCCTTTGGAACTGGGTGGATCACTCCCATAACTAGGAGGTCTTGAACACAATGTAAGAATGCCTCTCTCTTTATCTGGTTTGCAGATAATTGTGAGAGATGAAATCTTCTTTTTGGGGAAGAAGCTTTGAAGTCCAGAAGATATCCTTGGGACACAATTTCCAATGCCCAGGGATCCTGGACATCTCTTGCCCAAGCCTGGGCGAAGAGAGAAAGTCTGCCCCCTACTAGATCCGTTACCGGATCGGGGGCTGATCTTTCATGCTGTCTTAGAGGCAGCAGCAGGCTTTTTGGCCTGCTTTCCTTTGTTCCAAGCCTGGTTAGGTCTCCAGACCGGCTTGGACTGGGCAAAATTTCCCTCTTGTTTTGTATTAGAGGAAGTTGAAGCTGCGCCACTCTTGAATTTCCGAAAGGCACGAAAATTAGTCTGTTTGGTCCTTAATTTGTTGGACCTATCCTGAGGAAGGGCGTGACCTTTTCCTCCAGTAATATCAGAAAAAATCTCCTTCAGTCCGGGCCCGAATAGGGTCTGCCCCTTGAAGGGAATGTTGAGAAGCTTAGACTTTGAAGTAACGTCAGCTGACCAGAATTTAAGCCATAAAGCCCTACGCGCTTGAATAGCAAAACCTGAGTTCTTAGCCGTTAGTTTGGTTAAATGAACAACATCGTCAGAAACAAATGAATTGGCTAGCTTAAGAGCTTTAAGCTTGTCAAGTATATTATCCAATGGGGTTTCTACCTGTAGAGCCTCTTCCAGAGACTCAAACCAGAAGGCCGCAGCAGCAGTGACAGGGGCAATGCATGCAAGGGGCTGGAGAATAAAACCATGTTGAATAAACATTTTCCTAAGGTAACCCTCTAATTTTTTATCCATTGGATCTAGGAAAGCACAACTGTCCTCGACGGGGATAGTTGTACGCTTAGCTAGGGTAGAGACTGCTCCCTCCACCTTAGGGACCGTTTGCCACAAGTCCCGTGTAGCGGCATCTATGGGAAACATCTTTTTAAAAACAGGAGGGGGAGAGAACCGTACACCTGGTCTATCCCATTCCTTAGTAATAATTTCTGAAAACCTCTTAGGTATTGGAAAAACATCAGTGTAAACAGGCACTGCATAGTATTTATCCAATCTACACAATTTCTCTGGGACTGTAATGATGTCACAGTCATCCAGAGTAGCTAAAACCTCCCTGAGCAACACGCAGAGGTGTTCAAGCTTAAATTTAAATGTAGACATATCAGAATCAGGTTGAAGCATCTTCCCTGAGTCAGAAAAATCACCCACAGATAGAAGCTCTCCTTCCTCAGCTTCTGCATATTGTGAGGGGATATCAGACATAGCTACTAAAGCGTCAAAGAGCCCTGTATTTTTTCTAGCTCCAGAGCTGTCTCGCTTTCCTTGTAACCCTGGTAGTTTGGACAATACCGCTGTAAGGGTATGATCCATAACTGCCGCCATGTCTTGTAAGGTAAACGCTATGGGCGCGCTAGATGTACTTGGCGTCCCTTGAGCAGGCGTCCCTTGAGCGGGAGTTATAGGTTCTGACACGCGGGGAGAGTTAGTCGGCATAACTTCCCCCTTGTCAGTTTCCTCTGGTGATAAATCTTTTAAAGCCAAAATATGATCTTTATAACTTATAGTAAGATCAGTGCATTTGGTACACATTCTAAGAGGGGGTTCCACAATGGCTTCTAAACATAATGAACAAGGAGTTTCCTCTATGTCAGACATGTTTAAAAGACTAGTAATGAGACCAGCAAGCTTTGAAAACACTTTAATTAAAAAAGCAGAATATAAAAAAACGGTACTGTGCCTTTAAGGGAAAAAACAAAACACAAAAACTGCAAAACAGTGAAAAAAGCAGTTAACTCTATGAAATTTTAACAGTGTATGTACTAGACTAAAATAGCATTGCACCCACTTGCAAATGGATGATTAACCCCTTAGGCTCAAAAACGAAGCAAAAAAATGGTAAAACCGTTATAACAGTCACAGGCAAACTGCCACAGCTCTACTGTAGCTCCTACCTTCCCATAAAACGACTTTTGTAGGCACAAAAACATAATTTATGCTTACCTGATAAATTCCTTTCTCCTGTAGTGTGATCAGTCCACGGGTCATCATTACTTCTGGGATATTACTCCTCCCCAACAGGAAGTGCAAGAGGATTCACCCAGCAGAGCTGCCATATAGCTCCTCCCCTCTACGTCACCTCCAGTCATTCGACCAAGGACCAACGAGAAAGGAGAAGCCAAAGGGTGTAGTGGTGACTGGAGTATAATTTAAAAAATATTTACCTGCCGTAAAAAACAGGGCGGGCCGTGGACTGATCACACTACAGGAGAAAGGAATTTATCAGGTAAGCATAAATTATGTTTTCTCCTGTTAAGTGTGATCAGTCCACGGGTCATCATTACTTCTGGGATACCAATACCAAAGCAAAAGTACACGGATGACGGGAGGGACAGGCAGGCTCTTTATACAGAAGGAACCACTGCCTCAAGAACCTTTCTCCCAAAAATAGCCTCCGAAGAAGCAAAAGTGTCAAATTTGTAAAATTTGGAAAAAGTATGAAGCGAAGACCAAGTTGCAGCCTTGCAAATCTGTTCAACAGAGGCCTCATTCTTAAAGGCCCAAGTGGAAGCCACAGCTCTAGTAGAATGAGCTGTAATTCTTTCAGGAGGCTGCTGTCCAGCAGTCTCATAAGCTAAACGTATTATGCTACGAAGCCAAAAAGAGAGAGAGGTAGCAGAAGCTTTTTGACCTCTCCTCTGACCAGAGTAAACGACAAACAGGGAAGACGTTTGTCGAAAATCTTTAGTTGCTTGTAAATAAAATTTTAGGGCACGAACTACATCCAGATTGTGCAGAAGTCGTTCCTTCCTTGAAGAAGGATTTGGACACAAGGATGGAACAACAATCTCTTGATTGATATTCCTGTTAGTGACTACCTTAGGTAAGAACCCAGGTTTAGTACGCAGAACTACCTTATCCGAGTGAAAAATCAAATAAGGAGAATCACAATGTAAGGCTGATAACTCAGAGACTCTTCGAGCCGAGGAAATAGCCATTAAAAATAGAACTTTCCAAGATAACAACTTTATATCAATGGAATGAAGGGGTTCAAACGGAACGCCCTGTAAAACGTTAAGAACAAGGTTTAAACTCCATGGCGGAGCAACAGTTTTAAACACAGGCTTAATCCTGGCCAAAGCCTGACAAAAAGCCTGAACGTCTGGAACTTCTGACAGACGTTTGTGCAACAGAATGGACAGAGCTGAGATCTGTCCCTTTAAGGAACTAGCGGATAAACCCTTTTCTAAACCTTCTTGTAGAAAAGACAATATCCTAGGAATCCTAACCTTACTCCAAGAGTAACCTTTGGATTCGCACCAATATAGGTATTTACGCCATATTTTATGGTAAATCTTTCTGGTAACAGGCTTCCTAGCCTGTATTAAGGTATCAATAACTGACTCAGAAAAACCACGTTTTGATAAAATCAAGCGTTCAATTTCCAAGCAGTCAGCTTCAGAGAAGTTAGATTTTGATGTTTGAAAGGACCCTGTATCAGAAGGTCCTGTTTCAGAGGTAGAGACCAAGGTGGACAGGATGACATGTCCACCAGATCTGCATACCAAGTCCTGCGTGGCCATGCAGGCGCTATTAGAATCACTGATGCTCTCTCCTGTTTGATTCTGGCAATCAATCGAGGAAGCATCGGGAAGGGTGGAAACACATAAGCCATCCTGAAGGTCCAAGGTGCTGTCAAGGCATCTATCAGGACCGCTCCCGGATCCCTGGATCTGGACCCGTAACGAGGAAGCTTGGCGTTCTGTCGAGACGCCATGAGATCTATCTCTGGTTTGCCCCAATGTCGAAGTATTTGGGCAAAGACCTCCGGATGAAGTTCCCACTCCCCCGGATAAAAAGTCTGACGACTTAAAAAATCCGCCTCCCAGTTCTCCACTCCCGGGATGTGGATTGCTGACAGGTGGCAAGAGTGAGACTCTGCCCAGCGAATTATCTTTGATACTTCCATCATTGCTAGGGAGCTTCTTGTCCCTCCCTGATGGTTGATGTAAGCTACAGTCGTGATGTTGTCCGACTGAAACCTGATGAACCCCCGAGTTGTCAACTGGGGCCAAGCCAGAAGGGCATTGAGAACTGCTCTCAATTCCAGAATGTTTATTGGTAGGAGACTCTCCTCCTGATTCCATTGTCCCTGAGCCTTCAGAGAATTCCAGACGGAGCCCCAACCTAGTAGGCTGGCGTCTGTTGTTACAATCGTCCAGTCTGGCCTGCTGAATGGCATCCCCCTGGACAGATGTGGCCGAGAAAGCCACCATAGAAGAGAATTTCTGGTCTCTTGATCCAGATTCAGAGAAGGGGACAAGTCTGAGTAATCCCCATTCCACTGACTTAGCATGCACAATTGCAGCGGTCTGAGGTGTAGGCGTGCAAAGGGTACTATGTCCATTGCCGCTACCATTAAGCCGATTACCTCCATGCATTGAGCCACTGACGGGTGTTGAATGGAATGAAGGACACGGCATGCACTTTGAAATTTTGTTAACCTGTCTTCTGTCAGGTAAATTTTCATTTCTACAGAATCTATAAGAGTCCCCAGGAAGGGAACTCTTGTGAGTGGAAAGAGAGAACTCTTCTTTTCGTTCACCTTCCATCCATGCGACCTTAGAAATGCCAGTACTAACTCTGTATGAGACTTGGCAGTTTGAAAGCTTGAAGCTTGTATCAGAATGTCGTCTAGGTACGGAGCTACCGAAATTCCTCGCGGTCTTAGTACCGCCAGAAGAGCACCCAGAACCTTTGTGAAGATTCTTGGAGCCGTAGCCAATCCGAATGGAAGAGCTACAAACTGGTAATGCCTGTCTAGAAAGGCAAACCTTAGATACCGGTAATGATCTTTGTGGATCGGTATGTGAAGGTAAGCATCTTTTAAATCCACTGTGGTCATGTACTGACCCTTTTGGATCATGGGTAAAATTGTCCGAATAGTCTCCATTTTGAACGATGGAACTCTTAGGAATTTGTTTAGGATCTTTAAATCCAGAATTGGCCTGAAAGTTCCCTCTTTTTTGGGAACCACAAACAGATTTGAGTAAAACCCTTGTCCCTGTTCCGACCGTGGAACTGGATGGATTACTCCCATTATTAAAAGCTCTTGTACGCAGCGTAGAAATGCCTCTTTCTTTATTTGGTTTGTTGACAACCTTGACAGATGAAATCTCTCTCTTGGGGGAGAGTATTTGAAGTCCAGAAGGTATCCCTGAGATATTATCTCTAGCGCCCAGGGATCCTGGACATCTCTTGCCCAAGCCTGGGCGAAGAGAGAAAGTCTGCCCCCCACTAGATCCGTTCCCGGATCGGGGGCCCTCAATTCATGCTGTTTTAGGGGCAGCAGCAGGTTTCCTGGCCTGCTTGCCCTTGTTCCAGGACTGGTTAGGTCTCCAGCCTTGTCTGTAGCGAGTAACAGATCCTTCTTGTTTTGGAGCAGAGGAAGTTGACGCTGCTCCTGCTTTGAAATTCCGAAAGGAACGAAAATTAGACTGTCTAGCCTTAGGTTTGGCTCTGTCTTGAGGCAGGGCATGGCCTTTACCTCCTGTAATGTCAGCGATAATCTCTTTCAATCCGGGCCCGAATAAGGTCTGCCCTTTGAAAGGTATATTAAGTAATTTAGACTTAGAAGTAACGTCAGCTGACCAGGATTTTAGCCACAGTGCTCTGCGCGCCTGAATGGCGAATCCGGAATTCTTAGCCGTAAGCTTAGTTAAATGTACTACGGCATCTGAAATAAATGAGTTAGCTAACTTAAGAGTTTTAAGCTTGTGTGTAATCTCATCTAACGGAGCTGATTCAAGTGTCTCTTCCAGAGACTCAAACCAAAACGCTGCTGCAGCCGTGACAGGCGCAATGCACGCAAGGGGTTGCAATATAAAACCTTGTTGAACAAACATTTTCTTAAGGTAACCCTCTAACTTTTTATCCATTGGATCTGAAAAGGCACAGCAATCCTCCACCGGGATAGTGGTACGCTTAGCTAAAGTAGAAACTGCTCCCTCCACCTTAGGGACCGTTTGCCATAAGTCCCGTGTGGTGGTGTCTATTGGAAACATCTTTCTAAATATCGGAGGGGGTGAGAACGGCACACCGGGTCTATCCCACTCCTTAGTAACAATTTCAGTAAGTCTCTTAGGTATAGGAAAAACGTCAGTACTCGACGGTACCGCAAAATATTTATCCAACCTACACATTTTCTCTGGTATTGCAACTGTGTTACAATCATTCAGAGCCGCTAACACCTCCCCTAGTAATACACGGAGGTTTTCCAGCTTAAATTTAAAATTTGAAATATCTGAATCCAATCTGTTTGGATCAGAACCGTCAGCTGCAGAATGAAGCTCTCCGTCCTCATGTTCTGCAAGTTGTGATGCAGTATCTGACATGGCCCTAACATTATCAGCGCACTCTGTTCTCACCCCAGAGTGATCACGCTTACCTCTTAGTTCTGGTAATTTAGCCAAAACTTCAGTCATAACAGTAGCCATATCCTGTAATGTGATTTGTAATGGCCGCCCAGATGTACTCGGCGCCACAATATCACGCACCTCCCGAGCGGGAGATGCAGGTACTGACACGTGAGGCGAGTTAGTCGGCATAACTCTCCCCTCGTTGTTTGGTGAAATGTGTTCAATTTGTACAGATTGACTTTTATTTAAAGTAGCATCAATGCAGTTAGTACATAAATTTCTATTGGGCTCCACTTTGGCATTAGCACATATAGCACAGATGTCTTCCTCTGAATCAGACATGTTTAACACACTAGCAAATAAACTAGCAACTTGGAAATACTTTTCAAGTAATTTACTATAATATGAAAACGTACTGTGCCTATAAGAAGCACAGAAAGAATTATGACAGTTGAAAGTTAATAAACTGAAAGGTTATAGCATCAAATCTTTGTAAAAAACACAATTTTAGCAAAGGCTTGTTCCCATTAGCAAAAGATAACTAGCCCTGATAGCAGAAAAAAAAGTTACAGAATAAACGTTTTTTATCACAGTCAACTACAATCTCACAGCTCTGCTGTGAGTGATTACCTCCCTCAAAACAAGTTTTGAAGACCCCTGAGTTCTGTAGAGATGAACCGGATCATGCAGGAAATACAATGAGCTTCTGACTGAATTTTTTGATGCGTAGCAAAAGCGCCAAAAAAGGCCCCTCCCCCTCACACACAACAGTGAGAGAGATCAGTAAACTGTCATAAATTAAATAAAACAACTGCCAAGTGGAAAAAAATAGTGCCCAAAATATTTTATTCACCCAGTACCTCAGAAAATGAAACGATTTTACATGCCAGCAAAAAACGTTTAACATAAATTAAGTGTTATTAAAAAGCCTGTTGCTAGTCCCTGCAAATTAGGCTAAAGTCTTATGCACACAGTATAATTCCAGTGAAGTGCCATTCCCCAGAATACTGAAGTGTAAAATATACATACATGACAGCCTGATACCAGTTGCTGCTACTGCATTTAAGGCTGAGTTTACATTATATCGGTATGGCAGAATTTTCTCATCAATTCCATTGTCAGAAAATAATAAGCTGCTACATACCTCTTTGCAGATTAATCTGCCCGCTGTCCCCTGATCTGAAGTTTACCTCTCCTCAGATGGCCGAGAAACAGCAATATGATCTTAACTACTCCGGCTAAAATCATAGTAAAAACTCAGGTAGATTCTTCTTCAAATTCTACCAGAGAAGGAATAACACACTCCGGTGCTATTATAAAATAACAAACTTTTGATTGAAGGTATAAAACTAAGTATAATCACCACAGTCCTCTCACACATCCTATCTAGTCGTTGGGTGCAAGAGAATGACTGGAGGTGACGTAGAGTAATATCCCAGAAGTAATGATGACCCGTGGACTGATCACACTTAACAGGAGAAAACTCTTTACAGAGGTCCAATATGTCAGGGGACTCCTTCAGGGAAGCTGGATGTCTCAGAGAGTAAAAACTACTGCGCAATTAGAGCGTGAAAATAGGCCCCTCCCACCATGCACTCAAAGTCAGAGGGCCTAAAAAACTACTCCTAGGAGTCAAATAACAGCCATGTGGAAAACTAGGCCCCAAACCGTTTCTTATAAATCCTGTAAACGTTTAACATACTAAGCCATAAGAGCAAGTAACATAAAATTACCCTTTACTGCAAGCATGATGCCAGTCGTTATTAAATCACTGCAATCAGGCTTACCTCAAATATATCAGGCACTGTCAGCATTTTCTAGACTTCTTATCATCTCTCTAGAAATAAATATACTGAACATACCTCAAAGCAGTTAATTCTGCAGGCCGTTCCCCCAGCTGAAGTTTTTCCCATACTCTTCAGTTATGTGTGAGAACAGCAGTGGATCTTAGTTACAACCTGCTAAGATCATCAAAAACCTCAGGCAAAACACTTCTTCTAATTTCTGCCTGAGGTAAAAACAGTACAACTCCGGTACCATTTAAAAATAACAAACTTTTGATTGAAGATAAACTACACTAAGTCACCACATCTCTCTAGCTACTTCCCTTGTCGAGAGCTGCAAGAGAATGACTGGGGGTTGGCAGTTAGGGGAGGAGCTATATAGACAGCTCTGCTGTGGGTGATCCTCTTGCAGCTTCCTGTTGGGAAGGAGAATATCCCACAAGTAATGGATGATCCGTGGACTGGATACAGCTTACAAGAGAAATAGCTACCGGGAGAAACTTAGGGTCTATAAAGAACGTGAGTGAAAATAGTACTACCGCTGATAGGTAGCATCTTAGCCCAAAAACAAACCAATTGGGATGTAATCAACTGAACCAGCCACAAAACACTTTACCCTCCTAAATTCTCTATAGATATAAGCCCTTAGTCTCCCAGTGCCTGCATACTAATTGCTGTCACAGGGTCCTCCTTCTTACAGAAATGAAGCTATGTCCCCTGAAATTTAATAAAGTGCTCCACTCCTCTGAGATCTTCCCAGACCCAAAATAAAAAGTTAGCACTTACCTTGAACTCTGCCCGACAGCAGGGCAGCTCAGCAGGTTTGGGAGGTCCTCTCCCTCCCATAGCCCTGTGGAAAAAGGATAAAGCCTGAGTAATCTTGCTTAGGCTATCAGGGTTAGGGCAGCATAAATATATGGGAGGCGCAGTGAGAATTATGTCCCACAAGTTCCCATTGCTCTAAAGCCACCAAAAGCTCTACTAAAGAGACTGATATGAACTACGGCTAAACCCTAGAACAAAGCAGTACAATCTTGCATTACTTAAAAAATAATAAAATCTTGATTGAAGAATCATTTCTAACACCTCACTTTACCTCTTCCTATCACTAACGTAGGCAAAGAGAATGACTGGAGTAGGAAGGAGGGGAGGAGCTATTTAACAGCTCTGCTGTGGTGCTCTTTGCCTCCTCCTGCTGACCAGGAGGTGAATATCCCATTAGTAATTAAGATGATCCGTGCACTCATCGTGTCTTAAAAAAGAAAAGGACTACAAAGGACTCTAAAGTAGAGATACATACATTTACAGTACATGTCTAAGTATGTTATATATATATATATATATATATATATATATATATATATATATATATATATATATATATATATATATATACAGTATATATATATATATATATATATATATATATATATATATATATATATATATATATATATATATATATATATATATATATATATATACACAGTTGTGCTCATAAGTTTACATACCCTGGCAGAATTTATGATTTCTTGGCCATTTTTCACAGAATATGAATGATAACACAAAAACTTTTCTTTCACTCATGGTTAGTGTTTGGCTGAAGCCATTTATTATCAATCAACTGTATTTACTCTTTTTAAATCATAATGACAACAGAAACTACCCAAATGACCCTGATCAAAAGTTTACATACCCTGGTGATTTTGGCCTGATAACATGCACACAAGTTGACACAAGGGGGTTTGAACGGCTATTAAAGATAACCATCCTCACCTGTGATCTGTTTGCTTGTAATTAGTGTGTGTGTATAAAAGGTCAATGAGTTTCTGGACTTGCATCTTTCATCCAGTGCTGCACTGATGATTCTGGATTCTGAGTCATGGGGAAAGCAAAAGAATTGTCAAAGGATCTGCGGGGAAAAGGTAGTTGAACTGTATAAAACAGGAAAGGGATATAAAAAGATATCCAAGGAATTGAGAATGCAAATCAGCAGTGTTCAAACTCTAATAAAGAAGTGGAAAATGAGGGGTTCTGTTGAAACCAAACCACAGTCAGGTAGACCAACTAAAATTTCAGCCACAGGGGACTTCAGGTGGGTGGAGCTAGTGGCTGGCAGCAGGAGTAAAGAGCTCCGTGAAACTGCTTCACATATATGGTATTAATTGCTGCCAGCTGCCTTATCCCACGGCACTACCTTGCTGGGTCGCCCTCTGAGGTACCCCAGCTGGCTGGAGAATCATCGTGGAGGGCAGAAAAATCGCCCTTGCCTCGGAAGGCTAAGAAAATTGTGCCACGCGGCATGAACAGCAGCGCTGATCGGCGCCATCTTAGAGGAACCCTCCCCACCAACGCCTCCGTGTTTTAGCTCAGTCGGAGCCCCACAAGCATACCGGCCTTCGGTGTCACTACCGGGAGGTCCGGGTGAGAAGAGAAGGCATTGCAGCACATTAGACAAGCGGTTAACACCGCTACACCTCAGGCTACGACAATCCGGTGCTCAGGTAAAGGGTACCCTGGGGGACACTTCGCACTTTTGAAAAGTTATTGCGCATTCTGGACTGGTATAAGACTGGTGTGATCACACATACAAGCGCACTTGTTACTACAGTTAGCCCCAATCCACTAACTTTTAATCAAGGCATAACTTCACCCTAATTTTGGGAGCTAAACTGTCAACTGCTATACTCTCCCCAAGACGACATCAGCCATCAGTACCCTCTGGTGCCCTTGTGATTGCTAAGGGGTGATTTGCATGTACACAGTTAGTGTCCGGAATCTGATCAGTGTCATAACCTCTGTTTTAACTACATATTGATCTATAAGAACATTTCAAGTCTCAAAGCTGGTTTAGCTTAATTTTTCAGGATAATATTTGTGATCCACTAGTTGAGTGTGGGAGGTCTGCTAGATAAGAGAGAGAAGCACTACAATCTGCATAGCTGGTATAGCTAAATTTTTTCCTACCATACATCTGCAGCCTGGGATGTAATACCTGCAACTTTATTATTTATTTTTCTTCTCCACCATTTCCATTCCACGTTACTCACTAGTTGATGCATTACACAGTGCAACAGCGCCATCTAGTGACTTCTTCACAAGTGTTGCAACTTTTTCAGACTTTTCTGCACTTTGTTCTATGAAAGTAGACGAGTATTTTCACAGGCTGCCCTCGCCTTCAAGTAGCACCATGAGTCACCGTTCAAAAAACCAGGAAAAAAGACAAAAGCCAGAAACGCAGGCCAATCCAGCATTTGCAGATGCTGAAAGCAGCTCGCCAGGGGACCATTCCTCGCTCTTGCAAGAACTTAAGGCTTTCTTCTTACCAAAAATGGATAGCTTGCAGGCTGGTGTTGACACCTTAACCAGCGAAGTGCGGCTCTTTTCTACCCGTATGTCAGCTGCGGAACAACAAATTTCGGGGGTTGAAGACAGACAGCAAGAATCAGAGGTTTCTTTAAAACGTCTATTGAAACAAAACCAGCAACTGATGGATAAAGTGGAGGACCTAGAAATCGCAGTAGGCGAAATAACCTCCGAATCATAGGCGTCCCTGAAGCCATTAAAGATAAAGATCTGCTAGAATTTGCTGCTTTGACCCTTCCAAAAATTCTGGGTTTACCTCAGGACTGCCTGCCTCTAGACATAGAGAGATCGCATCGACAAGTAATTTTTAAATGCCTAAATTTCCAGGATAAGTTGGCGATCCTAAGAGCCTACAGGGCGGCCAAGGAAGTTATCTTTAAAGACCACCGCATCTTGCTATTTCAGGACTTTTCAGTCACCAGAAGACGCAAGGACTTTGCTTCTATTTGCTCCACGCTGCATGAACAGGGGCGTAAATTTGCGCTTATGTTCCCAGCTACCCTAAGGATCCAGAGCCTCTCAGGCCCCAAAACCTTCCATTCGCAGGCATACCTGGCGTCAGAGCGGAAACAAGACAATGGATGATGAGACTCTATTAAGTATCAATGCTCACAGTTTCTTAAATTGCACATCATGTTTCTTATAATGTGTACTTTGCTCTTGCGGAGTCTGTGGTTCTGGTTATACTCTCCAGTTCTGACTGTGGCCGGTCGCACGGCCCCGCAAGTGACAACATGTTCTTTTTGCTGTTGCACTGTTTGCAAAGGTTTTATAATGTATACCTTGCTCTTGCGGAGTATGTGGTTCTGGTTATATTTTCCAGTTTTGACTGGAACCGGACGCACGGCCCCGCAAAAGACAACTTGTTCTTTTTGCTGTCGCATTGTTTGCAAAGGTTTATGTTTTGTTGTGCATAAAATCAATGTGGTTGGGAGACACTATTCATTGCACTTAAATCTTGGTTCCCATATGTGTTTTATTAAGACAGTTCTCAGTTATTGCTGGTTTCTCCTGTACCCCTCAGTATATCTAGCCTCTGACCTGCCCCTTATGAGTTCTCGTGGGGGCCTTATGTCCGCCATATGCCCTTTTGTATGTACAGTTATTGGCATCGTATTAATGTTTTGGCCCCAGAATATCGACACCATGTATGAACAATATCATTATCCCCCTACACACCTATCTGGCTACCTAGGGCCCACTCCCCGGCCCCTGACATATGCAGAAACCCTTGGTACATTATTTCTCCCTAAAGCTACACTGAATACTCTAAGGTTTTATAAGGCTCTATTATCTCTTGCCTGCCCTCTCGTGGGCAGACTTCTAGATCTGGGATGTCAAGCGCTCCGCTACTGTAATGTGATTTTATTATCTTCTCAGTTTCATCATAGACAGATTGCCTTCACGACAGTAATTGTTAATGCAGGGGCGGCCATGGTTGCGTTCCTTTTTTTCATATGTATCATTAATGCTGCTGTATGTTCTTGCTTCTTTTGTAGTGACTGCTGGAAGGTAACCTGGAGGCCTCCGGCTCCCCCTCCTTCATCTTGCCACCCACTCTTGAGGATTCGTCTATGCCCTCCCGCAACTGTAAGTCAATTGCTCCTATATATACCTCAGACATCACGTGAGACACTGGTTAGGGTACTACTCACTAGGTCGCACACTCTCTATCTTTACACTTTGTAGACATGACTCTCCCCCTTAAAATAATAGCGTGGAATGTGGGGGGCATTACGTCCCCGGCAAAGAGAAGTAGAATTCTCCACCACTTAAACTCCCTAAGGGTGGATATTGCTATGCTCCAGGAGACAAAATTGACAGCTGAGGAACATGAGAAGCTGAAAATCCGTTAGGTAGGGCAGGTTCTAGGCTCCCCTTCGGAGGGTAGGAAGAGAGGAGTTGCCATCCTAGTGCGCAAGGGTCTGGCGGCTTCCTTAACAGCAGTGGACATAGACAAAAAAGGACGATACATAGTCGCATCACTACAGATCAACACTTATACGTATACTCTCTGTAATGTTTATGGCCCCAATGTCCATGACCCACACTTTTGGACTAGTCTGTTGGCAATATTGGCCACACATAATGCCCCTTTAATAATGGGGGGTGATTTCAACTTGGCTCAGGCTCTCCCCCTGGATAGGTTTAAAGATCCTTCAATTTCTAGAACTTTAAAAAAGCATCTGATTAGATACAAACGTGAAGTGTCCCTAATTGGATCCTTCAAAGAAACTTTGAACTTGCTGGATGTATGGAGAGCTAGAAATCCAGATGGGAGGGATTTCACTTGCCTCTCAAAAACGCACCATACCATGTCTCGCATTGATTACTTTCTAACTTCCCCAAGCATAATGCCACAAATCTTCTCCACCAATATTGGTCAGGTCACCATATCAGACCATGCCCCAATTTCCTTAATACTACAGCCCCAACCCCCCAAGCCTCTAAATAGAAGCTGGAGATTTCCTCTCCACCTATATCACAATATTGAGTTCCGCCAACACTTGAAAGCCTCCTGGACGCACTATGCATCTGACAATGCTTGTCATTCAGGAACTCCAGATCTATTTTGGCACGCCTCAAAAGCGGTGATGAGAGGCCACATAACCTCTTTTGCAACTCACCATAAAAAAACAACTTACAAGGGTGGACGGGACTCTTCTTTCCCAACTCACTGCTGCTTACAACAATTATTTAAACATCCCTACGCCAGCATCTAGGAAATCATACTATGACCTTAAACAGACGAGGGATACCTTCTTGGCCCAACAAGATAACAAAGTCAATATTCACCGGCAAGGTCGTTATTACCGTCATGGTAATAAGGCTGGTAAATTACTGGCCAGGCTAGTTCACTCTTTCAAACCTAAATCCCAAATTCTAGCTATTAAATCTAAAGGCTCACTAACTGCCAATGACAGAGAAATCATGTCTGAATTCGTAGACTACTACACTTCCCTATACTCTAAACAGCCTATCCACATGGAAGCAAAGCGTGCCTTCTGGGACGCAGTACAACTTCCCACCCTCACTGAGGAGCAGTCCTCATTGAACTCCCCTATAAACCCTCAGGAGGTTCTAAGAACTATAAGGCAAAGTAAATTGGGCAAAGCAGCTGGCCCGGATGGGCTACCTGCGGAATATTTTAAGTTATTAGGAAAGGAATTGGCACCAGTTCTCTCCTCCCTGTATTCGGCCTACTTAGCGGGCACTGAACAATTAAATGATAGATTCTCTGAGGCCAACATCTGTCTATTACTGAAGCCTGACAGGGAACCCACCCAGACTTCTTCATACCGCCCGATCTCCCTGTTAAATGGGGATTATAAACTTCTAACAAAAATCCTAGCAGATAGGTTGGCGAAGATCCTACCACAAATATTTCACACAGATCAAACGGGATTTGTAAAGGGCAGGTCTTCAGTGATAAATATTAGAAAGACACTTGGCGTTATGTCCCACTATTGGTACAACGCACACGCACAGTCCCCTTCTCAGCTACCAGATGCCTGCCTTTTGGCACTAGATGCCGAAAAGGCATTTGATCGGATCGAGTGGGATCATCTACACACGTCGCTGTCGCACTTTGGTGTGCTGGGTGACTTCTCTGATTTTCTGCGGGGATTGTATTCAACCCCTAAGGCTTCCCTCTTAATCAATGGGGAACTTTCCCCTTCCTTCACGTTACAACGGGGAACGAGACAGGGATGTCCCCTCTCCCCTCTTCTCTTTAGCTATCGAACCCCTGGCGTCTTACATCAGGCAACATTGTGCCGGTTTGGACCTATGTGGTCAAAAGCAACATCTGTCACTGTACGCAGATGATCTGCTGCTCTTTGTAGGTGATCCTCGCACTAATTTGCGGCCTCTTTTAGATGTAATCAATGATTTTGGCAAGTTCTCAGGGTACAAGATCAACATTGATAAATCGGAGGCCACTTGGTTACAAAATTCCCGCAACATGAATCTAGCAGACTTTGGTCTTAAAACCACTCAAGGTAGTTTCAAATATTTAGGCATATGGATACATGTTAACCCTCATATGTTATATTCTCTCAATCTTGGCGGGCTTATTAATGGCATTAGGCAGATGTTGGTGGGTTGGGCGAAGCTTCCCCTCTCTCTCTCGGGTAGGGTACACCTTTTTAAAATCGTTGCCTTGCCTATCCGCTATTGGAACCTTTGTTTGGCAGGGCAAAAAACATAGAATAGGCAGGACTCCCTTGTCAATGACGGTAGGGGGGGGTGGGCTCCGTCTTCCCAATATAATGTGGTACAACTGGGCGGCCCTCTCTAGATTTATATTGGACTGGCTGGTGGAGAAGAACTGCTACACTGTCACCGACCTAGAATCCAACATCATTAAACCACTTCACTTAGCCTTCCTGCCTCATGCCAACCTGAAATCCTTATCCCCGTTTATTCAAAATCATGTACTGTTCAGGGATCCGCTGAGAGCCTGGGCCAAGATTTGTAGACTTTGGGGTGTGCACCGATCGACTAGTAAATATCTCCCAATACAAGGTAACTTGGACTTCCTCCCGGGGTATGCCACGCAGGCATTCCAGACATGGCAACGATTGCAACTTACACGACTTCACCAATTTTTTCGCCCCCTGACTTTAGAGGTATTGCCCTTCCAGGACCTACAATCACGTTACAACATACCGCACACACACAGGTTTGCATACTTCCAATGCAGACACTACATATCCACCTTAATTTCTAAGGGATTGTTACCCACAGAATCTTCTAACCTAGACAGGCTCTGTGCTCTGGCAAAGTTAGGTTCTTTTAGGTTATCACACACATACAATTTACTGATTCGTCACTTTGAGGATTCCATGCTTCATGGACTAGCATCAAAGTGGTCTCCATTTAGGGAGTTAGAGGTAGACTCATCAGTGATCGCTATGAGCTTCGAGAGGGCACATCAAAGTACTATTTCTGCGAAATTAAGGGAATCACATCTGAAATTTCTACATCAAGCCTACATCACTCCTGGCTTACGGGCTAAATGGGTTCAGGGGGCTCCCAATTCATGTAACAAATGTAGCCTTGGGTCTCCTGATTGGATCCACTTACTTTGGGGTTGCCCCAAAATACAAAAATTCTGGCAGAAAATCTCGTACTGGCTAACCAAATTAACTAAACAAACCGTGTCCCTCTTGGCGCAGCATGTGATTTTTTTGATACCCAGAGACCTGACATACAAGCATGACATTTTCTTAACTACAATTCTTATGCTAGCTAAGCAGACTGTTTTGAAAGAGTGGGCGAGGAACCAAACCCTGCCTTTTCAGCAACTGCTTAAAACCATACATAATCAGATGTTGATTGAACAGGCAGATACTAGAGGTGATCCTGAGAAAAGGATAAAGAGATTTCTCCTTAAATGGGATGTTTATTTGTTGCATTTGCCGGATATAGTAAGAGATAGGGTTCTCCTTCCCTTTAAAAATAGTCAGTATGTTCTCAACGAAAATCTCAGGGGCAGGTGGTGTCTGTCCTCAGATCGTGCCCATGAGTGATCTGCCTGTTGGAGGGGGGGACCTGGAGGCGCTCTGGGTAAGTATGAATGTTGTATGTCCTCCTCTTATCTTTTCCTCCTTTCTTTCTTCCTTTATATGGTACCTTCTTTCTTTTTCTTCTCTGTTTGTTTGCAAAAAATGTTATTGGAAAAAGCTGAATCTCGGGGCATGCATGGAGATTTCATTTCTCCTTTACCTTTTACAATATGCTCTGTAAAATTGTTTTATTCTACAAATGATCACTTTGTTATATCCATATCATTGTGACTGTACTCGCCATGTATGTCTTGGATTCTTGTTTATAAATAAAGTTTAAAAAAAAATAAATAAATTTCAGCCACAACTGCCAGGAAAATTGTTCGGGATGCAAAGACAAACCCACAAATAACTTCAGGTGAAATACAGGACATGTGGTGTGGCTGTTTGAAGATGAACAATAAGGAGGCACTTGAAGAAAGATGGGCTGCATGGTCGAGTCACCAGAAGAAAGCCATTACTACGGAAATGACAC
Organism: Bombina bombina; assembly: GCF_027579735.1. Taxonomy (NCBI): domain Eukaryota; kingdom Metazoa; phylum Chordata; class Amphibia; order Anura; family Bombinatoridae; genus Bombina; species Bombina bombina. The sequence goes on from NC_069499.1 coordinate 674,467,203, forward strand.
AAAGTATCCCACTTACAATACGCCAAACAGCACGGAGACAAGCCTCAAACCTTCTGACACAAAGTCATTTGGAGTGATGAGACCAAAATTTAGTTTTTTAGCCACAACCATAAACGCTACATTTGGAGACGAGTCAACAAGGCCTATGATGAAAGGTACACCATTCCTACTGTGAAACACGGAGGTGGATCGCTGATGTTTTAGGGATGTGTGAGCTACAAAGGCACAGGAAATTTGGTCAAAATTGATGGCAAGATGAATGCAGTATGTTATCAAACAGAACGCCTCATTTTCCACTTCTTGATTAGAGTTTGAACACTGCTGATTTTCATTCTCAATTCCTTGGATATCTTTTTATATCCCTTTTCTGTTTTATACAGTTCAACTACCTTTTTCCCACAGATATGTAAACTTTTGATCAGGGTCATTTGGGTAGTTTATGTTGTCATTATGATTTAAAAAGAGTAAACACAGTTGATTGATAATAAATGGCTTCAGCCAAACACTAACCATGAGTGAAAGAAATGTTTCTGTGTTATCATTCATATTCTCTGTAAAATGGCGAAGAAATCATAAATTCTGCCAGGGAATGTATATATATATATATATATATATATATATATATATATATATATGTATATCATATGTCATAGTATCTTGTCTCATATCTTTGAGCCCTTATAACTTTTTTTGCACAATATATTTTTTAATAATGTTTTTCAGATAGTGATATTATGAGTAATACTGTACTTTTCGGTGTATTTTTGATGTGTTTGCTGACACTTTTCTGTTTTGTGTAACAGTTAACCAGAGCTCTGAGGTCACGGTAATCATTCTAGTGTAAATCACGATTGTGCTCATGCGTTCACATTTACTTTTATCTTGTCATACAAGAGCTCCTTCCAACGAGCGCAGACGCTATAAACCCAATATCGCTTGTGCACTACTCGTAATCTGGCCCCAAATAATGTGACATACCAGACCTAACTGAAATGAATAGTGTTTGCAACCATCAAACATATGTTGACAAGTGTACAGAACAGAGATTCTGAACAAGGGTATTAGTACACCTTGAAGGATACAAACCTCAGATGGGTGAGTCACAAAGAAATCTGGGTTGAGGGTGAAAGGATGTTAATAAAGTATCGTCTTGTGTACAAATTCTTAATCTTTAAAATGTCTTACATGACATGCATTGTGTAAGACTTATATACTTTTTATATACTTCATAGTATTTTCATTTTGGTGTTTTAATATTACATTAAAGGGTCCTTTGCAGCACTGCAAATATTCACAATATTGTGGTGTTGTAAAATATAAAAGGTTGGGTAGAACTAAGACTAAAATGACTAAATAATTATGTAAACCTTTCTCCAATTTCTGTTCATCTCTTTGGAACTAGACTATGAAGAAAAAATAAATTGTTGATATGGTGGAACAATGCATGAAACAGTTGTCCCATTATAAATGGTTATGTTATCACTCTGAACTATATTTATAAGTCTTGCTTTATAGGACTTACCATGATCAGAGACAAACACAATGACGGTACTGTCAGAAAGTCCTAGGTCTTCAAGGGAGCTCAACAGCTCTCCAACCTGGGTATCAAGGTAACTCACAGAGGAGAAATAGCTCTGCCTAATCAGAAGCTGAAAGCATATGAGAAGAAATAATGTAAGGGAGGCTAACACTAGTACAAAAAATAAACACTCTTACAAGTGCTACACATTTAACAATTCCATAAAAAAGGCAAAAGAATGTTATGCTATAATAACATTATTGCTATCTTTATTTGTGTCTTAAAGGGACATAAAACCCAGTATGCTTATTTTGGGATTCAGACGGAGGGGCCCACATACTAAATAGCAAGCGTAAATAAATAAATGTTCTATCTAAATCACAAATTACATTTTTTCCTGTCCCTTTAATGAAATAATACAGTCAATTTATTGTTTTTTCCCCAAGTCTAATACCTTATTCTTGAATGTTATCGTTCATCATATATAAAAATGCTGTATTCCTCTGTTTTGCTTTTAGCTTGAATTGAGTAAATGTTTCTATAGCAGTATACCTGGAAATGCTTAGGGATAGGACCATATGGAAAGCTCACATTTAGAGCTTTCACATCCTCTCGTTTACGTATATCTGTCCATGGGTTGTATGCAACTGGCGGAAGGTTCTTGGGTATATCTGGATCAGGTGCAAGTGTAATGTTTTCAATGGGATACAACTTCAGAAACTCCTAAAAATTTAAATGCAAAAACAGAAAAAAATAAAAATATATAATAAATAAATAAATAACATATATATAAATGAATGAAATAAGAAACATGAAATAAGTGAAGGTGTTAATTACCTATGTTTCCTTGACTGGTTAGGTTTTGAGGCACCATTTTTTTTTGAGTGACTATATAAGTATTAATTTACAGAAAGAGAAAGACTTTCTAGTACAGAAAGGGAGGTAATACAAAAATAAAAGAAAAATAATAATCTTAATGTAAAAAAGAAAAAAGGAAAGAAAGAACTGAAAGCTATATATACACACTTACACAAATAATAAGAATGTATTAATCATTTAATAAAAGTCATATATTTTAATTAATTAAAGTGAAGGTCAACTTAAAAGTACAGCCTCACGGCATTGCATAGACTTATAAAAATGAGAAGGAGTTTAAGTCATGAATTTTTTTAAATCTATTTATTTTCTTATATTTTTACCTTTAAACTGCTCCACCAATAATAGAACAGCACTCCCGCCCACCATCTTGTCTAATTGATTGACAGATGACGGTCTTAAACCAACTAATCCTTGTTTCCAAGCAGTTTAAAGGTAAAAATATAAGAAAATAAATAGATTTAAAAAAAATCATGACTTAAACTCCTGCTCATTTATATGTCTATGCAATGCCGTGAGGCTGTACTTTTAAATTGACCTTCACTTTAAACAATTTAAGCAGCATTGAACAACGAATAATAATTAAGTATGAAGAAGTTATTAAACTAATATGAATATGTCAGTGTTAGCTACTACTACATAATTATTTTGACATTTTGTAAAATGTTTAAAAGAATAATGTTTATGAATAAGATGTGTATTGTCAGCAAATGTGTTCTGATGGAGTAATATACCAGGTAACGTGTGAAATCATTGATGATGACATAGGTGATCTCATGTATCATGTCAGAACGGATGTAATTTATATAAACAAAAAAACCCGAGAAGGAGTGGAAATTATGTTCGGAATGTCCTGCCTTTTTATGCAAGATACTAATATCCTGTACTATTTATATTGTTTCTAGAGCAATTCATCACCAACATTAAAAAAAACATATTTTTTTACAATAAACAAACTTTGAAAAAAATATTTAGTGAACCATTTAACAGTATATTGAATCTAAAGTACATGACACGCACACATGTACTGTACACCCATAATGCTCAACTCCAGTCCTCAAGTACCCCTGACAGGCTAGATTTTCGTGATATCTTAAAGGTACAGTCTACCCGAAAAGATGTATTGTTTAAAAAGATAGATTTGTATTTGTATTGTTTAAAAAGATAGAGAATGAAGCAGTTGATAATATAAGTAATTTGTAAAGCTGTTTAAATTGCTCTATCTAAATCATGAAAGAAACATTTTGGATTTCATGTCCCTTTAAGCTTAAGCTGCTATCCAACTTCTAGTCTGCGGTCCTGAAGACATTCCCTATTGGAAATAAGAATTTAACGAATTTACATTAACAAAAAAATAATGTGGTCAAAATGTGGCCAAACTGAATGACATAAGATTTTTATTTATTTTTTGCTTAGAAATGATTCTTTCAAAACATTTTTTTTTGTCAGTGCCCATGTCTAGTATATATTAAGTTCCAGTTTTATAGGTTTTGGCTCCAAAATTCGTCAGGAACACCACAATGTGATTATTTTTATGAATGTAAATTCTCAATTAGTGCTGATCCAAGCCTTTAACCCAGGAGAACCTATCTATTTCTGTCCCAAGGAGAATCATGATATATAATCCAGCATCTTAGATGTCACTGTGTTGTTTCCATTATTTGTATAAGTTCAAATGATGTATGTCTAATAAAAACATAATTTATGCTTACCTGATAAATGTATTTCTCTTGCAGTGTATCCAGTCCACGGATCATCCATTACTTGTGGGATATTCTCCTTCCCAACAGGAAGTTGCAAGAGGATCACCCACAGCAGAGCTGCTATATAGCTCCTCCCCTCACTGCCATATCCAGTCATTCGACCGAAACAAGACGAGAAAGGAGAAACCATAGGGTGCAGTGGTGACTGTAGTTTAATTAAAATTTAGACCTGCCTTAAAAGGACAGGGCGGGCCGTGGACTGGATACACTACAAGAGAAATAAATTTATCAGGTAAGCATAAATTATGTTTTCTCTTGTTAATTGTATCCAGTCCACGGATCATCCATTACTTGTGGGATACCAATACCAAAGCTAAAGTACACGGATGATGGGAGGGACAAGGCAGGAACTTAAACGGAAGGAACCACTGCCTGTAGAACCTTTCTCCCAAAAACAGCCTCAGAAGAAGCAAAAGTGTCAAATTTGTAAAATTTTGAAAAGGAGTGAAGCGAAGACCAAGTCACAGCCTTGCAAAACTGTTCAACAGAGGCCTCATTTTTAAAGGCCCAGGTGGAAGCCACAGCTCTAGTAGAATGAGCTATAATCCTTTCAGGGGGCTGCTGTCCAGCAGTCTCATAGGCTAAGCGTATTATGCTCCGAAGCCAAAAGGAGAGAGAGGTTGCCAAAGCTTTTTGACCTCTCCTCTGTCCAGAGTAAACGACAAACAGGGCAGATGTTTGCCAAAAATCTTTAGTAGCCTGTAAGTAAAACTTCAAGGCACGGACTACGTCCAGATTATGCAAAAGACGTTCCTTCTTTGAAGAAGGATTAGGACACAATGATGGAACAACAATCTCTTGATTGATATTCCTGTTAGAAACCACATTAGGTAAAAACCCAGGTTTGGTACGCAGAACTACCTTGTCTGAATGAAAAATCAGATAAGGAGAATCACAATGTAAGGCAGATAACTCAGAGACTCTTCGAGCCGAGGAAATAGCCATCAAAAACAGAACTTTCCAAGATAAAAGTTTAATATCAATGGAATGAAAGGGTCCAAACGGAACTCCCTGAAGAACTTTAAGAACCAAGTTTAAGCTCCACGGGGGAGCAACAGTTTTAAACACAGGCTTAATCCTAACCAAAGCCTGACAAAATGCCTGGACGTCTGGAACTTCTGCCAGACGCTTGTGCAAAAGAATAGACAGAGCAGAGATCTGTCCTTTTAAAGAACTAGCTGATAAGCCTTTGTCCAAACCCTCTTGGAGAAAGGACAATATCCTAGGAATCCTAACCTTACTCCATGAGTAACTCTTGGATTCACACCAATAAAGATATTTACGCCATATCTTATGGTAGATTTTCCTGGTGACAGGCTTCCGAGCCTGTATTAAGGTATCAATGACTGACTCGAAGAAGCCACGCCTTGATAGAATCAAGCGTTCAATCTCCATGCAGTCAGTCTCAGAGAAATTAGATTTGGATGATTGAAAGGACCTTGTATTAGAAGGTCCTGCCTCAGAGGCAGAGTCCATGGTGGAAGAGATGACATGTCCACTAGGTCTGCATACCAGGTCCTGCGTGGCCACGCAGGCGCTATCAGAATCACTGATGCTCTCTCCTGTTTGATTTTGGCAATCAGTCGAGGGAGCAGAGGAAACGGTGGAAACACATAGGCCAGGTTGAAGAAACAAGGAGCTGCTAGAGCATCTATCAGCGTTGCTCCCGGGTCCCTGGACCTGGATCCGTAACAAGGAAGCTTGGCGTTCTGGCGAGACGCCATGAGATCCAGTTCTGGTTTGCCCCAACGATGGACCAGTTGAGCAAACACCTCCGGATGGAGTTCCCACTCCCCCGGATGAAAAGTCTGACGACTTAGAAAATCCGCCTCCCAGTTCTCTACGCCTGGGATGTGGATCGCTGACAGGTGGCAAGAGTGAGACTCTGCCCAACAAATTATCTTTGAGACTTCTAACATCGCTAGGGAACTCCTGGTTCCCCCTTGATGGTTGATGTAAGCCACAGTTGTGATGTTGTCCGACTGAAATCTGATGAACCTCAGTGTTGCTAACTGAGGCCAAGCTAGAAGAGCCTTGAATATTGCTCTTAACTCCAGGAGTTTCTCCTCCTGAGTCCATGATCCCTGAGCCTTCAGGGAGTTCCAGACTGTGCCCCAACGTAGAAGGCTGGCACCTGTTGTTACAATCGTCCAATCTGGCCTGCGAAAGGTCATACCCTTGGACAGATAGACCCGAGAAAGCCACCAGAGAAGAGAATCTCTGGTCTCTTGATCCAGATTTAGTAGAGGGGACAAATCTGAGTAATCCCCATTCCACTGACTTAGCATGCATAATTGCAGCGGTCTGAGATGCAGGCGCGCAAATGGCACTATATCCATTGCCGCTACCATTAAGCCGATTACTTCCATGCACTGAGCCACTGACGGGCGTGGAATGGAATGAAGGACACGGCAAGCATTTAGAAGTTTTGATAACCTGGACTCCGTCAGGTAAATTTTCATCTCTACAGAATCTATAAGAGTCCCTAGGAAGGAGACTCTTGTGAGTGGTGATAGAGAACTCTTTTCCACGTTCACTTTCCACCCATGCGACCTCAGAAATGCCAGAACTATCTCTGTATGAGACTTGGTAATTTGAAAGCTTGACGCCTGTATCAGGATGTCATCTAGATAGGGAGCCACCGCTATGCCTCGCGGTCTTAGAACCGCCAGAAGTGAGCCCAGAACCTTTGTAAAAATTCTCGGGGCAGTGGCCAACCCAAAGGGAAGAGCTACAAATTGGTAATGCCTGTCTAGAAAGGCAAACCTTAGGAACCGATGATGATCTTTGTGAATCGGTATGTGAAGGTAGGCATCCTTTAAGTCCACTGTGGTCATGTACTGACCCTCTTGGATCATGGGTAGGATGGTCCGAATAGTTTCCATTTTGAATGATGGAACTCTGAGGAATTTGTTTAAGATCTTTAGATCCAAGATTGGTCTGAAGGTTCCCTCTTTCTTGGGAACCACAAACAGATTTGAATAAAATCCCTGTCCTTGTTCCGTCCGCGGAACTGGGTGGATCACTCCCATTTCTAGGAGGTCTTGTACGTAACATAGGAATGCCTCTTTCTTTATTTGGTTTTCTGATAACCTTGAAAGATGAAATCTCCCTAGAGGAGGAGAAGCCTTGAAGTCCAGAAGATATCCCTGAGATATGATCTCCAACGCCCAGGGATCCTGGACATCTCTTGCCCACGCCTGGGCGAAGAGAGAAAGTCTGCCCCCCACTAGATCCGTTTCCGGATAGGGGGCCATCCCTTCATGCTGTCTTAGGGGCAGTAGCAGGTTTTCTGGCCTGCTTGCCCTTGTTCCAGGACTGGTTAGATTTCCAGGCCTGTCTGTAACGAGCAACGGTTCCTTCCTGTTTTGGGGCGGAGGAAGTTGACGTTGCTCCTGCCTTGAAGTTTCGAAAGGCACGAAAATTAGACTGTTTGGCCTTTGATTTGGCCTTGTCCTGAGTAAGGGTATGACCCTTACCTCCCGTAATGTCAGCGATAATTTCTTTCAAGCCGGGCCCGAATAAGGTTTGCCCCTTGAAAGGAATATTAAGTAATTTAGATTTAGAAGTCACATCAGCTGACCAGGATTTAAGCCATAACGCTCTGCGCGCTTGGATGGCAAAACCGGAATTCTTAGCCGTTAGTTTAGTTAGATGTACAATGGCATCAGAAACAAATGCATTAGCTAGCTTAAGTGCTTTAAGCTTGTCCATAATTTCATCCAATGGAGCTGAGTGAATGGCCTCTTCTAGAGACTCAAACCAAAATGCCGCAGCAGCAGTGACAGGCGCAATGCATGCAAGGGCCTGTAAGATAAAACCTTGTTGAACAAACATTTTCTTAAGGTAACCCTCCAATTTTTTATCCATTGGATCCAAAAAAGCACAACTATCTTCCACCGGGATAGTGGTACGCTTAGCTAGAGTAGAAACTGCTCCCTCCACCTTAGGGACCGTCTGCCATAAGTCCCGTGTAGTGGCGTCTATTGGAAACATTTTTTTAAATATAGGAGGTGGGGAAAAGGGCACACCAGGTCTATCCCACTCCTTGCTAATAATTTCTGTAAGCCTTTTAGGTATAGGAAAAACGTCGGTACACACCGGTACTGCATAGTATCTATCCAGCCTACATAATTTCTCTGGAATCGCAACTGTGTTACAGTCATTCAGAGCCGCTAAAACCTCCCCTAGCAATACACGGAGGTTCTCAAGCTTAAATTTAAAATTAGAGATCTCTGAATCCGGTTTCCCTGGATCAGATCCGTCACCTACAGAATGAAGCTCTCCGTCCTCATGTTCTGCAAACTGTGACGCAGTATCGGACATGACTCTTGTAGCACCAGCGTGCTCTATTCTTACCCTAGAGCAATCGCGCTTGCCTCTTAATTCTGGCAATTTAGATAATAATTCTGTCAGGGTATTATTTATAATATTAGCCATGTCTTGTAAGGTGATTTGTATGGCCGTCCCTGATGCACTTGGTGCCACAATATCACGCGCCTCCTGAGCGGGAGGCGAAGGTACTGACACGTGAGGAGAGTTAGTCGGCCTAACTTCCCCCTCGTTGTCTGGTGATAATTCCTTTATAGATAAAGACTGACCTTTATTATTTAAAGTGAAATCAATACATTTAGTACACATGTTTCTGTGGGGCTCCACAGTGGCCTTTAAACATAGTGAACAAACAGATTCATCTGTGTCAGACATGTTTAAACAGACTAGCAATAAGACTAGCAGACTTGGAAAACACTGTAAATAATTTTACAAGTAATAAAGAAAAACGCTACTGTGCCTTTAAGAAGCACAGAAAACTGTCACAGTTGAATAACAATGAACCAAATCAGTTATAGACAAACAAATTTTCACAGTAAATGTATTAAGTTAGCAGAGCATTGCACCCACTTGCAAATGGATGATTAACCCCTTAAAACTCAAACGGTTTTTATAAGCAAAAAAAGTTTTTTAATACAGTCAAAAAAACCACTGTCACAGGTCTGCTGTGACTGATTACCTCCCTCAAAATGACTTTTGAAGTCCCTTAAGCTGTCTGGAGACGACCCGGGTCAAGCAGAAGGAAGCAGGAAGACAGAGCCTGAATTTTTTACTGCGTCAAAAGAGCGCTAAAATAGGCCCCTCCTACTCAATATTACAATATTGGGAGTTTCAGTTAACTGTTTCTATGCAGAAATATTGTCAGCCATGTGGAAAAATTTTATGCCCCAACAAGTTTTATCACCAATGTACCTCACAAAACGATAAAAACATGCCAGTAAAATCGTTTTAAACATCCCTTTTTTAATGAGCATGTATCTCTATTGATAAGCCTGATACCAGTCTTCCTACTGCATTTAAGGCTTATAACATCACTTCAGTATTAATAGCATTTTCTCAGTCAAATTCCATTCCTTAGAAAATTACTTTACTGTATATATTTAAACCAGCCTGCTAACAGTCGCTCTCACTGTATTAAAGGCTTTTACTTACATTACATCGGTATCAGCAGTATTTTCTTAGTCAATTCCATTCCTTAGAAAAATAATTCCTCAGAATATGCGAGAACAGCCAATGGATCTTAGTTACTGCCGCTAAGATCATAGAAAACGCAGGCAGATTCTTCTTCCAAATACTGCCTGAGAATAAACAACACACTCCGGTGTCATTTTAAAATAACAAACTTTTGATTGAAGAAATAAAACACCACAGACCTCTCACAACGTCCTATCTTTTAAGTTGCAAGAGAATGACTGAATATGACATGTGAGGGGAGGAGCTATGTAGCAGCTCTGCTTGGGTGATCCTCTTGCAATTTCCTGTTGGGAAGAGAATATATTCCCATAAGTAATGGATGATCCGTGGACTGAATACACTTAACAAGAGAAAGTCCTACAAAATTGCCCTTTCAAAAATAATAATAAAAAAAAAGAAATCCTGCTTGGTTTGCAGTACACATAAATCTACCTCATAACCAAACCTGAGGTAAAATGATTATGCTTTCAGGCTTTTCCCTGCTTAAGTTAAATATCTCAAAAACAAATTAACTAAGTCATCACAAATTTGAGATGTGTAGTGATTTGCAACCTGAATATGTATATTAAATGTAAGTCATGTGTGGTAGTCCTATTCAAAATTATAAGCATCTACAAAAAAGCAGGGTAATACTCAAGCAAATAACTGATATTAAAGGGATATAATGCATTTCAATATTAATTTTATTTTACAATATACGCCCATTAGCAAAAATGCTTTTAGAAAAATGTATCACTGTTTCAGCAGAGGTGTGTATTATGTCTGTGAAGAGAAGGGGTGATGTTTGAATGCTAAAGCAGGGGCCCTTGCAGCATATGTGCGTATGCAGCTTTAAAACAAATAACTTTTATTAGAAACACTATAACAGAAATATCTTTAAAAAATTGTTCTATCGAAAATTGAAATGCACCCTTGAACATTTCAATTTTGATATTTCTATTATAATGGAAATATCACATGCTCTAACTTGTTTTTTCTTACGCTAGCAACTCTGTAAACCATATAATAAAATGTCATAACCCAAAAAATAAGAGGTGAGCTTACTTCTGGGAATCTAAACGGGATGTGTGGTTTGTGGTAGCCAACAGCAAGGAAAAACGAAGTGTTCTGCTCTTTAACAACATTTAAAAGTCTGATGGCTTCTTTTGTGCTTTGAATATCAGGAAGGGTTCCTTCTGGGACATCTGAAACATTCACTGGGCATATCAGGTTTTCATGAAGTTGTCCATCTTTACCCTTACAAGTCTGCACAGAACAAAAACATTTAATTACTGTATTGCAAATTATATGTCATTCCTATCATAAACATGAGTATGCTGTACACTGGGTCTATATATAACTAGTTTAGTTTATTATATATAGATTAAAAACATTTTTAAATAAGATATTTTAATACTTTGATACCTACTGGTCACCTAAAAAAGTTCACAAAAAAATTGTAAAAACGCCACCATATAAAAAAAGTAATAAGTTTTATTCAAAAGACATATAATCATTAAAAGCAAACACATACGGCTAGATTACGAGTTGTGCGTTAGGGTAAAAAAGCAGCATTAACAGGTCCTAACGCTGCTTTTTTACGCCCGCTGGTATTACGAGTCTTGCAGGTTTAGGGGCACCGCACACTTTTTTGGCCTTACCGCAAAACGACTTACGTAAACTTTGTAAAGTCTTTTTTCTATGGGACTTCCATAGCGCTGGTATTACGCGTCTGTCCTGGGAGGCCAAAAAGTCAGCGGAACACCCTATACCGACAAGAGTCCTAACGCATTTAAAAGTCAGTAGTTAAGAGTTTTATGGTATAACTAAAGTGCTAAAAAGTAAACTAATACCCATAAACTACCTATTAACCCCTAAACCGAGGCCCTCCCGCATCGCAAACACTAAAATGAAATTTTTAACCCCTAATCTGCCGCTCCGGACACCGCCGCCACCTACATTATATTTATGAACCCCTAATCTTCTGCCCCCAACATCGCCGACACCTATATTATATTTATTAACCCCTAATCTGCCGCCTCAATGTCGCTGCAACCTACCTACACTTATTAACCCCTAATCTGCCGCCCCCAACGTCACCGCCACTATAATAAACATATTTACCCCTAAACCGCTGCACTCCCGCCTCGCAAACATTAGTTAAATATTATTAACCCCTAATCTGTTGTCCCTAACATCGCCGCCACCTACCTACACTTATTAACCCCTAATCTGCCGCCCCCAACGTCGCCGGCACTATACTAAATGTATTAACCCCTAAACCTAAGTCTAACCCTCACACCCCCTAACTTAAATATAATTTAAATAAATCTAACTAAAAATTCCTATCATTAACTAAATTATTCCTATTTAAAACTAAATACTTACCTATAAAATAAACCCTAAGCTAGCTACAATATAGCTAATAGTTACATTGTAGTTATCTTAGGGTTTATTTTTATTTTGCAGGCAAGTTTGTATTTATTTTAACTAGGTAGAATAGTTATTAAATAGTTATTAACTATTTAATAACTACCTAGCTAAAATAAATACAAAAGTACCTGTAAAATAAAACCTAACCTAAGTTACAATAACACCTAACACTACACTATAATTAAATAAATTAACAACAATTACATAAATTAAATTAAGTTAGCTAAAGTACAAAAAAACACTAAATTACAGAAAATAATAAACAAATTACAAGATATTTAAACTAATTACACCTAATCTAATAGCCCTATCAAAATAAAAAAAAGCCCCCCCAAAATAAAAAAAACCCTAGCCTAAACTAAACTACCAATAGCCCTTAAAAGGGCCTTTTGTGGGGCATTGACCCAAAGTAATCAGCTCTTTTACCTGTAATAACAAATACAAACAACCCCCCAACAGTAAAACCCACCACCCACACAACCAACCCCCCAAATAAAATACTATCTAAAAAAACCTAAGCTCCCCATTGCCCTGAAAAGGGCATTTGGATGGGCATTGTCCTTAAAAGGGCAGTTAGCTCTTTTGCGGCCCAAACCCTAACCTAAAAATAAAACCCACCCAATAAACCCTTAAAAAACCTAACACTAACCCCCTGAAGATCGACTTACAGTTCTGAAGACCGGACATCCATCCTCAAGGAAGCGGCAGAAGTCTTCATCCAACCGGGCCGAAGTCCTCAACGAAGCCAGTAGAAGTCTTCATCCAAGCTGGGCAAAGTGGTCCTCCAGACGGGCAGAAGTCTTCATCCAGACGGCATCTTCTATCTTCATCCATCCGGCGCGGAGCGGGTCCATCTTCAAGACATCCGACACGGAGCATGCTCTTCATCCGACGACTACCCGACGAATGAAGGTTACTTTAAGTGACGTCATCCAAGATGGTGTCCCTTAGATTCCGATTGGCTGATAGAATTCTATCAGCCAATCGGAATTAAGGTATAAAAAATCCTATTGGCTGATGCAATCAGCCAATAGGATTGAGCTGGTATTCTATTTGCTGTTCCAATCAGCCAATAGGATTGATCTCGAATTCTATTGGCTGATTGGAACAGTCAATAGAATGTGAGCTCAATCCTATAAGAGTTGGAAGGAAACCAATGGCACTACTAAGAATGGAAAGACCTATTTACCTTTCAGTAAGCCATTTATTTGGCAAGGTGCGGGTGCTGTGTATAGAAACTAAATTGCACAACAAAAGAAAAAGTATACACTTATAGCACTCCTAGGTCAATGGATCATTGAATTTATTTTAATAGCTTTTATTAAATCAATAACACCAATTATTCCCTAGGGAATAAATGAAATTGGGAGAAAACTTGAATTGATAGGAATATTAAAATATAACTTTTATTGGGTTCAAATAAAATAGGAAAAAATTAATTAAAACCACACTTAGGTGCCGACTGTATAAATTAAATCTAACCAGTACAAGTGATAAAGATTTGTAATTGCCACTACTTGTGACCACTACTGTAATTAATATCAAATTGGGTAAAAAAATTACCTTGTAGTTATAATTACACAATATTATAATGCACTATCCAGTGCATATATGGGGTATATATAGGTATACCTTATGTAGAAATTGTATTATGGCAATTGATTTAATCCCTTATCAGAGGTATCTCCTAAATATATTTGTTTTTATACACAAATAGTATTGCTAACAGATATTGGCAGATCTGCTGAGACAGCAGTTGTTTGAACTGAAACTGAATTATTATAAATTTGTTGAATAGTTATATATTGTAGGTTCTTAATATGTTTATTTTGTGTGTGAATTGAGATGATAATTCTTAAATAATTCCAACAGTTTAGTTTGTTTCAGTGTTCAGTGTGTTTAGTGCACTTTAGTTATACATCGTCAGGATGAGGTAACCTTTATTGAATTACCATGCTAGATTTGTTATAGTTATATAATGACCATGGTATTAGGTAGACTTGAATGGGAGGCTGCAAATTAAAGCGCCGTTGGTTACCGCCTTGGAACTAATAAAAGCTTCTGGATGAGTACGGTAATTAACTTCTGACCATGTAGTAGTACATCATATCTAAGCTTCAGTGTTAGCTGCTCGATATTGGCAGTGTACAGCAATAATAAACACAATATGATTAATGTTCATTAGTTGTAATAAGTGTTAATCACTACACACCGTAAAGATGAGCATTAACCAAGAAATTTGTGCTTCAATCCTATTGGTTGATTTATTTTGAAATAAAGTCCGCTTAAGAGTTTAAACCAGACGAATGGGCAATGAATATGTACATCATACATCAATCAGAACATATATGTTTAACACAACTCCTCATCATTATACTGCATAACTTATATATAGCTATAGAAATGTTGCACTACTGTGGTTAAAGATGCTCTCTAAAGCCATACAATATCCATTGCAAATACTCTATACCCACCTTTGTGTTCTCATATTTTTCAGAAGATGGATGAAATGGTGGAACTGACCAGCTGTATGGATAGTCATCACTATGATTGGAAGAAATACCTAGAAAATGGATTGAGGAGAGAGGGGAAGAAGAGAGTGTCATAAAAGTATAAAAATTCTACATACACTTTGCTTACAGTAAATATAGTTATAAGCGTAAAGGATCATAAAAAGCACAAAATAATGTTCTGATTTGTTATATAATTTTATTATTGCACTATTGAGTAAATATAACTGTATGTTTAACTCCTGCAAAGTTAAAGTCAGCTCAAGAGCAATAAACCACTACTGGGAGCTAGCTGAACACATATGGTGAGTCAAAGACAAGAGGCATATGTAGGTAGCCACCAGTCATCAGCTACCTCTCAATAGAACACTGCTACTGGGCCAACCAAGGTATGGTTTTCAACAAATAATACTAAGAACCACAGTAAATTTAATGACAGAACCAAATTGAAAAGTCTCTTAAAATTAAAGTTTAATTTTCACGTTCTTGTCATCTAAATATTAGATGTACTTAAGGTACAAGTTAATTTTATATATAACAATAGACATTTAAAGCAGACTACTTCAGAGGTAAGAGAAGGACAATTAGATCGTACATTTGGTATTAATCCCTTCATTATAAAAAATAAATTGGTAATCCTAGAAAAAAGAAACAGGAACATCTTAAAATCTGATGTAGCAGCTAAATGTGCATATATGAGATAGACAAGGGAATTTTAAAATTGTTTAATTATATTAAAGGGACATAAAACCCAAAATGTTTCTTTCATGATTCAGACAATCTTAAACAACTTTCCAATTAACTTCAATTATCAAATTTTCTCTGTTTTCTCGTTATTCTTTGTTGAATAGCATTGAGGTAAGCTCAGGAGTGTGCACGTGTCTGCAGCACTATATGGCAGTAGTTATGCAACAATGTTATCCATTTGCAAGAGCACTAGATGGCAGCACTGTTTCCTGGCATGTAGTGCTCCAGGCATGTTTCACGTTACCTATCTAGATATCTCTTCAACAAAGAATGACAAGGGAACAAAGCAAATTTGATCATAGAAGTAAATTGGAATGTTGTAAAATTGTATTCTTTATCTGAATCATGAAAGAAAAAATGTGGGTTTCATGTCCCTTTAATGGTAGCTTTGGAAGTGATGGTAAACCTCTGTTTGATGTTCATTACTATATAAAATAGGCCTTGCAATGTCAGAGAGTGAACAGGACAAGGAGGGTGTTACTCAAACTGGTTTGAATTGATCTCAGATCATTTACTTTATGGAATAATCTCTTTACCTTGACATTGCTCACTGATCTGTCTCACCATTTACATGTTTTAGAAATGGTCTCAAAATACAAGAATATATTCCTAAACTCACAACATACAGGGAATTCAAACACCCTCTTTTCTAACTGAATTCAGTTAGTCCTGCCCTAGGACTTCTGAGACCTTCTAGTTTGCAACTTTTATTTCATTTCGGTGGCTTCATCTATAGCAGGGGAGAGCTGGCAGATTTCACTCTTATAGGCAACCAAAACTAAAAGTCCATGATCCATAGGCCAAGCTCAGTCATGAAATTTGATTTATATGGGGAAATAGTACCAGCTGTGGAGCAGTTGCCAGTGTGCAACAGAAGACTCAACTGTACAAATTCATGAGTCTTTAGACAATACATATTAAAGGTCAAATCCATATTTGATTGACCCTAACTGGTAATGTAAGAGATGAGTGCAGATTAATGTTTTTTTTTTTTTTTACAAATGCAACACAACTTTACTGACTATACAAACAAAAACACTTTGTGGTTGTGTAACACAGCACACATTTCTGCTTAACCTGGGTGAAACACCTTTCCAACAGACATGGTTACGTATCCGTGCTCTTTAAAATACTGTGGAAGAGTGGAGAAGTTCCCTGCATGTTTCCTCCAGTAGGAGTGGAAGTCAAATAGCCTTGTGGTGTCAGGTCTCCTGCCTGTTAGGAATGACACTCTACTTGGAGCACACACTGCTTGCTGGAAGAGGAAACAAAAAATATCTGTTCATATTTTAGAAAACAGAAAAAGCAGATGGTCTTTTGTATTAACTGATTAACTTGCCTGACTTTATATTGTTTAAGTTTATAAGATTTTTCACAGTAAAGAAATACAATAACTTTATCTGCAGCATTCCTTTCACAAAACTCAGCACACAAATAATTAAAAAAAGGTTTTAGCTGTGTAAAACAGTTTAAACAAGTTAAAAACAATGCTTAACGTATTTCATCAGTTTCTGATGTCTTCCTTAATTGCATTCGTTTTTTAAAAAGGAGCAATTACATTTTTCAAAAAGCTTTTAAAAACATGAGTTGCTTTTCAGAAAGATGGCAGGGCTGTTGAAACAAGTTGAATATTGTTTTTTTTTCTGTTTATAAGCTGTTTTATGCATTTAATATAACTTTAACTATTTGTACTTTGAGTGAAGTGCAAATAAATGGAAAAAAAGCAAATCCTATTATACATAACATTTAGTGCTGCTCTGGGTATGTGAGTTCTGAGCTATTCAGTTTGGGGTTACTCCTACATTGGAAGGAAGCAGCGGTAGCTTGGGTTGGCGTTTTATAACCACTAGATTTTTTTTTTTTAGCTCAGCGATTCACGCTCGTATTACGAGTTGAAAGTAAAAAGATTGTGCTCTCACGTTGGCAAAGTCAAGGTAACAAATAGCTATGAAAAGTTGCAAATGCAAAATCGCAATCCCCAATAGATTTCAATGGGGCAAAAAAAAAATACACACAGATCGTGCAAACACGATCACGGTTATTTAAAAGTGCAACATAAGATAATATTGCATATTTCATAATCCAATGTTCTGCACATAGCAGAATATGTTCTATTTATTCTTATAGATATATGTAAATATATATCCGATAGATTTTTGCGCAAATATATATCTATACCGATAGTGTGCCAAAAAAATACCCCCCACACCATTACACCACCACCACCAGCCTTTGCAGTCCTTTTTTATCTAACACCTGAGACCTTATATCTTTGAGCCCTTATAACTTTTGATAGTAATTTTTATTTTTATTATTTTTTATTAGACAGTGTTATTATGAGTGTAACTGTACTATTAATTGTATTTTGATGTGTTATATGACATTTTTTATTTGAGCGTAACAGTTAACCAGAGCTCTGAGGTCACGGTAATCACGCGCTCAGCGTAATTTAACTTGCGTGCAAACGCCAACAAAAAAACTAAATTGCTTGTGTTCAAACAATAAGGCTCCATTCATGCACAAACGATAGCGCTCTGTTCGTAATCTAGCCCAATGTGTTTTAAAAGCATTAGGAAGGTACTGAACTCAAACAGAAAAGTCAGACTCATCAATGTGGGCTGAAGTACAATGAATATGCACTGGAATGTGAGCCTTAATCTGCCTGATTCATTTTTTTATACAGATAAGAAAGTCTATCTTTTTTAGTAACTGAAGGCTGCATGTTTTAAATGATAGCAATGTGAAATGCTTTTTTAAAGGATTTTACTACTCTAAATCAGTGATGGCCAAATAACTGGCATACGTGGGCTGCAGATCAGTATTTTAGAAGGGCTGCATATAAATGTGTGGCTATTAAAGAAAGAAACAATATTAAATAGTTTCATTATATAGTAGATTTAGGTAGGTAGGGTTGGTAGGTAGGGTTGCAGGGTACTGTCTGAATTGTGGTCACTCCAATGCACACAATTTTAGTTACGGTTTTTCACAGTGCCACAAAAACTATGGCACACATTCTTAGTTCTGCTTTTCCTAAAGAGCTGCAAAAACTAGTGTCAAGGGCCACATGTACCCTCAGATTGTTGGTTGGCGATCCCTGCTTTAAATTGAAAACTAAATATATATTTATATATAAATATATGTGTGTGTGTGTCTCTTTCAGTCTCTGTTTCTTACCTTCTCTGTATATAACAACCCCTCCCTATCTCACCTTTTTCAGCAATCAGCCAACAAAATTCCCCTCTTCCAACTAGCAGGCATAATATCTCATTGTGAATGAGCACCCTGGTGATTTACTTATCCTATCCATGTTAAAAAAAATGTATCAGCAGTGTTCGCCAGAAGAAGTTGCTAATTCATAATTAATTTGGTACATTGTATGCAAATGTATGTTAACATATAATCCAACATTAAAATGTTCTATTATATTCTGCATATATGGTAATGTGAGAGAGATGCTGGAAAAAGACACACATAGGGCTAGATTACGAGTCGATAGGTAATTTGCGTTTCCCACTTGTGCGTTTACCGCATTAGACAGGCTTTTTGCGTGCATCAGGTAGCGTGTGTATTACAAGTTGAAAGGAAAAAGTTTTCACTTGCGCACTAACCCGACATGCAACAAAAAGACGAAATTTGAATATTGCAACCTTGTTAATGTATTCCCCTACAGACTTCAATGGAATGCGAAAAGTGGGAAAAAAAACACCCTTACTCGCGAGCAAACCTGATCGCATTTTCTTAAGTGCGCTAACCCGACATGAAATATTAAAATTTCATATTCCAATGTTCTTTACATAGAATATGTTATAATTATTTGTAAATACATATATAGATATATATATGATGTTTTTTGTAATATATATATATATATATGTATATTTATATATATATATATATATATATAAATATATATATATATATATATATATATATATATATATATATATATATATATATATATATATATATATATATATATATATATAGTATATATGCAAAAGGAAGAGTACAGAGGGGATAAAAAAGTGCTATTCTGACACATAAAAGGCAATATGATATAAATTCAAATTAAATGAATATACATGAATGTATTATAATATTGAAAATATTGACACAGGACATATACTTAATTGACCATATATGGTAAATAAATGCCCGGTAAAACTAAAAAAGGGTTAAAAGCAATTAGTCTTATACAGGATATGTATTAGTCCCTTCGTAGATGTTAAAAAATCATCCCAGAGCGATACTTCTGAAATGCCTACTTACAGGATTAAACCCCAATCATATGAGGTAAGTGTATGGCACTGCAGGGGAGCGCTCCTATTTTGCATTTCTGGATTAGGGAACGTCTGTGGTTTGTGTAGCTCTTGGCTCCAGACTCCGTTTTCTCCCGTGGATTGATGGGATGTTTCATCCCTCTTGTGCTTCTTCCAGTATGGCAGACTCCCCTCTCTCTCGAATACACTGTTCAGCAGCCTGGTTGTTATTTACGAATATACGAAAAATAACGACCAGGCTGCTGAACAGTGTATTCGAAAGATCCGGGAGTCTGCCATACTGCAAGAAGCACAAGAGGGATCAAACATCCCATCAATCCACGGGAGAAAACGGGGTCTGGAGCCAAGAGCTACACGAACCACAGACGTACCATAATCCAGAAGTGCAAAATAGGAGCGCTCCCCTGCAGTGCCATACACTTACCTCATATGATTGGGGTTTAATCCTGTAAGTAGGCATTTCAGAAGGATCGCTCTGGGATGATTTTTTAATATCTATGAAGGAACTAATACATATCCTGTACACTGTGTGCAGAATTATTAGGCAAATGAGTATTTTGACCACATCATCCTCTTTATGCATGTTGTCTTACTCCAAGCTGTATAGGCTCAAAAGCCTACTACCAATTAAGCATATTAGGTGATGTGCATCTCTGTAATGAGAAGGGGTGTGGTCTAATGACATCAACACCCTATATCAGGTGTGCATAATTATTAGGCAACTTCCTTTCCTTTGGCAAAATGAGTCAAAAGAAGGACTTGACAGGCTCAGAAAAGTCAAAAATAGTGAGATATCTTGCAGAGGGATGCAGCACTCTTAAAATTGCAAAGCTTCTGAAGCGTGATCATCGAACAATCAAGCGTTTCATTCAAAATAGTCAACAGGGTCGCAAGAAGCGTGTGGAAAAACCAAGGCGCAAAATAACTGCCCATGAACTGAGAAAAGTAAAGCGTGCAGCTGCCAAGATGCCACTTGCCACCAGTTTGGCCATATTTCAGAGCTGCAACATCACTGGAGTGCCCAAAAGCACAAGGTGTGCAATACTCAGAGACATGGCCAAGGTAAGAAAGGCTGAAAGACGACCACCACTGAACAAGACACACAAGCTGAAACGTCAAGACTGGGCCAAGAAATATCTCAAGACTGATTTTTCTAAGGTTTTATGGACTGATGAAATGAGAGTGAGTCTTGATGGGCCAGATGGATGGGCCCGTGGCTGGATTGGTATAGGGCAGAGAGCTCCAGTCCGACTCCCGCCAGCAAGGTGGAGGTGGAGTACTGGTTTGGGCTGGTATCATCAAAGATGAGCTTGTGGGGCCTTTTCGGGTTGAGGATGGAGTCAAGCTCAACTCCCAGTCCTACTGCCAGTTTCTGGAAGACACCTTCTTCAAGCAGTGGTACAGGAAGAAGCCTGCATCCTTCAAGAAAAACATGATTTTCATGCAGGACAATGCTCCATCACACGCGTCCAAGTACTCCACAGCGTGGCTGGCAAGAAAGGGTATAAAAGAAGAAAATCTAATGACATGGCCTCCTTGTTCACCTGATCTGAACCCCATTGAGAACCTGTGGTCCATCATCAAATGTGAGATTTACAAGGAGGGAAAACAGTACACCTCTCTGAACAGTGTCTGGGAGGCTGTGGTTGCTGCTGCACGCAATGTTGATGGTGAACAGATCAAAACACTGACAGAATCCATGGATGGCAGGCTTTTGAGTGTCCTTGCAAAGAAAGGTGGCTATATTGGTCACTGATTTGTTTTTGTTTTGTTTTTGAATGTCAGAAATGTATATTTGTGAATGTTGAGATGTTATATTGGTTTCACTAGTAAAAATAAATAATTGAAATGGGTATATATTTGTTTTTTGTTAAGATGCCTAATAATTATGCACAGTAATAGTCACCTGCACACACAGATATCCCCCTAAAATAGCTATAACTAAAAACAAACTAAAAACTACTTCCAAAACTATTCAGCTTTGATATTAATGAGTTTTTTGGGTTCATTGAGAACATGGTTGTTGTTCAATAATAAAATTAATCCTCAAAAATACAACTTGCCTAATAATTCTGCACTCCCTGTATAAGACTAATTGCTTTTAACCCTCTTTTAGTTTTACCGGGCATTTATTTACCATATATGGTCAATTAAGTATATGTCCTGTGTCAATATTATCAATATTATAATACATTCATGTATATTTATTTAATTTGAATTTATATCATATTGCCTTTTATGTGTCAGAAATAGCGCTTTTTTATCCTGTCTGCTCTCTTGCTTTTGCATATTTTGTGTATATATATATACACACAACAATAGGTGTGTATGCACTCCCATCGACCGTAGCAACTGCCAGGCTGCTTTAAAAGTATTTGTAAAAGTTCATAAATGAAGCACTCACTGATCCATCAGCATCTGTGGCAAAAAAACTTTAATATTTGTGACGTTTCGGGACAGAACAAGTCCCTTCCTCTGACAAGTAAAAGTGTACAAAATCAGCCTTTAAATAGGCCCCAAACAACACTCCCCTCAAGAACAGCCAATCAGGGCTGAGTAAGTATCACACCCCTTCAGTAACCAATTGCAATGTGTGACAGATTTTCCAAAAATGTGTGATTAACATAATAAAAGTATTAATGATAATATCAAACCCAAAACCAAACTCTCCAGGGAGTGATTATGTCCACATACTCAAGGTCAATAACAAAAATAATATCGAGAGTCCTAATCATTAGAACGACATAAATCATGGCAAAAGTTTAACAACCAATCATCATCAAGATCACAAATGTCAATGAAACGTCATGTATGGCAACCAAAGTGTATCCAAGCACAGTCCTTAACTACTGTGCTTGGATACGCTTTGGTTGCCATACATGACGTTTCATTGACATCTGTGATCTTGATGATGATTGGTGTTCACATTGCAATTGGTTACTGAAGGGGTTTTTTTTATATATATATATATATATATAAATGTATGTATATATATATATATATATATATATATATAAAAGGTATAAATATATACAGATATATATAGGACTATCTATTTAAAAATACAAATAACATATTCCCCTATGTGAAGAACATAGAAATGTGAAATATTTACATTAAATACATTGTTAAACACTTTATTAAATATGAATATTGCATAAATATATATATATGTATACATATGTATTTATGTGTTTATATGTGTGTATATATATCTGTAAATACATACAGGAGTATATACACATATAAATACATATATACACACACATATATATTTATATACTGTGTATACAGGTATACCCCGCTTATACAGCGGGTTAGAGACCGGGGCCCCACTGTAAAGTGAAAACCGCCTTAAAGTGAAACAAGGCAGTTTTAGCTTTCTTTTCACTTGCCAGTGTGTTTAAAAACTTGAAAACATGTTTGAACTAACATATATTGGGGTGCAATAGTGCTATGTTTAGTTTAACACTTGCACAGCACAGTATTTAATTAGTATTTAATAAATACTGTACCTGTAAAATAGTGATAATTACTGTAGTAAAATTTGCCAGACTATAGCACTGAGATACAGATTGCACTGTAATGCTGTAAACAGAGTGAACTAAGCATAACAAAATGGTGCCAGTCACTTTTCTCGCAATCTTGTAAAGATTACAGCACTGTTTCAAAATCCTTGGAGGTTAAATTTCAGCTGAACAAAGCACTTTATTAGCGAAGCACTGTAAAGTGAGGTATACCTGTGTATATATATATATATATATATATATATATATATACACACATACATACATATTTAGATATGTATATGTATGTATCTCTATGTATTTTAGATTAGTTTGTGCCACTTTTTTATCTTGTGTAACATTTAACCAGAGCCCTGCAGTTTGGCTATTCAGATAAATTACATAGCGCTCAAGTGAACGCGTTTACTTTCAACTCGTAATACCGCACAACTTCCAACGCGCACAAAGATCCGCAATAATTTCCTTTTGCTTGTGCGCAAAAGTAAGCGTGCCGCTCATAATCTAGCCCATAATAAGTAAATAATAACGTGTGACTTTGTTCTCTATTCACTCACATAGGGGAATGACCTTTAACAAAACACGCAACAAAGTGATTGCATATACTATAAATATGCCAGAGCTCAACAAATATTGTAAGCCTGATTGTCATGGAGACTAGAAATGACAAGCTGCTCTGCAGAGAGTAGTCAGTCGGCACCAGTATCTGTGCATGTAGCCAGCAGTTGCTCATTCAGCAGGGTTCCGTGTGTGTTACGGAGTCCCCAGTGCTAATAAGGTTACAAATTTGTGTGTGTGTTTCCAAATTTCAGTAATTATAAATTGTTCTTACCTGTGCATAAGCATTTGTAAATAATAAACTTTGAGATGCCAGCTGATCAATGTTTGGGGACTTTACAACACTATCACCATAACAGCCCAGAGTTGTGCGCAAATCATCCACAATTACCAGGAGCACATTCATGCCACCTACATAAACAAACATAAAAACTGCATTAGGAAATAACATTTATTAATAACTATGCTTATATAGTTTGTTTTCTTAAAGGGACATGAAAACCAAAATTGTTCTTTTGTGATACAGTTAGAGCATACAATTATAAAAAACTTTACAATATACTTCTATTATATCATTTGCTTTGTTCAGTTGGTATCTTTTTTTGAGAAGCTATACCTAGGTAGGCTCAATAGCTAGCTGCTGATTGGTGGCTGCACACATATGTCTCTTGTCATTAGCGCTGCGGAATCTATTGGCGCTCTACAAATAACCGATAATAATAATAATAATAATTGGCTCACAAGATGTGTTCAGCTAGCTCTTTCAACAAAGAATACCAAGAGAATAAAGCAAATTTGATAATAACAGTTGTTTAAAATGGTATGCTCTTTCTGAATCATGAAATAAATATTTGGGTTCAATGTTCCTTTAAATCATTTTTTTAAATAGAGATTAAATGTATAAGAGTGAAAACAAGAGTGCTCTTATGTGTTAGTGCATGTTATTATTATTGCACTGTTGATGTCTTTAACCCATGCAAAGTGGTTAAACACATGCCAGCTTCAGAGCAGCAAAACTCTTTTGGGACCTAGTTTAACACATTGAACGAGCCAATGGGGATAGGCATATGTGCATAGTCACCAATCATCAGTACATACTTTCTAACAAAGAATACCAAGAGAACAAAGTACATTTAATAACAGAAGTAAATTGAAAATTAGCTTATAAAATTGCAGGTTCTATCCAACCATGAAAGTTTAATTTTGATTTTTATGTCTCTTAAAGAGGAGTTGTGAGATAGAGGAAGGAGCTTCCAAACTGGGATAGTCACACAAATGTTGTGATGTTTGGGAGATCTAAATTTGTTCCAGGGAGTAAATTTAGTGAGCAAATGCAAATATTCATTTAAAAACATTGCTTATTTTTTCATTCAGATGCTTAAAACATAAAAAAAACAAGGGGCTTAACTATTCGCTCAAATATAACTAAATACTGGGAATTAAAATGCTCTGCAGTTGAAATCATGGGGACAATACTGAGTGCTTTTCAATACCAACAAGCACAACAATTTGACAACAAAAGTAAATTAAAAGGTTGTTTAAAAATGCATCATCTTTCTGAATCATAAAACATTTGAATTTACTATATTAATTACAAGTTGCTGATAAGCTTTACAGTTGTTTTTGTTCCCTGTAATTCTTTTGTAAAAATGATAGATTTTTTTTCAAATCTTGTGAGAATTAGAAGTGTGCACTGCCTAACCCTTCTAAGTTCTACAGAGCAGATGTTTCATTTCCTTAGTAGCTAGTTTATATAAGTCCCTAGTCAAAGCAGATGCAATAAGAGACTTTTACAATTGTATGTGCAGGGACTGCAAAGCAATGCAAAATGTAATCCCAAAAAGTCAGCATAAAAGGGACATAAAACCCAACATTGTTTCTTTCATGGTTCAGATAGCGCATACTATTTTAAACAACTTTACAATTTACTTCTATTATCAAATTCTCTTCATTTTCTTGTTACTCTGTGTTGAAAAGCAGAAAGGTAAGCTCAGCAGTGTGCATGTGTCTGCAGCACTATGGCAGCGGTTTTGCAACAATGCTATGCATTAAAATTAACACTAGAGGGCAGTACTATTTCCTGTCATGTAGTGCTCCACATATGTGCATGCTACCTGTCTAGATACCTCTTCAACAAAGAATAACATGAGAACTAAGCCAATTTGATAGAAGAAATAAATTGGAATATATTTTTTAGAATTGTATGCTCTGTCTGAATCATAAAAGAACATTTTCGGGTTTCATGTCCCTTTAAAGAGTCATTATAGTAATACAATGAAATGCTCTTATTCGTTAAATTATGTAATTTGAGCACTAGAGACATGGCAAAGCTATGTATTTAACAAACAGAAAAGGGTTAAACACACAGTTAAAGTATTGGGGCTAAACACATAGCGTTGCTGTGTCACTATTAATAACATGACACGATTTAACAAACTAGAACATTTCATTGTATCACTATAATGGCTCTTTAAATGCTTTTAAAACCTATTTTTATTGAGACATTTAGCAATGTTGTATTTTCTGATATTTACTTCGGATTTATGAACAAAATGTTCATAAAGAGGGCAAATATTAGAGGGCATATAGAGGGCAAATGTTTTTTTCATACTATGGATGTCATAGCAATACATCTGACAATATAGTTACACACACAAACCTGAATAGGATATATACAGTATTAATAAAAAGAAGATGAGTCAGGTAATGAGATAAGGAAAAGCACCTTCCTTAATTGATTAACTCAGCATTTTCTCCCTAAAAAACAGGGTTCTTTTGCTTATGTCTCTTAATTTTTCTGTATTTAAATGAATATGAAACCCAAAGTGTTTCTTTCATGATTCAGATAGAGCATACAATTTTTAAGGGACACTAAACTCAAGTTTTATCTTTCATGATTCAGATACAGCACACTGCACAGTTAAACAAAATAAATAATTAAATTAACTTTTCAATTTACTAATATTATCAAATTGTGCACAGTCTTTATATGCACATTTTCTGATGCACCAGCTACTACTGAGTGTGTGCAAGAGATCACAGTATATACCAGTGTTTTATGTCACCATTGCACTAGTTAAAGGGACAGTCTAGGCCAAAATAAACTTTCATGATTTAGATAGAGCATGTAATTTTAAACAATTTTCCAATTTACTTTTATCACCAATTTTGCTTTGTTCTCTTGGTATTCTTAGTTGAAAGCTTAACCTAGGAGGTTCATATGCTAATTTCTTAGACCTTGAAGCCCACCTCTTTCAGATTGCATTTTAACAGTTTTTCACCACTAGAGGGTGTTAGTTCATGTATTTCATATAGATAACACTGTGCACGAGAAGTTATCTGGGAGCAGGCACTGATTGGCTAGACTGCAAGTCTGTCAAAAGAACTGAAAAAGGGGGAAGTTTGCAGAGGCTTAGATACAAGATAATCACAGAAGTTAAAAGTATATTAATATAACTGTGTTGGTTATGCAAAACTGGGAAATGGGTAATAAAGGGATTATCTATCTTTTAAAACAATAAAAATTCTGGTGTAGACTGTCCCTTTAAGATCTAATAAATATCTGGCCTGTTCAGGGTCCTGAGGACTGGAGTTGTGAACACCGGTGTATATGTATTTGAGTCTGTGATTGGCTGATAACTTTCACATAATACAGTGGGATGGCAAATGGTAGAAATTTTAAATTTATTAGAAAAAAAAATCTACTGCATGCTGTTGCATTACCTTTTTGTTGTTTGTGCAAGTCTACTGTATTTAATAGTCCTTTAAACAGCTTTCCAATTTACACCTAATATCACATTTGCTTTATTCTCTAGCATCCCTTGTTGAAAAGCATACCTAGGTAGGTTCAGGCCCATCAACGCACTACTGGGAGCTAGTTGAACACATTGGATGAGCCAACGACAAGAGGCATATATGCATTGATGCTCTAAGACTACCTACGTATGCTTTTTGACAAAGGATACCAAGAGAATAAAGAAAATTAGATAGCAGTAAATTGGAAAGTTGTTTAAAATAGCATGTTCTATCTGAATCATGAAAGTTTAATTTTTACTTAACTGTACCTTTAACTTAGTTTTTTTGCTTCCCACTCCTATTAGTTGGCTGGAGTGCAGCTTGCAGGTCTTGATTCTGCAACATACTACAGAGTGACTGTTTGTTCGGTGTAGGAGCTCATTTTTATCAGCTCTTAAAGTGAAAGTTAATCCTAGCATTTCACAAACGCTAGGATTGACTATTGAAACAAATAAAGGGGACTTTCATTCATGAAGTATAAGATACTTCATGTAGAAATCTCCTTTATTTGCCTCAACCGATCGGCGATTTGAACTACTAACAAAGCTCACGGCTAAAAAAAAATTTTTGCTAAGAGGTGACATTTTTACCTCTTAGCCAATAGCAGTGCGGTAAATCCGACTCCCATGGGCGCCAATCCGGATTTACCGCACGGCTATTGGCTAAGAGGTGAAAACTTCACCTCTTAGCAAAAAAATTTTTTTAGCCGTGGGCTTTGTTAGTAGTTCAAATCGCCGATTTACTTCTATTATCAATTATGCGTCATTCCCTTGACATTGTTTTTTGAAGGTGCAGCAATGCACTACTGGGAGCTAGATGAACACATTAGTTAACCAATGACAAGGGGGCATATATGTGCAGTCACCAATCAACAACTAGCTAAAAGCTCCTGAGCCTGTTTAGGTATCCTTATAAAAGGCTACCAAGAGAACAAAGCAAATTAGACAATAGAAGTAAATTGGAAAGATGTTTAACCCCTTAAGGACCAACTACGTACAGGGTAAGTCCAACAAAAAAATTTCCTTAACGACCAAGGACGTACCCTGTACGTTGTTGGTTCCTTCAAGCGGTGGAAGCGATCCTGATCGGATCCAGACGCTTTCCTGTTATTGCAGTGATAAATTATTATTGTAACAAGCAGATGACGTATGACAGGCGTCTTGGAAGTAAGACGCATGCATGAAACGGGAGAGCGCAGGGTAATCAATATGTTAAGAAATTTAACAGAGAATGTGTAGAGGAGTAAATGGGCGGATGACGCGGAGGGATGGCCGCCTAACGACCGAAATTTCAATAGGTGGATAACAAAACGTGATCAATAGAGAAAATAAAAGATTATATACGGGTCGAGTTAGAGGACGGTAGAAAAGGCATTCTAAATATGATAACTTGATATATACGATAACATATAAAAAATCATGAATTAAACTTACATTGATTTTGAACCCCCAATGCTATGCTTTATAGAACTAGAGGTAACTTTACCATTACTTTAAGAGCAGCAAATCGCTCCTGGGAGCTAGCTGCTGATTACTGACTGCACTAATATGCCATATGTCATTGGCTCCTCCAATGTGTTCAGCTAGCTCCCAGTACAACATTGCTGCTCCTTAAAACAAAGAATATCAAGAAAATAAAGCAAACTTGATAATAGAAGTAAATCGAAAGTTGATAAAAACTGCATTCCCTATCTGAATCATAAAAGAAACAATTAGGTTTCATGTCCCTTTAAAAAAGATATAGAAGTACTAAAAGAAAATGGTGTGTGTTACAGTCACAGCATTTTATTATTGTTATAGTTTGCTTATAACTGTTTTAACCCAAAAAGTTTAAAGTCAGCTACAGTGCAGCAATGGACTACCTAGCTGATAAGGTGAGCAATGACAGAGGGCATATGTGTGTAGGCACCAATCACCAGCAAGCTCACAGTAGTGCATTGCGGCTCCTGAGCCGACCATGAAATGCTTTTTAACAAAGGATATCAAAAGAACAAATTAATTTGGTAAACTGAAAATTCTCTTAAAATTTAATTTTCCATCTAAAAGTTTAAATTGGAATTTAATTTCATTTTACATATCTGTTTTATCCCTTTGAAATCTTTGTTAAAAAATTGAAAACTTTAGCTGAAATGAGTGCAACTCATTTAGCTGAAATCTGATTTCCTCAGTTATCGAGCATAATGTTGTGAGTTCGTCAGAAAGTAAATGATCACTTATTGCACACAACCTGGTGTAGTCTTCTTTTGCAGATAAGTATTTTCCCCATAAGCAGATCCAGCAGTAAAGAGCCAACACAGTAGAAAACTGAGGAGAAACAGCCTTGTGATGCATAATTTATTTGGTCTCCATGCCATGCTGGGGTAGCTGCTGTCAATTGCTGCTTGAGATCCCAGTGTAGATAAAGTATCATCTGACTCTGTGTACAAACTGCTGCTTCTGTACAAAACACTTCCTAAAATGATTGTAATCACTGTACTGATAGGTCCGATGCAGCTAGTTTTCCATTGGATACTGTGTGTGGCAACGTGGTTGGCCATTTGAGCAGTTTTAAAGGGATGTAAACACAGGCAAATATTTTTATTTGTTCATCATTGTCGCCCTCGTAAAACTGTAAATGTAACGTTGGTCGTAGGACTTATATATACAGTTGTCATAGTCGTGGGCTTGTTGTTACAAGACACTAGGAACACACAATGTGCATTGATGATGCTGCTTCTCTCAATCACTATTTTTATATAATGGGCCATAGTATAGAACCTCTCTATATTTAACTAGTGTCTCCTCAAACCTTATTGGTACACTTCAATCCAGATTAAAAATGAAACAAACATCGTATTGCTATGCTAGTTTCGTTAAAAAATACAGAAAATGTAAGCAATTCGGCTACCAAAGACCATGTAAATTATTTAGTCGAGTGAAACACCTGGTAATATAATATACAGTATATACACTTTTTTAATGCAGAAGTATGTACAGTGTACAGTATTTTAGTGACATGTTTATTCAATCTCAATGTATATACTGTCTTCCTTTGCTATATACCGCATTGATACTAATAGGGGCGTATTTCCTTTTGAACAACACATTGCTGTGTAAGTGTCGTGCGCGTCTCGTTGTGTAATTAAGGCAAGGAGCTGTTTCAGTTTAGTCTCCGCCATGTCTGTCTAGTAGCTTAGGGTATAGGGTTGCGAAATGAATCTCAGGGGGCTATTCCAGGACTTCAACCCCAGGTAAGACTGGGGGATGAGCGCTTGCTCATAAGGGCTTTATTAAGGTGAAATAAGGTATGGGG
This sequence comes from Bombina bombina, assembly GCF_027579735.1. Classification (NCBI taxonomy): domain Eukaryota; kingdom Metazoa; phylum Chordata; class Amphibia; order Anura; family Bombinatoridae; genus Bombina; species Bombina bombina. The sequence continues at coordinate 674,498,004 of NC_069499.1, forward strand.
AAGTGGTGAAACGAGGCTGATTTGGCACTAAATAAGGCGAGTACTGAAGATGAGGCCTAGAGTCAGGGACGAGAGGCCGTGGGAGATCGCTGGGTCATAAGAAGCCTTGTGAGTACAGCTGGGATAGTGAGCGTACAGTTGCGGGTTATGCGAGCGATAGGTCTCGTGATATTAAACTGATATAAAGGAGACCTTAGAATGTGGGCTGACCTCATGCAGTTGCTCACAGCACTTTTACGTGATAAAACTCAAAATATAATTTCATGGATGTTGATAGCGTTTTCTCTATGTGATAACAAATTCTCCCAATTCCACTCCTGGTACCCTTTTGCTTGTGAGCTGTAGCAACATCACATATTTCTTACAAGAATATGAAGGAGGAAAATATACTCATAACTACTTTCGTTACAAGCTGATGTTGATTTTACCACATACACAAATCTTATTGCTCGTCATTAACTCTTTCCTTTCATTATTCCTTTTCACTAATTTCTTTATCCTGCCTCCAGTCTATAGTACCCTTATTATTTTAAGACTCACCACAGATATAAAACTCTTCCCTTAGGTGCTCAAGTTATGATTTTCAGCAAGTAAAGATACTGTCCTAGCATTGGCAGCAAATACATACAAATAAAAGCATAGTGAGCTAAAATAGCCTGCCAGGTGACCAGATTTTTAAAATGAAATCAGAGGATTGGCAAAGGGTAAAAAAAACTATTTCTTTCATGTAATTAACAAGAGTCCATGAGCTAGTGACGTATGGGATATACATTCCTACCAGGAGGGGCAAAGTTTCCCAAACCTTAAAATGCCTATAAATACACCCCTCACCACACCCACAAATCAGTTTTACAAACTTTGCCTCCAAGGGAGGTGGTGAAGTAAGTTTGTGCTAGATTCTACGTTGATATGCGCTCCGCAGCAAGTTGGAGCCCGGTTTTCCTCTCAGCGTGCAGTGAATGTCAGAGGGATGTGAAGAGTATTGCCTATTGAATGCAGTGATCTCCTTCTACGGGATCTATTTCATAAGGTTCTCTGTTATCGGTCGTAGAGATTCATCTCTTACCTCCCTTTTCAGATCGACGATATACTCTTATATTTACCATTTCCTCTACTGATTCTCGTTTCAGTACTGGTTTGGCTTTCTACAAACATGTAGATGAGTGTCCTGGGGTAAGTAAGTCTTATTTTCTGTGACACTCTAAGCTATGGTTGGGCACTTTATTTATAAAGTTCTAAATATATGTATTCAAACATTTATTTGCCTTGACTCAGAATGTTCAACTTTCCTTATTTCCAGACAGTCAGTTTCATATTTGGGATTATGCTTTAAATTATCATATTTTTTCTTACCTCAAAAATTTGACTTTTTTCCCTGTGGGCTGTTAGGCTCGCGGGGGCTGAAAATGCTTCATTTTATTGCGTCATTCTTGGCGCGGACTTTTTTGGCGCAAAAATTATTTTCCGTTTCCGGCGTCATACGTGTCGCCGGAAGTTGCGTCATTTTTGACGTTATTTTGCGCCAAAAATGTCGGCGTTCCGGATGTGGCGTCATTTTTGGCGCCAAAAGCATTTAGGCGCCAAATAATGTGGGCGTCTTATTTGGCGCCAAAAAATATGGGCGTCGCTTTTGTCTCCACATTATTTCAGTCTCATTTTTCATTTGCTTCTGGTTGCTAGAAGCTTGATGTTTGGCATTTTTTTCCCATTCCTGAAACTGTCTTATAAGGAATTTGATCTATTTTGCTTTATATGTTGTTTTTTCTCTTACATATTGCAAGATGTCTCACGTTGCATCTGAGCCAGAAGATACTACAGGAAAACCACTGCCTGCTGGATCTACCAAAGCTAAGTGTATCTGCTGTAAACTTTTGGTAGCTATTCCTCCAGCTGTTGTTTGTAATAATTGTCATGACAAACTTGTTAAAGCAGATAATATTTCCTTTAGTGATGTACCATTGCCTGTTGCAGTTCCCTCAACATCTAAGGTGCAGAATGTTCCTGATAACATAAGAGATTTTGTTTCTGAATCCATAAAGAAGGCTTTGTCTGTTATTTCTCCTTCTAGTAAACGTAAAAAGTCTTTTAAATCTTCTCTCTCTACAGATGAATTTTTAAATGAACACCATCATTCTGATTCTTTGGACTCTTCTGGTTCAGAGGATTCTATCTCAGAGATTGATGCTGATAAATCTTCATATTTATTTAAGATGGAATTTATTCGCTCTTTACTTAAAGAAGTACTAATTGCTTTAGAAATAGAGGATTCTAGTCCTCTTGATACTAATTCTATACGTTTGGATAAGGTTTTTAAAGCTCCTGCGGTTATTCCAGAAGTCTTTCCTGTTCCTAATGCTATTTCTGCAGTAATTTCTAAGGAATGGGATAAATTGGGTAATTCATTTACTCCTTCTAAACGTTTTAAGCAATTATATCCTGTTCCGCCTGACAGGTTAGAATTTTGGGACAAAATCCCTAAAGTTGATGGGGCTATTTCTACCCTTGCTAAACGTACTACCATTCCTACGTCAGATGGTACCTCGTTTAAGGATCCTTTAGATAGAAAAATTGAATCTTTTCTAAGAAAAGCTTATCTATGTTCAGGTAATCTTCTTAGACCTGCTATATCATTGGCTGATGTTGCTGCAGCTTCAACTTTTTGGTTGGAAACTCTAGCGCAACAAGTAACAAATCGTGATTCTCATGATATTATTATTCTTCTCCAGCATGCTAATAATTTCATCTGTGATGCCATTTTTGATATTATTAGAGTTGATGTTAGGTTTATGTCTCTGGCTATCTTAGCCAGAAGAGCTTTATGGCTTAAGACCTGGAATGCTGATATGGCTTCTAAATCAACTCTACTTTCCATTTCTTTCCAGGGAAACAAATTATTTGGTTCTCAGTTGGATTCTATTATTTCAACTGTTACTGGTGGGAAAGGAACTTTTTTACCACAGGATAAAAAGTCTAAAGGTAAAAACAGGGCTAACAATCGTTTTCGTTCCTTTCGTTTCAACAAAGAACAAAAGCCTGATCCTTCGTCCTCAGGAGCAGTTTCAGTTTGGAAACCATCTCCAGTCTGGAATAAATCCAAGCCTGCTAGAAAGGCAAAGCCTGCTTCTAAGTTCACATGAAGGTACGGCCCTCATTCCAGTTCAGCTGGTAGGGGGCAGGTTACGTTTTTTCAAAGAAATTTGGATCAATTCTGTTCACAATCTTTGGATTCAGAACATTGTTTCAGAAGGGTACAGAATTGGTTTCAAGATGAGACCTCCTGCAAAGAGATTTTTTCTTTCCCATGTCCCAGTAAATCCAGTGAAAGCTCAAGCATTTCTGAATTGTGTTTCAGATCTAGAGTTGGCTGGAGTAATTATGCCAGTTCCAGTTCCGGAACAGGGGATGGGGTTTTATTCAAATCTCTTCATTGTACCAAAGAAGGAGAATTCCTTCAGACCAGTTCTGGATCTAAAATTATTGAATCGTTATGTAAGGATACCAACGTTCAAGATGGTAACTGTAAGGACTATATTGCCTTTTGTTCAGCAAGGGAATTATATGTCCACAATAGATTTACAGGATGCATATCTGCATATTCCGATTCATCCAGATCATTATCAGTTCCTGAGATTCTCTTTTCTAGACAAGCATTACCAATTTGTGGCTCTACCGTTTGGCCTTGCTACAGCTCCAAGAATTTTCACAAAGATTCTCGGTGCCCTTCTGCCTGTAATCAGAGAACAGGGTATTGTGGTATTTCCTTATTTGGACGATATCTTGGTACTTGCTCAGTCTTTACATTTAGCAGAGTCTCATACGAATCGACTTGTGTTGTTTCTTCAAGATCATGGTTGGAGGATCAATTTACCAAAAAGTTCTTTGATTCCTCAAACAAGGGTAACCTTTCTGGGTTTCCAGATAGATTCAGTGTCCATGACTCTGTCTTTAACAGACAAGAGACGTCTAAAATTGATTACAGCCTGTCGAAACCTTCAGTCTCAATCATTCCCTTCGGTAGCCTTATGCATGGAAATTCTAGGTCTTATGACTGCTGCATCGGACGCGATCCCCTTTGCTCGTTTTCACATGCGACCTCTTCAGCTCTGTATGCTGAACCAATGGTGCAGGGATTACACGAAGATATATCAATTAATATCTTTAAAACCGATTGTTCGGCACTCTCTAACGTGGTGGACAGATCACCTTCGTTTAATTCAGGGGGCTTCTTTTGTTCTTCCGACCTGGACTGTAATTTCAACAGATGCAAGTCTCACAGGTTGGGGAGCTGTGTGGGGATCTCTGACGGCACAAGGAGTTTGGGAATCTCAGGAGGTGAGATTACCGATCAATATCTTGGAACTCCGTGCAGTTTTCAGAGCTCTTCAGTTTTGGCCTCTTCTGAAGAGAGAATCGTTCATTTGTTTTCAGACAGACAATGTCACAACTGTGGCATACATCAATCATCAAGGAGGGACTCACAGTCCTCTGGCTATGAAAGAAGTATCTCGAATTTTGGTTTGGGCAGAATCCAGCTCCTGTCTAATCTCTGCGGTTCATATCCCAGGTGTAGACAATTGGGAAGCGGATTATCTCAGTCGCCAAACGTTGCATCCGGGCGAATGGTCTCTTCACCCAGAGGTATTTCTTCAGATTGTTCAAATGTGGGGGCTCCCAGAGATAGATCTGATGGCCTCTCATCTAAACAAGAAACTTCCCAGGTATCTGTCCAGATCCCGGGATCCTCAGGCGGAGGCAGTGGATGCATTATCACTTCCTTGGAAGTATCATCCTGCCTATATCTTTCCGCCTCTAGTTCTTCTTCCAAGAGTAATCTCCAAGATTCTGAGGGAATGCTCGTTTGTTCTGCTAATAGCTCCGGCATGGCCTCACAGGTTTTGGTATGCGGATCTTGTCCGGATGGCATCTTGCCAACCATGGACTCTTCCGTTAAGACCAGACCTTCTGTCACAAGGTCCTTTTTTCCATCCGGATCTGAAATCCTTAAATTTAAAGGTATGGAGATTGAACGCTTGATTCTTGGTCATAGAGGTTTCTCTGACTCCGTGATTAATACTATGTTACAGGCTCGTAAATCTGTATCTCGAGAGATATATTATAGAGTCTGGAAGACTTATATTTCTTGGTGTCTTTCTCATCATTTTTCTTGGCATTCTTTTAGAATACCGAGAATTTTACAGTTTCTTCAGGATGGTTTAGATAAGGGTTTGTCCGCAAGTTCTTTGAAAGGACAAATCTCCGCTCTTTCTGTTCTTTTTCACAGAAAGATTGCTATTCTTCCTGATATTCATTGTTTTGTACAAGCTTTGGTTCGTATAAAACCTGTCATTAAGTCAATTTCTCCTCCTTGGAGTTTGAATTTGGTTCTGGGAGCTCTTCAAGCTCCTCCGTTTGAACCTATGCATTCATTGGACATTAAATTACTTTCTTGGAAAGTTTTGTTCCTTTTGGCCATCTCTTCTGCTAGAAGAGTTTCTGAATTATCTGCTCTTTCGTGTGAGTCTCCTTTTCTGATTTTTCATCAGGATAAGGCGGTGTTGCGAACTTCTTTTGAATTTTTACCTAAAGTTGTGAATTCCAACAACATTAGTAGAGAAATTGTGGTTCCTTCATTATGTCCTAATCCTAAGAATTCTAAGGAGAAATCATTGCATTCTTTGGATGTTGTTAGAGCTTTGAAATATTATGTTGAAGCTACGAAATCTTTCCGTAAGACTTCTAGTCTATTTGTTATCTTTTCCGGTTCTAGGAAAGGCCTGAAAGCTTCTGCCATTTCTTTGGCATCTTGGTTGAAATCTTTAATTCATCTTGCCTATGTTGAGTCGGGTAAAATTCCGCCTCAGAGAATTACAGCTCATTCTACTAGGTCAGTATCTACTTCCTGGGCGTTTAGGAATGAAGCTTCGGTTGACCAGATCTGCAAAGCAGCAACTTGGTCCTCTTTGCATACTTTTACTAAATTCTACCATTTTGATGTGTTTTCTTCTTCTGAAGCAGTTTTTGGTAGAAAAGTTCTTCAGGCAGCGGTTTCAGTTTGAATCTTCTGCTTATGTTTTTTGTTAAACTTTATTTTGGGTGTGGATTATTTTCAGCAGGAATTGGCTGTCTTTATTTTATCCCTCCCTCTCTAGTGACTCTTGTGTGGAAAGATCCACATCTTGGGTAGTCATTATCCCATACGTCACTAGCTCATGGACTCTTGTTAATTACATGAAAGAAAACATAATTTATGTAAGAACTTACCTGATAAATTCATTTCTTTCATATTAACAAGAGTCCATGAGGCCCACCCTTTTTTGTGGTGGTTATGATTTTTTGTATAAAGCACAATTATTCCAATTCCTTATTTTATATGCTTCGCACTTTTTTTCTTATCACCCCACTTCTTGGCTATTCGTTAAACTGATTTGTGGGTGTGGTGAGGGGTGTATTTATAGGCATTTTAAGGTTTGGGAAACTTTGCCCCTCCTGGTAGGAATGTATATCCCATACGTCACTAGCTCATGGACTCTTGTTAATATGAAAGAAATGAATTTATCAGGTAAGTTCTTACATAAATTATGTTTTTATTAGCATATTTTCCTCAAATTATATATGCAGTGTATTTGGTATGGGTTTATGGAGTGATTGTATGATATATATATATATATATTTATTATTTTTCTCTCTCACACACGCATATTCACATACACACATGCTCATATACACAAGCATACATATACACGCATGCACATACACACAAGCATACATATATACACACAAGCATACATGTACACACATGCACATACAAGCATACATATACATACACATAGATAGACACATACAAGCATACATATACACACATACAAGCATACATATATACACATACACAAAAAAAAAGTGAAACAGATTACATGTCTGCAAAAGGAGGTACCCTGTGCCCACAGTGTGTGAGATGGTTGGACCCCTGTTACTGTATATAGTGACACTGTTTAACCCACCAGTACTGTATATAGTGAGTCAGTGACACAGTCTGTAATCTGCCAGTGAGATGGCTGGCCTGACCCTACCTGCCCCAGTACTTTATAAAGTGACCACAGTAGTCTGTGACATAGTCCAGCCCCCCCCCCCCCCCCATACTGTATATAGTGGTACTGTATAGTGACACTGTTTCCCCTTTTTTTTTTTTCTTCTAAATATAAAGATAGTCACTATAGATATGAGAGTATATGTGTAAAAGAAATGGAATTCAGCACTCTTAGTAATCAAAACATTTTTTCTTTTTTATTAAAATTGATAATTTTTCTCTGAAAAAGACCAAGAAATACACATTGTCATCCGAGCACAAATGCACATATCCTACAACCTAAAAGTGAAAAAGAATTAGTGCCAAATACCATTATATAGAAACATACACAAAATTGTATAGATAGACAATCTTACAAGAATAAAACCACTCTGAAGAGAGAATAGCATGCAACACCCTGCTGAACCAAACCCTATATGGAATAGGTATTGTCTGGCCAGGTATAACGTGGGGATCTATGCATGTATACCGTTCATGTTGGCATGATTAGTGCGATGGCTCATTTTGGTAGGAGAAAGTTCAACCTTTATGAGAATGCAATTCCAGCAAGGTATGTTAATGGGCAGAAAGCTGTACACACATCCATGCAGGTTAAGTATAGGCAAATGTTAGAAAGGAGGCTTACATGCAGAAGGAGACAGCAAAAAGTTCTTGTGATAAGCTGAAGCAAGCTGAATTAGTATTGGCGCTATGTCCCAGCAAACATATCAGTAGCCCCACTTCAATAAGCAATATAGCATGTAGTGTATGTAGAGGGAGCAATAGATGCCATATAAGCAATACCGGTTCACTTGCCAGTTATCAATTATAGCAGGCTCCACATCTAGTGGGTTCCGATATTTGTCAAAATGAATACCTCTCCTTGTGACTGAATATCACTTTGCCTTCCTTTGAGACACCATTCTGTGTCATTCTTTATTCCAACGATTGTAAATGTTTCAAGTTGTTAGAAAGTCGTTACAAAGTTTGCCAAGTAGTATCGCAGCACCCCATCAAGATACAAAATTCTCTAACATCAGAGTGGCTTCCTAGAAAAGTAAACCAAGTAGGCCTTGCACCTAACTGGGCAAGCGACAACGGTTATATCACAGATAGACATGACTCTATCTGATCCCACATTTAACATTCACGGTCCTCTACCATAGTAATAAGCCCTACGCCGCCCCAGCCTGTGGCCTCTTCTAGCCTAAAGTAGGGCTGCTAAACCTTATAGGCAAACATGCTATCTGATCTTCATCTTCCATATCTCCACGTTCCTATCTGCAGCACTTGGGTCGTATGCCACCTTCTCTCCTCCTGCTCTCTACAGCCGCGCTGTGCAGCAGAAACAAGACAAACGGTTAGTCAGGCGATACCAGCTGCAACTCGCACTATTAGATGTAGATTCCCTCCGAGCAAGCAGCGGCCTTTACATGTGCCCTATCGCCGGCTTCTCTACCGCTCCCTCTGTGTCGGATCTCAATGGAGGCGGCTCAGGCTCCCAGCTGTGACGTATAAGCCGGCTTTTCTTCTCTTCAGCCGCCGCTGCATGTGTTGCAATCCAAAGCCTGTTCACATGGGGTGAGTGATGTCACTTCTGGACGGGACTAAAAAAAATTGCATACTCATGCGTTTTTTAAATCGTGACGGTTAATCGCGGTTTAAAACCGCATATGGGGTTAATCATACAGCCCTAATACACACAGATACAAGCATACATATACACACACACACAAGCCTACATACACACATGCACATACACATACAAACATATATATATATATATATATATATATATATATATATATATACACGCATAAATATACACACAAGCTCTTCCCTCCTGACCTGCTCACTACCTGCCATACGCTGGGACAAAGTGACGTTATCAGGATGATCACTTCCAGCGCTTGGCAGCAGTACAGCAGGAGCCAGGGACAGTTCAACAGGAGCAGGGGACATTTTTCCGGCGACAGTCTCCTCAATCCGGAGACTGTCCCCTAAAATCGGAGACGTCTGGTCACCCTACCCTTAGTGACAGTAGCCTTGTGGACAAGCACAGACGTTTTTCTAGTTTTTGCTCTGTCTCAGTATAGTGTGTGTCTTTTATTTTATTTTTTGTGTAAGCAGATACAATTTGCCAGGTTACCTTTTCATCTATGTAAGAAAATAAACAAGTGAGCTCATATTCATTTTATATTATTAAAATGAAAGAAATGTCAAAAATGTTCTTTTATGATTCAGAGCATACAATATTAAATCGCTTTTGAGTTGATGCCACTATTTGGTCGCCAAATACAATCATATAAAAAAAATTAACTTTTTCTCAAACTTTGGGTTTCTCACTAAAATTATTTACACACAGCTACAACAGTCATAAAACAAATGGAAGTGAAAGCTTATCTGGGGCCCCCTTTGTTCAGAAATAGCAGACATGCATGGCTTTGCAACTAATTTTTGGCAATTTGAAAGACAAACACCATCTTATCCCTCCCACCCGCTCTGATCCCAGCTCTCCATCCACTGCAGTATCTAATACAGGCAGTGACATTGTATCGGATCTGCTTTCATATGATAAAGCACCACGATCAGTTTTTCCATTACTTTATGAAGTCAGATGCCTTCTGCCCCTCGGTTGAGGATCCCAATGTCAAAGCTGACAGCAGGGCTGCAACTTGTGCTAGAGTGTTGGAAGTAGGTACTACGTCAACACACTATGCTGGCAAAGTACTGTGTGCACGGGCATATTACTGCCTAGGCAAACAAGGCACTTGCCTAGGGCGGCACCTGCTGGGATGTGGCACTTTTTGGAGCCTCTTTAGTGGCAATGCTGAGGACTTAATCTCCTCATGTGTACTTGCCACTCGCCCTGTCACTGCATCTGCTGCGCACCCTCCCTCAGGCCTGAAGCTGCAGTTGTTTATAGGGTGTGTGTGGAACCAGCGGAGCACTTAATAAGGTAGCACCTGCATACACTGCATACATGCAATAATATACATAGAATAATATATGCAATAAGCCAAATTATTTGCTTACTGTAAATTAATGGAGAAAAAAAGAAATCCAAAGCCTGCATTAACTGCTGTGTAGTGGCTCTGCATTTATTATAGTATTTGCAGAAGCTGGAGAAACTTCGGCAAGTCAGTGGGTCGGGGCCGACTGTGTCAGTACAGTCCAGACTAGGAACTAGCTGTAGCACTCTCTGAATCTCACTGACCTGCTCTTAGATGTCCACTAATAGAATGTGAAAAATGGTAAGCAGGAATTACTAACATACTTTCTCCCACTCTTCAAGTTGTAGAGATCGATCCTCAGCTGTAATTGGGCTCCCAGCTTTATCACTGTTTAAAAATTGTATGTAGCAAGGTGATATTCTACTACTGTTTCATACCCTTTGAGTAGAATAGCACCTTGCTACATAACATTTTTAAACAGTGATAAGGGCCCTGAAATGGTCAGCTTGCTGTTGGGGTTACCTTTCAGTTCCCTTACAGCAACTAATGCTTGTGAATGTCAGCAACACTGCCTATATATTGTGCTGTCCCTGAAAAATGCTCCTTTTGTAACAGCTGCTTAATATCTGGAACTCCAGCCTAAAGTGTTTGGTCTCCTAATAATTGGTGCTATAGTTGTCATGACCACTCTCACCTGCTGTACATAGCCATAAAAACAGTGATTGATATATAAAAACATGTTACACCCTGACAATAACAAAATAAAAATATTATGGCCAAGAAATACCTAAAACTTGGGGGGGCAGCAGAATTTTGAGTGCCTAGGGCAGCACAAAACCTAAATACGCCACCGACTGTGTGACTTAGTACCTACGCCCATTTGGCACAAGGGGTTAATATTGTCATGTTCATGTGGCTTTTTAGTGGTAAAGAAGACAGCATTTAATGCTCATTCATGAGGTTAGAAAACACCAGAAGCTTACAGGTTTTTCGAGCAAAGTTTATGTAAAATATTTTATTTAAATGAACTCTAATATGATGGTTTCAGATGGTTTATAAAATATAGCTCTTTAACCCCTTCCCACCATTAGGACATTCCATGCTGCCCTAACTGTGCTGCACTTTAGCACCATTAGAGCGGTATGTAATGAACTAGCCGTTTGGCTGTCCAGAAGCAATAGCGGCTTTGATTGGAAGGCGTGCCTGGCGTCATAGGCTCTCCCCCCAGACCCGATCCTACCAGTGAAATCACACGATCGCATGAACAATCTCATGATTTAAATTTTTACTTATTTGTTTACATCAGAACTTTATTCCGATGTAGACAAATAAGCCCGGTCAGGAAGGTGATATGCAATAAATTGTGTTTTTACAAAATCCAAAACCAGCCATATAATTTACTGATAGATTACAATTGCAACATTTGAGCATGTCAGATAGAGCATGAGATTTTAAGCACCTTTCTAATTTACTCCTATTATCAATTTTTCTTTATTCTCTTGCTATCTTGATTTGAAAAAGCAGTACTGTAAGCTTTAGAGCCGGACCATTTTTTGTTCAGCACCTGGGTAGCACTTGCTGATTTGTGGCTAAATGTAGCAAACCAATCGGCAAGCTCTACCAAGGTGCTGAACTAAAAATGGACCGTCTCCTAACCTTTTATTACTGCTTTTTTAAATCAAGATAACATGAGAACAAAGAAAAATTGATAATAGGAGTAAATTAGAAAGTTGCTTAAAATTGCATGCTCTATTTGAATCAAGAAAGACAAATGTGGGGTACTGAGACTTTAAAATCATTAAAGGGATACTATCCCTTTAATGATTTTAAAGTCTCAGTCCAAGATTGTGGATACAATTGTTGCGAGACATGCATACGTACAGTATTCATGTAAACAGTTACAAACCTGAAATTACAGAATTGTGTGAATATGTATAATTATGATATAGTTTAACTTTTTTTTGTTCTTCTTGTTTTTGTTTTGTAGTAAATTTCTAATCTATGCGTGCTTGTTGCTCTTCTCTGTCCTCCTATCCCTACGCTTGGATGGTATTATACAATGGAGTTACTGGGCAGTCTTTGCACCAATATGGCTTTGGAAACTCATGGTCATTGTTGGAGCCTCTGTTGGCACCGGGGTATGGGCACGAAATCCTCAATACAGGTATGATATTGGCAGCGACAGGGAAACACTCTGAGTCAAGTAAATATGTTGAGCAACAGAGTGTTAAATTTCAGAAGTATACTCCAAAACTAGTTACATTGTTTTTAACAAACTTTAAAGAAATTTGCATATTATTGACAAAAATGTTTTATAATCAGTGTTTTTTATAATAATACATAAAGTAATATTGTATATTTGAAACCTAGAGTATGGCCTTGAATCTTAGCATTTACAGTTCATACTGGGTACACAATACACCTGCTTGCTTGCAGTACAGGAAACCGGAATTTAGCCAAGTGGTTTCAAAAAAATCAATTCCAAACGAGCATGGAATGCAGTTGAAAATTGTTAATACACAGCTGCTTCATATATTGTTTCAGTAAAAAACATAATGATTTCTCTAACATTAAAAATATGCTTAACGCCTTTGATGGACGTGACGAGATGTTCATGCACATCGCTACCCTGTAGGCACATGACAAGCCCTTCTAGTCATGCAGGGGGATCGACGATCTAATGCTGTTTTCGGGGATCCCCCTCAATACAGGCTGGGGACCATTGGTGGCATAGTGGGCAGCACTCCCTGGCTTCGCAAAGGGGGCAGAACCAAGAAGCACACTGTAGCTGCAAGGGAGCTGAATGGGGGGGAGGTTCTTCAAACCCTTCAATTTCAGCTTCCATAGCAGCTACAAACCTCCAAGACCCCTCATTTGAAATATAATCTCCTGCTAAAACAAACATGGTGATTTGCTTGGGATTGGCTCATTATATGTGCAATAAAAAAATCTGGTTTGTGTAGAGACCCCTAATAAAGTTTATTTTCTAGTAGACAAGTCCCTCTTTCCCCCAAAAATATATGAATTTTGTCTGTATAGGCAGGTTATCACTGTGGTAACAGTAAACACCTTACAATAAAAAAGTGCTTTTATTTCTGTTCTGAACAATGGAGCCTCTATAATCCTATATTACAACCCCCAAAAGCACTTATGGGCCCATATTTCACATGTGGCTACCCATGATGACAATATAGTAAGGTAATCACAGTAACATCAGTGGTTACTAAAATCTAATAAAAAAAAAAAAACAACTTTTTTTTTCTTCTTAATTTTTTCCGCAGCTATCTCCTATGTCATGAATTATAAATAAAATAATGGTATATTGGGAAATTGCTGGCCTGCTAAAAAAAACAATATATAATTTGTGTTGGTCACTCACTAAAATTTGACCTGCAATAGGGTTTAGATCTAGGTAGCAAAAAAGCTCAAAATTGGCTCAGCACTGGGGTGAATAAAGTCTTAGGATCAAGAGGGTTAAAGGGACATGAAATACAAAATGTTTCTTTCATTACTCAGATCATACCATTTTAAACAATCTTTTAGTTTACTGCTGTTATAAAATTGGCTTCATTCTCTTAGTATCCTTTGTTAAAGGAGCGGCAATTTACTACTGGGACATAAATCAACAAAAATATTTTTCCTCTCTTGCATTAGTTTGTAGACTTGCTAAAGTGACTGCTTGCTTTTATAGTATTTTTTAAAAATACAATAAACAAACATTTATTGTTACAATGTGCATGGTAACATTAGTATAACATATAAGGACCCCCCTAAATAATATGTTCACTATGGTATTTTGTCTATATTTTTCTTACAAAAAGTTAGCTGGCAACAAAACATTAAAGGCAAATTTTACTATTCTATTTTTTTTTCTACAGGGCTGAAGGAGAGACATGTGTTGAATTCAAGGCAATGCTAATTGCAGTGGGAATTCACTTACTGCTGCTTATGTTTGAAATTCTTGTCTGTGATAGAATTGAGAGAGGAAACCACTACTTTTGGCTGCTGGTTTTCATGCCTTTGTTCTTTGTGTCACCAGTCTCTGTAGCTGCTTGTGTTTGGGGCTTTCGTCATGACAGGTCTTTGGAAGTAAGTGAAATGTATATAATGTGTGCTATACCTGTGCTGCCTTAACACTTTCCTCTATGACTGAAGTAGGAGTCTACTGGGCCAACCAGTGATAACAACATAGGACGTTTCTTTCTTCGTTCTCTTGCTATCTTTATTTGAAAAGCAGGAATGTAAAGTTTAAGAGCCAGACCATTTTTGGTACAGCGCATGGGTAGCGCTTGCTGATTGGTGACTAAATGTAATCACCAATGAGAAAGCTCTATCCAGAGTGCTGAACCTAAAATGGGCTGGCTCCTAAACTTTACATTCCTGCTTTTCAAATAAAGACAGCAAGAGAACAAATACAAAATTGATAATAGGAGTGAATTAGAGAGTTGCTTATTGCATGCTCTATCTGAACCATGAAAGAAAAATGTGGGTTTAGTACCCCTTTAAATGTTGTAGGAAATATGTTTACTAATAGACCAAAGCATCTGGCGAAGTGCTTCCATTGCTTAATGCCAATTTTTACTTTGATTGGAATTCAAAAATGGTGCCAGGGATATAAAAAGATTTGTTGTTGTTTGTTTGTTTTTTTTTTATTGTTTTTTTACTATGCATAACTAATCATTTTATATAAAAATCTTAAGGTGCTTACTGTCCCTTTTAACATTTTAAACAAATACAGGCTGTTACAGACAGACAGTAAACACCTTAAGATTTTTACATAAAATATTTGTTATACGTAATAAAACAACAATAAAGCAGTATGCTATTGCTTACATTATTTATTTTGCCTCCTTTTCATCTCTGCTACATATATTTCCCTAATTGGCTTTAGCAGATAAAAACTGCAAAACAATACATTTTATAATTCTGCTGACTCCAGCTCAGACTGGCTCTTCTAAATAAGTGGTGGGTTTAGTTGTTAAAAAAACAATTGCAGCAAACAATATATTGGCTTTAAAAATCTTAAGCCTTGCTATAGAAGCCAACAGAAATGTCTTCTAATTACAAGGTGTTAAGTATCCCTTTAAGTAAGCACATATTTATAAGGGATAATAATAGTGCTTAAAGGAATAGGAAACTCTAAAATCTCTTACTAATGACACAGTGAGTCCACGGATCATCATCAATTACTGTTGGGAATATCACTCCTGGCCAGTAGGAGGAGGCAAAGAGCACCACAGCAGAGCTGTTGAGTATCACTTCCCTTCCCACAAACCCCAGTCATTCTCTTTGCCTCTAGTGCATGGAGGAGGTGAAGTAATTAGGTAAGATTCTTCTATCAAGATTTTTTTTATTTTTAAGTCAGGGCAGGATTGTCCTGATCTTCCATCACAATTTGGGTATAGCTGTACTTCACGTTAGTCTCTTCAGCAGGACTGTGGTAGCTTTAAAGCATTAGGAACTTGTAAAGTGGGCTTTGCTGCGTTTTCCTAGCATGTTGCTGCCCTGGTATAGAAAGCCTGAGTAAGTTTACTCTGTCTGTCTTTCTTTTTACACAGGTCCCTGTTAGGAACGGCATCCTCTGTTGTCTGACTGCCGGACGGCTAGAATGCAGGTAAGTGCCTTTTGCTCTTCTGAGGCTAGAAGGCTGGCACTGAAGGTGTTAAAGGGCTCTCTGCTGTTAGTGGGACAAATCCTGAGGGATACTTCGGCAGTATGCAGGCACATTAACATGAGACTTGGAGACTAGGGGTTAATCTCCTTTATAGCAAGGAAGGGGTTAACCACCTCCATAGATCTCTTGGAAAGTTTTGTTTCTTTCTGCTTTCTTCTGCTAAGAGAGTTCTGGATTCTCGTGGCAGTGTGGTTCTCCTTATCTCGTATTTACTGTTAGATAAGGTAGTTCTCTATACCAAGTTTGGTTTTCTTCTAGGGTTCTTTTTGGACAGAGGAGATTGTTGTTTCCTTTTTCTGTCCTATCCTCTTCATGAAGATCGGCTGTTACACATCCTAGATGTGCGGGCCTAATCATTATATCTACAATATTAGGACTTTTGTCAGTCTTCTGCATTGTTTTGTTTTTCTTGATAAACATAATTGCTGGAAAATTCTTTCCACTTTCTTTGGTTGCGAAGTGTTAATCATAGGGCTTATAAGCCTGCTGGACAGCAGCCTCCTGACAGTATTTCAGCATCTCCGCTGGGACGTTTTTTTGTTGTTTTGTTTTGTTTTTCCAGGCCTTCAAAAATGAGACCTCTGTGGAAAAGTTTTTTCTAACTTTTATTAATTTGATAATTGCCTCGGCTGGGGCTTCTTTTGGGAGAAAGGTTTTTCAAGCAGTAGTGCCTTCTGCTTAGATAACCTGTCTTGTCCCTCCCGTATCATCCGTGTCCTCTAGCTTGGGTATTGATTCCCAACAGTAATTGATTTGTGGACTCACCGTGTCATTAGAAAGAAAACTAAATTCATGCTTACCTGATAAATGTATTTATATATTGACACGGTGAGTCCACGGCCCTCCCTTTTTTTCCAGACAGGGTTTTTTCTATAAACCTCAGGCACCTTCGGTCGAATGACTGGGGTTTGTGGGAAGGGAAGTGATACTTAACAGCTCTGCTGTGGTGCTCTTTGCCTCCTCCTGCTGGTCAGGAGTGATATTCCCAACAGTAATTAATGATGATCTGTGGACTCACCGTGTCAAGAAAGAAATACATTTATCAGGTAAGCATACATTTTGTTTTTCTTTTGTGAATCAGACAGATTTTAAGAAAAAATTTCCAATTTCTTCAAATTTGCTTAGTTCCCATGATATTCTTTGTTGAAGAGATGCCTAGGTAGGTGTCTGAAGCACTACATGGCACTACATGGCAGAAAATACTGCTGCCTTATAATGTTCTTGCAAATGGATAGCATTCTCTCAAAACTGCTGCCATATAGTGCACCAGACAAAAAATAGCAAAAGAATGAAAAAAATATAATAGCAGAAAATTAAAATGTTGTTTAAAACTGCATACTCTATCTGAATCCTGTTTCAAATCCCTTTTAAAGTGAAATGATTCCTCAAAATTTTTATTTTATGATTTAGATAGAGCATACATTATAAAACAACTTTCCAATTTACTTCTATTATCAATTGTGCATTATTCTCTTGGTATCCTTTATTAAATGTGTAGCAATGCATTACTGAGAGCTGAGTACATTGGTAAGCCAATAACAAGAGGCATATATGCCAATAACAAGAGGCATATATGTGCAGCCACCAGTCGGCAGCTAACTCCTAGCTTTGAAGCCTTCCTAGCTTTGTTTTTCAACAAAGGATACCAAAAGAACAAAACAACATACATAAGAGGTAAATTATAAAGTTTTTTTACAATTGTATCCACTATCTGATTCATGAAAGAAAAAAAAGTGTTTCATGTCCCTTTTAACTATAAGGATAATGATTTTGTTTAACAGATCCAGGAATAGGACTTCCTAGAGTTGAAAATATAATAGTCTGGTCACTGGTGAAATGTAAACAAACTCAAATTATACCTAATTCATTTCATATTTTATTTTTCAGTTGGAAATCTTGTGTTCTGTTAACATCTTGCAGTTCATATTTATTGCACTAAGACTCGACAGCATCATCACCTGGCCCTGGCTGGTAAGTTTCTTGTTTTCTTTCCACTATTTTTTGTAGCACAATGCAAATTAATGCCTGACTATTGAGGATACAGATTCAAATCTATATCCTACTCATACCTACTCACAGCCTGGATGACATGTTGATAAAATGTTGACACAATGCCACATACACTGGATTTGTAGGTATTATTGATTTGTGCATATGAAATTAAATAGAATGCTTTAAATTACATTAAAGAGACATATTAGTACAAAACGTACATGCTGTGCTTTATTACAGCATGTCATTTTGGCACTAGCAATGCTGCAAGTGTGTATTTAATCCCTGCAAATAGGGTTTACATTCCAGGTAAATGTTTTTCAGAGAACATTGTGTGATTCCAGAGAGGATTTAAGACTCAATTTGTGACTATTTAGAGGGAATTTCAGTATCCAGCTTGGGCTTCTGGGCATGGTTTGATGCAGTTTTGTGGTTGTTAGGTGCTTTTAGTACCTTTCAACCGATAAAAGGCTTCAAATCTGGTTACGTTTAAAAATCACTTGGATATATAGTTTGGTGTATGTGTTGTCATACTAAGTAGTCAATAATATTGTGTCCTGTGCTTTGTGCAACTATCTAACTACCCATAAACCCAACCTCTGTCACAGACTGTTTAGTTTATAGGTGAGAGCGAATTTGTAAGAAATGTGTGATGAGTAACTTGTAAAGGGCAATGAGATCATCACAGATACAGCTGTTATTACTTAGAGACTAACATAAGTCACACCATGATCTCTTGCATTTGATTAATGTATAGCTTTTTTATGTTTAGGTGGTGTGTGTACCATTGTGGATCTTGATGTCTTTCCTATGCTTAGTAGTTCTTTACTACATTGTGTGGTCTGTCCTCTTCTTACGCTCTATGGATGTAATAGCAGAACAGAGGAGAACACACATTACAATGGCAGTCAGCTGGATGGCTATAGTTGTGCCTTTGCTCACATTTGAGGTAAGGTACATTAAACCTTTTGCAAAATATACAACAATTTGTTCAGATATTTAATGGTCTTTTGCATCATAAATGGTAATAATCTTGCAAAATAGAGAAATACCTTAGTTAATCGTTACAGAATTCCAAAATTATTAATGTTTGATATGTTTAATAAATGTAACACATGCATAATGGCTTTTTAATACCGATTGAAAATGTCAGTGACAGTCAGCTGAGAAATGCACTGCATTAATGAGCCATTATAGTGGAAAAATTACATGTTCTAATTTGTTACTGTTTAACCCCAGCAAGGCTATTAAACACATAGTTTAAGTACCTTAGGAAACACAGAGAACGACTAGGCCCAAGCAAAAATGGCCAGTGACCCAGTCAGCAGCAGTAGTCTCATGGCACAACTGTGTGGTGGTTTAAAGGGATATGAAACCCACAATATCTTTTTCATGGTTTAGACAGTATATACAATTTTAAACAACTTTTCAATTTACCGGTAATAAGTAATTTGTATTATTTTTTTAGTATCCTTTTTTGAAAAGCATAGCTAGGTAGGCTCAGGAGCTGCAATGCAATACTGATTGGTGGTTGTGTGTGTATGTATATATGTGTGTGTGTGTGTGTGTGTATATATGTATATGTGTGTATGTATGTATATATATATATATATATATATATATAATTATATTATATTATATTATATTATATTATATTATATTATATTATATTATATTATATTATATTATATTATATTATATTTGAGGAAGGAAAAGCACTCCTGGTAAAATAAAGGACAATATTGCCTGCTGTACCCAGGGTGCGCATCAGGATACGATACACTTGCAAAAAATAAAAGGCACTCACTGGGTCTTAGTAAAAAGAATTACTCCTTTAATTTGTGATGTTTTGGGGTCACCCCTGTTTTCAAACAGACACTATGTCTAGGTTACAGTAGTACACTTCTGCTTCTTCATCACAGGATACCAAGAGAGTTCAACAACTTTGATAACAGAAGTAGCTTAGCCCTATAACATTGAACGTGACTTTTTTGTAACGTTTAGTTATAACTCGTCTTGATGTAATTTTTCTATATGTACTTATTATGAATCCAAAGATGATTTAGTAACATTTTAAAAAATATTGCAAATTTGACATTTTCTGTAGTTTAGTTTTTATATGTTAACAACTATCACCTAGATTACATAAATAAAAAGAGAGAAGCGCTCAACCTGAGAACGACAATAGCGTAATAGCTTGTTCAATGGCTAGTTACCACCCAAGAAGCAGCCTCATTTTGCTCAACATGTGCCTTTCACAGAGAAGATCTTTCATGAAGCATATCAGTCTGACCCTGACTTCACAGTACAGTCCAGCCCGAAATACCAGGCAATCCCTCTTTGAACGAGAGAAACAGCAAAACGTACCCCAGACGTACGTTTCGGCCTATTGTGGGCCTTGTCAGTGAGGTGCAGCCATATCCCTCTAGGCACACTGAGCAACGGGTCCATGTCTGGATTCCCGCATCACACTTAGGGAGACTTTCCTAATTGTCATAATTTGCATAAATAAAAAGAGAGAAGCGCTCAACCTGAGAACGAACAATAGCGTAATAGCTTGTTCTATGGCTAGTTACCACCCAAGAAGCAGCCTCATCACCTAGATTACTAGTTTTGCGTTACAGCTTTTAACGCTGAAAAAATGGCAATTCCAGCGTAATGGCCAGTAACGCATATTACGAGCCGTGGCGGTATAGCTATACCGCAAGCATTTTAGCCTGTAACGTAACGTCCATTCCGCACTCAAAAAAAATTACGTTTTTGTGTGGGATTTTATTAGTGCCGGTATTACAGGTTGTGCTGTCCGGCTAAAATGCTTGCGTTACTGCCTATACCGACACAATCCATACCGCCATCTGAGAAGAGTAGTTATGAGTTTTGGGCAACAAAAATGTTTCACAAAACTCATAACTAATATGTTAGAAAATACACTAACACCCATAAACTACCTATTAATCCTTAAACCGCCACCCTCCCGCACCGCAAACACTATTTAAAACCTAACCCCTAATCTGCCGCCCACCCACATCGTGACTATTAATTAAACCTAGTAAACCCTAATCCGCCGCCCCCGACATCGCCGACACTATAATAAAGTTATTAACCCCTAAACCTCTGGCCTCCGACATTTCTGCTACTAAATAAGCCTATTAACCCCTAAACCACCAGCCCCCCCACAGCAAAACACTAAGTTAAACTATTAACCCCTAAACCCCCCCTAACTTTAAATTAAAATTACAATATAACTATCTTAAAATAAATAAAAACTTACCTGTGAAATAAAAAAAAAACTGTTTAAACTATAAATTAACCTAACATAACTATTCTAATAAAATTTAAAAAAACTTCCAATTAAAAAATCTAAATTACAAATTTAAAAAAAATCCTAATACTACGAAAAAAATTAAAAAACACTAAGTTTACAAAAAATAATAAACACTAAATTATGAAAAATAAAAAACACTAAGTTTACAAAAATAATAAACACTAAATTATGAAAAATAAAAAACACTAAGTTTACAAAAAATAATAAACGAAATTATCAAAAATAAAAACCTAATCTAATAGCCATATAAAAATACCCCCCCCCCAAATAAAAACACCCCCTAGCGTACAATAAACTACCAATAGCCCTTAAAACAGCCAATAGGATGAGAGCTGCTGAAATCCTATTGACTGATTTGAACAACCAATAGGATCTCAGTAGCTCTTATCCTATTGGCTGTTTTGAATTTGAAAAATCAAATCGGCCAATAGGAATGTAAGGTACGCCATTTTGAAACGGTTACCTTGCATTCAACTTCAGTGTACAGTGTTAGGTTTTTTTAAAATTTGTAATTTAGATTTTGTAATTGGTAGTTTTTTTTAATTTTATTAGAATAGTAATGTTAGTTTAATTTATAGTTTAAACCTTTTGTTTTTTTATTTCACAGGTAAGTTTTTATTTATTTAAATATAGTTATATTGTAATTTTAATGTAAAGTTTGGGGGGTTAGATTTAGGGGTTAATAGTTTAATTTAGAGGGTTTTTTTAAGATGTGGGGGGGCTGGCGGTTTAAAGGTTAATAGGTTTATTTAGTAGCAGCGATGTGGGGGCCTGATGTTTAGGGGTTAATAGGTTTATTTAGTGGCGGAGATATGGGAGGCCGGAGGTTTAGGGGTTAATAACTATTATATTGTCGGCGATGTTGGGGAGCAGCAGAATAGGGGTTAATAACATTATTATAGTTGCGGCGGAATAGGGGTTAATAACTTTTATTAGTGGCGGCGATGTTAGGGGCGGCGGATTAGGGGTGTTTAGACTTGGGGTTTATGATAGGATGTTCGGTTTAAACTTAACTTTTTTTTCCCCCATAGACATCAATAGGGTTGCGTTCCGGAGATTTTTCATTCCGCACTTCAGGTGTTAGTTTTTTTTCTAACACTCTCTCCCCATTGATGTCCTATGGGGGAAAGTGTGCACAAGCACGTCAAAGCAGCCCTTGGATTTTGTGCAGTATGTAGCTTAACACCACCATATCGCACGCACAAGGAGGCTTTTCAGTAACTCGTAATGGCAGCGATATTGGAGAGTAAAATAACGCAACTTTTTTGGCGTTAGTTTCGCACCCTGTTTAGCGCAAAACTCGTAATCTAGGTGTAAGTATAGAATAAAAACTTTTTTTTTTTTTTTTTTTAAATAAAAATTCAGGCGTTATAGGTTGAAAACATTTTTATTCACTGATTACAAGCATGTATCTGGAAATCCCCTTTGTGTGTGTGTATGTTGTTCCATGCACCCACTTATTCCTGTCCGGCAGTGCACTGCATTAAGGTAAAAGAGTGCATGTGCTGCCATCTAGTGCTCTTGCAAAATTGCTGCCATATAGTTCTCCAGACACGTGCATGCTACTGAAAATTGATAAAAGAAGTAATTTAGAAAGTCGTTTAGAATGACATACATATAGAAAAATTTGGGGTTTCAGGTCCAAAGTTTATGTAAACTGCTGTGATTCACTAAGAATGCTCGCCAGTACTTCTATTTTCCTGGCGGAATTCTCAAAACAGTGTCTCGCTAAGTGGCATATACTGCATTTTCGTATGTGAAGAAGATACGTACAATACAAAAATGCATATTAAGAATCGTCATTTAAAAATCATAAAAAATGAATACTTGAACCATAAATATGCAGGAAAAAAATACATTGTTAAGGTGCATCAAAAATTGTAACAAGTGTTAACCAAAAATTGTATTTTATCAAAAAACGTAATTTATATGTAAATTACACAGGAATAAATTGTATTAAATATGCACATTTATAAAAAAAAATTAATCACACTGTATGTGCCCAAACATACAAATTAGTACAAAATACAAAGTGTAATTGTTTATTGTAAAATGTGCATTCCATTGGCATGTATAAAATTGCCTCTCAAATCCCAGCATAAATATCTAAACATTTCCAGCTTACAGATCTCGCTGTTTTTTTCTTACAAATAAAAAGTTGGCAAGCTTTTATCATTATACTAATTAGTCTGAAACGAAACTTATGCATACGAAAATAAGTCATTTTAAGGTACAGTGCACTGAAAATAGCGTAATTTGACTTGTATTCAGCGTAATATTTAAGTTTAACATATGCCAGGTTCTCCATGTGTACTTCATCTTCCAATCCAAACTTTTATATAGCAGAATGCTCTCCCTGCCAGTCTCAGGACCAGACGATTTTCTGTGAGAATTGCACCAAGGCTAAAAGTGTTTTGTTTTTTACATTTGTGGTCGGAAACTTTTAAAAATCAATTATGTATGTGTACAGTAAAGTGAAAAAATAAAGAGATCTGATTTCCCTGCAAACCAATTTCAATAAGTTGTGGTTTCAAATAATAAAACCAGCTATTTCATATACCAAATAAAACCCAAATAAGCAATTTTATATTCTGCAGCTGGTTTAACAAGTCATTGAAAACTTAATGGACATAAAAATACAGTACACTCCTTTTAAAATAAAGCCCTTTATATAAGTTTCATTTACTTAAATAGAGGCATACCGAAATGCCATTATTTATATGTGGATAACTCCTTTTTACTATAGATTGTAAGGAAAAAATTAACCTTGTTTGTTAAAATTGAATTAAAAAAAATAGATATTTTTTTTATACTTTTTTTGTTTTAGGTTTCTCACATGATCTATACATAAATAGCACAGTTTGAATCAACTGGGTCTCCTGGAAAAAAAAGATATTCTATATGTTTTGGTTTCAGGCTAACAGGACTAAAAGGGACATGAAACTTAAACATTTTCTTTCATGATTCATACAGAGCATAGTGTTTTAAACCGCTGTCCAATGTATTTATTTTATCAAATGTTTCTCCATTCTCTTGATATACTTTTGTTGAAGCAGCAGAAATGTACTATTGGGAGCTAGCTGAACATTAGTTGAGCCGATGAGAAGAAACATATATGCATCCACCAATCAGTAGCTCATTCATAGTACTTCAATGTTGCACCTGTGCCTTCCTATGTATGCTTTTCAACGAAGGATACCAAGAGAACCAATCCAATTAGATAATAGAAGTAAATTAGAAAGTTTTTTTAAAGTTGCATGTTCTAAAGGAATCATACAAATTTAATTTTGACTTGCCTGTCCCTTTAAATGTGGGCATCATCTAAAAACTGTAAAACAGCTCAGCACAATTTAGAAAATGGCTCAGCAGTTAAAGGGTTTAAAAAAAGGTATGCTCTGTCTGAATCCTGAGGGGGAGCAAAAATGGATTTAATATTCCTTTTTTTTTAGTTAAAGACTGTAGAAAAATTGTTGTAATTAAAGGGACATTAAACACTACATACAATTTGTGCACCTCTAATTATGGGTGCAGCCATTATAGAACCTAGATTACACTGCAGATGGAGATTTACTGCACATGTGCAAACGTATTAGAACTGGAATGTACTGAAAGCTAGATATCAACATGACGACAGCGATGACTAGAGAGAGGTGGGGCATAACCTCAGTACTATGCTTAAAAATATATTTACTGTCCCTTAGCTGTTTATTATATAATAAGGCAGCAAATCCCATGATCAGAAGCTTATTAGACTCTGGATAGAGGTTCATTGAATATGCTTGATATATGAGCATAGGGCCAATTTGCATTTTTTTACTCTCAGAAAGTTCATATCTATCCAACCATTGTTCTTTTATATTTTGTTTCTTTTTTTAGATTCTGCTTGTTCACAGACTGGATGATCATAATTTATTCACATACATCCCGATATTTGTTCCTCTGTGGCTTTCTTTAATAACACTAATGGCAACAACATTTGGACAGAAAGGAGGGAATCATTGTAAGTATTTATTTCTAACAAAGTTTTGTGTGTGGGAGATTAATTTTAAGAATAACAACCCTGCACGTCTATGTAGTTGTAGAAGTACTGCTGGGGACCCAAAGAACACTGCAGGTCTCGAGAGGAACTACTGCTGAACCAGCTGTGTAACTAGCGCTGCTGAACCAGCCGTGTAACTAGCGCTGCTGAACCAGCCGTGTAACTAGCGCTGCTGAACCAGCCGTGTAACTAGCGCTGCTGAACCAGCCGTGTAACTAGCGCTGCTGAACCAGCCGTGTAACTAGCGCTGCTGAACCAGCTGTGTAACTAGCGCTGCTGAACCAGCCGTGTAACTAGCGCTGCTGAACCAGCCGTGTAACTAGCGCTGCTGAACCAGCTGTGTATCGCTGCTGAACCAGCCGTGTAACTAGCGCTGCTGAACCAGCCGTGTAACTAGCGCTGCTGAACCAGCCGTGTAACTAGCGCTGCTGAACCAGCCATGTAACTAACGCTGCTGAACCAGCCGTGTAACTAGCGCTGCTGAACCAGCTGTGTAACTAGCGCTGCTGAACCAGCCATGTAACTAGCGCTGCTGAACCAGCTGTGTATCGCTGCTGAACCAGCCGTGTAACTAGCGCTGCTGAACCAGCTGTGTATCGCTGCTGAACCAGCCGTGTAACTAGCGCTGCTGAACCAGCCCTGTAACTAGCGCTGCTGAACCAGCCGTGTAACTAGCGCTGCTGAACCAGCCATGTAACTAGCGCTGCTGAACCAGCTGTGTATCGCTGCTGAACCAGCCGTGTAACTAGCGCTGCTGAACCAGCTGTGTATCGCTGCTGAACCAGCCGTGTAACTAGCGCTGCTGAACCAGCCCTGTAACTAGCGCTGCTGAACCAGCCCTGTAACTAGCGCTGCTGAACCAGCCCTGTAACTAGCGCTGCTGAACCAGCCGTGTAACTAGCGCTGCTGAACCAGCCGTGTAACTAGCGCTGCTGAACCAGCCGTGTAACTAGCGCTGCTGAACCAGCCGTGTAACTAGCGCTGCTGAACCAGCCCTGTAACTAGCGCTGCTGATCCAGCCGTGTAACTAGCGCTGCTGAACCAGCCGTGTAACTAGCGCTGCTGAACCAGCCGTGTAACTAGCGCTGCTGAACCAGCCGTGTAACTAGCGCTGCTGAACCAGCCGTGTAACTAGCGCTGCTGAACCAGCCGTGTAACTAGCGCTGCTGAACCAGCCGTGTAACTAGCGCTGCTGAACCAGCCGTGTAACTAGCGCTGCTGAACCAGCCGTGTAACTAGCGCTGCTGAACCAGCCGTGTAACTAGCGCTGCTGAACCAGCCGTGTAACTAGCGCTGCTGATCCAGCCGTGTAACTAGCGCTGCTGATCCAGCCGTGTAGCGCTGCTGAACCAGCCCTGTAACTAGCGCTGCTGAACCAGCCCTGTAACTAGCGCTGCTGGTTGGGTCAGCTGCAGTTTCTGTTTGGGACCAGCAGAACTCTGCCTTTTCCTTTGCAGACTTTAAACACATAGAGGTGGAGGGTTACTAGTTATATTACATGCTGTAATTCATTAGAGCATGCAGTTTTATAACTGTAATAGTCCTTTAAGTAATAATGTCATGGGAAGTGCTATCACAAAGAGCTATAATCATGACACATAGTAAAATGTTTCCATAAAAATGATGTTGTGGTGGATTCATTATGTAGCTGTGTATTTGCAGAACATTTACAATCAAAATTGATGAGGATTTTAGTTTCCAAAAAAAGTCTTCAAGGTGAGCAAAGTAAGAGAGCAATGCGTCTTCTAGGTCACATTACAGATGGCCTTATTACAAACAATATTCTTTCTTCATGCAATCAGACAATTGAGATTTTACTAGATGTGCATGAAACGTGCAAATGCATAAAAGGAGAATCAATTTGAAATCTAATTCCCTAGTAAAATGTTTCATTATTCATAGTAAAAGGCCTTGAAATATACTTTCATAATTTATTTTGCCTGGTTTTCCTGCAGGGTGGATTTGATTTAAATCAAATTGATTTAATTCACGATTTAAATCACTAGTCAGTAAGGCTTGATTTAAATCATAGTTTTCTACATAAAGACTAATTCTTGCTGGTATAACATCAATATGCAAGTAGATGAAGATTTTTAGAATAACAACTTTTCATATTAGTTTTTTTATCCCCAGTTTAATAGGTTAATCAATATAATTCATATTTGGACAACTTTTCTGTTGTACTTAGGAAGGAGAAAAATAATCATTACCTTAATAATAACAATTTAAATAGATTTATTCAACTGAAACAATAACATTACAGCATATGTTATTTGCTTAAACAAACATCCATGTTTGTTAACTAATTTGGCTAAACAAAATATATATATTTTAAGAGACTTAGACTGTCAACCCAGCTTACACATGAAAAACGTAACTCACTCGTCATCTTCAGCTTCTTCTTTGTTCATAATCTGGAAAAGAAAAACAAGCTTTCGCTTGTTAAGTGTATCCAGTCCACGGATCATCCATTACTTATGGAATATATTCTCCTTCCCAACAGGAAGCTGCAAGAGTCCACCCACAGCAAAGCTGCTATATAGCTCCTCCCCTAACTGCCATATTCAGTCATTCTCTTGCAAGCCTCAACATAGATAGGAGGTTGTGAGAGTCTGTGGTGCTTTCTACTTAGTTTATTCTTCAATCAAAAGTTTGTTATTTTTAAATGGCACCGGAGTGTGCTGTTTATCTCAGGCAGTATTTGGAAGAAGAATCTGCCTGCGTTTTTCTATGATCTTAGCAGACGTAACTAAGATCCATTTGCTGTTCTCACACATTCTGAGGAGTGAGGTACTTCAGAGGGGGAATGGCGTGCAGGTTTTCCTGCAGATAAGGTATGTGCAGTAAAATATTTTTCTAGGAATGGAATTGACTAAGAAAATACTGCTGATACCGAAGTAATGTAAGTAAAGCCTTAAATGCAGCGATAGCGACTGGTATCAGGCTTATTAATAGAGATACATACTCTTGTAAAAATGTGTTTTAAAACGTTTGCTGGCATGTTTAATCGTTTTTTAACATATGTTTGGTGATAAAACTTATTGGGGCCTAAGTTTTTTCCACATGGCTGGCTTAAATTTTGCATAGAAACAGTTTCCTGAGGCTTTCCACTGTTATAGTATAAAAGTTACAGTTGGTGCAGTTAAAATTACAAACAGTGACATTCAGCTTCCCTCAGCAGTCCCCTGCATGCTATAGGACATCTCTGAAGGGCTCAAAAGGGCTTCAAAAGTAGGAGCTGTTATGACTGTTTAAAACATATTTTTCGTTTTGTTAATCTGTTTTTTGTATTAAGGGGTTAATCATCCATTTGCAAGTGGGTGCAATGCTCTGCTAACTTGTTACATACACTGTAAAAATTTTGTTAGTTTAACTGCCTTTTTTCACTGTTATTTCAAATTTTGGCAAAATTTGTTTCTCTTAAAGGCACAGTAACGTTTTATATATTTGCTTCTGTCACTGCTGCTGCGGCGTTCTGGGTTGAGTCTCTTGATGAGGCTTTACAGTTAAGCGACTCCATTGGATGAATATATTTGACAAGCTTATGCTAGCCAATTCCTTTGTTTTCTGATGCCTTGTTCATTTGACTAGACTAACGGCTAAGAATTCTGTTTTTTACTATACTGGCGCGCAGAGCACTATGGCTTATATCATGGTCAGCTGTTGTGACTTTAATAAATAAGCTACTTAACTTCCCTTCAAGGGGCAGACCCTATTCGGGCCTGGTTTGAAGGAGATTATTGCTTATATCACTGGAGGAAAAGGTCATGCCCTTCCTCAGGATAGGTCTAAATCAAGGGCAAAAAAAAAAAAAAAAGTCTATTTTTCGTACCTTTTAAAAACTTCAGGGCAGGTGTGGCATCCTCTTCCTCTAAGGCAAAACAAGAGGGAATTTTTGCTCAGTCCAAGGCGGTCTGGAGACAATCAGACCTGGAACAAAGATAAGCAGGCCAAGGAGCCTGCTGCTGCCTCTAAGGCAGCATGAAGGAACAGACCCCTATCCGGTAACGGATCCTATAGGGGGCAGACTTTCATTCTTTGCCCAGGCGTGGGCAAGAGATGCCCAGGATCCCTAGGCATTGGAATTTATATCCCAGAGATATCTTCTGGATTTTAAAGATTCCCCCCCAAAAAAAGGGGAGATTTCGCCTTTCACAATTATCTGCAAACCAGATAAAGAAGGAGGCATTCTTACATTGTGTACGAGATCCATCCAGTTCCAAGAGAGGAACAGGGACAGAGTTTTTACTCAAATCTGTTTGTGGTTCCCAAGGAGAGGGAACCTTCAGACCTATTTTGGATCTAAAGATCTTAAACAAATTCCTCAGAATTCCGTCATTTAAGATGGAAACTATTCGTACCATCTTAACTATGATCCAGGAGAGTCAATAGAGGACTACAATGGATTTGAAGGATGCTTATCCTCACATTGTGATGCATAAAGATCACCATCGTTTTTCAGGTTTGCCTTTCTAGACAGGCATTACCAGTTTGTAGCTCTTTCCTTTGGGATATCTACAGCCCCAAGAATCTTTATGGAGGTTCTGGGGTCGCTTTGGCGGTCCTTAGACCGCGGGGCATAGAAGTGGCCCCTTATTTAGACGACATCCTGATACAGGCGTCAAACATCCAAATTGCCCAGTCTCATACGGACGTAGTACTGGCATTTCTGAGATCACATGGGTGGAAAGTGAACAAGGAAAGAGTTCTCTATCCCCAATCTCAAGGGTTTCCCTCCTAGGGACTCTGATAGATTCTGTAGAAATGAAAATTTACCTGACGGAGTCCAGGTTGTCAAAGTTTCTAAATTTCTGCCGTGTTTTTTTCATCCCATCCGCGCCCTTCGGTGGCTCAGTACATGAATGAAATCGGCTTAATGGTAGCGGCAAGGGACATAGTACCGTTTGCACGTCTACATTTCAGACCGCTGCAACTATGCATGCTCAGTCAGAGGAACGGGGATTACACAGATTTGTCCCCCTGTTAAACCTGGACCAAGAGACCAGAGATTCTCTTCTCTGGTGACTATGTCGGGTCCATCTGTCCAAGGTTATGACCTTCCGCAGGTCAGATGGGACAATTGTTACAATAGATGCCAGCCTTTTAGGTTGGGATGCAGTCTGGAACTCCCTGAAGGCTCAGGGATAGTGGACTTAGGAGGAGACCCTCCTAATAAATATTCTGGAACTGGGAGTGATATTCCATGCTCTTCAGACTTGGCCTCAGTTAGCAACTCTGAGGTACATCATACTCAGTCGGACAATATACACGACTGTGGCTTACATCAGCCATCAAGGGGGAACAGAAGTTCCCTAGCGATGTTAGAAGTCTTACAATAATTTACTGGACAGAGACTCACTCTTGTCTATCAGCTATCCATATCCCAGGTGTTGAGAACTGGGAGGTGGATTTTCTAAGTCGTCAGACTTTTCTTCCGGGGGAGTGGGATTTCCTCCGGAGGTCAAGACCAAGCAGGAGAGGGCTTTGGTGTTTTTGACAGCGCCTGCGTAGCCACGCAGGACCTGGTATGCAGATCTGGTGGACATGTCATCCTTTCCATCACGGTCTCTGCTTCAGAGACAGGTCCCTCTACCTCAGGGTCCTTTCAACCATCTAAATAGAATCAATCTGAGATGGACTGCCTGGAGACTGAACGCTTGATGTTATCAAAGCATGGCTTCTCCGAGTCAGTCATTGATACCTTAATACAGACATGAAAGCCTGTCTCTAGGAAAATTGAACTTAGATATGGTGTAAATATCTGATTGTTATGAATCCAAGGGTTACTCATGGAGTAAAGTCTGGATTCCCAGGATATTATCTTTTCTCCAAGATGTTTTTGAGAAAAGGGTTGTCAGCTAATTCCTTAAAAGGGGACAGATTTTTACTCTGTCTATTTTTTTGCACAAGCGTCTGGCAGGTATTCTAGACGTTCAGGCATTTGGTCAGGCTTTGGTTAGATCCAAGCCTGTGTTTAAAACTGTTGCTCCGCCATGGAGCTTAAACCTGATTCTTAAGGTTCTTCAAGAAGTTCCGTTTGAACCTTTTTTGTTCCATAGATATCAATCTTTATCTTGGAAAGTTCCTTTTGGGTAGCTAATTCCTCGACTCGTAGAGTCTCCAAGTTATCTGTGTTACAATGTGATTCTCCTTATCTGGTCCTTCGTACGGATAAGGTAGTCCTGCGTACCAACCTGGGTTTTTTCCTAAGGTGGTATCTAACAAGTACATCACTCAAGAGATAGTTGTTCCATGCTTGTATCCTAATCCTTCCTCAAAGAAGGAACGTCTATTACACAATATTGGACGTGGTTTGTGCTTTAAAGTTTTACTTACAAGCTACTACAGTTTTCATCAAACGTTCACCTTGTTTGTTGTCTATTCTGGACAGAGGAGAGGTCAAAAGACTTCAGCAGCCTCTCTGTCTTTTTGGTTAAAAAGCATAATTCATTTAGCTTATGAGACTGCTGGACAGCAGCCTCCTGAAGGGATTACAGCTCATTCTACTAGAGCTGTGGTTTTCACTTGGGCCTTTTTTAAATGTGGCTTCTGTTGAACAGATTTACAAGACGGAGTCTTGGTCTGCGCTTCATACTTTTCAAATTTAACAAATTTGATACCTTGCTTCTTCGGAGGCTATTTTTGGGAGAAAGGGTTTTTTACAGGCAGTGGTAACTTCCGTTTAAGTACCTGCCTTGTCCCTCCCATCATCCGTGTACTTTAGCTTTGGTATTGGTATTCCATAAGTAATGGATGATCCGTGGACTGGATACACTTAACAAGAGAAAACATAATTTATGCTTACCTGATAAATTTATTTCTCTTGTAGTGTATCCAGTCCACGGCCCGCCCTGTCACTTTAAGGCAGGTAATTTTTTCATTTGAACTACAGTCACCACTGCACCCTATGGTTTTTCCTTTCTCTGCATGTTTTCGGTCGAATGACTGAATATGGCAGTTAGGGGAGGAGCTATATAGCAGCTTTGCTGTGGGTGGACTCTTGCAGCTTCCTGTTGGGAAGGAGAATATATTCCATAAGTAATGGATGATCCGTTGACTGGATACACTACAAGAGAAATAAATTTATCAGGTAAGCATAAATTATGTTTTCCTGCTTTATCGGGTCCCAAACGATTTCTCAATTTAGAATGAATGAGTCCAAAGGAAGAGAATATTCTTTCAACGCCTGCAGAAGAAGCTACTGCTGTTAAAAGTGAAATCATTACTTGAACAGTCTCTAAATACAAGTGCTTAAGTGACTTCCACCAGTTCACTGGTGTGACTTTCTTTAAAATATCTTCAGCAAACATATATTTCTTGAATGGTTCCCCCTTAGCTTTGAAGTTTATTATAGTTGGCATTACAGATGGATGATTGCTGGATACCCATGTCACAGCTAACTCCTCTTCCTCAGCACTTAAGTTTTGACCCTGACACTGGATATTGACAATATTTGCCAAACAATTAGCTGGAGACAGTGCTTGTCCCAAATCCGATTTAAATCCAGAAAATCTGATTTAAAGGGACAGTCAACCCAAAAATTACTTTAACTTATTTAGATTAGTTAAATAACGATCTTTACAGTAAACTGTAGCCAAATTTTCATCTAAATAAACTTTGGCAGAAAATAAACTTACTGATCTCATTTTGCCTTTTTGAAATGTCCGCCTGACCCCTCCTCCTCTGACGTCTCCCAAAAGCTTGCACTAACGGGATCCTTTCCTTTTTTCTCGTCCCTGTGCGCTCCTGCAATTTCAGCTCTCTAGCAGCTGTTCATACCCGGCACTCACTGCCTCTCATCCATGCTGTGCGCTGTGTGTTACAGAGAATGAGAGGCAGTGAGTGCCGGGTAGGCGGCGATGTGATAGTCTGTGCCCCTGTTTTACACTTGTAACTATAATCTTCCTCTTCGGGGAGGATATTAAATTCAATGTCCAAAATGTAATAAAAGAATCTCAACTGCTGAATATATGACACCTTAATACTATCTATGACACTTAATCCTTGTCTGAATATTCTTATATTTCAATGTTATAGTGAGTCTTTTAATTTACTAATATCTTCAGCTGCATACGAATAGCATTAGAATATATAAAGTTATATTATACACACAATCTGACTGAGCTAAATCCTCTTTCTTTCCTGGTATCGGAGGTGAAGACTAACAGTGTACTTGTGTGACGGGGAGCATAATGCAGATACATTACAATCTTTTGAGCTTATTCACAAATCTGTATTTTAGATTTTAAATTATTTTAAAACCTTTAAAAAAAGAAAGGCCAGTAAATAATGTTTGCACGGTTTAGCTAAGCAACAATACTGACTTTTAAATTTATTTAAATAATGCTGCAAACATGCTTGTCATCCTGTGGTGGGAAAGTGATCTGTATGCTGGTGCTATAAGAAAAGCCTGTACCTGATACTGACATGAGACAAAGGTATCACTTTCCCTGAATGGGTCAAGCACTTAGGCAGAAATAAATTTGCGCCCGGTGTCCCACTGATTGCTTGCAGGTTGTGGTGCACGCTGTTGATGGAGGCTCGCAACTTGAATATCAGCAGCTACTTGGGGTGCTGATATTTCCGGAGCAGACATGTAGCCAAATCTTAGAACAATTATCTAATGCGAGTGTGATCGCACAGTTCTGGGACACCGGGCACCTTAGAAAAGCTGATCGCCAACATAATAGGCACTTAGGCAGAAATAAGTTTGTGAATATTCTAATGCTATTCGTATGCAGCTGAAGATATTAGTAAATTAAAAGACTCACTATAACATTGAAATATAAGAATATTCAGACAAGGATTAAGTGTCATAGATAGTATTAAGGTGTCATATATTCAGCAGTTGAGATTCTTCTATTAAATTTTGGACATTGAATTTAATATCCTCCCCCAAGAGGAAGATTATAATTACAAGTGTAAAACAGGGGCACAGACCATCACATCGCCGCCTACCCGGCACTCACTGCCTCTCATTCTCTAACACACAGCGCACAGCATGGATGAGAGGCAGTGAGTGCCGTGTATGAACAGCTGCTAGAGAGCTGAAATTGCAGGAGCGCGCAGGGACGAGAAAAAAAGGAAAGGATCCTGTTAGTGCAAGCTTTTGGGAGACGTCAGAGGAGATGGGGTCAGGCGGCTATTTCAAAAAGGCAATATGAGATCAGTAAGTTTATTTTCTGCCAAAGTTTATTTAGATGAAAATTTGGCTACAGTTTACTGTAAAGATCGTTATTTAACTAATCTAATAAGTTAAAGTAATTTTTGGGTTGACTGTCCCTTTAAATCAGATTTAAATAAAAAAAAAAAATCAGATTTTTTTTTTTTTTTTTTTTTTTTAAAAAATCATTGATTTTTATCCACCCTATTTTCCTGTAAGATTAGATAGAATTCAGCCTTCAGGAAGCAGAACTCGGAGCCCACTACATTCTACACAGTGTTTGCTTGATCATTACAGGTACTCCTTTATATCTATGAACTCAAGATTTATTTGATGGGGTACATCCTTGGACTGCTATATAATGTAAAGTTTGCTAACAAAGTGACACTTTTAAATGTTTTTAATGCTTTTAAAAATAACTTTACTCTTCTAAAAATATCCTCCTACATACATCAGTTGCATTAGTCCACATGTAATAAGAGTGAAATCAGTAGATAAATCACAACAGAGAAACCTATGCACTATAGTCACGTTTCTGGATTTTTTTCCCCCTTAGATGTGATCACAAATGATGAATGTTTTACTAAATGTCTACATTTTCATTGGTAATCTAATTATAATATTTTACAGGGTGGTTTGGAATCCGAAAAGATTTTTGTCAGTTCCTGTTGGAAATTTTCCCTTTCTTGCGTGAATATGGCAATATCTCATATGATATTCATCACGAAGACAGTGAAGACGCAGAAGAAACTCCTATTCCAGAACCCCCCAAAATTGCCCCAATGTTCCGCAAAAAGACTGGAGTCGTCATTACGCAGAGTCCTGGAAAGTATGTTGTTCCTCCTCCCAAATTAAACATAGACATGCCAGATTAAGGTCAACTTTAGCAGGCATGCAGAAGACTTTATGTAACAGCTGTTGTGCTAGATGTGCTTTTCTATAACTGAATATTACATACTGAATGGGAAAGCATATCTTCTCTGCACAGAGACTTTAAATGCTACTGACCTCATTTTTTATTTGCAATGTAATGACTTGCTTTTCAGTTTGACAATTCTTATCTATTCAGAGTTTATGAAGGGCTCAGTATGTGTATATGTGCGTTTGGTCATTTCAGCAGTTCAGAGATTATTCTTTTCACCTTGAAATCTAGAAATGTTAATATAAATGTTCCCTTTCTTCTGTTATGTGTGATCAGTCCACGGGTCATCATTACTTCTGGGATATTATCTGCTCCCCTACAGGAAGTGCAAGAGGATTCACCCAGCAGAGTTGCTATATAGCTCCTCCCCTCTACGTCACCTCCAGTCATTCTCTTGCACCCAAAGACTAGATAGGTGTGAGAGGACTATGGTGATTATACTTAGTTTTTATAACTTCAATCAAAAGTTTGTTATTTTACAATAGCACCGGAGCGTGTTATTACTTCTCTGGCAGAGTTTGAAGAAGAATCTACCAGAGTTTTTCTTATGATTTTAACCGGAGTAGTTAAGATCATATTGCTGTTTCTCGGCCATCTGAGGGAGGTAAAAGCTTCAGATCAGGGGACAGCGGGCAGTTGAATCTGCATTGAGGTATGTAGCAGTTTTTATTTTCTGAATGGAATTGATGAGAAAATCCTGCTATACCGTTATAATGACATGTATGTATACTCTACACTTCAGTGTTCTGGGGATGGTATTTCACCGGAATTACTCTGTAAAAATACATTACACCTTTTAATAGGTATTTAATTCATGTTAAACGTTTTTGCTGGAATGTAGAATCGTTTGCATCTCTGAGGTACTGAGTGAATAAATATTTGGGCATTATTTTTCCACTTGGCAGTTTGCTGGTTTTGATTATGACAGTTTCGTTTCTCTCTCACTGCTGTGTGTGAGGGGGAGGGGCCGTTTTTGGCGCTCTTTGCTACGCATCAAAAATTCCAGTCAGTTACACTTATATTTTCTGCATGATCCGGTTCATCTCTAACAGAACTCAGGGGTCTTCAAACTTCTTTGAAGGGAAGTAGATTCTCTCAGCAGAGCTGTGAGATTTATATAGTGACTGTGTTTTAAAACGTTGCTCTGTGATTTTTATGTTTAAAATTTAATTAGTATTGCTTTACTAATGGGAACAAACCTTTGCTAACAAGTTATGTTGTTTTTAAAGAGTGATGCTATCACTGTTTTTCAGTTCATTATTTCAACTGTCATTTAATCGTTTAGTGCTTCTTTGAGGCACAGTACGTTTTTGTTAAATAAGATTGTAACCAAGTTGCATGTTTATTGCTAGTGTGTTAAACATGTCTGATTCAGAGGAAGATACCTGTGTCATTTGTTCCAATGCCAAGGTGGAGCCCAATAGAAATTTATGTACTAACTGTATTGATGCTACTTTAAATAAAAGCCAATCTGTACAAATTGAACAAATTTCACCAAACAGCGAGGGGAGAGTTATGCCATCTAACTCGCCTCACGTGTCAGTACCTGCGTCTCCCGCCCGGGAGGTGCGTGATATTATGGCGCCTAGTACATCTGGGCAGCCATTACAGATAACATTACAAGATATGGCTACTGTTATGACTGAAGTTTTGGCTAAGTTACCAGAACTAAGAGGCAAGCGTGATCACTCTGGGGTGAGAACAGAGTGCGCTGATAATTCTAGGGCCATGTCTGATACTGCGTCACAGCTTGCAGAGCATGAGGACGGAGAGCTTCATTCTGTAGGTGACGGTTCTGATCCAAGCAGATTGGATTCAGATATTTCAAATTTTAAATTTAAATTGGAAAACCTCCGTGTATTACTAGGAGAGGTCTTAGCGGCTCTTAACGATTGTAACACTGTTGCAATACCAGAGAAAATGTGTAGGTTGGATAAATACTTTGCGGTACCGGCGAGTACTGACGTTTTTCCTATACCTAAGAGATTAACTGAAATTGTTACTAAGGAGTGGGATAGACCCGGTGTGCCGTTCTCACCCCCTCCAATATTTAGAAAGATGTTTCCAATAGACGCCACCACACGGGACTTATGGCAAACGGTCCCTAAGGTGGAGGGAGCAGTTTCTACTTTAGCTAAGCGCACCACTATCCCGGTGGAGGATAGCTGTGCTTTTTCAGATCCTATGGATAAAAAATTAGAGGGTTACCTTAAGAAAATGTTTGTTCAACAAGGTTTGATATTGCAACCCCTTGCATGCATCGCGCCGATTACGGCTGCGGCAGCATTTTGGATTGAGTCTCTGGAAGAGAACCTTAGTTCCGCTACGCTGGACGACATTACGGACAGGCTTAGAGTCCTTAAACTAGCTAATTCATTCGTTTCGGAGGCCGTAGTACATTTAACCAAACTTACGGCTAAGAATTCAGGATTCGCCATTCAGGCACGTAGGGCGCTGTGGCTAAAATCCTGGTCGGCTGATGTAACTTCTAAGTCCAAATTACTTAATATACCTTTCAAGGGGCAAACTTTATTTGGGCCCGGTTTGAAAGAAATTATCGCTGACATTACAGGAGGTAAGGGCCACGCTCTACCTCAAGACAAGGCCAAAGCTAAGGCTAGACAGTCTAATTTTCGTCCCTTTCGGAATTTCAAAGCAGGTGCAGCATCAACTTCCACTGCACCAAAACAGGAAGGAGCTGTTGCTCGTTACAGACAAGGCTGGAAACCTAACCAGTCCTGGAATAAGGGCAAGCAGGCCAGAAAACCTGCTGCTGCCCCTAAGACAGCATGAACCGAGGGCCCCCGATCCGGGACCGGATCTAGTGGGGGGCAGACTCTCTCTCTTCGCCCAGGCTTGGACAAGAGATGTCCGGGATCCCTGGGCGCTAGAGATCATATCTCAGGGATACCTTCTAGACTTCAAATTATCTCCCCCACGAGGGAGATTTCATCTGTCAAGGTTGTCAACAAACCAAATAAAGAAAGACGCGTTTCTACGCTGTGTACAAGATCTATTATTAATGGGAGTGATCCATCCGGTTCCGCGGTCGGAACAAGGACAAGGGTTTTACTCAAACCTGTTTGTGGTTCCCAAAAAAGAGGGAACTTTCAGGCCAATCTTGGATTTAAAGATCCTAAACAAATTCCTAAGAGTTCCATCGTTCAAAATGGAAACTATTCGGACAATCTTACCCATGATCCAAAAGGGTCAGTACATGACCACAGTGGATTTAAAGGATGCTTACCTTCACATACCGATTCACAAAGATCATTACCGGTATCTAAGGTTTGCCTTCTTAGACAGGCATTACCAGTTTGTAGCTCTTCCATTCGGATTGGCTACGGCTCCAAGAATCTTCACAAAGGTTCTGGGTGCCCTTCTGGCGGTTCTGAGACCGCGAGGAATTTCGGTAGCTCCGTACCTAGACGACATTCTGATACAAGCTTCAAGCTTTCAAACTGCCAAGTCTCATACAGAGTTAGTTCTGGCATTTCTAAGGTCGCATGGATGGAAAGTGAACGAAAAGAAGAGTTCTCTCTTGCCTCTCACAAGGGTTCCATTTTTGGGGACTCTTATAGATTCCGTAGAAATGAAGATTTATCTGACAGAAGACAGATTAACAAAGTTTCTAAATGCATGCTGTGTCCTTCATTCCATTCAACTCCCGTCAGTAGCTCAATGCATGGAGGTGATCGGCTTAATGGTAGCAGCAATGGACATAGTTCCCTTTGCACGCCTACATCTCAGACCGCTGCAATTGTGCATGCTGAGTCAGTGGAATGGGGATTACTCAGATTTGTCCCCCACTCTGAATCTGGATCAAGAGACCAGAAACTCTCTTCTATGGTGGCTTTCTCGGCCACATCTGTCCAGGGGGATGCCTTTCAGCAGGCCGGACTGGACAATTGTAACAACAGACGCCAGCCTTCTAGGTTGGGGCGCTGTCTGGAATTCTCTGAAGGCTCAGGGACAATGGAGTCAGGAGGAAAGTCTCCTGCCAATAAATATTCTGGAATTGAGAGCAGTTCTCAATGCCCTTCTAGCTTGGCCCCAGTTAAAGACTCGGGGGTTCATCAGGTTTCAGTCGGACAACATCACGACTGTAGCTTACATCAACCATCAGGGAGGGACAAGAAGCTCCCTAGCAATGATAGAAGTATCAAAGATAATTCGCTGGGCAGAGTATCACTCTTGCCACCTGTCAGCAATCCACATCCCGGGAGTGGAGAACTGGGAGGCGGATTTCTTGAGTCGCCAGACTCTTCATCCGGGGGAGTGGGAACTTCATCCGGAGGTCTTTGCCCAAATACTTCGACGTTGGGGCAAACCAGAGATAGATCTCATGGCGTCTCGCCAGAACGCCAAACTTCCTCGCTACGGATCCAGATCCAGGGATCCGGGAGCGGTTCTGATAGATGCTTTGACAGCACCTTGGAACTTCAGGATGGCTTATGTGTTTCCACCCTTCCCGCTGCTTCCTCGATTGATTGCCAAAATCAAACAGGAGAGAGCATCAGTGATTCTAATAGCGCCTGCATGGCCGCGCAGGACTTGGTATGCAGATCTAGTGGACATGTCATCCTGTCCGCCGTGGTCTCTACCTCTAAGACAGGACCTTCTGATTCAGGGTCCATTCAAACATCAAAGTCTAACTTCTCTGAAGCTGACTGCTTGGAAATTGAACGCTTGATTTTATCAAAACGTGGGTTTTCTGAGTCGGTTATTGATACCCTGATACAGGCTAGGAAGCCTGTTACCAGAAAGATTTACCATAAAATATGGCGTAAATACCTATACTGGTGTGAATCCAAAGATTACTCCTGGAGTAAGGTTAGGATTCCTAGGATATTGTCTTTTCTACAAGAAGGTTTAGAAAAGGGTTTATCGGCTAGCTCATTAAAGGGACAGATCTCAGCTCTGTCCATCTTGTTACACAGGCGTCTGTCAGAAAATTCAGACATCCAGGCCTTTTGTCAGGCTTTAGCTAGGATCAAGCCTGTGTTTAAAACTGTTGCTCCGCCATGGAGTTTAAACTTAGTTCTTAACGTTTTACAGGGTGTTCCGTTTGAACCCCTTCATTCCATTGATATAAGATTGTTATCTTGGAAAGTTCTATTTTTAATGGCTATTTCCTCGGCTCGAAGAGTCTCTGAGTTATCAGCCCTTCATTGTGATTCTCCTTATCTGATCTTTCACTCAGACAAGGTAGTTCTGCGTACTAAACCTGGGTTCTTACCTAAGGTTGTCTCTAACAGGAATATCAATCAAGAGATTGTTGTTCCCTCCTTGTGTCCAAATCCTTCTTCAAAGAAGGAACGTCTTCTACACAATCTGGATGTAGTTCGTGCCCTCAAGTTCTACTTGCAGGCAACTAAAGATTTTCGCCAAACTTCTTCCCTGTTTGTCGTTTATTCTGGACAGAGGAGAGGTCAAAAAGCTTCTGCTACCTCTCTCTCTTTTTGGCTTCGTAGCATAATACGTTTAGCCTATGAGACTGCTGGACAGCAGCCTCCTGAAAGAATTACAGCTCACTCCACTAGAGCTGTGGCTTCCACTTGGGCCTTTAAGAATGAGGCCTCTGTTGAACAGATTTGCAAGGCTGCAACTTGGTCTTCGCTTCATACTTTTTCCAAATTTTACAAATTTGACACTTTTGCTTCTTCGGAGGCTATTTTTGGGAGAAAGGTTCTTCAGGCAGTGGTTCCTTCTGTATAATGAGCCTGCTTATCCCTCCCGTCATCCGTGTACTTTTGCTTTGGTATTGGTATCCCAGAAGTAATGATGACCCGTGGACTGATCACACATAACAGAAGAAAACATAATTTATGCTTACCTGATAAATTCCTTTCTTCTGTTGTGTGATCAGTCCACGGCCCGCCCTGTTTTTTAAGGCAGGTACATATTTTTTAAATTATAATTCAGTCACCACTACACCCTTGGCTTCTCCTTTCTCGTTGGTCTTTGGTCGAATGACTGGAGGTGACGTAGAGGGGAGGAGCTATATAGCAACTCTGCTGGGTGAATCCTCTTGCACTTCCTGTAGGGGAGCAGATAATATCCCAGAAGTAATGATGACCCGTGGACTGATCACACAACAGAAGAAAGGAATTTATCAGGTAAGCATAAATTATGTTTTTTTCCCTTTCCCTCTATAAAGAGGGG
Organism: Bombina bombina; assembly: GCF_027579735.1. Lineage (NCBI taxonomy): Eukaryota > Metazoa > Chordata > Amphibia > Anura > Bombinatoridae > Bombina > Bombina bombina. The sequence continues at coordinate 674,539,301 of NC_069499.1, forward strand.
CAGCTATTGTATGTGGTAATGCAGATTTGTGTATATAAATGTAGGCCTTGTATTGCTAGACACAGGTTTAGATTGTGTCTTGATTATACCACTATCCAAAGCCACTGTTGCCAAGTATATTGTTTCATTTGAGAAATATTTATGCAATGGTGGCAACATTCTTTAACTCATGGAACTTATCTAATTTCTTGTGTTTCCATATGTAAATCCATGCTTGTTTGTATAGTATTTATATGAACATTTTACCAATGTAATATATTAAGACTTTTATTTCTGTACAGATTAAATTGATAAAAACAAAATATTTTTTTAACTAAAGCTTGTTTAAAAAGTGCATGTATATTTTCAGAAAATTGTTTTAAAAAAAAAATACATGTAAATGTTCCTTTTGTTTGTGTGTGAATGCTACATGAAGCATGTACAATTTACCTATGCCAGTATATAGCTATTTTTCACAATCATTTGTTTTGTAAAGTGTTTTATTGTAAATTGTCGAAATGTGTTAAGTTATTAGTCTATGAAGAGAGGGGAAGAGTTATTCTTAAATACTTCTATATAATAACAGTAACAATGTTTCTAACTGTTAAATACATTTTTTGTGGCTATGAAATGTATTGATGGTATGGCTCTTAAAATTCATTAAAATCTATCATTTCAGCAAACTATATTTATTTTGAAGCAAACATTGTTACAGTTTTGATCTGTTTAGTTGCAGTATGTGATGTATTTTGGAGAGTGAATTATGGATGTTTGTAAACTCCAAAAGGTTTGTTGTTCAAGTAAAACAGGAGCTGACTAAAGATGCATAAAGGGAGATAAAATCTTATTAAAAAATAAATAAAAAATCTTTCATAATTCAGAGTGTAAAATTTAAAAAAAAATAATTCCAATGTACTTCAATTATTACATTTTACCTTTTACTCTCATACATTTTTCAAGAACAGTAGGCGACAATAGTGTTTCCTGTCATGCACTGCTCTAGAAATGTGCATACTAGCTATCTAGATATCTCTTCAACAAAGAATTACCATGAAGTAAATTGAAAAAGGTTTTTAAAATTGTATGCTGTGTGAATCATGAAGAGGTTTCATGTCCCTTTAAGGAAGTTATTGGAATAAGTACAGCTGACTTTATTAATGGAATCCATCATATTTTACAAATATAGGCAAGTCTGAGTATATATAACACATATAATCGTTTAAAGTAGATCACAAAAAGAAACGTTTAATAAATGAAGACAGTGCATTGACTTGCCAATTATATTTAGCAAATAAACACTGTAAGGAATGAGTTCCAGAATCAGAGTTTTCCTTCAAGTCACTTGCTAATGATATGCATGATAAAATACAGTCATTGTCAGTATATAATATCCAGAATGTTGGTGGACCCCTTGGAATCTGAACAGTATGAGCTTATGCAACCAATACTGTGAAAGTACTTTGCGGTGAGTTCCCAAACCAACAAAGCTATAGTAGTAATAAAAGAATGATGCACTCAACAGTTTAGTGAACCTTCAAAAGTGAATATTATGTGGAAGTACGGTGAGGTACACGGAAAGGCACTAGAAATCGCTACGCTGTTTCTACACATAAAGCACTTTTGTAGGTTTTCAATACTGTTCTGTTCATTATTCTTTTATTTTACATATTTGGTAACTTACTCCCATTTAAGACATTTACAGTCCTTGAGGGTAGCAGTGTTTGCAGCCATCCAGTGCTTCTGATACGTGCACAATGCCAACCTAAATATTCAACAAAGAATATCATGAGAACAAAACAAATTGGATAACAGAAGTAAATTGGAAACTTTTTAAAAAATTGTATGTTCTAAAATCATGTAAGAAAATTTTTGGGTTTCATGTCCCTCTAAAGTGAAGGTAATGTTTGACGAATCATTGCCCGGTTTTTAATAATCCTATTAAAAACAGGGGCACTTTAATAATCAAACTTTACATTTCATTTGTTTTGTTCAAATACCTTTTAATCCTGACAACTGCTGCAGGCCCTCTTCGCGGGTACAAAATGACGAATCTGGCTTCCTCCAATCATGGCATTGCCTCAGGCCATGATTCCCCTGGGGGGACAGCAGTGATTGGAGGAAGCCGGAGTCGTCATTTCTGACGTATGAAGAGGCTTCCGACGATTGGGGGAATCGCTGGAGTGGCTGTCAGGATTAAAAGGTAAGTATATGAACAAAACAAGTGAAATGTAAAGTTTGATGAATTAAAGTGCCCTTGTTTTATTTTAAATTCTTTTTATTGAGGGAAAATATTTCAACATCTTGCAGAACAAATTACAAGAATGAAAACAGTTATAGGACATATCGTTTGCATAACTGGACGTTTCTGGATTACACTTGTCGTTTGAATTTTAACATATATATACAGATAACAAGTAAAATTATCTGAAGAGAAAGGAAAAGAAAAATAAGTATAAAAAATGAAATAAGTAAAGGTTTGTTCATTACTTTTACAATACATTTCTTTGAATGATAATGAGTAAGATTCATGCAGGATGAGCTTAGAGTGGCCGGTCATTGCATATCTGACTGAGTCAGAGGGATCTCTCAAAGGCGTTTGGCAGGGGGCCACCTGATGTGTCTGAGGGGGGGGGGCAGAGGGTTAACGTTATGCGGGTTTTGTTGTGTAATGTACTGCTCCCATATGGCTTGGGCTGCAATGAAAGAATCCCTTGTGTCACATTGGTAGGATCTATATTCTTCGAGTTCAATCAGTTCTGAGACTCTCTGTCTCCATGTATCTAAGTTTGGGAATGAGTCTGATTTCCATTGTTTGGCTATCAGAGACTTGACGCTGTTGGTAAATATCCTAAATAAAATGTTGTGGGCTTTGGTAGGGAGTTTGAGATGTTTATTAAGTAACATTATCAAGGGGTCTAGTGGGAGGAAAGTCTGGAAAGCCACTTCGGCCTCTGCAACTATGTTCCTCCAAAACCTATTGACGCTGTTGCACCACCACCACATCTGTCCTATACCACTCCCTACATGGTCGCATCTCCAACACTTGTTGTTGGTTGATGGATATAGTTTATGAATTTGTCTAGGTGTGAGATACCAGTTGTGTAGAATTTTGTAATTCAGCTCTAATATTGATGCTGACGAAGATGAAGTTTTAGTGTTTTTGAATATACTAATAGCTGTTTGCAGGAGGATAATAACCCCCAGCTCTCTCTCCCACATCTCTATAGACTGTGGAAGGTTACCTGGAGGGGGTGAAGTCAAAAGACAGTGCAGTTTGGTCAGCGTATGTTTAAGCGGTTTCGGGGAGATGAACATTTTTTCTAGGTTAGTGAGTGGTCTAATCAAGTTGTAGTGTTTGTGTGTAGTAAGATAATGATGGGTTCTCCTATAAGTGTACCAGTTCTGTGCCCACACGTGCCCTTTCTCAAGCAAATGAGTCTGAGAACAAACTCCCTCGTCTGCCACCAGATCATTTATAATGATATCATGAGATATTTCTTCTGACTTGGGGAATAGTTAAGTCTGTTATGGAGAATTCATTATTATGGAGCAAAGAGGTCAGGGGGGACGATATAGAGGATATATATGGGTTGTATCTATTTGCTGCCTCCCACTGTAGGGCTGTTTCTTTAGTAATTGGGTTAGTTATTCCTTTGACTAATTGGCCAAAGTTAGGGCTCCAACAGAGAGAAGATAGGTTTGTATTAGGATTTAGATTATCCTCAATCGTAACCCAGCGTTTCTGGGCCTGGTGGATTTTCCAATATAGCATCCGCTAGAGGAAAATGGCTATCCTATATGTATCTATGTTGGGTACCCCCAAGCCCCCCTGGCTCCTTGAGCGCATCATAATTGATCTGTTGATTCTTGGATGTTTGCCCTTCCATATGAAGAAGCTAAAATGATTTTGGACCTGGGCAGAGTATTTAAGTGGGAGGGGGATTGGGAGAGTCTGGAGTATGTAGAGGGGAAGGCGTTCATTTTGATGGCGTTTATCCTACCTATCCATGAAAGATTTCTGGCATTCCAGGAAGCAATTTCTCGTGATAGGGCTATTTTCTTCTACTAGATAAGACGAGTCCACAGATTCATCATTACTTGTGGGATATTATCCTCCTGCTAACAGGAAGTGGCAAAGAGCACCACAGCAGAGCTGTATATATATAGCTCCTCCCTTCTCTCCACCCCCAGTCATTCTCTTTGCCTATACTAGTAATAGGAAGGGTAAAGTGAAAGAGGTGTTAAAATGATAGTTTTTATTTTCTTCAAGAAAAGGTCAGGCCTAAGCTGAGGACATAGCCTAACAAAGTGATAGTGTGATTTCTCAGACCCCTGAGGGCAGGTAGGCACCACAGCAGAGCTGTGGCGAGGTGCAGGGGGTTGCTATTCTATTTTTGGTAACTTTTTTGCTCATAGAGGGTTAATTGTCCCTTACTTGTGGTGCAATCTTAAAGTACAAGATAAAACACATATATGCTAAACTTGTGAGAGTTACACCATTTTAAAGCAGTTTTGGAAAAATTGTACGCTTTTTTACTCTTAAAGGCACAGTACCGTTTTTCAGATTGTTGTTTTTTTCATTGAATAAAGTGTTTTCAAGACTTTTAGTAGTTATTACTAGCCTGTTCAACATGTCTGACATTGAAGAAAGTCAATGCTCTATGTGTTTAGAAGCCATTGTGGAACCCCCACTTACATTGTGTCCCTCATGTACTGAAAGGGCCTTACATTGCAAAGAACATATTTCTCTTGTTAGGTGTATCCAGTCCACGGATCATCCATTACTTGTGGGATATTCTCCTTCCCAACAGGAAGTTGCAAGAGGATCACCCACAGCAGAGCTGCTATATAGCTCCTCCCCTAACTGCCATATCCAGTCATTCTCTTGCAAGCTCTCAACATAGCTGGAGGTAGTAAGAGGAAAGTGGTAAAATATAGTTAGTTTTTTCTTCAATCAAAAGTTTATTGTTTTTAAATGGTACCGGAGTTGTGCTATTTTATCTCAGGCAGCATTTAGAAGAAGAATCTGCCTGCGTTTTTCTATGATCTTAGCAGAAGTAACTAAGATCCACTGCTATTCTCACATATGTCTGAGGAGTGAGGTAACTCAGAAGGGAGAATGGCGTGCAGGGTATCCTGCAATAAGGTATGTGCAGTTAAGTTTTTCTAGGGATGGAATTTGCTAGAAAATGCTGCTGATACCGGATTAATGTAAGTTAAAACCTAAATACAGTGATTTAATAGCGACTAGTATCAGGCTTGCTATCAGAGGTATATACTCTGATTAATGTGCAATATAAAACGTTTGCTGGCATGTTTAATCATTTTTATATATGTTTTGGTGATAAAACTTATTGGGGCCTAGTTTTTTCCACATGGCTGGCTTTATTTTTGCCTAGAAACAGTTTCCTGTGGCTTTCCACTGTTATAGTATAAAAGTTACAGTTGGTGCAGTTAAAATTACAAACTGTGACATTCAGCTTCCCTCAGCAGTCCCCTGCATGCTATAGGACATCTCTGAAGGGCTCAAAAGGCTTCAAAAGTAGGAGCTGTGGCAGTTGTTATGACTTTAAAAAACATGTTTTTTCGTTTTGTTAATCTGTTTTTTGTATTAAGGGGTTAATCATCCATTTGCAAGTGGGTGCAATGCTCTGCTAACTTGTTACATACACCGTAAAAATTTCGTTAGTTTAACCTTTTTTCACTGTTATTTCAAATTTTGGCAAAATTTGTCTCTCTTAAAGGCACAGTAACGTTTTTTTATATTGCTTGTTAACTTGATTTAAAGTGTTTTCCAAGCTTGCTAGTCTCATTGCTAGTCTGTATAAACATGTCTGACATAGAGGAAACTCCTTGTTCATTATGTTTAAAAGCCATGGTGGAACCCCATAGGAGAATGTGTACTAAATGTATTGATTTCACTTTAAACAATAAAGATCAGCTGTTATCTTTAAAAGAATTATCACCAGAGGATTCTGACGAGGGGGAAGTTATGCCAACTAACTCTCCCCATGTGTCGGACCCTTTGACTCCCGCTCAAGGGACTCACGCTAAAATGGCGCCAAGTACATCAAAGACGCCCATAGCGATTACTTTGCAGGACATGGCGGCAATCATGGATAATACCCTGTCAGCGGTATTAGCCAGACTGCCTGAATTCAGAGGAAAGCGCGATAGCTCTGGGGTTAGACGTAATACAGAGTGGGCAGATGTTTTAAGGCCCATGTCTGATACTGCGTCACAATATGCAGAAGCTGAGGAAGAGCTTCAGTCTGTGGGTGACGTCTCCGACTCGGGGAAACCTGATTCAGATATGTCTACTTTTAAATTTAAGCTTGAGAACCTCCGGGTGTTGCTTGGAGAGGTTTTAGCTGCTCTGAATGACTGTGACACAATTGCAGTGCCAGAGAAATTGTGTAGACTGGATAAATACTACGCAGTGCCGGTGTGTATTGATGTTTTTTCCAATACCTAAAAGGTTTACAGAAATTATTACTAAGGAGTGGGACAGACCCGGTGTGCCGTTTTCCCCCCCTCCTATTTTTAGAAAAATGTTTCCAATAGACGCCACCACACGGGACTTATGGCAGACGGTCCCTAAGGTGGAGGGAGCAGTTTCTACTTTAGCAAAGCGTACCACTATCCCTGTCGAGGACAGTTGTGCTTTTTCAGATCCAATGGATAAAAAATTAAAAGGTTACCTTAAGAAAATGTTTATTCAACAAGGTTTTATCCTGCAGCCCCTTGCATGCATTGCTCCTGTCACTGCTGCTGCGTTCTGGTTTGAGTCTCTGGAAGAGGCCTTTCAGACAGCTACTCCATTGACTGAAATACTTGACAAGCTTAGAACACTTAAGCTAGCTAATTCTTTTGTTTCTGATGCCATTGTTCATTTGACTAAACTAACGGCTAAGAATTCTGCATTAGCCATCCAGGCGCGTAGGGCGCTATGGCTTAAATCTTGGTCAGCTGACGTGACTTCAAAGTCTAAATTACTTAACATTCCCTTCAAGGGGCAGACCCTATTCGGGCCTGGTTTGAGGGAAATTATTGCTGACATTACTGGAGGTAAGGGTCATACCCTTCCTCAGGACAGGGCCAAATCAAGGGCCAAACAGTCTAATTTTCGTGCCTTTCGAAACTTCAAGGCAGGTGCAGCATCATCTTCCTCTGCTACAAAACAAGAGGGAACTTTTGCGCAATCCAAGCCGGCCTGGAAATCTAACCAGGCCTGGAGCAAAGGCAAGCAGGCCAGAAAGCCTGCTGCTGCCTCTAAGACAGCATGAAGGAACGGCCCCCTATCCGGCAACGGATCTAGTAGGGGGCAGACTTTCTTCACCCAGGTGTGGGCAAGAGATGTTCAGGATCCCTGGGCGTTGGAGATCATATCTCAGGGATATCTTCTGGACTTCAAAGCTTCCCCCCCACAAGGGAGATTTCACCTTTTGAGATTATCTGTAAACCAGATAAAGAAAGAGGCATTCTTACGCTGTGTGCAAGACCTCCTAATAATGGGAGTGATCCATCCAGTTCCACAGATGGAACAAGGACAGGGATTTTATTCAAATCTGTTTGTGGTTCCCAAAAAAGAGGGAACCTTCAGACCAATTTTGGATCTAAAGATCTTAAACAAATTCCTCAGAGTTCCATCGTTCAAAATGGAAACTATTCGGACAATCCTACCTATGATCCAGGAGGGTCAGTATATGACCACAGTGGATTTGAAGGATGCTTACCTTCACATACTGATTCACAAAGATCATCGGTTCCTAAGGTTTGCCTTTCTAGACAGGCATTACCAGTTTGTGGCTCTTCCCTTCGGGTTAGCTACAGCCCCAAGAATTTTTACAAAGGTTCTGGGGTCTCTTCTGGCGGTCCTTAGACCACGGGGCATAGCAGTGGCCCCTTATTTAGACGACATCCTGATACAGGCGTCAAACTTCCAAATTGCCAAATCCCATACGGACATAGTGTTGGCATTTCTGAGGTTGCATGGGTGGAAAATGAACGAGGGAAAGAGTTCTCTATCACCCCTCACAAGGGTTTCCTTCCTAGGAACTCTGATAGATTCTGTAGAAATGAAAATTTACCTGACGGAGTCCAGGTTATCAAAACTTCTAAATTCCTGCCGTGTTCTTCACTACATTCCGCGCCCTTCGGTGGCTCAGTGCATCGAAGTGAACGGCTTAATGGTAGCGGCAATGGACATAGTGCCATTTGCGTGCCTACATCTCAGACCACTGCAATTATGCATGCTCAGTCAGTGGAATGGGGATTACACAGATTTGTCCCCTCTGCTAAATCTGGATCAAGAGACCAGAGATTCTCTTCTCTGGTGGCTTTCTCGGCCACATCTGTCCAGGGGGATGCCTTTCAGCAGGCCGGACTGGACAATTGTAACAACAGATGCCAGCCTTCTAGGTTGGGGTGCAGTCTGGAATTCCCTGAAGGCTCAGGGATCGTGGACTCAGGAGGAGAAACTCCTCCCAATAAATATTCTGGAGTTAAGAGCAATATTCAATGCTCTTCTAGCTTGGCCTCAGTTAGCAACCCTGAGGTTCATCAGATTTCAGTCGGACATCACGACTGTGGCTTACATCAACCATCAAGGGGGGACCAGGAGCTCCGTAGCGATGTTAGAAGTCTCCAAGATAATTCGCTGGGCAGAGACTCACTCTTGCCATCTATCAGCAATCCATATCCCAGGTGTAGAGAACTGGGAGGCGGATTTTCTAAGTCGTCAGACTTTTCATCCGGGGGAGTGGGAACTCCATCCGGAGGTGTTTGCTCAATTGGTTCATCGTTGGGGCACACCAGAATTGGATCTCATGGCGTCTCGCCAGAACGCCAAGCTTCCTTGTTACGGATCCAGGTCCAGGGACCCAGAAGCGACGCTGATAGATGCTCTAGCAGCACCATGGTTCTTCAACCTGGCTTATGTGTTTCCACCGTTTTCTCTGCTCCCTCGACTGATTGCCAAAATCAAACAGGAGAGAGCATCGGTCATCTTGATCGTGCCTGCGTGGCCACGCAGGACCTGGTATGCAGACCTGGTGGACATGTCATCCTTTCCACCTTGGCCTCTGCCTCTGAGACAAGACCTTCTACTACAAGGTCCTTTCAATCATCCAAATCTGATTTCTCTGAGACTGACTGCCTGGAGATTGAACGCTTGATTTTATCAAGGCGTGGCTTCTCCGAGTCAGTCATTGATACCTTAATACAGGCACGAAAGCCTGTAACCAGGAAAATCTACCATAAGATATGGCGCAAATATCTTCATTGGTGTGAATCCAAGAATTACTCATGGAGTAAGGTTAGGATTCCTAGGATATTGTCCTTTCTCCAAGAGGGTTTGGATAAAGGATTATCAGCTAGTTCTTTAAAGGGACAGATTTCTGCTCTGTCTATCCTTTTGCACAAGCGTCTGGCAGAGGTTCCAGACGTCCAGGCATTTTGTCAGGCTTTGGTTAGAATTAAGCCTGTGTTTAAACCTGTTGCTCCTCCATGGAGCTTAAACTTGGTTCTTAAGGTTCTTCAAGGAGTTCCGTTTGAACCCCTTCATTCCATTGATATCAAACTTTTATCTTGGAAAGTTCTGTTTTTGATGGCTATTTCCTCGGCTCGTAGTGTCTCTGAGTTATCAGCTTTACAATGTGATTCTCCTTATCTGATTTTCCATACAGATAAAGTAGTTCTGCGTACAAAACCTGGGTTTTTACCTAAGGTAGTTTCCAATAAGAATATCAATCAAGAGATTGTTGTTCCATCATTGTGTCCTAATCCTTCAAAGAAGGAACATCTTTTACATAATTTGGACGTAGTCCGTGCTTTAAAGTTTTACTTACAAACGACTAAAGATTTTCGTCAAACATCTTCCCTGTTTGTTGTTTACTCTGGACAGAGGAGAGGTTAAAAGGCTTCGGCAACCTCTCTTTCTTTTTGGCTTCGGAGCGTAATACGCTTAGCCTATGAGACTGCTGGACAGCAGCCCCCTGAAAGGATTACAGCTCATTTTACTAGAGCTGTAGCTTCCACCTGGGCCTTTAAAAATGAGGCTTCTGTTGAACAGATTTGCAAAGCAGCGACTTGGTCTTCGCTTCATACCTTTTCAAAATTTTACAAATTTGATACTTTTGCTTCTTCGGAGGCTATTTTTGGGAGAAAGGTTCTACCGGCAGTGGTCCCTTCCGTTTAAGTACCTGCCTTGTCCCTCCCTTCATCCGTGTACTTTAGCTTTGGTATTGGTATCCCACAAGTAATGGATGATCCGTGGACTGGATACACCTAACAAGAGAAAACACAATTTATGCTTACCTGATTTTATTTCTCTTGTGGTGTATCCAGTCCACGGCCCGCCCTGTCCTTTTAAGGCAGGTCTAAATTTTAAACTACAGTCACCACTGCACCCTATGGTTTCTCCTTTCTCGGCTAGTTTCGGTGGATATGGCAGTTAGGGGAGGAGCTATATAGCAGCTCTGCTGTGGGTGATCCTCTTGCAACTTCCTGTTGGGAAGGAGAATATCCCACAAGTAATGGATGATCCGTGGACTGGATACACCACAAGAGAAATAAATTTATCAGGTAAGCATAAATTATGTTTTTAAGTGATAAAAGTATGTCTAAGGATGATTCTCAGTCTGAAGAGAATCAGGTTATGCCATCCAATTCTCCCCAAGTGTCACAACCTTTAACGTCAACTCAAGCAACGCCAAGTACTTCTAGTGCGTCTAATTCTTTTACCCTACAAGATATGGCTGCAGTTATGTCTACTACCCTTACAGAGGTATTATCTAAACTGCCAGGTTTACAGGGTAAGAGCAGTAGGTCTGGTATTAGAGTAAATGCTGAGCCCTCTGATGCTTTATTGGCCATCTCCGATGTACCTTCACAGTGTTCTGAGTTGGGGGTAGGGGAATTGCTGTCTGAGGGAGATATTTCAGACTCAGGAAATGTGTTCCCTCAAACAGACGGCCTTTAAATTTAAGCTTGAACACCTCCACCTGTTACTTCGGGAGGTTTTAGCAACTCTGGATGATTGTGACCCTATTGTAATACCACCAGAGAGATTGTTTAAAATGGATAAATATCTAGAGGTCCCCACTTACACTAATGTTTTAACAGTCCCTAAAAGGATTTCGGACATTGTTACTAAGGAATGGGACAGACCAGGCATTCCGTTCTCTCCCCCTCCTACTTTTAAGAAAATGTTTCCCATATCTGACACCATTCGGGATTCCTGGAAGACTGTCCCTAAGGTGGAGGGAGCTATTTCTACCCTGGCTAAGCGTACAACTCTACCTATTGAGGACAGTTGTGCTTTCAAAGATCCTATGGATATAAAATTAGAGGGTCTTTTAAAGAAATTGTTTATTCATCAGGGTTTTCTTCTACAACCTATAGCGTGCATTGTTCCAGTTACTACTGCAGCAGCTTTTTGGTTTGATGCTCTAGAGGAGTCTCTTAAGGTTGAGACCCCATTAGATGATATTTTGGATAGAATTAAGGCTCTCAAGCTAGCTAATTTTTTTATTACCGATGTTGCTTTTCAAATGGCTAAGTTAGCGGCAAAAAAATGCAGGTTTTGCCATTTTAGCGCATAGAGCGTTATGGCTTAAGTCTTGGTCTGCTGATGTGTCATCAAAACTAAACTTTTAGCTATTCCTTTTAAAGGTAAGACCCTATTCGGGCCTGAACTAAAGGAAATCATTTCCGACATTACTGGAGGAAAAGGTCATGCCCTTCCTCAGGACAAGACTGTTAAAATGAGGGCTAAACAAAATAATTTTCGTTCCTTTTGAAACTTTAAAGGTGGACCCTCTACTTCCTCCTCTGTCACAAAGCAGGAGGGGAATTTTGCACAATCCAAGTCAGTCTGGAGACCTAACCAGACCTGGAATAAGGGTAAACAGGCTAAGAAGCCCGCTGCTGCTACCAAGACTGCATGAAGGGGCAGCCCCCGATCTGGGACCGGATCTAGTAGGGGGCAGACTTTCTTTGTTCAGGCTTGGGCAAGGGATGTTCAGGATCCCTGGGCATTAGAAATTGTGACCCAGGGGTATCGACTAGAATTCAAGGATTTTCTCCCAAGAGGGAGATTTCATCTTTCACATTTGTCTGTAGACCACACAAAAAGAGAGGCGTTCTTACGCTGTGTAGAAGACCTCTATACCATGGGTGTAATTTGACAAGTTCCAAAGCTAGAACAGGGACAGGGGTTTTAATCAAATCTGTTCGTGGTTCCCAAAAAAGAGGGAACCTTCAGACCGATTTTAGATCTCAAATGTCTAAACAAATTTCTCAGAGTCCCATCATTCAAGATGGAGATCATACAAACAATTTTACCAATGATCCTGGAGGGTCAATATATGACCACCGTGGACTTGAAGGATGCGTATCTTCACATTCCTATCCACAAGGATCATCACCAGTTTCTCAGGTTCGCCTTCCTGGACAAACACTACCAGTTTGTGGCCCTTCCTTTCGGGTTGACCACAGCTCCCAGAATCTTCAAAAAGGTGCTAGGGTCCCTTCTGGTGGTTCTAAGGCCGCGGGGCATAGCAGTGGCACCCTATCTGGACGATATTTTGATTCAGGCGTCAACTTACCATCTAACCAAATCTCACACAGACATCGTGTTGGCTTTCCTAAGAACTCACGGTTGGAAGGTGAACATAGAAAAGAGTTCACTATTTCCACTAACAAGAGTTCCATTCCTGGGAACTCTGATAGACTCGGTAGACATGAAAATAATTCTGACGGAGGTCAGAAAGTTAAAGATTCTAAATACTTGCCGAGCGCTTCACTCCCTTCTCCGGCCATCAGTGGCTCAGTGTATGGAGGCAATTGGATTAATGGTAGCAGCAATGGACATCGTTCCGTTTGCACACTTTCATCTCAGGCCACTGCAGCTGTGCATGCTCAGACAGTGGAATGGGGATTATGCCAATTTATCTCCTCAGATAAATCTGGATCAAGAGACCAGAGACTCTCTTCTTTGGTGGTTGTCACAGGATCATCTGTCCCAGGGTCTGTGCTTCCGCAGACCAGCATGGGTTATAGTGACAATGGACGCCAGCCTCTTGGGCTGGGGTGCAGTCTGGAATTCCCTGAAGGCTCAGGGTGTTTGGACTCAGGAGTCCCCCCTTCTACCAATCAATATTCTGGAATTGAGAGCAATATTCAATGCGCTTCAGGCGTGGCCTCAGTTGGCCTTGGCCAAATTCATAAGATTCCAGTCAGACAATATCACGACTGTAGCATATATCAATCATCAAGGGGGAACAAAGAGTTCTCTAGCGATGATAGAGGTTTACAAGATAATCCGATGGGCGGAGACTCGCTCTTGCCATCTATCAGCAATCTATATCCCAGGAGTAGAGAACTGGGAAGCAGATTTTCTAAGTCGTCAGACTTTTCACCTGGGGGAGTGGGAGCTCCATCCGGAGGTGTTTGCGACATTGATCCGTCAATGGGGCACACCGGAATTGGATCTGATGGCATCTCGTCAGAATGCCAAACTTCCTTGTTACAGGTCCAGATCAAGGGATCCCCAAGCTGTACTGATAGATGCTCTAGCAGTACCTTGGTCGTTCAACCTGGCTTATGTGTTTCCACCTTTTCCTCTCAAGAATCAAACAGGAGAGGGCTTCGGTAATCCTGATAGCGCCTGCGTGGCCATGCAGGATTTGGTATGCAGATCTAGTGGACATGTCATCTCTGCCACCGTGGAAACTGCCACTGAGACAGGACCTTCTCATCCAAGGTCTGTTCCAACATCCAAATCTAAATTCTCTGCAGCTGACTGCCTGGAGATTGAATGCTTGATTTTATCTAAGCGGGGATTCTCTGAGTCGGTCATTGATACCTTGATTGAGGCTCGAAAGCCTGTCACTAGGAAAATTTACCATAAGATATGGAGTAAATATCTTTATTGGTGCGAATCCAAGGGCTACTCATGGAGTAGGGCTAGGATTCCTAGGATTTTGTCCTTTCTCCAAGAAGGATTGGAGAAGGGATTATCAGCTAGTTCCTTAAAGGGACAAATTTCTGCTGTGTCAATTTTACTACACAAGCGTCTGGCGGATGTCCCAGACGTTCAGTCTTTTTGTCAGGCTTTAGTCAGAATCAAGCCTGTGTTTAAACCTGTTGCTCCGCCATGGAGTTTGAATTTAGTTCTCAAGGTTCTTCAAGGGGTTCTGTTTAAACCTATACATTCCATGGATATTAAGCTTTTATCCTGGAAAGTTTTGTTCTTAGTTGCTATATCTTCTGCTCGAAGGGTGTCTGAGCTTTCTGCATTACAATGTGATTCGCCTTATCTTATATTCCATGCTGATAAGGTGGTTTTGCGTAGAAAACCTGGATTCCTTCCTAAGGTTGTTTCAAATAAGAATATTAATCAGGAAATTCTTGTTCCTTCCTTGTGTCCTAATCCTTCGTCTAAGAAGGAACGTCTGTTACATAATTTGGACGTGGGCTTTGAAGTTTTACTTACAAGCGACCAAGGATTTCCGTCAAACATCTTCCCTATTCGTTGTTTATTCGGGAAAGCGTAGGGGTCAAAAAGCTACGGCTACCTCTCTTTCTTTTTGGCTGAAAAGCATCATCCGTTTGGCATACGAGACTGCTGGACAGCAGCCTCCTGAAAAAATCACGGCTCATTCTACTAGAGTGGTGGCTTCCACATGGGCTTTTAAAAACGATGCTTCTGTTGAACAGATTTGTAAGGCTGCGACTTGGTCCTCCCTTCATACCTTTTACAAATTTTACAAATGTGATACTTTTGCTTCTTTGGAGGCTATTTTGTGAGAAAAGTTCTTCAAGCAGTGGTGCCTTCCGTTTAGGTATCTGTCTAGTCCCTCCCATTCATCCGTGTCCTGTTGCTTTGGTATTGTATCCCACAAGTAAGGATGAATCCGTGGACTCATCGTATCTAGTAGAAGAAAAGGAAATTTATGCTTACCTGATAAATTGATTTCTTCTACGATACGACGAGTCCACGGCCCTCCCTGTCATTTTAGACAGATTATATTTTTTGTTTTCAAAACTTCAGTCACCTCTGCACCTTTTAGCTTTTCTTTTCTCTTCCTATACCTTCGTCGAATGACTGGGGGTGGAGAGAAGGGAGGAGCTATATATACAGCTCTGCTGTGGTGCTCTTTGCCACTTCCTGTTAGCAGGAGGATAATATCCCACAAGTAAGGATGAATCCGTGGACTCGTCATATCGTTGAAGAAATCAATTTCTCAGGTAAGCATAAATTTCCTTTTTATAGGGACGTAATTCAAGTCATATATCGTGTGGAGGTATTCTGCCAAATATATGCAAAGGTAGATTAGGGATTTCTTACACCATTTAAATGGGCAGTCTCTGTTCCAATTGAGGGGGCAGAGAGACACCTAATATTTCTGATTTGGTCTGGTTGATCAGAAAGTTAGTGAGACCACCGAATATGTCAAATTCCTTCAGTAAGGAGGGGATCGATTTTTCTGGATTTGTGAGAGTAAAGAAGACGTCTTCTTCTTGGTAAATTAGGATACCCGAGATATCTGGGTTGGCTCTAAACTTGGTGGCTAATGTTTTTAATATGCAGATGAACAGCAATGTAGATAAGGGACAGCCCTGTCGTGTTCCATTAGTTATGGGGAACAGGGAAGAAAGAATGCCATTAAGGGAAATCCGGGAGCTTGGGGAATCATATAATGCAAATATTCTGTGTAGCATTGTATGTCCTAGGCTGAATGCCCTAATCGTTTCTTTTCGGAATGTCCAATTAACCCTATCGAAAGCTTTCTCAGCATCGGTAGACAGCCATATGGTCGGGGTGCATGAGGTCTTTGTGTGCCAGAGTAGATGGAGTTTGCCCACAGTGTTATCTTTGGCCTCTCTATTTGGCATGAACCCACCTGGTCTTGGTGGATCAATAAGGGTAGAATCAAGTTAAGTCTCTTAGCATCTTGGCATATATCTTGACATCGGAGTTCAACAACGAGATGGGGCGGTAATTGGGGATAGATTCTGGGGATTTATTAGGCTTGGGTATAACTGTTATATGGGCCTGCAGGGCATTGGGGGGAAAATGTTTATTTTTTATCAATTTCTTGGAAATAAGAGAGGAGGTGGGGCACCAGAACGTTTGCCAACTTGGCATAGTAGATATTACCAAAACCGTCTGGGCCTGGTGCCTTTCCCGAAGGGAGGGATTTCATAGAGTCTTTAAGTTCTTTGAGAGTGAAAGATTCTAAGTCCTCTCTCTGTTCTTTGGACAAGGACGGGAGATGTAGCTGGGAGATATAATTGACTATGTCAGTTTGACTAGGCGGGGCTTTTGTCTTATCTAAATTGTAGAGTTTTTCATAATAAAGGCTGAATCTATTAGCGATATCTCTGGAAGACACCCAGGTGTTACCATCAGCATCATTGATAGAAATAATAAGTTTTTTGTTGGCCCTTCTCCTCAAGAGCCTTGCTAGGAGTTTTCCTTGCTTCATAGCTCCTTCGTAGTATGTCTTTTTTTAAAAAAAAGAGCTTTACGTTTTGCTTTGATACCCAAAAACAATGATAGTTGGTTTCTTTTGTGTTGTATGTTTTCTATTAGGGAGCTATTATTCGGAAACCGTTTATGTATGTCCTGGAGTTTAGACAAGTCATCTAGTAGGGATTTTAAAGGGACAGTCTACACCAGAATTTTTATTGTTTTAAAAGATAGATAATCCCTTTATTACCCATTTCCCAGTTTTGCATAACCAACACAGTTATAATAATATACTTTTAACCTCTGTGATTATCTTGTATCTAAGCCTCTGCAAACTGCCCCTTTTTTCAGTTCTTTTGACAGACTTGCAGTCTAGCCAATCAGTGCCTGCTACCAGATTACTTCATGTGCACAAGCACAGTGTTATCTATATGAAATACATGAACTAACACCCTCTAGTGGTGAAAAACTGTTAAAATGCAATCTGAAAGAGGTGGGCTTCAAGGTCTAAGAAATTAGCATATGAACCTCCTAGGTTAAGCTTTCAACTAAGAATACCAAGAGAACAAAGCAAAATTGGTGATAAAAGTAAATTGGAAAATTGTTTAAAATTACATGCTCTATCTGAATCCTGAAAGTTTATTTTGGCCTAGACTGTCCCTTTAAGTGTTGAGTCCGTTGTTTGTTTTTGGCGGCCTTTATGGAAATAAGCTCCCCTCTAATCACACATTTGTGTGCTTCCCATATTGAGTGTGGCTCGACCTCCACTGTAATATTATGTGTAAAATATTAGTCGATAGATTTAACTAGATGAGTGCATATGATTGGATCTTTTAATATGGTCTCGTCAAGTTTCCATGTCATGTCACACCTCTGGGAAGTAGGCCACTTCAAGCTGCAGCTAACCATTGCGTGGTCTGACCATGTCAGAGGAGATATGGCAGTATTACGTACTAGTTCTAAGGTGGTGACATCAATTAGAAGGTAGTCTATTTGTGTGTAACCCGGTGGGGGTGAGAGAAAAAGGTGTAATCTTTTGTTATAGGGTTATCTAATCTCCAGATGTTGTGTACTGCCAAATTAGATAGTATGGATTTGATTGTTTTCCGAGTCTTGTGTGGGACTGAGGAGGCAATCCATCTCGGGTTCTAGTGCTAGGTTAAGATCTCCCCCTATGATCAAGCTACCTCTGGTTATTTCTAGAATGGTATTATAGGTAGAGTTAAAAAAGGGAATTGGGTTATTATTCGGGGCATATATGTTGACAAGTGTTACTAGTTTATTGTATAGTGTGCCCGTTATGATTAAAAGTCTCCCCCCATTGTACTTATAGATATTGGTCAGATGGAAGGAAATATTTTTCCTAATGAGTATCTCAACCCCGTTTCTTTTAGTGTTATTGGAGGCTAAAAAAACTAAGCCAAATTTACTCAGGGCCTGAGTGGATTCCCGTCTCCTTTTGAAATGAGTCTCCTGGAGGAAGTGTATGTCACATCTGAGTCTTTTGCAATCTCTGATTGCCATGGACCTTTTTTGAGGGGTGTTAAGCCCTTTGACGTTATGAGAGAGTATCCTAATGTTAAGGGGGTCTTCAGCCATAATTTTTGGGGTAGATGTGGTGTATTTTTAAATCAGGAGCACTAACAGTGAGTTTGTGGCTTAACTGTAACCATGTGTACCCACTTAACGTAGTGGGTGTTTGTAAACATGTGCCTGCAGTGCCCCGGTATGCTAACGGGTTTGACAGATGAGTGAAGTAACCTGCATGAATGGTGGAATCTTTAACTAGTGAGGAACCTGTAAACATTAAACAAGTAAGGCATACATACAGTGGGGCAAAAAAGTATTTAGTCAGCCACCAATTGTGCAAGTTCTCCCACTTAAGAAGATGAGAGAGGCCTGTAATTTTCATCATAGGTATACCTCAACTATGAGAGACAAAATGTGGAAACAAATCCAGACAATCACATTGTCTGATTTGGAAAGAATTTATTTGCATATTATGGTGGAAAATAAGTATTTGGTCACCTACAAACAAGCAAGATTTCTGGCTCTCACAGACCTGTATCTTCCCTGACTCTCACAGACCTGTATCTTAACCTTAAAAAAATATAACAACATCAATAACACAGTTGTGCACGTATAAACAGTGTTTTGTGTACACCGTGTGTAAGGGGGGGGGGGGAGAATGTAGTCAGATAATAATCCTGATCTTAATCTAGTTCTGTCATTGAAGGAAGGCATATCTCTTTAAATTCTTATAGTTAGGTTTAAAGCCGAAGCCCAAAATTTTAGTGGGTTAGTCCCTTCGGTTATGGGGTCTTTGACACTGAGAGTTGTACAATCTGCTCATCTATAGGTTAGTAATAATACTTCTGTGGGCGACCTTCCATATATTAGTACTGTTGTGGGTAATGCAGATGTAAGTGATGCCTAATTGAGTACCAAGAGTCGGTCAGAGTGGTCGTTCTATGTCTCAGTTCAATATGAAGTCCATTTAATCATTAAGCTAACTTATTGTAGACTGGTAGTGTCATTAAGCAAGATATTAATAACTCTTTAGAATTGATAAATCTTTAAAGTTAATCAAAATCACCTCAGTGTCTCACATAACATAAATGGGTGGCACAAGGTAACCACCCCACACAGTCACAGTCCCTGTAACAGCGCATGATCATACCACTGTTGCCAATCATCTTGAAGGGTCTGGGGATCCTTAGGGCTCCTGGGAATCTTTGTCGGTTGAAGTAGAGGCCGGGCTAGTCTTACGTCTCTTTGAGAGCACTCTGTTCCAACCAGGACATTGGTCTTTTGGGTTATCTTTGTCTCGTTCAGATGGAGACGGAGGAATGTTAATTATTCTTTCAGGAGGGGATTCAAATGTAAGGTTGAGCTTTGCAGCAAGCATTTCCAGATCATTATATGTTTTGTATATGATTTGAGAACTATTGTGATTATGAGGCTGAAAGGGAAGCCCCATCGGTACCTTATGTTGTTCTCTTGTAGGGTCTTGGTGATGAATCGGACCTCTCTCCGCCATTGTATTGTTTGAGGGCAGAGGTCCTGGAAGATTTGTAGTGTATGGCCCTGGAAAACAATGTTCTGCCTGGACCTGGATGCCTGCCATACTTCCTCCTTAATAGTGTACTTCAGTAGCTTTAAAATTACATCACGTGGTGGTGCAGGTGGTTAAGCAGGTGGCCTGAGGGCTCTGTATACCCTTTTAATGTCCTCATTTATGAGACAAGGAGACCTTGGGGCTAGATGTTAAAATAATTCTTTCACATAGTTTCTGAGGTGATCTTGGGGTATCTCTTTGGGAATGCCTCTAATTCTAAGGTTGTTCCTCCTCCCTCTGTTGTCTAGGTCTTCTATTTTTTCTTGTAAACTTTGGATTATTGAATCTTGAATAGATAATTGTTGAGTGTTGGAGTTCACCATATTATTTAGATGTTCCTGCCCATCTTCAAGGTAGTCTATCCTCGAGCCCATCTCGTTAAGGTCTTTCTTCAAGTCTCTAATTTCTTCTTTAATGAAGGATTTCAAGGATTCTATATCTATTTTTGAAGGTAGGTTGGCTATCTGTGATTGAATAGAGATCAGGGGATCCTGATAGTCTCTGGGCTTGTCCGGTGTAATGTCAGGAGTTGATTCCTCTGGCATTTGTGATCTGTCTGCGGTTATATGTTCTTGTGAATGGAAGAAGGTCGAGACCGAGGGTGCCAAAGAGGCAGGCTTGTTATGTTTTTCTTGTTTATTCCCTTTCTTCGCTGCCATGGCTCAGCAGAGGAGTGGCAGGGGAAGGTGCTGGAAGGTCTCGTGGAGGAGCTGTTTTGTTGCAGCTGTTAAAGAAACCTACTGAGGTAAACTCTTTTAGCCCAATGTGTTCACTCTCCCCCTTGATGAAAATTATGGAGGTCTAGTTCGGCCGCAGGTAAAGTGTAGTTTTAAATTCACTGAGTGATGGGTTAATATATTTCTACTGTTAATGTCAGCATCTTAGATCCAAATATATGGTATAGAGCCTGGAAGCGACCTTGTGGCATGTGAGATGCGGTGCATTTATATACCCGACTCCCCTGTGTCTCTTAGGCCATTTTCTGTGTTCTGGAGGGCTGTAGTTGAGAGGGTATGAATATCAGAGGTCAGGTCTAGGAAGAAGGATCTGTGTGGGGGACCCGGTGATTGCTAGTAGGTCTCTTATATGTGAGAAGCCAGGCTAAACCAGATGAGTAAGGCCCCTGTTTGCACACCCAAATGAGGCCTTGCCTTAGTGAGGCTGCCCACCTATTGCAGGGATGGTGTTGGTTACTCTATTAAGCCCTCACAATTGTGCAGGTAATTTACCATTACTTGCCGGGTGAGATTGTTTATAAAGTCTAGGCAGGTGAGGTATGGCGGGGGCTGTTTTGTGCTGGTGTGGGTAACGTTACATTCAGTCCCAATATGATGTAGGGACGTCCAAGATGGCGTCTGGTATCGCCATGTCTGCTTTAGAGAGTGTTCCGCCAGTGTCACCAGTTAAGTGCCAGGCCGCCGTGTATGTAAACTCACTGAGTGGGTTGCATCTTGCTTCTGCATGGTCCCTGACCGGAGCTCCATTCTGGTGTCCTGCTCCGTTTGTTCGGTGGGTGATAGTGGTGTTGTCACGGCGCGCAGCTGCCAGCCCGTCTGCCCTGAGAGATCGGGTAATTGTTGGCCCAAGGTGGTTCAGATGATGCTGCTCCGTTGAGGTCACTGTAGCAACCTGTCACCAAGCCATAAGTTGCAGATAAGTACCTTATTATGTCAGGATTTTTCTAACTATGACGGAGCTACTCTAAATTTGCGGCCATGTCCCAGCATGGCGAAGCTCTGTCCCCCAAAGTGCCCCTGTTTTTAATAGGATTATTAAAAACCAAGCACTGATAAGTCAAACATTACCTTCACTTTAAGTTTTAGGTGATGGACTACCTTGTCATTCTCTTGTAATATTTCTTGATATAATTTAGATTTTTGTTCCCTCTGTAAGCAAGCTTTCCAAGACTTGTTCCAGAACAATTGTGGACTTTTTCAAGCTTGAGACATGCATCAAAGTTAATACCATTCATGATCAAGGACTTCACATTTAGGATTCTGCAGTGCAGGTAAATTCGCTGTTACCCTAGGGTTCTTTTCACCTCCTTCAGCATTGCACATTGTACTGTTACTATGATATTTGTAGGATCCCCATGCCACGAGTAGCAACAGTACAACATTTCCTCCATTTGTTGTCTCACTGTGGCCTTTTATAAACTCTTTCTTATATAACCTTTTCTAGCTTTTTATCTCTTAAAAATTTTTTCTAGGGTTTTCTGATCTATCTTTTGATCAGGGCATGGTTCACATGAACAGTTCTTTACTTTTGTAAAATGATGAAAGTTTAATTTTGACTTGAATGTCCCTTTAAGGTAAGTGACTTACCACAGCACACACACAGGCCAGATTCTATTTGTAGGTTCTCTGACACATGTACAGCATAGCCAAAGGACTTGCTCTCCTCATGATACACTCTGCCTATTAATACCCCTCTGGGAAACCTTTTTGGGCACTTTAAAATAGGTGCCTGGCCCTTTAATTAATGCTCAATCCGGTTAGCATGGGGGCATTTTATTTAAGGTTTTGGGGCTGTATTATGTATTCTTATTTTGATTACACTAAAAGTCTCACTGAGGCAGTGGCATTTCTCCAGGCAGTAGCCCTGCCCCCTCAACTTCACAAGCTTGCCTCTTCTCTCAGGTGTTGCTGGGCCGAAAAAACAGCTCAGGAAACTTTGGAGAGGAATTACTTCCCCTTGCAGGAGCTGCCAAGTGGTTACTTGGGCTTAAAGTCAGGAGAGTGGAAGCAATTACGGTGCATTCACTATTTCAATGCAGTTTCAAAAAAGGTATCAGAGGGGTTATTGAGCTAAGTGTAAATGGTTCATTGCCATTTTTCTTGTTATGTGTATGTCTGGTGTCTCTACACACCCTGCCATTACACACTATGGAACACACTGAATCTGCCCAACAGATATCAATGTTAACACATTAGAAGAATAATTTACTGATAACCCTCCCTGTACATATATATATACTTATATGTGTTTTGCAAGTCTGTTCCTTTATGTCAGGTCAATGTACCCTGTTTGGACTGTATACCTCAAATTGTGCATGCAAATCAGCCGCAGCCTTATGTACTGTGTGTGTATATTGCTCAGGAGGCTTCTAGTCACTTTTCCCGAGTGTAAGAATAGCTAGCAAGGCTATGGCAGCATATTTTTTGGCTATTGTTGAGTTTCATACTCCTATTAAACAATTTGCTGATAAGTTGCTATATGCAGTAATCACATATTCCTAAGGGTTCAGATTTGATAACATACACTATGCAGGAAGCTGTACACCTCAGCACATACTTATGTGATCTACAGTGTACCCAATTTGCTATAATATGTGCAAATATATATTGTACTGAATATAATGACATACGGTGCTATTATTATAACTGTCTGTGCTATCACTACTTGTGTATAAGTACATAAAGCATTGTACTCCCATCATTGCCAAGGGATGTAAACAGTTTTTTTTATGTCAGTCTGCATTCTCTATACTGCTGTATATGTTTTGCTCTTTGGAATTATTTGCAGTGATGTACTTCATGTACTGTGTACACTATTATTATATGCAAATCCCTAGATGCGGTTTATGTTTATTGCATGTGCAGCAGCACACATAATGATATTTACATAGGCAGAACTTCTGTCTGTAGATATGCAAGACATTATATGATCTATGCTATTAGTGTACACAATATTATAATATATGATCCTCTAGGTATATACCTTTCATGCATATTACTCTGTGTGTTTAATTCCAAATGCAGTTGTGCAGCATTTCTCAGTGGAGATCCTTTTTAGATCAAATCTATTGGTATCTCGTTTATACCTATTGTACGGGTAATTTATATGTATGCACATACGTTTATAATGCAGATACTGAACATTGATCATGAATATTTTCATTAACAATGTACATTGTGTATTCACTTTATAAGTATACACAATCTCTGCTTATTCTGCACATGGATTTACAAGTATCTACTGCGTACCTGTTGGTCTATATGTAGTGCTTCTCTAGTCAGTAAGCCCACATGACAGGCTAAATATGTGTGTATGCATTATTATATGCATCCATACTACATACTGATGCTTATGTCATAAACAGATTTTTACGTTTATACATTTTAGGATTCATTAGGAAAAAATAGTTCGGATATCCGGACTGATTCTTTTTGTCCTTCAAGAGATCAGGAGTTTTGTTCTCTTTGAAAAAATAAGAATTGTGTGCACTCATTGACCAGAGGTCCTGTCTCATGTTCCAAAAAATACTTTAGAGGCAGCAGCCTTCATAAAAGGATTTGGAGGATATGGGAATAATTAATCCCAGTATCAGTGTTGCCTCAGGGTCAAGGGTTTTACTCCAATCTGTTCATTGTCCCTTATAGACCTGTCCTAGATTTAACAACCCTAAACATGTTTGTCAGGGTTCCCATTTTTATAATGGCAACAATCTGCACAATTTTAACCTTAATCCAAAAGGGTCAGTTTATGGCTACTATAGACCTCAAGGATGCATATCTGCACATCCTTATCCACACGGATCACTTGCAGTTCCTGAGGTTTGCATATATGGACAAACACTTCCAGTTTGTTACTCTTCTGCTTAGTATGGCTACGACTCCATGCATCTTCATAAAGGTGTTAGGTACAATGTTGTCATTTATCAAAATTTAGGGCATTTCAGTTGCATTTCCTGTCACTAAATATTGATCATACTCGCAAGCTTCTGTCTTCCTTTAAGACCATGGTTGGAGAATCAATGTACCCAAAAGCTCATTATATCCTTCTACAAGGGTAGCATTTATAAGAGTCATAATAGACTCCGTCCTCATGCATCTGTTTCTGATGGAACTTTGTAAAATAAAGATTCAGAGTGTGTGTCTCTCCCTACAAAGGGCTAGATTTCTATCAATAGCTCTGTGCATGGAGGTAATAGGTAATATGGCCGCTACTTCAGAGGCAGTTCCTTTTGCCCATCTTCACTTGAGACCCCTTCAATTGTCTATGCTACCTCAGTGGTCAAATAATTATCTACACTTGAACAACAGATTGCTTTGGACTTCTCCGTCAGACAATCTCTCTCTATTGGTGGACATACAGTCTTTTTTTTCACTTGGGGCATCCTTCCTTCGTCAGTCATGGGCTATTGTGCCGACAGACGCCAATAGGGTCTCCTCCAGAGGCGAGGTTACCAATCAAAATTCTGGAACACCAAGCAATTTTTTTGGGTTACTCAGTCCTGGCCCCTTTTTGAAGAAGGAAAAGTGTGACGAACCAAGTTTATCCAACCCTGCGCCAGTCACTTATTTGGCACAGAAAGGGTTTTCAGCCCCCTTTTCTGTCACCTATAGGTCACAATCTAGCCACACCAGGCAAGCTTGTGATTCAGTTTAGTGGGTGCAAGAGTTAATTCGCACTCCCTTAATCTGTACTAGACGTAAGAGAAATGCCCAACACTCCCTTGTAATGTCACCCACAATAAACTATAAATCCTATAGCTCAAATGCTGCCACCACTTAAAATTTATTAAAGGGAAAATCTTAAGGAAAACCCCAGACTTTACACATTAACTCTAGAAATACAATTTAGCAGAAAATAACCTAAATTATACAGTTCTAATATTCCAGTCTCTTTCAGTAACGTGGTTCAATTATTAGACAAAGGCCAAACTTAATAAAGGAATTATTTATTATGCCAAAAATATTATGCACAATGCATTATTAATAAAAAGTTGTTACAAATAAAATTACACACGCAAACAGTGTTTTAAAATAAAAAGGAGAAAAACAGAATTGAATACTTTACTAGCTTCAAGATCTGCGCAAGGGGAATGGAATAAGAAGATGGCTCCTTACTCTGTACAGCAGCTCCCCTTGTAAGAATGACAATCTTATTGTTAAAAAATAAGATTCTTCAACCCTACTTTTCAGAGATAAGGTTGCTTAACCACACCCTCCTGGGCGGGCTAAGAAACCCCCCTGTCTTTACAACCTTCAATAGACTAATTTCTTGCCTGAATTTATACAATCCATTATCATTCCTGCTAGGTAAGAAATTTCTATATTTACATATTTAGAACCTTTTTAGTTTTATTGGGAGAATCGTTTTGATATCAAATATGCCATAGGTTGTCATATTTACCTGCCGTTAAGGTTATAACACTTTTAACCCACATATGTACATAATATACCAATGTCCTGTCAGTGACCTGGTCAGTTTTTGTAATGAAGAGCCTGTTTTGCATCAGGCATTCTATTGACAGCTTAAGCCATAAACTTTATCCTGTGTATCTCTGTGACTAAGAGTTTCAGTGACTTTATGACCCAATGCATACACACTAACATTTGGTGGCTATTTAGGGGGTTCTGGCACTTCAAAGAAAATACAAACACAATTCTTCTCGAAAACAAATAACTGTTTTGAGTGCAAGCTACACAAAGTTAACTCCTTAGCAGCTGAATCCTGAGATATTTGTGACACCTCCCCCAATAAGAGACACAAAAGGGGGTGGCTACGAGCCACTCCCGATGCGTATCAAAAGGAGCTTCCCCTTGCGGTGAGAACACCATTGCCAGACAGATTGCACCTAGCAGTTTTGGCAGCAGGATGCCCTCCTTTTAAAAGTGACACACTAGTTGCTCTACTCAACCGATTGAATATATTGCAGGCCCCTCCCATGCAGCCTCTAGTTTGTTCTGTCTCATGGGCGTGAGTACAAGAACATTATGGACCATCTCACACACTCCCTCTCTGACAGTAAACTCCTGCAACTGTTTTTGTGCGAATATGGCATCTCTGGGTTTTGCAGGTACCTCCCCCAATAAGGTTTGCATCTTATCCCTGAACAACACATCATCCCCTGTTACAGAGGTGCCTGTGAAACCTAGTGTCTTGCTACCTATGGTGTGCTCTCTAAGCATATTGTGTGCTGTCAGTTGCTGCTTAACTACCATAGGCTCTTGCCCTCCCACTGGAGTAGAATTCCTGTACTCCTGCACTCTGTTATGGTTGGTAGGGGGTTGACTAACTGCCCCCCTCCTCCTCACTGTGGGTTCTAACTGCTGGGGACACTGATGCTGCACATCTATCAGTGTATTTGCTGAATGGCACTGTGGGGCTGTGTAAATACACTTCTCTGTACTCCCCCCCCCCTGTGCCTGCAGTCTGTGTCAGTCTCTGTCCCCTAGCCTGTGCAGTCTGTTTATAGGTCACAGCTGAGGTTACTGGGGTCTCTGTCACCCACAATCTTTCACACTCACTCTGGGGGTCTCTCAAAGAGTATCCTGTACCCTCCTCCCCCACACAGTCTGAAATCTGTGGCTTTGCTGCTTCTGTCATAGAGTGGGCTAGTTGGCCCCCCAGCTCTCTCTCACAGTCAGTCTGCCACTTTGCATAATCACACAGAATCTGGTATCCTTTTGACACTGGTGCAGACAAGCACACATCTTCCTTCTGCCATTTATACCAACTATTGTGTCTTTTCACAGGGTACAGAATTGTCCCTGGCAGAGACTGGTACACATCATCCAGCGGCCCAGTCACCCAGTCATTCTCTCCCCCGTCAATCTCACCTCCTTCCCTAGAATCCACTGATTCAATCACAGCAGACACGCACCCCTCATCTGCCTTCTCTCACAAACAGCTTCTCCCTGTACAGGTAAACTCAGTTCAGGCACAGACAGACCCACACAGTCTATCTGCCTTTCTCCCCCATCAGTCTCACCCTGAAAAGACAATGGTAATTCTGCCGATACTGCTGGTTTAAGTACAGGAAGACACACACCGTCTGTCTGTCGTTCTCCCCAGTCAGCATCTCCTCGTACAGCTTCACTTCTCAGCACAGACATCCCCAGTTCAGGCACAGCCCTGCGCACACATGCACTCTGTCCTCCCTCCTGGTCATAATGTCTCTGAGCATTTTTACACACAGCCCTTTCCACATAAGGGTCCGCAACTAATGTCACTAGGTCACATGTAGCATTGTCAGGCACATAAAGAGATAACAATCTACCCAAATCAGTACCCAGTAAAACATCATTAGGAATATTTTCAGATACCCCCACATTTCTTACACCTCTCCCCACTCCCCAATCAAGATATACACGTGCCATAGGCACTGCAAGTTTCATTCCCCCAATCCCTTTAACTGCTAGAGTCTTTCCAGGGATAATGTTCTCAGAGTTCACTAGCTTTGGATGCACCATAGTCACTTCTGCACCTGTGTCCCTTAGCCCTAGGGTTACCTTATCTCCAACAGTCACAGGTTGCAAGTTCGCATGGTTGTTTTCCTCTCGACAGGTAACAAACAAAATAGATGCTGGTACTTCTGAGGGATTACTTCCTCCAGCTGATTGCCCCAAGTTAATCCTCTCTGGGCAAGTGGAGCTGATGTGGCCCACTTTGTTGCAAACAAAACATCTGCGGGTATCCCCCTGCCCAGATGCAGCACTCGCCCCTCCTTTCCCAGAGGGAGCAGAAACACTGGATAAAGGCACAGCAGGTTTTGTGAAGGGGGGTCGTGCAGCAGCTCCTTTACAGGTGGATCCCCCCTTAGAAAAGGATTTCCTCCCATTCTCTGGAGACCTGTTAGCTGTGTAAAAATCAGCCAGCTCGCCAGCTTCCAATGCTGTTATGGGCTTCCGATCTAAAACCCATTCTTGAACTCCGGCTGGGCACAGCTGCATAAACTGTTCCTTCACAATCAAATCTTCCAGCTCCTCCATAGTGGCAACTTTGAATCCTCTGACACACTGTTTAAATGCTGTCATCAAGTTCCCAACAGCTGTAATATAACTCTCTGACAAACCTTTCTGCAGAGAACGTAATTTATTTCGGTAAACTTCAGGAGTAAGATTGTATCTCCTCTGTAGTGCAGCTTTAATGGAATCATATTCCAGATCAAACTCTGGGGTTAGTTCAGCAAACGCCTCCAGTGCAGGACCTTTCAGGCCAGGGGTAAGTACTTGGCCCACTGCTCCCTTGGCAACTGGAACTGTCTGCAACCTTTCTCAAAGCTACGCAGGAATACATCCACATCTCCATCTTTCTCCAGGGTGGGAAAATTCTCTGCACGCACTCTGGGAGCAGGTGGGTCTCTAGGTTCACTAAAACAGGGGAGACCGTCCCTCTCTCCAACTGTGCAAGCTGTAGCTGATACTCTCTCTCCGCCTGTCGTTCAGCAGCCTGTCTTTCAGCTGCCAGAGACTCTCTTTCATAAAACTTTGTAATCAGTTCCATGCGCAAACTTGCATCCACTGAGCCCATATGTTTAAGAACAGTTTGCAAATAACAGTCCAATGGATCCCCAGATCCTGATGAATCACCACCAACAGCTGCAGACATCTCTCCTGAGACTTCAACTGGTGTGATTTGGCTGTTATCATATTAAACATGAGCTTGTATTAGTAAATCTTTGTTCTTTGAACGTATTGGAATATCCCGCTCCTGGCATAGGAGTATAAGTGCCTCTCTAGATCGCTGCTCGTATGCCTCCATAGCAAAAATAAAATAGAAAAGAAAAACAGAGAATAGGGAAGGGGACTGTTTGCAATGTGTGACTATATAATGCACTGAGTTTTAGCCTTTTGGAAATTGTAAGAAACAATTTCTTTTAGTACCGGGATTTTCACACTAGCAAATCCACAAGCACTAAAATCTAATAATAAAAAAAATTATCTACACCGCTGCCTACCAATTTGTGACGAACCAAGGTTATCCAACCCTGCGCCAGTCACTTATTTGGCACAGAAAGGGTTTTCAGCCCCCTTTTCTGTCACCTATAGGTCACAATCTAGCCACACCAGGCAAGCTTGTGATTCAGTTTAGTGGGTGCAAGAGTTAATTCGCACTCCCTTAATCTGTACTAGACGTAAGAGAAATGCCCAACACTCCCTTGTAATGTCACCCACAATAAACTATAAATCCTATAGCTCAAATGCTGCCACCACTTAAAATTTATTAAAGGGAAAATCTTAAGGAAAACCCCAGACTTTACACATTAACTCTAGAAATACAATTTAGCAGAAAATAACCTAAATTATACAGTTCTAATATTCCAGTCTCTTTCAGTAACGTGGTTCAATTATTAGACAAAGGCCAAACTTAATAAAGGAATTATTTATTATGCCAAAAATATTATGCACAATGCATTATTAATAAAAAGTTGTTACAAATAAAATTACACACGCAAACAGTGTTTTAAAATAAAAAGGAGAAAAACAGAATTGAATACTTTACTAGCTTCAAGATCTGCGCCAGGGGAATGGCATAAGAAGATGGCTCCTTACTCTGTACAGCAGCTCCCCTTGTAAGAATGACAATCTTATTGTTAAAAAATAAGATTCTTAAACCCTACTTTTCAGAGATAAGGTTGCTTAACCACACCCTCCTGGGCAGGCTAAGAAACCCCCCTGTCTTTACAACCTTCAATAGACTAATTTCTTGCCTGAATTTATACAATCCATTATCATTCCTGCTAGGTAAGAAATTTCTATATTTACATATTTAGAACCTTTTTAGTTTTATTGGGAGAATCGTTTTGATATCAAATATGCCATAGGTTGTCATATTTACCTGCCGTTAAGGTTATAACACTTTTAACCCACATATGTACATAATATACCAATGTCCTGTCAGTGACCTGGTCAGTTTTTGTAATGAAGAGCCTGTTTTGCATCAGGCATTCTATTGACAGCTTAAGCCATAAACTTTATCCTGTGTATCTCTGTGACTAAGAGTTTCAGTGACTTTATGACCCAATGCATACACACTAACATTTGGTGGCTATTTAGGGGGTTCTGGCACTTCAAAGAAAATACAAACACAATTCTTCTCGAAAACAAATAACTGTTTTGAGTGCAAGCTACACAAAGTTAACTCCTTAGCAGCTGAATCCTGAGATATTTGTGACAAAAAGCTTATACGTTTCCAGTTTGACATGGTTGTGGCGGTAGCCTAAATAAATAATCAAGGGAGTACCCGCAGTTCACATGCAGGACGTGTCTCAGATCCTGTTTTGGGCAGAGAAGAATCATTGCTCCCTATCTGCAATTCTGGGAGGTGGGTTACCTCAGACATCTATCGCGCCATCCAGCAGAGTGGTCTCTCCATTGGGACATTTTAGATGGCTCAGTGCTTAAGTGGGTTTTCACAGACATAGATCTGATGGCCTCTCACTAAAATCACAAACTTTCATGGTATTGTGCAAGGTCAAGAAATCCAAAGGCTCACATGATAGACACCTTGGTATGTCTATGGGAATTTCATCTAGCATACCTGTTTCCTCTGTCTGTTCTTCCAAGAGTCATGCTTGGATCAAACAGGAGTCCTCTTAAGGAATATTGTTTGCTCCAGCCTGGCCCCGCAGAACGTGGAATGCTGTAATGTCAAAATTTGAGGTTATAAGGATCTCAACTGGTGATATAACCAAAATTAGTGTATGTGTCACAACTGTCAAGAATGAGACTATGAGGAAGTATCAAAGTTTAACAGATTGTGATGAATTGATTTAGTTTGGTAAGGTTTCCCACTTGCTTATAGAAATGGGTAAATATAAGATGATGGAATTAGGTCTTATGGTAGGTAGTAACAAGTTAATTTGAAAACCAGTAATGGCAGATTATACACAGTAGAAAGAACTATCTGTTGCAGCGTCTTATAGATTGCACAGGATTAAGCCGTGTATTTATAGTTGTCAGGTACGTTTACAGAGGAGATATAAATAACAAATCAAACTTGCAAGGTTGTAAATTATAGATTATATGTATAGTACCTTTCGTTTTCCTTGATCTGTTATCCTTCTCACAGCCGTGAGTAAGTGTCGGAGCTTCCAATAGTCAGAGCGGTGAAACGGCTCTGGGCGTTACTTGCCAAGCTGTAGGCTGAGTGACAGCTGCGTAGTCTGACGTCAGGCGGTATCGAACACCGCCGAAGGAAAAAATGAAGATCTGAAATAGGATTTTAAGGAGAAGTTCCGAATATAGTTACAAAGAATGTTGTACCTGGTGAGAAGTCCTTGTACTATGATCTTTGTTAGAAGGTGATGTGCAGTGCCGCCAGATATTCCTTCAGGGGGAAAGTACCGGTTGGTAGCGGTTAGTTGAAATACGTTTTTCTTATTCCCTCTTTAAATCATGTCCTGGCAGAGCTTATATGCAGATCGGATATAATGAATCTTTATTATTGCAAACTCCAGAGATGTCAAGTTTAGACTTATGATACAAAAGTATCAGTTTAGGTAATTTGTAAATCACAGAGCTTAGGGAAACAGCTTGCTGCAGGGATGCAGTAAACAAAATACTAAGCACTGAACATAGTAGGCGGGAAGCTTTTAAAGGGGAAGTTGGTGAGAGAGTGGATAAGTCTCTTAAAGGTATACTCCTAACAACCTAAGATCCTGACAAATGCAGAGCTAGTGCAAATGTCCTCATCTCCTTCATGGATCCTTCCTCTGATACAAGACCTGTTGTATCAAGTTCCTCTTGTCCATCAGGATGTCAAATCTTTGAGTTTAACGCCGTGGATATTGAACGCCTAGTTTTGAGACATAGATGTTTCTCAGGGAAGAAAGCCTGTGGCACACAAGATTTATCAAAAATTTGGAAGGCATATTTTGAGTGGTGCTCTTCCAGAGGGTCTTCTTGGTATCTAGTGTTTTCTTAAACCAGGGTCCTTCTTTTGAACCAATGAATTTCATTGAAATAAACTTTTATCTTTGAAAGCACTTTTCCTGTTTGCAATCTCCTCAGTTAGGAGAGTGTTAATCTTATTCAGTGATTCTCCATTTTTAATTATTCATAAGGATAAGGTTGTACTTCATACTAAATATGATTTTCTATCCAAGATTGATTAGGCCATAAACATCAATCAGGAAATTGTTGTTTTTTTCATTGTGTATAGATCCTCCTAGCCCTAAGGAGCAGCTATTACATAATCTTGATGTAGTCAGAAATTTGAAGTTCTATCTTCAAGCTACTAAATAATTCAGACAATTTTCTAGTTAGGTTGTTCACTACTCCGGGACTTGTAAGGGGCAGTAGGCTACTTATGTAGCATAAGCCTCTTAGCTCAAACAAGAGATTCACAAGGCTTACTTGGTGGGGGGGAAAGTCGCCTCCTAAGTGTATCACTGCTTATTCTACAAGGGCAGCTGCAACTTCGTGTTTTTTTTTTTTTTTTTTTTTTAAAGTATCTTTGTAGCAGATTTGCAATGCTGGAATATGGTCTTCACTGCATACCTTTTCCAAATTTGACGGCTTTGATGTTTTTTTGCTTCTTTGCAAGCAGCTTTTGGCAGGAAAGTCCTTCAAGCCACAGCATCAGCTAAATAAGAACTGCCAGAAAAATTGTCCCACCCTTTCCATAACATAGACCATCTGCTTGGGTATTAAAGGGATACTAAACCCAATTTTTTTCTTTCATGGTTCAGAAAGAGCATGCAATTTTAAGCAACTTTCTAATTTACTCCTATAATCAAATGTTCTTTGTTCTCTTGTTATCTTTACTTAAAAAGCAGGAATGTAAAGATTAGGAGCCAGCCCATTTTAGGTTCAGTACCCTGGATAGCGCTTGCTTATTGGTGACTACAGTTAGCAAACCAATAAGCAAGCACAACCCAGGCTGTGGACCAAAAATGGTCTGGCTCCTAATGTTTACATTCCTGCTTTTTTCAATAAAGATAGCAAGAGAATGAAGAAAAAATGATAATAGGAGTAAATTAGAAAGTTGCTTAAAATTGCATGTTCTATCTGAATCATTAAAAAAAAAAAATTTGGGTTAAATAATCCCATATCCCACCTCTACAGACACTGCTTTGTCTTTACTACCTATAGGTTTCCAATTCTCTGCTCTGCTATACATTAAACTAAGAGGGAGGTAGGAGGGATTTTTAACTATGGCATGTGTTCTTACCCTCCTCCTAGTAGCAGGAAATATATCCCATGTTATGGAGGACTGTGGACTATCATACCGAAAGAAAATATCAGGTAAGCATGAATTTTGTTTTTTGAGAAGTGCATACTCTGTCAGTATGCTATAGATAATGTTACAAAAACGTATTAAAAAAAAATTGCCTGTTGTGCTATTTTCCCATATTTGGGTACTCACTGAAAAGGAAAAAATATTTTAAATGCAATGCCTTCAAAGGTTTAAAAAACAACTTCAGCACTGAGATGCAAAATGGTTTAGCACTAATGGGGTTAAGACAGTCTTAAAGAAATATATTTAAGGTGAAATAAATGAAATTTGTATAGTTCAATAAAGTATCCTTATGCTTAACCTCTTTAATGCGCATGACAAGCCGTTATTGTGCATCAGGGCCTGTGTGCATATGCCACGCCATTCTCATTGTGCAATTGGGTTGCCAATCAGAAGTTGTTTTCTGCAATCTCTGCACTACAACCCGAGGAGCATTGGTGGCCTAGTGGGAGGCACTCTAAAGCCTTCAATGGGAATGCTGGTAATGTTGCTGCAACATGTGGTGATGTTACACAGTGGTAGGGTTAGTGTAACTGCCAGGATAGGGGTGGTGATTCATACGTCAATCTCAGTTCTCTTAGCAGCTACAGACAATTAAGACCACTAATTTGAAAGTGAATCACCTGCTTTTTGTGCTGGTCTTGAAAAGCAACAACCCCCCAATAATATAAAAAGTAAAGCATGGGGGTTTACTGGGGAGGGTAATTTTAGAGATACATAATAAAGAATCAAAAATATTTATAGACCCCAATTAAGTTTATAATGTACAAGTCCATTATAAAAAATAAAGTAAGTAAATTTCTTTCATAAAGGTGGTGAGTCCATGAGCCATTACTCCTGGGAATTCCACTACTGACCACTAGGAGGAGGCAAATATTCCCAAAAATCAAAGAGCACTTCAAAACCCTCTCACCTTACTGGAAATTAGTCTTATCTTTGCCTCCGCAGGAGAAAAGTAAAGAATGTAGGTGCTCCAGATTTTCTGTGAGAAGAGTCCTTAGACTGATTTGAGGCACATTTTCCCATCAGAAATCTAATGTTTGGACAGATTGAAAATTATTTTTTATTATATATATTGTGTATGATAATTTGTGCTGCAAGAACCTTATATTTTAATATATCTTATTATTGGCTTCTTGTAGTGAGTGTCAGTAGAGCACGTTAGAATAGGTTAGCTTGTTTTGGCTTCTTACAGTGTTTGTTTGTTTTTTTAGTGCGCTGTTCTGAAATTTTCACATGTAGTCTGTTTAGTGCTCTGCTCAGACCTGAACGTGTCGGCTTTTTAGCGCATCAGCTTGTTAGCGCTGCTTGCTTAGTGCGCTGCTCAGACATGCCTGTGTTGGCTTTGTTTTAATGCCCATAGCCTATTTAATTAGTGTGCCGGGGCATGTGTGTGTTTGTGCTGTAGTATACACACATAGGTCTTTCCCCTTTGTGTTATTGTGCTGTGTCATGTTTAGTGCACAACACTTTTGTCTGTATATACCAGGTTATAAAATTAATATTTATTTATTATTATCTTTAAAATAACCTCCAATTAAAATGTATATACAAAACAATTGAAATTAATATTTATTCCTAAATTCTTAGATTAGTTAGCATTATATACACATTGAATTATATTTATGTAGAAACTAGATTATGAATCAATTACACACGCTTATTACGTTACAATATTCTATACCACTGATCATAACAATATATCTTTACAATTTTTAACCTTACTCACAATGAATCACATTAAAATACCCCAAATGAGGATACCAGAACAGTCTATAATTATCCAGCTTAGTTCATTCCAACATCAGAATATGGATTATTCGCTTAACAATGCTTAATTAATAACTACCAGAGATTTAACCACAATAACCAATTTATGTACAGTTCACAATAATAAAACTGATTTATAAATCTGGAGTGCAAAATCCTGTTTAGCAAATAAATTACTAAGCACTAAATATGCCTGGTTCTAATTTACACAGGACTATGGATATAAATTTAAAATACCAAATATGCTCTTTAAATTACCAGCTGCAATCTAACTATAGCTTTAGAATATCTTTGTTAAAATCTATTAAATATAAAATATAGTTTTTCATATTTTTCAGATAAACCCAGTTCACCTCATAAATAAGAGAGGTATTGCAATATGGATAAGAAAAGTTAGGCCCAGTTTTGCTTTGTAAAGTCTGTATTCAAAGGCAGCAAGGTTATCCAGTTCAGTCAAAAATTCAGCAGCAAAGACCCTTTTTCTTTCTCTTGCATGAGTTTATCAAGTGATAACTACACCTCTATTTTGTAATAATTGGTGAAAGTTTTCGATACGCAACAACCCGGATGCTTGTCCCTTCATTGGCCCTTTGCCCTGGAAACATATGGTTATTTGAAACTATAATTCCCCTTGATTGTAATTCTTGCATACACCATCAGAGGGCAGCAGACCACCAGAAATGCAGTCTCATTATCAATATTGCTAACAGTCTAGTATCTAACTTTTACAGTGTTTATTAAATACACTTTAGTTTCCAGCATTAATAACTTATATGTTCAATATAGATGGGATTATTTTATACTATTTACCCTGTGTATTTTCATACTAAATATGAGTATATTCCACTTCATTATGGTACTTAAGAGGATTTTAATACTTTTAGCATAAATCTAATTAATATTTCAGTTCATTTAATATACTGGTATATATATATATATATATATATATATATATATATATATATATATATATATATATATATATATATATATATATACAGTATATATATATTGCATTTCCTAGTCACCATTTTATATCATAGATATACCTCATGAGTAGCAATCAGATGTAATTTCCTATAGCTATATTTACATTGGATTATTATCCCATATTAATATAAATATTGTATATCTGTATATCTCAGGCTGAGTGCATAAAAACATATGGTATAATTTACAGTACCGATTACATATGCACCTATAAGATGTCTGAAAGATGTAAGAATATGTTATCCATTTTGAAACAAGTTGTTTAAACATTTTACAATGACTATATAGCTACTTATTAAATTCATCAAATATTTATCTAATACTGTTAGGCATTTCTTCTCAGATTCACAATTATACATTTATACAATTTATTTGGACAGTCTGAGGCACATATTAAAGGGACACTGAACCCAATTCATTTTCTATTGTGATTCAGATAGAGCATGCAATTTTAAGCAACTTTCTAATTTACTCCTATTATCAAATAATTTTCATTCTCTTGGTATCTTTATCTGAAATGCAAAAATGTAAATTTAGATGCCGGCCCATTTTTGGTGAACACACTGTGCTGTTCTTGCTGATTGGTGGGTAAATTCACCTACCAATAAACAAGTGCTTTCCATGGTTCTGAACCAAAAAAAATAGCTTAGATGCCTTCTTTTTCAAATAAAGAAAGCAAGAGAATGAAGAAAAATTGATAATAGGAGTAAATTAGAAAGTTGTTTAAAATTGCAGACTCTATCTGAATCACGAAAGAAAAAAAAATTGGGTTCAGTGTCCCTTTAAATATTTGAAAACTATATAGATAGTTTGTTCAAACTTAAATCTTCTAGATTTTTATGCTTTCAAAGTAGACATTTTGCTATTAAGGTTTAAGTTGTCACCAAGTCTGGGGAGGGGGTAAGTAGCACAGCTGCTGATATACATACATACATATATATATATATATATATATATATATATATATATATTTATGTGTTAATATAAGTATATACACATATTAACACATACATATATATGTATATATTTATATACATATATATTTACTGGGAACACACAGTTCTCATAGACCGCAATGTAAAGTTACTTTTCAGTGCCGTTGGTTCTTTTTCTAAGACCTCACTCCCACCAACTTTAGACCCCCAAAAATGCATAGTGCAGTTGTATTTTATTTAAAAAAATGCTACATTTTTTAATTCCAAAACTATAATGCCCTCTATTTTGAGGGCATTTATGAAAATTAACCAGAGATCAGATCTCTGGTTAATTTTCTGAGCGCTAATTGCTACAGCAAGCTCGTGGTAGCAATAACCAGCTACTTGGTTAATTATTGTGTGCTGCAAATGGTCAAATTTGCCCACAACCAGCTACTTGGTTAATTATCGTGTGCTGCAAATGGTCAAATTTGCCCATTTGTGGGCACACAATACACGATAATTTAGTGCTCCACTTGTTATCTAGCCCTAATTGTGTTTTCTGTGGTTTTCAGTTTAGGCCTGTATTTATCATGATTGAATATATTGGTTCTGCCCCCACTTTTTTAAATATTTGTTCCTTAGAATCTAGATCATCTGAACACTTTCCTGCTAATATTAGATATGTTTTTTGCAAAGTTGCATTTGTATTAGCCCCTGCTCAGCTTTGCAATTTTTGTATATGTCATTTAAAGGGGCAGTCTACTTCAGAATTTTTATTGCTTAACAAGATAGATAATCCCTTTATTACACATTCCTCAGTTTTGCATAATCAACACCTCTGTGATTACCTTGTATCTACAGTGGGGCAAAAAAGTATTTAGTCAGCCACCAATTGTGCAAGTTCTCCCACTTAAGAAGATGAGAGAGGCCTGTAATTTTCATCATAGGTATACCTCAACTATGAGAGACAAAATGTGGAAACAAATCCAGACAATCACATTGTCTGATTTGGAAATAATTTATTTGCATATTTTGGTGGAAAATAAGTATTTGGTCACCTACAAACAAGCAAGATTTCTGGCTCTCACAGACCTGTATCTTCTTCTTTAAGAGGCTCCTCTGTCCTCCACTCATTACCTGTATTAATGGCACCTGTTTGAACTTGTTATCAGTATAAAAGACACCTGTCCATAACCTCAAACATTCACACTCCAAACTCCACTATGGTGAAGACCAAAGAGCTGTCAAATGACACCAGAAACAAAATTGTAGACCTGCACCAGGCTGGTAAGACTGAATCTGCAATATGCAAGCAGCTTGGTGTGAAGAAATCAACTGTGAGAGCAATAATTAGAAAATGGAAGACATACAAGACCACTGATAATCTCCCTCGATCTGGGGCTCCATGCAAAATCTCACCCCGTGGGGTCAAAATGATCACAAGAACGGTGAGCAAACATCCCAGAACTACACCTAGTGAATGACCTGCAGAGAGCTGGGACCAACGTAACAAAGGCTACCATCAGTAACACACTACACCGCCAGGGACTCAGATCCTGCAGTGCCAAAAGTGTCCCCCTGCTTAAGCCGGTACATGTCCGGGCCCGTCTGAAGTATGCTAGAGAGCATTTGGATGATCCAGAAGCAGATTGGGAGAATGTCATATGGTCAGATGAAACCAAAGTAGAACTGTTTAGTAGAAACACAACTCGTCGTGTTTGGAGGAGAGAGAATGATGAGTTGCAACCAAAGAACACCATACCTACTGTGAAGCATGGGGGTGGCACCATCATGCTTTGGGACTGTTTCTCTGCAAAGGGAACAGGACGACTGATCCGTGTACATGAAAGAATGAATGGGGCCGTGTATCGTGAGATTTTGAGTGCAAACCTCCTTCCATCAGCAAGGGCATTGAAGATTAAACATGGCTGGGTCGGGACTTCCGGTGGGTGGGACTTCTGGATGGAAGCAAGCTACAAGAGCTCTGATACTACTAGCCAAATAAGTGGCTTTTTCCAAAATATTCAGAGACCATCTAGACCCCCACATCACACATCTTACTGGGAGACCCTGCTCTGGTCATTGCCAGTCGATACATTATTTGTGTAGGGCGTTCCATCGGCCCTAGCCCCCGGTTGCAGTACAAGGCTAAGAAGGCCATCTGGCGCCGTGGCGTTTGCTCTGCTGCCACGTTGTACATAGTTCGATACCTGCATATCATCATCCTCCTTCCCGCAATGGGATTGTCCAACACTGATGAAGCAGCGGCCAACAACTACATTTTTGCTGAAATACAGGCCATGCTCCTGCCCAGACTGGACAGACTACTTTCGTCCTGCACGGATCTCTACACAATGGTGAGGATACCGGAGCGGACTTCCCGCCCCAAGAAATCTGTTCCCAGTCGGCAGGGATCTGCCTCACGGTTTTTGACTACCGCTACTGTGTCCCAGGCCAAGGAAACGGATAACATCCCCATGACCGCAGCTCCTTCACAGACTGGGAGGGAGGCACCGACATTGATGACCGAGATATCACCCACACACCTCAGCCAGTGGGAGCATGTCAAAATACACGGACCTTCTCTAGCGTCTATACTAGACGTGGGCATCGGTGACAGGGTTGATGCGGCCCCAGAGATCCATCAGCCAAGGCATATTGAGAGCTCGCAGGGGCGACAGATATGGACGCAGCCGTGTGGTCCACTCCCACCAGACATTGACTTTCTGAATTTAAAGAACTTCTACTGTGAATCACAACAAAGAGCGGATAAATTCAACAAGGGCACAGGGGACACAGTGCCGATGCAGAGCAGCGGGGCAGAGGACGCTGCGCCTCTGCTGCAGTGTAACCCTGACACACACTTCCTCGTTCAAGAGTTACTGGAGGATGCATACTGCCAAGGTGGGTGTCTGCTGCGGGGAAGTGGACCAGTGGCGACTATGCTCAAGCTCCTGAAATGCAGGGAGGACATGCTGCAAACTACCCATGGAGCAGAGGGCATTGGCGGATGAGACAGATGTTGATGGGTATACTTTTTGGATAAACTTGTCGACTGGTCTATTGCTTCTATGAGGGTTCTTTTTGAATGTTGGGCGCATATGAGTCTTGTTTGTTGAAGAACGACATGCCGAGTTTTATGAGCAGGTTCATCAGAAAATGCTGCAGCAACGGCCCGTCAAGGCACACCCCCTTTTGCAAACAAAGGACTTACATCAGGGACATTGTTTGGAAATCAAATCTGTATTGATGCTGTGCGCTGTGCTGTTTTAACGTTAGCATTACAATGTACTTAAACACATATGATTTTTGTCTCACTTTTCAGTTGTAATTATGTTGTAGTTTTTGCGTGTCATGTTCTGTTTTGCATTAACTTGACTGTTAACCTGTGTGAAATGATATATCACAGTATGTCGGCGTATGCTGATTCTTCTGTAACTGTGCAAAAAAAAAAAAAAAAAACAGAACGGCTCTTCCTTGGTGTTGACAAGTTGCAATTTATGG
Source organism: Bombina bombina (assembly GCF_027579735.1). NCBI lineage: Eukaryota > Metazoa > Chordata > Amphibia > Anura > Bombinatoridae > Bombina > Bombina bombina. The sequence goes on from NC_069499.1 coordinate 674,580,027, forward strand.
CATTTTTTAACCTCAGATAGAATCTTTGCTGTGTTGTTAAGTATAATACCTGCTATACTATACTGCTGATTTATGTGTGGTGTGGATGAACAGAATCCCTTGTATTGCATTAATCGTAAGTCTATGCTTTTTACGTGAGCTGAGTTATGTGGATCAGATAAGACCTGTTTACTCCTACTACGAACTCTGTTAATTCAGAGTGAGTTTGTATGCTGATTCATATTTATCTCAAGGCAGCTCTACTAGCACCATTTTCAGTGTATCTTAGTTAAATATTTTACCACAACCAGTGATTAGCTCTGATAATGTTGGTGTTGTACCGGGTGCTGGAGCCTATAAACATGCATATATCAGGTATGTTTGTTAAGAAAACATTTGGTATTCACATACATGCATTGTCAGGGTAACCATTTAGGCAGGTAATGATATACTATTTATCAGTGGCACTCTGTTCAGTATTAGGCTTTAGAAACTAACATCATGATCACAGCTACCACTATTTTTCCTAGATGTATCCTTAGAATGAAAAAGTTTTTGCAAATCGTGGGCTATACACAGGTATCAGCGCCTTCAGTGAACTATAGCCACACATGTTTAATCATTCCAAGCAGCCCCAGAATATGCATATCCCACTCATATATACTAAGAGACTAATAGATATTCATATAATTGCAGTGTCACGGCAGCCATATTTACTCATCCAGGCGGCCATACTCCCCGTAAGGGGCCACTAACTTAGTCACTAGACAGATATTTACTGAAAGATTCCTACCTGATAGTGCAATTTAGAGGTCAATACATGCTGAGTAGTTGGTGGATTGTTACTTCTCATACTTATCTAGCTGGGGTCTAAATAAATATGACTCTTTCATATCAAGGCAGCTGCCTATGTACCCCTGCTCCTATTGGGGATCTGTGTTGTTTTGTTTGGTATAAATGTTAAAGTTTAGTAAGTTTTATTTTCTTTATTCTGTCAAGAGGTTACTCAATTAATATAAAAAACTAAGAAGTGCAGGTGCAATATGAGATAATAATTAATTAATGGTGGTATATCCTCACTGCATGGATTATTCCATGTTATCTCAATGCCTTAATCTCAAAATGACCGGTTACATGTGCACTATGCTTTATGAATAGAAACTGATGTTTTTCTTTGTATTTTATGTCAGCAAATGTTTCACTACTGATACTGTATAGATATTCAACATGTTGCGTACGCACGTGATTACTTGTACCTGTACTTCTTCAATAAAGAGAATTTATCTCCTGGAGTGGCCTAGCCAGTCTCCAGATCTCAACCCCATAGAAAACCTTTGTCTGTGTTGCCCAGCGACAGCCCCAAAACATCACTGCTCTAGAGGAGATCTGCATGCAGGAATGGGCCTACATACCAGCAACAGTGTGTGTGAAGACTTACAGAAAACGTTTGACCTCTGTCATTGCCAACAAAGGATATATAACAAAGTATTTAGATGAACTTTTGATATTGACCAAATACTTATTTTCCACCATAATTTGCAAATAAATTCTTTCCAAATTAGACAATGTGATTGTCTGGATTTGTGCCCATATTTTGTCTCCCATAGTTGAGGTATACCTATGATTAAAATTACATCTTCTTAAGTGGGAGAACTTGCACAATTGGTGGCTGACTAAATACTTTTTTGCCCCACTGTAAGCCTCTGCAGACTGCCCCCTTATTTCAGTTCTTTTGGCAGACTTGCATTTTAGCTGATCAGTGCTGACTCATAAATAATTCAGAGAGTGAGCACAATGTTATCTATATGGCACACGTGAACTAAAGTTGTCTAGCTGTGAAAAACTGTAAAAATGTTCTGAGATAAGAGGCAGCCTTCAAGGCTTAGAAATTAGCTTTCATCAAAGCATACAAAGCAAATTTGATGATAAAAGTAAATTGAAAAGTTGTTCAAAATTGCATGCCCTATCTGAATCATGAAAGTTCAATTTTGGCTAGACTGTTTTATATCCCTTTACCAAAAATATATATTTTTGGGGCATTTTTTTTGGGGGGGGGGCTGCTAATATTATGTGTGTGGGTCAGTCACTGAAATAATGAACAAAGATTAAAATTGGCTTAGTAGCAAACGGCTTAAAGGCCATAATAATCGAAAAATTGCATGTTTTAATTTGTTAGAGCATATAATTTTAAGACTAGCGACCCTGCACTACTGTGTACCACATGGGGCCCGCAGAATCCTGAGTGGAAACTGCTGCTGATCCCATCAACATTGTCTTAAGACTGCTGCTCCTTAAATTATCTGCCACCTCTGAGGCGGTGGATAGCAATCATCCTGATCAGTTATGATTGGGATGACTGACACCCCCTGCTAGCGGCCGATTGCTAGCAGGCTATGTTAAATGCAGACCACAAATGCTGTCTGCATTAAGCGATGTCGGGCAGACATGATCCGCTACAGCGGATCATGTCCGCCCGCATCTTATCAAATCGGCCCCACAGTAGTGAAATGTGAAACCCCAAATTTTCTTTCATGATCCAGAGCGAGCATACAACTTCAAACAACTTAACAATTTACTTCTATTAGCACATTTTATTGTTTTATCCCTAGCTAAAGCAGCAGCAATCCACTGCTGCTCCTACCTAGTTATGCTTTACAATAAAGGATACAAAGAGAACAAAGTAAATTACATAAAATTAAATTGGAAAGTTGATTAAAATGACATGTTATATTTGATTCATGAAGGTTTAATTTTGACTTAAGTGAATGTAAACTTTAATGAATTAAAGGCCAGTATCAAATAATACTCTTAAAAACAGGGGCACTTTAATTTATTAAAGTTTACAAAGATGCTTATTTCTTTCCTATGGCATGGAGAGTCCACAACGTCATTCCAATTACTAGTGGGATATTCCACTCCTGGCCAGCAGGAGGAGGCAAAGAGCACCCCAGCAAATCGGTTAAGTGTAACCTCCCTTACCTATAATCCCCAGTAATTCTCTTTGCCTCTGTCAATTGAGGATGTGTGAAGACGGTGTCTGAAGATATTTAATCCTTTTATGGGTATTTTTCCCTTCAAGCAAGGATTGGGGTCTAGCTGTGTCCACGTCAATCTCTTTAGTAAGAGTAGTGGTGGCTTTTAGCAGTTAGAAGGCAGCAAGGTGGTCTTTGCTTTACTTCTAACACTTTTGCTACCCCTTTGCAGAAAGCCAGGGTTGGTCACTCTGTTCTTTCTTTTACTACAGGTCCCTGACAGGGAGTAGAGTACCGGTCACACCTTAGTAGATCAGGAAATGAAGGGTACTTTATTAGGCCGTTTTTCACTATTGCGCACTTATTATCTGTGTCGCAGTTCTTTTTTGGCTTCTCACCTGACCTCCGCATTTCCCCTGTGTCGGAGCAGAGTGAATTTAGAAGTTCTAACTTTACTGTTTTTACTGATCGACTCTTTCTTTTGGAGGATAAGATCTCTGCTGACAACTATCGCTCCTCTTACTAGTGGGAACTTACTCCGGCTACGGTAGGAGCCTCAGGCAGATGCTTTTGCCTGAGGTTGCACTTAGAGGTTATAAAAAATGTTTACACAAATAATAGTTTCATCAGTTGTGTTAGTCTCCGTGTTAAAGTGAAGGTCAATTTCGATGAATTAGTGCTATCCTATCCTAATCCTATTAAAAACAAGGACACTTTAATTAATCAAAATTGACATTTCACTTGTTTTCTTCAAAAACTTACCTATTAATCCTGACAGCCGCTCCAGCGATTCCACTGGCCGTCGAAAGCCTCTTCATACGTCAGAAATGACAAATCCGGCTTCCTCCAATTACGGTTTCCCCCTCGGAGGAATCATGACCTGAGGCAACGCAGTGATCGGAGGAAGCCGGATTTGTCATTTTGGACCCGCGAAGAGGGCTTGCGACAGGCGGAGGAAGCGCTGCAGCGGCTTTAAGGATTAAAAGGTAAGTTTTTGAAGAAAACGAGTGAAATGTCAATTTTGATGAATTAAAGTGCCCTTGTTTTTAATAGGATTATTAAAAACCGGGCACTAATTCATCGAAATTGGCCTTCACTTTAAAGGTCTCACATATTGATCATTTTTTGTGCTCAAATTAATAAGAATTTTGCTCATATATTTTATTCTCATTTCAATAGGATTTAGTGGGAACTAATTACGGTAGCTATGGATTCAGAACCGGATCAGTCTATCTCTATGGATAAATGTTTATTATGTTTAGATGCTCAAATTGTTTTACCTATGCAATTTTGTTCCTCATGCTTAGCTAAGACTTTAAAATTCAAAGACAAGTTACTCCCTTCTGAGCCAAGTGTCTCTCAGGATACTGCTGTGTGCGTAAAATGCCTCAGCTTTCTCCTCAAACATCCCAAGCTTTAATTGTTTCTCATTCTGTGCCTTCTGTTTCTTCTCATCCTCACGGGGGTGTTTATTTACCAGGGTATTTTCCCGCTCAGATAACTTATGCAGTATCTGTGGCTTTGTCTGCTTTCCCTAATTCAGGTAAGCGTAAGAGTAAATCTAAACATTTGTCTGCTAGTAAGTTTTCTGACCCATCTAAATCTGCGCTGGTCAACCATTCTCAAATGTCTGATGAGGATAATACTTCAGTAGCTTCTGAAGGTGAGATCTCAGACTCTGACACTTTGGGGGAAAAAATAATCTGAATCTGAAGAAGTTAATTTCCGATTTAAGCTTGAACATCTCTGGTTGCTTCTGAAGGAGGTTCTAGCTACCTTGGACAACTCTGAACCTTCGGTTGCTGTCAACCCCAAGAAGTCCTGTAAACTTAATAGAGTTTATGATTCTCCAACGTCTGAGGATGTTTTTCCTGTTCCAGATAAGATGTCTGAAATTATAGCTCAGGAATGGGATAAGATAGGGGTTCCTTTTTCCCCTTCCCCTATTTTTAAAAAGATGTTTCCTGTTGCTGACTCCATTCGGGACTCTTGGAGCACTGGGCCTAAAGTAGAGGGAGCTATCTCTATTCTAGCTAAAAGAACTTCCATTCCTATAGAGGATAGTTGTTCTTTTAAGGATTCAATGGATAAAATGCTAGAGGCTTACTTTAAAAAGATGTACATCCATCAAGGATTACAGTGGCAACCTGTGGCAAGTATTGCCATGGTTGCGGGAGCAGCATCTTATTGGTGTGATTCCCTGTCTGATCTGATATCAGAAGAGACTACTGTAGAGGAGATCCAAGATAGGTTCAAAGCTCTTAAGCTGGCTAATATCTTTATCTGCAATGCCAACATGCAGGTAATTAGACTGGGAGCTAAGATATCTAGCTTCACTGTTCTAGCTAACAGGGCTCTGTGGTTAAAATCTTGGTCGGCTGATATATCTTCAAAGGCCAAGCTTTTGGCTTTACCTTAAAAAGGTAAAACTCTATTTGGTCCTGGTCTGGCGGAAATCATGTCAGAGATTACGGTTGGAAAGGGATCTTTCCTACCTCAGGACAAGAATAATAGACCTAAGGGTCGACAGACTTCTAATTTGTGTTCCTTTTGCAACTTTAAGGGACAGAAGTCCTCCTTCTCTTCTTCCAAACCAGATCAATCCAGGTCCACTTGGAAATCCAGCCAGCCTTGGAATAAGGAAAAGCAAAACAAGAAGCATTCCACTGATTCTAAATCAGCATGAAGGACCCGCCACCGATCCGATTTTGTATCAGGTGGGGGGCAGGCTTTTTTTTTTTTTCTTCAGGTTTGGATACGCAATGTCCCAGATCAGTGAGCTGTGGACATAGTGTCCCAGGGTTACAAAATAGGATTCAAGTCTTGCCCTCCAAGGGGCAGATATCTTCTGTCAAGACTATCCTCAAACCAGATAAAGAGTGAGGACTTCTTAAAATGCGTAGAGGACCTATCCTCCCTGGGAGTTATTGTACCAGTCCCTCTAAAGGAACAAGGTCTAGGATTCTATTCAAAACTATTTGTGGTTCCCAAAAAGGAGGGAACATTCCATCCCATCCTAGATATAAAGTATCTCAACAAATTCCTCAGAGTTCTGTCCTTCAAAATGGAAACTATTCGTTCCATTCTCCAATTGGTTTAGGAAGGTCAGTTCATGACGACCATAGACATAAAGGACGCATATTTATACATTCCCATTCACAGGGATCATCACCAGTTTTTAAGATTTGCCTTTCTGGACAAGCATTTCCAGTTTATTGCTCTTCCATTTGGTCTTGCTACAGTTCCCAGAATTTTTACAAAGGTTCTCGGAGCTCTACTGGCAGTGATCAGATCCAAGGTAATTGCTGTAACTCCTTATCTAGACGACATCTTGGTTCAGGCGTCATGTTTTCAACTAGCAAAATCTCATACAGAGATGTTGTTGTCTTTTCTTCGTTCCCATGGGTGGAAAGTGAATCTGGAAAAGAGAAAAACTTCTTGTAGCTTGCCTTTCTCTCCAGTCTGCTTTTCATTCAACAGTGGCTCAACGCATGGAGGTGATTGGTCTGATGGTGGCTTCTATGGACATCATTCCTTTTGCTCAGTTCCATCTGCGACCGCTCCAGCTTTGCATGCTCAGTCAATGGAACGGAAACCATTCAGACTTATTTCAGAGTATAAATCTGGACTACCTAACAAGAGACTCTCTCTCGTGGTGGATTTCACAGGAACATCTCTCTCGAGGAACTTGCTTCCTGAGACCTTCCTGGGTAATTGTGACTATGGACACCAGCATTTCAGGCTGGGGAGCTGTTTGGGGTTCTCTGAAAGCTCAGGGCCTGTGGTCTTGGGAAGAGTCTTTTCTTCCCATAAACATCTTGGAGTTGAGAGAAATCTTCAATGCCTTGACAGCCTGGCCTCAATTAGCTTTAGTCCAGTTTATCAGATTCCAGTTGGACAACATCACCTCAGTGGCTTACATCAACCACCAGGGAGGAACTCGAAGTTCCTTGGCCATGAAGGAGGTGGCTCGCATTCTTCAGTGGGTGGAAGCTCATGATTGTCTGCTATCTGTCATCCACATTCCAGGAGTGGACAATTGGGAGGCAGATTTTTGGAGCAGACAGACTTTTCATCCCGGGGAGTGGGCTCTCCATCCGGAAGTGTTCTCCAGGATAACCCTCAGGTGGGATCTGATGGTGTCTTGTCAGAACGCCAAGCTTTCAAAGTACGGTTCAAGGTCAAAAGATCCTCAGGCCACCCTGATAGATGCTCTGGCGGTTCCTTGGGATTTCAGTCTAGCGTACCTGTTTCCTCCGTTTGCTCTCCTTCCTTGAGTCATTGCTCGTATCAAGCAGAAGAGAGCATCTTTGATTCTAATAGCTCCTGCCTGGCCTCGCAGGATCTAGTTTGCAGATCTGGTGAGGATGTCATCTCTTCCTCCTTAGAAGGTCCTTCCTCAGAGGTAACCTCCAATTTAGGGTCCATTCCTCCATCCAAATCTGGATTCTCTGAAGCCGACTGCTTGGAGATTGTATGCCTAGTTCTGTCTAGACGTGTTTTTTTGGAAGCGGTCATTGATACTATGCTTCAGGCTCGTAAACCTGTTACTCGCAGGATTTACCATAATGTATGGCGTAAATACCTTTTTTTGGTGCAAAGCTAAAGGTTTCTCCTGGAGTCAGGTGAGGATTCCCTGAATTTTATCCTTTCTTCAGGATGGCCTAGAGAAAGGTATGTGAGTCAGTACTCTGAAAGGTTAGATTTCTGTACTGTCTATTCTTTTGTACAAATGTTTGGCAGATTTACCAGATGTTCAAGCTCTTGTTCAGGCCCTGGTCAGAATCAGGCCAGTGTTTAAACCTGTTGCTCCTCATTGAAGCCTTAACCTAGTTCTTAAAGTTTTTCAGCAAGCTCCGTTTGAGCCGATGCATGTTGTTGAAAGTTTTTTTTTCTCCTTGCTATTTTTTCTGCTCGCAGAGTCTATGAGCTTTCAGCTCTGCGATTCCCCGTACCTTATTTTTCATTCAGATAAGGCAGTCCTTTGTACTAAATTGGGGTTTCTCCCTAAGGTGGTGTCGGATCTAAACATTAATCAGGAAATTGTTGTTCCTTCTTTTTGTCCTAATTGTTCTTCTCATAAGTAACGTCTTTTGCATAACTAAAATTTTACCTTCAAGCTACTAAAGATTTTCAGCAATCTTCTGCCCTGTTTGTTTTTTTCTCTGGAAAACGTAAGGATCAGAAGGCCACTTCTACTACTTTTTCCCTCTGGTTAAAAAGTATTATTTGTTTTGCTTATGAGACTACTGGACAGCAGCCTCCTGAGAGAATTACGGCTAATTCCACTAGGGTTTTCTCCTATTCTTGGGCTTTCAAAAATGAAGCCTCTTTGGAACATATTTGCAAGGTGGCAACATGGTCCTCTTTGCATACCTTTTCCAAATTCTACAAATTTGATACTTTTGCCTTGGCTGAGGCCTCTTTTGGGAGAAAGGTTCTTCAAGCGGTGGTGCCTTCTGTTTAGGTCCTCCTGCCATGTTCTCCCTCTCTGTTCTGTTCATTCCTTGTCCTCTAGCTTGGGTATTGGTTCCTACTAGTAATTGGAATGATGTTGTGGACTCTCCATGCCATAGGAAAGAAAACAAAATTTATGCTTACCTGATAAATTTCTTTCTTTCTGGGCATGGAGAGTCCACGACCCCACCCTCTCTTTTGATTATAATAATTCGGCAGTTTTTTTGAGTAAACCTCAGAAACCTGCCAGATACATCATCCATATGCTAATGAATTCAGGAGCTGCAGGCAGAGGATCAGCGTTATGTTTACCATAACGCAAAGGTAAGTATTTTAAAAAATAGCATCTTTGTAAACTTTAAGAATTAAAGTGCCCCTGTTTTCCTGTTTTTAAGATTATTATTTGATACTGGCCTTTAATTCATTAAATTGTACAATAATTTTAACTATCCCTTTAGCAAGCGGTTACTACACCAGCCTTCCAAAGATCTCATCAGTAAGGATCAATGTCTTCACGTCACAATGCTCACACAGTCTCAGAGCAGTGTGTTTTAACCTATCAGTGGCCTTTGTCAAGCTTATAGAATCTGGAAATTTCAGTGCAGGAATGGCTTGTTTAACTTTACCGAGTAGAAGCACTAGATGATATGTTCTTCATTTCAATTCCCTTACAAGTACTTACTGTTTTCCTGCATATCCTTTATTAAACAAAAAACTACAAGTTTCAAAAGCGATCTGTAGAAACAGAACAAATGGAGCGCAACAAAGTGCACAAGCGATCTAAGTGCAGATTAAACATGTAACAATTTATTGTAAAAAGGATAAAAAATGTACACTAACAAGTATCCCTCAAACATATGAGGTATGTAACAGTGTTAGTTAAAAGATGTCAACAAACAACCGTCCACATGGAGTATTTTCGTCCCTTGTTCCCCTTAATACCGTGATATATCCACTCAATTGTGCGCAGGATATCGACAGCGTATCGTCTCTGTTAGTTTCCCCCCAACATGAATGGTATTTCGGGCTCAGGGTAAAGGACTCCCCCAAATGTGGTCTTTAACAAACAGAGGTGGTGTAGCTCAGGTAGCGTTCCCTATGTAAAAAGCCGGCTTCAGATCTGCTGCTACACACAGCTCACCCACGTACTTCGTGACACAAGGTGTCCTATTTGGAGGACACCTTGTGGCTTGTATACTATTTGGATAATTTAGTTCCTCTTATTTGAGAGTTTACTTCATTTGGAATGGATATCTTTTGATACAATCATCTCCTCTTTGACCAGATATCTTTGTTGTTCCTTGACGCTGGAAGAGTAATCGTCAAATCAAATGGAAAATAAAACAGGTTTATTTTAACTCCAAGTAAATCTCCTGACAATATTTTGTTTCCTTTATAATTTGTCAATGAACAACTGAAAAAAGATCCAATTGAATGTCAACTCACCACATAAGATGGACTCTACAAGGATGTGGCAAATTAATCAGTCCTTTTCCCCAAATCTCCCAAGCTAATTGCCTGTTGCCTTTAAGCATCCTCTACCTCTCCATTTTCCATTCATCATTTTTGTAATTTGTCTGCTTAAACCTTATGTAACTATCACTCTTCCTGCTTGCTTTTCCATTTCCTATTAATCCTTGTTTTTGTGGATGGTTTAGAGGAATATGACACCAAGTTTATCTTAAACTCCTGTATTTATTCTGCTAAACAGGGATATTTTATCAAATGAAAGGTATAGTCCTGAAGAGAGGTAGTGGGAGCTTGGTAGACTAGGGCCCAGTTTCTCAACCTATGGTACTTGCACCCTGAGGGGTACTTGGGGCATTGGAACAGGGTACTCCAGGGATTGGCTGTCATTTTTGTCCTACTGTAAATATGACCTTAAAAAGAAAGATATGTTTCTCATTTCTACACTCGAGCACAGGACTGATTGTGAGCATTTCTCTGCCTAGGTGAGACCATTGCTCAATCACTGATTCAACTCAAATTAGTAAAACCTTAAATTGGCTAAGATTTGGCTTGTTAGTGACATATGAGGGCTGGAGTTGAGCTTCACTAATATGAACTGAGAAAGTGTATTACTGTGAACAAGTGTCACAGAGACAAGTGCAGATAAATGTGCTACAGTGAAATACAGTGCATCATTCTGAAGTGTGTCGCAGTAAAAGGACAGATAAACTGTATATGAAATGGTTATTAAAAATAGAAAGATGGTACCATAAATACTTTTCTCATCATGCACAAGAGTTCATTTTATTCTTTTTTAATTTAGGAAGCAGATTAATTGCATACAATTATTAATATCAATGGACTATATATCTGTGCTTTAATATTGTAAAATATTAAATTCCCGGAAAAATAAAGGAAATATCTGATTCCTATATATACATATACATAGACTTCATTAAGATATCTGATACAAGCTTGGGAAACCAAGTAATACACAATTTCCATTTTCTTTCCTGATGGCCAGGAGGTGAATTTCCCAAGCATAATTGAATGGACTCATGGACTCTACATGCTAGGAAAGAAAATAATTTATCATCAGGTAAGCATAAATTTTGTTTTTTACATAGAGATATTCACGTGATATTTTCTAGTCAACTTTTTACAACTATGCTGCATCAATTTCAAGTGCTTCAAACATTTGGGTATTGTGTCTCTTTAACTTCCCACACAAATAGCATTAGTGATCTAACAAGATCAAAATTACAATGTACCTAATATATGTGTAGACACAGGATAACAAAATACTAAATCTCTCATTTTTATAAACAGGTTTGGTTTGTTAAAGGGACAGTAAAGTCATAATTAGACATTCATGATTTAGACAGAGAATACAATTTTAAACATTTTTACAATTTACTTCTATTATTTTATTTGCTTCCTTCTCTTGTTATCCTTTGCTGAAAGGTTATCTAGGTAAGCTCAGGAGCAGCAGATAACCTAGGTTCTAGCTGTTGATTGGTGGCTGCATATATAAACCTATTGTCATTGGCTAACCCATGTGTTCAGTTAGAAAGTAGTGCATTGTTGATCCTTCAACAAATGGTACCAAGAGAATAAGGCAAATTTGATAATAGAAGTAAACTGGAAAGATGTTTAAAATTGTTTGTTCTACAAAAATCATAAAAGAAAATGTTTGGGTTTCATGTCCCTTAGATACATAGAAATGAACAAATCAGGTTAATTTGTTGCCGATTTGAACGCAGGAAGTAGATGAATATTACAGTAACCAACATGTCCTGTCTCAGATTTCTCTAGGGGGAAACAATTGATCTTCTTTTAGTAAAATAAAATGCATTTATTCCACATTTCATTATTTAACCCCTGTAAAGGTAAAGTTGCACACTAGGAACATTCCTGTGCGGTTTCTTAGCAGAACACAACCAGTGATTGGTCAATGTGTACTTATGCCACTCTTAATTGGCTTCATAGCCTTCTCATGATCGACAAGGCACTGCACTTGGGCAAGAAACGTTAACGTGCAATTATTAAACACACAAAAACAAGCATTCATATAACAAATAAAATAATTTTATTATTACACAATAATGGTTCCTTTTAAAAGTAACATTCTGCTTCTGAATTGTGTAAATCTGTAATACACTGATGTTGTTGTAAATCTAAAGAGTCCAAAAACTTAGCCTGCTTATGTGTATCAGGGGATTAACTCCTTCGGTATATTCACTTCCCAGACATCTTTGCTTCCTCTTGCCGGAATGGGCTCCTTTAACCATCTGGCATTTGAAATGACAGTGAGATATTTGTGTTCCAAACCTTTCAACAGTGCTTTACTCTCAAGTTCTAGAGACTCTTCCGATGATAAGTTTTCCAAGCATTGCCATGTTTCACCAATATCTACAAGCCCTGTGCAAACAGAAGGTAATATACAGATACACAAGCTATTAATTAAAAGACCTTTTTAGTGACTTCTTCTCATATTTAGCAAATAAGAGTAAATTGTATAAAACACTAAACTTTTTCCTTCTGCGATATAAAGACTAAAGACAAATATAAATATATATAACGGTAACATTGTTTAATTGTGCTATTTCCCAGTGTTTTGAGGCACCATTGCAGAATTGCCTGTGATCTCCCATCTAATGCTATAAAAGGAGTGAAATTTACTAAAAAAAAAAAATATCTTTACACATTTAAAACATGTGTATACAAAAATAAAGTCAAAACAAAATTACTATAAGAAATAATGCAGCTGGTGTACAAATAATACTGTATTTAGAGGGAACTATTATCCACTTCAGAAAAGGAGAGAGAGAAAGAGAGAGAGAAAGAGAGAGAGAAAGAGAGAGAGAAAGAGAGAGAGAAAGAGAGAGAGAAAGAGAGAGAGAAAGAGAGAGAGAAAGAGAGAGAGAAAGAGAGAGAGAAAGAGAGAGAGAAAGAGAGAGAGAAAGAGAGAGAGAAAGAGAGAGAGAAAGAGAGAGAGAAAGAGAGAGAGAAAGAGAGAGAGAAAGAGAGAGAGAAAGAGAGAGAGAAAGAGAGAGAGAAAGAGAGAGAGAAAGAGAGAGAGAAAGAGAGAGAGAAAGAGAGAGAGAAAGAGAGAGAGAAAGAGAGAGAGAAAGAGAGAGAGAAAGAGAGAGAGAAAGAGAGAGAGAAAGAGAGAGAGAAAGAGAGAGAGAAAGAGAGAGAGAAAGAGAGAGAGAAAGAGAGAGAGAAAGAGAGAGAGAAAGAGAGAGAGAAAGAGAGAGAGAAAGAGAGAGAGAAAGAGAGAGAGAAAGAGAGAGAGAAAGAGAGAGAGAAAGAGAGAGAGAAAGAGAGAGAGAAAGAGAGAGAGAAAGAGAGAGAGAAAGAGAGAGAGAAAGAGAGAGAGAAAGAGAGAGAGAAAGAGAGAGAGAAAGAGAGAGAGAAAGAGAGAGAGAAAGAGAGAGAGAAAGAGAGAGAGAAAGAGAGAGAGAGAAAGAGAGAGAGAGAGAGAGAGAGAGAGAGAGAAAGAGAGAGAGAAAGAGAGAGAGAAAGAGAGAGAGAAAGAGAGAGAGAAAGAGAGAGAGAAAGAGAGAGAGAAAGAGAGAGAGAAAGAGAGAGAGAAAGAGAGAGAGAAAGAGAGAGAGAGAGAGAGAGAGAAAGAGAGAGAGAAAGAGAGAGAGAAAGAGAGAGAGAAAGAGAGAGAGAAAGAGAGAGAGAAAGAGAGAGAGAAAGAGAGAGAGAAAGAGAGAGAGAAAGAGAGAGAGAAAGAGAGAGAGAAAGAGAGAGAGAAAGAGAGAGAGAAAGAGAGAGAGAAAGAGAGAGAGAAAGAGAGAGAGAAAGAGAGAGAGAAAGAGAGAGAGAAAGAGAGAGAGAAAGAGAGAGAGAAAGAGAGAGAGAAAGAGAGAGAGAGAGAGAGAAAGAGAGAGAGAAAGAGAGAGAGAAAGAGAGAGAGAAAGAGAGAGAGAAAGAGAGAGAGAAAGAGAGAGAGAAAGAGAGAGAGAAAGAGAGAGAGAAAGAGAGAGAGAAAGAGAGAGAGAAAGAGAGAGAGAAAGAGAGAGAGAAAGAGAGAGAGAAAGAGAGAGAGAAAGAGAGAGAGAAAGAGAGAGAGAAAGAGAGAGAAAGAGAGAGAAAGAGAGAGAAAGAGAGAGAAAGAGAGAGAAAGAGAGAGAAAGAGAGAGAAAGAGAGAGAAAGAGAGAGAGAGAGAGAGAGAGAGAGAGAGAGAGAGAGAGAGAGAGAGAGAGAGAGAGAGAGAGAGAGAGAGAGAGAGAGAGAGAGAGAGAGAGAGAGAGAGAGAGAGAGAGAGAGAGAGAGAGAGAGAGAGAGAGAGAGAGAGAGAGAGAGAGAGACACAAGAAAAATAAACTGCAAAAGAACATATTTAATTAAACATATAAACAATAGAATTCATGTGGGGTCCCCAAAGAGGTTTAGGCTTGGAACTACAACTGGTTGTAGATGGATTTGCTGTGGTGCACCAGAAAGCTCAAAAAGCAGGTAAATGTAATGCAGTGTCCAAAGCAGCAAAGCAAAGAGCAAAAGTGCAAAGCACAAGTCAGCGTTGTCATGAAGGTGAGTCTTATAAGCAGCTGTCCACAGACAGAAACCCGTAGTGTCCTAGGATATAAGTCAAACTTCTACCCTCACTTAATGCAAAAACAGGGAAAACAAACTCACTGAAAGAGGAGATGCTTCATACAGCTATATACAGGTAGACCACCACCAGAGCATCCTCCGGCTCCACCGGTCTTGAAAATACCTGAATCCCTTTCTGCAAATGTCCTTGTAGAAAGTAGAGCCACAGAGGGTCAGAAGATTATAGGGGATCCCCAGACATGAAGTCAGCGACACAGCAATGCGTCCTTTCTTGTATTTTGCTCTACCTTTCTAGCCACTTGGAACTTCTTCTGGGTTGTGACGTCATCCATTATGTGGTTATTTTTATAGGCTGAAGAGATCCTGTGTATTATACACGTCAGTCACGGAGAGTGTTTATTTAAAGCGGTAGAGTGTCCCAGTATACATTAGTTACAGAGATATCGCACTTATGCTTGATATTGCAGAGACACTGATAATAAGTATACCGTCACAATTACCAATCCCACAGGCCACACAAAAATAAATAACTTGCCACAGTTATTAAAAACCATACATTAATAGTAAACCATATTGTGCAATTAATTTCTAATAAGTTAATTGTATTCACAATATAAGGTGTCATATCTAATAGATAGTCAATAAATTATATAATGCAAATTTGATTAGCATAAAAAAATTTGGGGACAGGCTGAAATAGAAAAATATAACATAAATAAAATATTACTGAGATTTCATATCTTGGCATCTGTACTTAAAGGGACAGTAATATTGTTTTTCCCTTAAAGTGCCACTAAACCCAAAATCTTTCTTTCATGATTCAGATAGAACATACAAATTTAAACATTACAATTTACTTCTATTATTTATGTTGCTTCAATTTGTAGATATCCTTAGTTGAAGAAAAAGCAATTCACATGGGTGAGCCAATCACACAAGGCTTCTATGTGCAGCAACCAATAAGCAGCTACTGAGCATATCTAGATATGCTTTTCAGCAAAGAATATAAAGAGAATAAAACAAATGAGCTATTAGAAGTAAATTAGACAGATGTTTAAAATTGCATTCTATTTCTAAATCATGAAAGAAAAAATGTGGGTTTCATGTCCCTTTAATGTGTTTCCAATTACTTTTTTTTACCAGCTGCAGAGTATAAAATGTATGAGATTGACTTTTTTTAAGGCTTATTTGGGGAGATTCGGAATAAGTAACCAAGCTTTTAGTCTATTAAAACTATCTCACTTACATGTAGCTTCTTTTATGCTAATTGGGCATCCCTCTATATAAAAAAATTGAATCTAGCCTGAGCCAGCGCTCTAGAATTGACAATTTGAATTTTATTGGTATTAAAGGGACAGTCAAGTCCAAAAAAAACTTTCATGTTTTAAATAGGGCATGCAATTTTAAACAACTTCCCAATTTACTTTTATCACTAATTTTGCTTTGTTCTCTTGGTATTCTTAGTTGAAAGCTAAAACTAGGAGGTTCATATGCTAATTTCTTAGACCTTGAAGACTGCCTCTAATCGGAATACATTTTGACCACTAGAGAGCATTAGTTCACATGTTTCATATAGATAACATTGAGCTCATGCACGTAAAGTGACCTAGGACTGAGCACTGATTGGCTAAACTGCATGTCTGTCAAAAGAACTGAAATAAGGGGGCAGTCAGCAGAAGCTTAGATACAAGATAATTACAGAGGTAAAACATGTATTATTATAACTGTGTTGGTTATGCAAAACTGGGGAATGGGTAATAAAGGGATTATCTTTCTTTTTAAACAACAAAAATTCTGGTGTTGACTGTCCCTTTAAATCTGTTGCACTCAGTAGACGAGGAGGCAATACTGACACAATCCTGTTACAAAAAGAAACAAGATGGATGTATAATTTAAAAACACTATCAATAACAGGCTTGAATGAAAAACTAGAATTTGCTTTCTTAACCTAAAAATGTCCCCAAGTTGTACATTAAGTATAGATGCCAAGATATGAAATCTCAGTAATATTTTATTTATATTCTATTTTTCTTTTTCAGCCTGTCCAACATTTTTTTCTTCTAATCAAATTTGCATTATATAATATATTGACTATTAGATATGGTACTTTATGTTTTGAATAAAATTAAATTATTAGAAATTAATTGCACAATATGGTTTACTATTAATGTATGTTTTTAATAACTAACTAAATAAACACTCTCTGTAACTGACGTGTAAAACACACAGGATCTCTTCAGCCTATAAAAATAACCACATAATGGATGATGTCACAACCCGGAAGAAGCTCCAAGCGGCTAGGAAGGTGGAGCGTAGCGATGGTAAACTTTCTGCTGAGCTCTGACAAGTAAGTGTTTTATTTTCCAGTTCAGTGCTGGATTTCATTAGCGAAATACTGGCTTTGCTGCCACTTAAGTCCTCTTGTCTCCTGCCAACCTTTAAAAGATCCCCAACTGACCTGCAGGAATTCCTCTTGGCAATCATTCAGCTGCAACTCATCCACTCACACAATCCTTTTCATCGATCATAGCCGCATCCTCCAAGTGACTTCATTCCCTGCACCTCTCCTCACTGACTTCAGCTTGAATCTGCAGCTGGTCTTCCCCCTCTTGGACTACCTCTACGCTAGCTGTAAGTGCACTTATAACAAGCTTGTATTTATTCTTATTTATACCCGATTTGTACGATCCTAACCCGGATTAGCATCTGGTTCTAACTGCTGTTTCATTCCATCTAACAGCTGTAGCTATAGCCGCTGGTAACGGAATATAAACCCTGAATCATTACCACCCATCTATCATGAATAAACCTGGGAATAAAAAGTGTCAGTTTGTATTCTCTGTTAATCACATTCAGCCACATACCAAGACTCCAAAATTAGATATGTGATTAATATGTTACTTCCTATTATACACAGGAGAAACTAAAAACATTTATTAAACATAGTTCTAGGTTCTGCAGTTGTGGTTACTATTTTGATATTCATATGACAGATTACCAAGCCCATAACTTAATAGACCCAGCAGACCTAACTAATCATGTAATTACTCTTTCCAAGAGGGTGGATGTACTGTCACAGGGTCTTAAAGACCTACAGCAAGATAATCTTATTTTAAGGACATATATAAGAGACATGCTGGCCACTAAAAGCAAGATCCATGACCAACAACCCGAACCACAAGTAAGTCCCCCTGACAGGTATAATGGAGACAGATCCCAGTACAGGGAGTTTAAAAATTCCTGCCTTCTGATCTTCACATTGAAACCCAGAACTTCCCCACTGAGAGATGAAAAGTCCTAACTGTCATCTCGTATCTCGGGGTCAACCACAAACCTGGGCCAATGCTTATTTTCAGTCCAATGACGACATACTTAACTCTCTAGATTTTTTTTTAAGGCGATGTCTCAATTATATGAAGATCCATTTAAACGGATCACAGCAGAGTCTGCCATGAGGTCACTTAAACTAGTAAAAAGACCCGTGGAAGACTATATTACCGATTTTAAAAAAATGGGCTAAAGCCAGCCAATGGAATGATAAAGCATTAAAAAACCAATACCGATTGGGATTATCTGAAGAATTAAAAGATGAATTGGCATGCCTAGATCTCCCAGAAACCCTAGACTCCCTCATTTCACTCACAATCAGCCTAGATCGAAGACTACGTGAGAGGATGTTGAAGAAACAATCTTCAGATACCTACACTAAGAGAACTACATTCCAATCCTCTAGTGGTTTTGGTCACAAAACATCCGATGAACCTATGTGTCATGCCGCACCACTCTAGCCATTGCTAGGGGCACAGCACCTGCTTCCCTGCTCGTTGTCAAGGGCTGTGTCGGCTCCTGTTGCATGTGGCGGTGACGTTATCGCCGCACGCTCCTCTCACTGTGAAGCCGGTCAGGATCTCCTGTGGCGCGAATCCTGCGCCTATGTAAGTTGTTCACTTCTACCTATCACTGTCCAAGTATAGGTGTTACTTTGTGTGCTCCTGGGTGTCTTTGTTATTGTATTCTGGATTACCATTACATTATTGAACTCTGCCTGTCTGACTACTCTGCCTGCTTAACCCCTAAAGTACTGGATTGCCTCATTGTTAACAAACTCTGCGGCTGCCTGACTACTCTGCTTGCTTAACCCCTAAAGTACTGGATTGCCTCACTGTTGATGAACTCAGCCTGTCTGACTACTCTACTTGCTTAACCCCTAAGATACCTTTGCCAAACCCTGCCTGCCTATTCTAGTGGTTTACCTTTGGACTGCCTTACTTTTGCCAAACCCTGCCTGCCTGACTATTCTAGTGGTTTACCCTTGAACCACTTTCCTCTGATTCCCCGCTTGCTGTCATCAAAGACTATCCTGCCTATAGTGAGTACCGCTACCTCATCTTGCGAACTTTCTCTGCTCTGGGATATCCCCTATCGTTCCGGCTTCACGCTGGGATAAGAAGACTACTGGCCGAGTTCAGTCTGATAGTGGACTATCCCACGAGCATTACACTATGGATATAGGAGTCATTAGAGGCCCATTGAACCCTCAAGAGAAGCTAAGAAGACACACTAACAATCTGTGTATGAATTGTGCATCTAAGGACCATGAGGTAAAGGACTGTCCCATTCTTAATAGACAGAAGAAGGGTAAGAAAATAAGTAAATCAGAATGCTTAACCCAACAACTTGATAGAACAACTCATTGCTCCCTTTCCATTTCTTTTCAGTGGGATCTTCAACGAGTCAAAACTGAAACCATTATCAACTCAGGAGCATATGCTAACTATATTGATGTAACATTTGCTGAAAAAAATAAAATACCAATTGTGAAAAAGATTAAAGCGACAGTCTAGGCCAAAAAAAAACTTTCATGATTCAGATAGAGGATGTAATTTTAAACAATTTTCCAATTTACTTTTATCACCAATTTTGCTTTGTTCTCTTGGTATTCTTAGTTGAAAGCTTAACCTAGAAGGTTCATATGCTAATTTCTTAGACCTTGAAGGCCACCTCTTTTCAGAATGCATTTTAACAGTTTTTCACCACTAGAGGGTGTTAGTTCATGTATTTCATATAGATAACACTGTGCTCGAGTATGTGAAGTTATCTGGGAGCAGGCACTGATTGGCTAAACTACAAGTCTGTCAAAAGAACTGAAATAAAGGGGCAGTTTGCAGAGGCTTAGATACAAGATAATCACAGGGGTTAAAAGTATATTAATATAACTGTGTTGGTTATGCAAAACTGGGGAATGGGTAATAAAGGGATTATCTATCCTTTAAAACAATAACAATTCTGGTGTAGACTGTCCCTTTAACCCAGTCTTGATGATAGCCAAATTTCCACAGGCCCACTCAGATATCAAACCATTCCACTTCTGGTTAAAACCATCTCTAACCATAGACAGTATTTATCATTATTCCTTCCCCTACCTATCCTGTTATTCTGGGTTTAAACTGGCTCAGAACTAACAATCCTACCATTGATTGGAAGAAATCCAGAATTGAATTTTTATCTGACTTTTGTTCCCAATTGTTGATTATAGGGAATTAAATAAGAGAACAAAAAAAAATAGATATCCTCTCCCACTCATCCCTGAGCTCACTGGCAGGTTACAAGGAGCTAGGTACTTCACTAAACTAGACCTTGGGGGGGGTGTATAAC
This sequence comes from Bombina bombina, assembly GCF_027579735.1. Classification (NCBI taxonomy): domain Eukaryota; kingdom Metazoa; phylum Chordata; class Amphibia; order Anura; family Bombinatoridae; genus Bombina; species Bombina bombina. The sequence goes on from NC_069499.1 coordinate 674,600,108, forward strand.
CTAATATGTATAATATCCGGAGACGAATGGCTCACAGCATTCCGTACACGGTATGGTTTATTCAAATACACTGTGATGCCATTCGGGCTCTGTAACGCCCCAGCTACCTTTCAAAATCTAATAAATGACATATTAAGGAATTTACTTGATACCTGCCTTGTAATATATCTTGATGACATTCTCGTCTACTCTAAAACCTTTAGCGAACATATAAAACATGTTAGATCAGTTCTCTGCAGGCTTAGGTCACACCAACTATACGCTAAAACCTGAAAAATGTATCTTTAATTCTAAAAAATTTTTTTTAGAGGATATGACATTTCACTTGATGGTATTAACATGGAGGAAAGTAAAATTAACTCCATATTAAATTGGTCTACCCTAGATGTAAGAAAGACATACAAAAGTTTATGGGCTTTGCCAAGTTTTACTGCAAGTTCATCAAGAATTTTGCGGCTCTAACTAAACCCCTAACCAGTTTAACTAAATCTAATACTGTGTTTAAGTGGTCCACAGAATCACAAGCACTTTTTTATATTAAAACAGAAATTCACCACAGCTCCCATTCTGCAGTTACCCAATACATCATTTTAATATGTCTTAGAAGTTGATGCTAACGATAATGCACTTGGTGCAATCGTCTCCAAGAGGGAAAGTCTCAAACATCCACTACATCCAGTAGCATTTTACTCTAGTCTTTACAGCACCCAAACTCAATTATCCAGTACGTGAAAATTAACTGCTTGCAATCAAATCCTCCCTCGAACATTGGAGACATCATCTAGAAGGGACCACTTTTCCTATTATCTACACTGATCATAGAAACTTACAGTACTTAAAGGGCCATAATACCAAAATGTTTAAACACTTGAAAGTGATGCAGCATAGCTGTAAAAAGCTGACTAGAAAATATCACCTGAACATCTGTATGTAAAAAAGAAAGATATTTTACCTCAAAAGTTTCTCAGTAGCCACATCCCATTGTAAAGGACTTCTAAGCAGCAAATCGGTATGTCTGTCCCGGCACAGCAGAAGGAGCGAGCATTCGTGCACACTCATCTTATTTCCCTATTCAGTGTAATGAAGTTTACAATGAAATCTCATGAGAGTTAAGTCAAATCTCATGAGATCACAGTAAAAGAGTACATGACCTCAGCACTGCTGATGCTGATTGGCTGCTGTTCATTTCTTAATTTTTTTAAAAATGTTTTACCTGCAGCTGAGAAGCAGCTGAGTATAAGTTTTTACACAGAACTTACTCTGCTGAGCTGAGGAGATTATGAGGTAAAATATCTTCCTTTTTTACATAGAGATGCTCAGGTGATATTTTCCTGTCAGCTTTTACAGTTATACTGCATCAGTTTCAAGTGATTTAGCATATGAGTATTATGTCCCTTTAAAGACTAATCACACTCTATCAGCACATCAGATCAGGTGGAACCTTTTCTTTTCAAGAGTCAACTATCTACATAAATTACTAGGAAGGGAATACTACGCTTAATGTTTTGATATGGTCTCAGTAGAATTGTTAAATTTAGATTTCAGCTAGATAGTAATTCAACCTCCCCTACTAGTTATCCGCACTATATTTTCCTATATATGTTTATAGGTGGGATTTATATGCCATTATAAGCTCCTGACACAAGGTTTTGTACCCCTACATTCTGAACTTATACATTTGAGTAATATTCTATCTGACCCTTTGAGATTATGTTATATTTAGAAGAGATCTCAATCTTAGGCTCTGGGTGACATATTCTCTTCTCAGGCTGTTTTGCAAGAGATGAACAGTTGCTAACTTACAGTTAACAGATAGCTGTTGAGATCTACTGTATACATTTAGTTTAAGCGGGATATATATAGAGTTGGAGTCTTCTACTAAGTTTACATTTTCAGTAAATGACCTATAGTCCATGCATAATTACTCATTACCCCAGTATATCTACCTCTAGACCTTCTCCACTTCACCCCCCTTTGAGATAATCTATATGACATTGTAATTTTATACAGAGGGAATGTGGACTCCATAAACCCCTAAGTTTATTGCTATCCTGTTTGCTGTTTTTTTTTTATATAGGGCTCCTATATCAACGTATTATATTAACGTATTAGTGTGAATATAGTTTCAGGGTCCTAACGTGACCCTATATGTTATTAGCTATACATGCAAGTATAATCATAGTGCCAATATATGTCTCTATATACTAAAAATTAGAGGTTTGTTTATTACCTTTCCTAACCACATAGGTTGTTTTACAATGATATAATATTGAATTATACTGTGTTACTTATGCCTTGTATTAATGCTGTTAGCAATGCTTGCTATAAGACTGATATTGTATACTACTATAATATGTCCTTACGGGCTGAGGACTCGTTTAAGTGGTTATTATGTATTGTTTTACTTTTGTTTACCTCAATAAAAATCATAAAATAAAAAATAAAAAAAATAGCCTTAAATTATAAGTAGAGATAACAATTTGCAAGTTCATTAGCAGGGTTTTCTTGTAAACAAGCCATATCCTGTGTGTAATGGAATACCTATACAATCGATAGTTTTTGGAACTGCACATGCGTTGTGCCAGTAGATGCATTAGGTTAAATTTGGATTCAAAGCGGAAATATGTGCATGCGCGAAACGCCGGATCAAATTGCGCATGCGCCGGGTGACGAAACAATGTGTTAATCATATGAACGATAACGCATTGCGATTGGACACACAATTTTGTAATGAAGGAACAGTAAAAGGGGGTTTGGCTTTCAATGACGTTGTTTCACCAAAATAATATATAATTTTATTACGCTAATAGCGTTCATTGGAGTTCAAAAAGGTAAGTTTTTATTGTTAAGTTGTGATGATTTGATTTTGATAATGTAATTATAGTGAAAAAACTAAACTTTTGGAATCCTTTAAGGAGATATCAATTTCCTCCCACAAGCACCAACTAACCCAAATTGGCCATTCATAAGTAAGAACATTTCATGTATTTTAGTTGCCAGAGTTTGCTGTATGAAAACTGAAGTTTAGTTGAAAGTCTGCTAAAAACTTCCCTGAGATTTTCCAAGCTGCAAAGCTTAGGTTGATTTAAAAATATAGCCTATCCAATACCCCCTGTAGAATTTGTAGCCTGTAATAGAAAATATAGAAGTTGAACTGTATCATTGGTTAACCAGATGTTTTTAGCTTGCTCTCAAATAGTGCATTGATGCTCCTGAGCTTACTCTTCAACAAAGGATACCAAATGAACAAAGCAAATCTTATGACAGAAGTTCATTGGAAAGTTTTGAAAAATTACATTTTGTCTGAATTATGAAAGTTTAATTGTGACTTTACTATGGAGCACCTGATTAAAATTCTGTCCAAATAGAAAATGTTTATAAATAAATCTGATAACCTTTTGTATGTCCCCAAAACTACAACTAATACTCATTTAAAAAAAAACAACAAAAAAACTTAATTACAAAGGAACCCATAATAAGGTTGATGCAAATTGTTATAAAATCTTCTCTATTAACTATAAATGTTTTGTTATTGAAAAAAAGGCCCAAGCTCTGACTTTCTTCAGATAAAAAGATTTGTAATACCTTCATGGAATATTTAAACAAAGAAACATCCACATTTAATTTAAAAACATAAGAAATACCCACATTGGGAAGGAACAAGAAATCACTATGTCATATTTACTAAGATGTTATTTGTTATTTGTCATGTGGAAAAAATATAGAATTAAAAAAAAAAGGACTGAAAGTATCCGGAGCAGAATTCTCTCTCTAAATAACTTAAAGGGACATTAAACCCTTTTTTTTTTCTTTCATGATTCAGAAAGAGAATATAATTTTAAACAACATTTCAATGTAATTACGTATATTATATAATTTACTTCATTATTTAGATATCCTTTGTCGAATAAATAGCAATGCACATGGGTGAGCCAATCACAAGAGGCATCTATGTGCAGCCACCAATCAGCAGCTTCTGATCTATCTAGATATGCGTTTCAGCAAAAGATATCAAGAGAATAAAGCAAATTAGATAACAGAAGTAAATGAGAAAGTTGTTTAAAATTGAATGCTCTTTTGAAATTAAGAAATAAAAAATTGGGTTTCATGTCCCTTTAAAGGGAAATGAAACCCAAATATTTTCTTTCATGATTCTGATAGAGCATACAATTTTAAACAACTTTTTCAAATTTACTTATATTATCTAATTTGCTTCATTCTCATTGTATCCTTTGTTGAATGAGCAGCAATGCACTACTGGGAGCTAGCTGAAAGTAATTGGAAAGAGGCGTATATGTGCAGCCAACCATCAACAACTTCTGAGCTTACCTAGGTATACTTTTTCAACAAACAGAATAAAACAAATTATATAGAAGAAATAAAGTGGAAAGTTGTTTAAAATTGCATGTTCTATCTGAATCATGAAAGAAAATTTGGTTTCATGTCCCAATGAACTTTACTTGTGTCTAGAAAGTATAATTAAGCCCGGATTAGCAAGTCTTTTCATCATTTGCTTAACTTTTTTGCCGTTCTGTGTATGTGTATCAAAATGCACTTGTAAACAATATCAAAATGACAATATGAAAATGTCACGGATTGCCTGAATATTATCTTATGCACAAGAGAAAAGATAATAACCAAAAACACTGTGTGCTCAATACATAGTTTATAAAGTAGTGTTCAGATAATTTTGCAAGGTGTTGTTTTAACAATACATATATAACTATATATAGAGAGAGAATGGAATGAGAGCACCTACCTGCAATAACTCCCCTGCCAAACTGCTCTCCTCTGTGTATTAAGTCCTGAATCTGAGCAAGTGACAAGCCAGCATTGCCCTGCAGGATGTCTTTCCAGTCTTGGCCCTCCCAGTTCTTCACTGCTATATGAATTGCAATGGTGCAGTTACAGTAGTCGGCCAGAAGAGGACGCCAACGCGTTTCCAATGTTTTCATTCCGGTAAGAATAAGCCCAGCGTAGGGTTGACGAAAAGACAGGCAGCCTACACGCATGCTGGCTGGGGTCTTTATTATGTTGCCTACCCTGTATTAATACAAACATACCGCTAAATATACTTGTATAGCAGATAGAAGCTTTGTTAATTCAGCATAACGTACTTACCAAGCAATGACCTGCTTATCCACTAAACATAAGGCACCTCTCCGACTCAATGCGCTGTAAGCAGCTTTCACTACAGTTCCCAGAAGTCCTTTCTGCTTGATTTTTGAAGTCACGCAACTTTATTTACACTAATTATATAAAAGCAGGAAGTTTTGTCAAATTCAATTACAGGAGGTGTGGATGTGTGAATTAGCAGCACATCATTTCTATAAATCTATTTGTACAATTTAAAAGTGCATTTTGTTTTGCTACACTTTCTATATAATATATAATTGACAATATTATGCATATTATATGTTAGATAACATACATCCTAATATTTCGGCTACTATCTATTTTGTAGACAGGGATTAGGTTGGCAGGGGGTGAGGTCACAGAAGGATAGTGTGTGGTCTGTGGCGGGGCTATGGGGAATTCTGCAAATTGGAACATATGGCTGCCTTAGAGGGACAGTGCTCAGCATTAAGGACTGCCCCTCTTAGGAAGGTCTGTATTATATACTTTTTTTTAGCAGAGTGGCTCCATTACTTAATATGGAGAAATTATTGAGACTAGCTCTCCCAAATATAATCAACCGAAAATCCTTCCTCTTTACAAAAAGAAAGTAAATGTTGCAAAAGAGAGTAAGCAGCACTCCTTAGTTGCAAAAAAGTGAAAAACCTTTATTCTGCCATTACAGTAAAGTTTTAGGGCTCCTGTCCCTTTGTCAAGCTGTTAGACAAAGATGCAGGAGCACCAAAACATTGCCGATGCTGAATTAAGGGGTTTCTCTTTTTTTTTTTTTTTTGGAACTAAGGAGTGCTGCTTACTCTCCTTTGCAGCATTTATTGGCTCCATTACTTAACATTGCAGTCATATGCAGTGGTGTTTCTATGTTGTACAAAGACAATAGGGTTACCACCTATTTGGGAATGACCCAGAGAGTCCGGGTTTCCATTTGTGGGTACGGGTTTGAGTCAGACCTGGACATGCAATTATCCAGGTTTGGTGAGAAATAAGTAGCGCTGATTAGTATTACTGTACTAGTTCTGTTCTTACTCAGTGATGGCTCCTACATGATGCTTAGCTGAGGTGTGAGAAAGAAGAGGCTATTGTGGAGAGATAACACCCACTCACTCATACAATACACACAACACACTCTCATACTACACACACTCATTCATATTACACATATACACTCCACACACACACTCGTATAACACACACTCTCATATTACACATATACACTCTCATATTACACATATACACTCCAGATACACACTCATATAACACACACACATTCATATTACACATATACACTCCACACACACACTCGTATAACACACACTCTCATATTACACATATACACTCTCATATTACACATATACACTCCAGATACACACTCATATAACACTCTCTCATATTACACATATACACTCTACACACACTCATATAACACACACTCTCATATTACACATATACACTCTCATATTACACATATACACTCCAGATACACACTCATATAACACACACTCTCATATTACACATATACACTCCACACACACACTCAGTAATGGTCCGTGTGTGAGAGTGCAAGTCTGAATATCTATGTGCGAGTTTGTTTTTATGTGCTGTACACGTAGGGTTGCCACCTTTTGCCCAGAAAATTAATGGACACTGTTTAAGTGGGCGTGGCTTGGGGTGTGGCTTCTCGCAGCCTCAAATTCTTTATGAAATCAATATATATATATATATATATATATATATATATATATATATATATATATCTCATATATTACATATATGTATTTATCTAGAAGAGGGTACATAATCTTATAGACTTCACTTTTTGATGCGACCTGTGTGACACATAATGGCAATGGCACCATGGTATATTATTTCTTCTATCTAAGGGCCATTAACATTAATATTGCATGTATGAAGCATAGGGTAAGTAGTTTAAAGACTGCAGTGTAACAATTACATATAGATCAGGAGGTGTATACAGTCAAGATGCCACACTCCATATAGAATCCTCAGGGTAGTTATTCTACAGTCTAGCAGAGGTCAGTATGGTGCTGTTGGCATCACTAACGCAGGACACCCCGCACACATTTACACGTATGATACCTCGAGCTGAAGAGATGAAGATGGCATCTCTCACCAACAGCTGCAGCATGAGGCCTGTCTGTGTGCAGCCTGCAGGATGTGACAACTTCACTCCTCGTCCGGCCTCTTTCCCCCTCCCACTGTCCCTCCCACACTCTGTCTCTCCTCTCCTCCAGACTCCACCTACCTGTTTTCCCCGGGCTAAGCGCTCCTCTGGCCAGCTAGTTTTTTTGAAAGTCTGTGCTAACTGCTGCTAAGTTGCTGCGCCAGGGGAGCGTTTTGCCGGGGAATTTGAGGCTAATTCTGGGACACGGGACACAGAGCCTCAGACCGGGACTGTCCCGGTGATAGCGGGGCAGGTGGCAACCCTATGTACACGGTGCAAGAGTGTTCGTGTTTGGCCTGAACTAAACGTGTCAACCCTAAGGCCCTGATATTCAAAGGTTCTCCAGCATTTCAGACTTAAAGGGACACTGAACCCAAATTTTTTCTTTTGTGATTCAGATAGAGCATGACATTGTAAGCAACTTTCTAATTTACTCCTATTATCAAATTTTCTTCATTCTCTTGGAATCTTTATTTAAAATGCAAGAATGTAAGTTTAGATGCCGGCCCATTTTTGGTGAACAACCTGGGTTGTCCTTGCTGATTGGTGGATAAATTCATCCACCAATAAAAAAGTGCTGTCCATAGTTCTGAAACCCAAAAAAAGCTTAGATGCCTTTTTCAAATAAAAATAGCAAGAGAACGAAGACAAATTGATAATAGGAGTAAATTAGAAAGTTTCTTAAAATTGCATGCTCTATCTGAATCACGAAAGAAAAAAAAAATTGGGTTCAGTGTCCCTTTAACAGGGGCTGAACTCACTGAATATTCAAAAGAAAAAGTGTGGAACTCCCCAGCACTGCAAGATCTCTCTCATTTCTACATAAGGAGAGACTAGTCCAGTGCAATACAGCACTGCATGATATGAGTGTTTTGTTACACTTTTGTGTTACTTTAACAAATTTGGATCATTCTTTGTATATTTCTGTTTATATATACAAATTACATTGCACTTTGAATTTGCTGCATTGCAAACTAAAACTTACAGCTTCAAAAAGTGGAAGAGACAGTGCAGTTCCCTGGTCTGAACAGGGGACTTCCCAGGGTATGTATGAAGCTCTCTCTAACCATTTTAAACAAGCTGGTCTCACTGATGTGTCTAGACTTATTTTAACAAACAGAAAACCAATATATACTAAAATACAGACAAAAGCAAGTTAAATTGTATTGAAAGTTTAATTTGGAATTAATGTAAACAGAACATTTATATAAGCCAGAGGGGTTCTACAGTCACCTCTCTCCCATGTGAAATTTTCTATCCACAACAGCTTCATTAATTTCTATAGAAGTAATTTCTCTGGGATTTTCAGGTTCCTCCCCTTTTCCTAGAAAATTCAGTGAGTTCTGCCGCTGTGAAGTCTTCACTATAATCAGAATTTGTAAAATCACAATCCTAAATACACTGCTGCATACAAAATAAAATACAAAATAGAAAGTTCAAAGTTTAAATGTAATAAAATGTAATCTGAAGAGTAAATTTATATAAAATAGAAAGCACAAAGTGTAAATGAAGCAGAACTGTCATGTCATGCAGTGCTATATTACATTGGGCTTGTCTCTACTTCACATACAGAAATGCAGGGAATGTCCCCTGGGAAAAGTAAAGCAAAATCTGCCTTTTGAATATTTCACTAGGCATCTTGCAGTGCTGGAGAATCATTTTAGAATATCTCACCTGAGCAGAGAGGTTTTAAATATCAGGACCTAACAGACAAACGAACATGAATTCCTCCAATTTGTGAGTGCAAGAGCTCACTTTAGTAGACATTTGCTGCTTCCTGAGGAATTATACTGGTACAACATCAGACCTGTTAACTTTGAAAAATATTTCATAGTATGTATAAATATGCATATCTGATGATGTGAAAGGTTCACCACTAAAAGAAATCTAACTTACCATTAGGTACTTTCCCTTTTTCATGTCTGGTTCTTAAATGGATATTGTAGTGCCAAAGTGACATGATCTAATCTGTGAAAGCACTACTGAACATGTAAGACTATGGACTAGATGATGAATAACTCACTGGTAAGGAGGAATGTATTGCAAAATCATTTAAAAAAAAATCTTTTATTGTAATGTATGGGTGTCTCCATCACTTCCTGAACTCTGCACAATGGGATAAACTGCCCTCAAGATAAAATATGCCTCTCTAAAATCCTTTGAGGTACCTCAGTACTGATGTGAATTATTAGATAACCTCGCCAGAACAGAGGTGTGTAGATAATCAGGCCATATGTGTTTATCCCCCTAAAGATGGGTTAAACACACAGATAAAATGCTGCTTGGGAGCAGCAGAGATGACTAGAACAGCTGATAGTACCGCCCATGGATTCCCATCCTATGGTGCAACATATTAAGTTGTTTATTTTGAATTATTTAGCCATGATTAAGCTTTTAAAGGAAATTATAGAAGAACTTTCTGATGAGGACATATTAGTGATGTTAGATGTCACAAGTCTTTACACAGTTATACCCTATTATGAGGGGATTAGAGCTGTATGATATCAGATAATATATTATATTGTATTAGAGCATGCAATTTTTAACAGGTTTCCAATTTACTTTTGCTTCATTCTCTTAGTATCCTTTCTTGAAGGTGCAACTATGCACTACTAGGAGCTAGCTAACCACACCAGGTGAGCCAATCACAATATGTGCAGCCAGTAATCAGACGCTAGCTCCCTGTAGTGCATTGCTGCTCATGAGCCTAGGTATGCTTTTTAACAAAGTATATTAAAAGATCAAAGCAAGTTAGAGAATTCAAGTAAAATGGAAAGGTACCCTTATGAAGGTCTTCCAAAGGGATTTATTGTGGAACTTTGTTTAAAATTTAATTATTTTAAATTTGAGATCTGATTCTTCCTATTGCTGATGGGGACGGTGATGGGTCCAATGTGACCTCATCATATTTTAACCTATTTATGGCAGAATTGGGTGAGATATGGGACTACTTGTTTTCACAATAGATCAATAGGTGAACCATGCACCCTTTGGTAATGATTACTTTACTTGTGCATGTGGTAAGGGGTTACCGTAATAAAATTGAAGTTATTCAGTAAATTGTATGTTTTTAATATTAAAAAAGCATATCGATATGCTAGTTAGGATAAGAGCTTTTAAAATATGTTGAGCAGTTGGTATGAATTTACCATCGCTTTAAGGCTGGAACCCCAGAAATGCCTACATCATACACTGTATATGTTCATCTAATTTCTTTATGCAGCTTCTTGCTGTGGTAGCGGCTATATGGAGAGGTATTATTGTTAACAGAAAGTGTGTGCTTGGAGATTGACTGTCACCTCTTGGAGACTTTGTGCCAGCTTGTATCCTGAGATCTCAGGCCAGTTATGCTGGAGCAGCCTAGACATTGCTTGCTGTGGCGTAGATGGAAATGGTGATATGCAGTGATAGCTTATGATAAGAGTCTTCAACTGATTTATGCTGTAGAAATACATGATACTTCATTCTTGTCACGAAGACTCCATGATTTTAGGATGTCAGGGGTTCATTTTCTTTCCTTTTTCTCTGCTGTATTTCCTTGCTATTTACAACTTTGTCACTAATACAAAGCTCTGAGTTCATTAACAGGGCAAGTCGCCTATAAAGAAATATACTTTTATAATTAATAATACCTTAGGACAATAAAAAAAGGAAAATACATGGTGTTTGATATCAAAATGTTCCCTGCAGGGGGCGTGTCCGGTTAATGGCCATGTCTAGCAGCAAAAATAGGAGCTCCTGATAACCCACCGATAATCTGCCACCTATCTGAACATATATAAAAAAAACAGACTACTACTATTCTACAGTAGCTCTATGAAACATTACCAGTCAGGTATATGTGGATATTGAGAAGATCACATTATTTGTGGCACCGATATCGGACTGTTAACCAGCTGAGGTGTCGGCCTCAACACACCATCTTTAACCATCTTTAAAGCTGGTATTTTTAATATATGACACACATTATTTCTCTGAATGGAACGTCAGCAATCAGCTTTAACCCCTTAATGACCGCAGCACTTTTCCATTTTCTGTCCGTTTGGGACCAAGGCTATTTTTACATTTCTGCAGTGTTTGTGTTTAGCTGTAATTTTCCTCTTACTCATTTACTGTACCCACATATATTATATACCGTTTTTCTCGCCATTAAGTGGACTTTTTAAAGATACCATTATTTTCATCATATCTTATAATTTACTATAAAAAAATTATATAATATGAGGAAAAAATGGAAAAAAACACACTTTTTCAAACTTTGACCCCCAAAATCTGTTACACATCTACAACCACCAAAAAACACCCATGCTAAATAGTTTCTAAATTTTGTCCTGAGTTTAGAAATACCCAATGTTTACATGTTCTTTGCTTTTTTTGTAAGTTATAAGGCAATAAATACAAGCCCCTTTTTTTCAAAATTAGCGCTAGTTACATTGGGACACTGATATCTTTCAGGAATCCCTGAAAATCCCTTAACATGTATATATTTTTTTTCAGAAGACACCCCAAAGTATTGATCTAGGCCCATTTTGGTATATTTCATGCCACCATTTCACCGCCAAATGCAATCAAATAAAGAAAATCGTTCACTTTTTCACAATTTTTTTGACAAACTTTAGGTTTCTCACTGAAATTATTTACAAACAACTTGTGCAATTATGGCATAAATGGTTGTAAATTATTCTCTGAGATCCCCTTTGTTCAGAAATAGCAGACATGTATGGCTTTTGTTGTTGCTTTTTGGTTATTAGAAGGACGCTAAATGCCACTGCGCACCACAAGTGTATTATGCCCAGCAGTGAAGGGGTTAATTAGGGAGCATGTAGGGAGCTTCTAGGGTTAATTTTAGCTTTAGTGTAGTGTAGTAGACAACCCAAAGTATTGATCTAGGCCCATTTTGGTATATTTCATGCCACCATTTCACCGCCAGATGCGATCAAATTAAAAAAAACGTTAAATCTTTCACAATTTTAGGTTTCTCACTGAAATCATTTACAAGCAGCTTGAGCAATTATGTCACAAATGGTTGTAAATGCTTCTCTGGGATCCCCTTTGTTCAGAAATAGCAGACATATATGACTTTGGCGTTGCTTTTTGGTAATTAGAAGGCCGCTAAATGCCGCTGCACATCACACGTGTATTATGTCTAGCAGTGAAGGGGTTAATTAGGTAGCTTGTAGGGAGCTTGCAGGGTTAATTTTAGCTTTAGTGTAGAGATCAGCCTCCCACCTGACACATCACACCCCCTGATCCCTCCCAAACAGCTCCCTTCCCTCCCCCACCCCACAATTTTCCCCGCCATCTTAAGTACTGGCAGAATGTCTGCCAGTACAAAAATAAAGGGAATCTTTGTTTTTTTTTTTAAAAAAATTGTATAGCATATTTACATATGCTGCTGTTTAGGATCCCCCTTAGCCCCCAACCTCCCTGATCCCCCCTCAAACATCTCTCTAACCATCCCCCTTTGCCTTTTTGGGGGCCATCTTGGGTACTGGCAGCTATCTGCCAGTACCCAATTTGCAGAAAAAAATGTTGTTTTTTTTTATTTTTCCCCATTTTTTTTTCTGTAGTGTAGCTTCCCTCCCACATACTAACCCAACACCCCCTGATATCGCTTTTTATTTTTATTAATTTTTAGGTTTTAGAACCCTGATGAGCAAATCCTTTTTCTGTAGTGTAGCGGTTCCCACCCGCTCCCTCCCGTGCACGCGCCCGCCCCCTCCCTATCGTGCACGCGCGCGCCCGTGCGCGCCCCCGGTCATCCCCGCCCACGATCCCGCCCCCCTCCACATCACTGGGCCCATCGATGGCCGCCTCCCACGTCGGCTCCCACCCACCAACGATACCGGCCATCGATGTCCGGTGCAGAGAGGGCCACAGAGTGGCTCTCTCTGCATCGGATGGCCATACATGGTTATTGCAGGATGCCTCCATATCGAGGCATCACTGCAATAACCGGAAAGCAGCTGGAAGCGAGCAGGATCGCTTCCAGCTGCTTTCCACACCGAGGACGTGCAGGGTACGTTCTCAGGCATTAACTGCCTTTTTTTTGAGGACGTACCCTGCACGTCCTCGGTCATTAAGGGGTTAATGGAGGCAGTGGATGTTTGGGAGCGAAGGGTCTAGTCACTAATAACCCAACACTTCCACGATTTGCAAGAGAGCTTGCGAATCGTCCTATCACTACCAGACCGGCAGCTTATAATCTACCGCAAAGCCCGAGTTCTGGGAAAGCAACATTAGCAGGGGCTATACCTTCCTCAGCTCCATGAGACACACCTTTCCCCATGTGGCGATCAGGACCGGGAGACTCTTATTAATCGGAGGGCCTATGAGACGATGACCAGCTCTAAGGTAACCACGCATCAGCGCACCTTAGCCTCACATCTCTTCAGGGTAGAGCCACGCATACAGCTGTGGGTCAGACATAGAGGAACAGAAGGGCACCAATAAGTTGAGCAATGGGGCTCCACTGCCTAAGGAGGTCCGACCCTTTGATAGAGGAGACAAGCACAGGAAAGTGATGCCTTGGATGCCAGGATCTAGGCTTAAAAGAGAACTATACACAAGTTGGGACTTATCGAGCTCCATGCGCTTGTTTACAAACCCCGTAGATGGAACTCTTCATGGGAGAGCTGGCATTGGGTGAGGTACTCACAGTAAAAGGACAGTTTTTATCGGATGAGTACCTTAGAAACTCTATTGACAAACCAATGTCCCCTAAATATACTAAATGTACTCATAGACACAAACTAGCCTGGGCTCTCTCAACACATGGTTGTATGCATCTAACTAAATAAGTTTATTTGCTTATACTAGCGTACATAAAATGAATATGGCACTGTTAGTTATCTTTACTTGGGTTGTGAATATGTATTCAGTTTAACTTGTGGATGGGGTAGTTATGTTTATCAAGTTGAACCCCCTACAGTAGCCCTACTGGTCAAAGTATGCTAATGAGTCAATTGTCTGCAGAACGTTTATTACCCTTTCTCGTTTTATTTGAGCAATATGGCGCGCTACCAGCAACCGAGGTAGGGCGCCCACACTAAATTAAAGGAGATGGTATATATCCTGTTAAGATTTTAGGAAGAGAACTCCCATGCACGTACTGTATATGTATGGGTCTACTGCCCACACCCCAAAACTTTAGCACTCGCCCTTATGGGCTTGTTCCTAGAGTACGCATATGGTTTACAACCTATCTGTCTAACTAAAGCAAAGAGTATAATAAATATTAGAGCATAACTACTTTTATTGTCTACAGGACTACCTCTGAAAAGTGGTTCCTATCACCCTCCTTATTGCCCTCTCCAGGGATATGATCCTGTATATAATGGCCCTTCTGCTCCCTCTATTCCCACCTACATCTAAGACACAAGCCATATCTCCCCACTGCCTACCAGTTAGTATGTTGATGTCATTAGTTCCATAAAATTCTACTTGACTATTGAATATGAGTGTTTTTATATCAGTTTTCAAATGTGCACATTCCTGATGTTCGCAGCTTGTTTTACATCTGTTTACATTTACCTACTACTTAGACTATCACAAGGTGTATCACTGTTTATAAGGGTCTCTAGACACTCTTCATAGAAGTTAGAGCCATACTACTTGCTTATAAAAACCTGCTAACTATATTCTATAAAATTTAAAATACAGGTTTACCAGTTGGGACCCAAAAGTGGTCCCCTACTGTTCATAGCTGTCTTCTGTAGCTCCATGCCTTTGGATTACAGTGAGGTCCAAAAGTGGCCTCTGATACCATCTAGAAAGCATACCATTACATGAGCAAGCATGATGTTTACTGATTTCTTTTAAACAATGCCATATAACTATGTTCTGTATATTATGGTTTCATTACTTTTGACTGTATAACTTGAAAAAATTTTTATATTGATCTTATTAAAATGCATTGTCTTTGTGCTTTGAACTAAACCTCAATAAAAAAATAAATAATAAAAAAAAATGAGCCAATGACAAGAGGCATATATGTGCAACCACCAATCACCAGCTGCTCCGAGTAGTGCATTGCTGCTCCTTAGCCTACCTAGGTATGCCTTTCAAAGGATACTAAAAGAAAAAAATGAACATTAATATATTCTTCAATAAAAAGCCTAAACACTTAAAAAAAAGTTCCCTTCAGCCTAAATACTTTTGGCCATATTACAACTGAAGCGCTAATTTATTGCGCACCCGCAAACAAACTTCACTCGTAATCTGGACTTTAGACTACCTTGCAGGTAAATTAAATGTGCCTGTGCAAAAGTTATGTTAATTGAATGAATTCAGGGCTTTCTCTAACATAGAATAGGAGGGTCATAAAAGCTGGGGGTGGATTCCCTTACCCCTTTTAACACAGATGGGACGGCTTGGGAATTTGAGAGGGTTTTTTCATGTATATAGTGGTAAAAATAGCAGAGGAATTTGTCATTTGCTGAGTTTTGGTTTTGAAAGTTTGTGAGTGACCCAGGATTCAAACCTCAATGCTCCTTAACTGAGAAAACGTATACATTAGCTGGATTGTGAGTAGTGTACAGACTTTTTGTTCTTTTTTTTTTTTGAGTGTATATCAACGAAATATTAACAACAAAATGGACACATGATGCTATTTCTGATATGATTTCTAAGGAATCGAATAAGCCAGGTACTCCTTTTATTCCTTCTTCAAGGTTTAAAAAATTGTATCCTTTACCAGCAATTTCTATAGAGTTTTGGGAAAATATCCCCAAAGTTGATGGGGCTATTTCTACTCTTGCTAAACGTACCACTATTCCTATGGAAGACAGTACTTCTTTTAAAGATCCTTTAGATAGGAAACTTGAATCCTATCTAAGGAAAGCCTATTGATATTCAGGTCATCTTCTCAGGCCTGCAATTTCTTTGGCTGATGTTGCGGCTGCATCAACTTTTTGGTTGGAGAATTTAGCGCAACAAGAATTGGATTCTGTCATATCTAGCATTGTTCGTTAACTGCAACATGCTAATCATTTTATTTGTGATGCTATTTTTGATCCATGTATTTAGCTATTTTAGCTAGAAGAGCTTTGTGGCTTAAATCTTGGAATGCTGATATGACATCTTTTAATCCAGATTATTATCTCTTTCTTTCCAAGGTAATAATTTATTTGGGTCTCAGTTGGATTCTATTATTTTAACTGTTACTGGAGGAAAGGGGTTTTTTCTGCCTCAGGATAAAAAAACCTAAGGGTAAATCTAAGGCTTCTAACCGTTTTCGTTCCTTTCGTCAAAATAAGGAACAAAAATCAAATCCTTCCCCCAAGGAATCTGTTTCCAATTGGAAGCCTTCCTCAAATTGGAATAAATCCAAGCCATTTAAGAAACCAAAGTCAGCCCCTAAGTCTGCATGAAAGTGCGGCCCTCATTCCAGCTCAGCTGGTAGGGGGCAGATTAAGGTTTTTCAAGGATTTTTGGATAAATTCTGTCCAAAATCAATGGATTCAGAGCATTGTCTCTCAAGGGTATCGAATAGGATTCAGAGTAAGACCTCCTGTGAGAAGATTTTGTCTCTCACGTATCCCAGCAAATCCAGTAAAAGAGTCTTAATTTGGTTTTGAAGGCGTTACAGGCTCTTCCATTTGAGCCTATGCATTCTTTGGATATTAAACTTCTTTCTTGGAAAGTGTTGTTCCTTTTGGCCATCTCTTCTGCTAGAAGAGTTTCTGAACTATCTGCTCTTTCTTCTGAATCTCCTTTTCTGATTTTTCATCAGGATAAGGAGGTTTTGCGGACTTCATTTACATTTTTGCCTAAAGTTGTGAATTCTAACAACATTAGTAGAGAAATTGTTGTCCCTTCCTTGTGTCCTAATCCTAAGAATTCTTTGGAAAGATCCTTACATTCTTTGGATGTTGTAAGAGCTTTGAAATATTATGTTGAAGTTACTAAAAATTTCAGGAAGACTTCTAGTCTATTTGTTATATTTTCTGGTCCTAGGAAAGGTCAGAAGGCCTCTGCTATTTCCTTGGCTTCTTGGTTAAAGCTTTTGATTCATCAAGCTTATTTGGAGTCGGGTCAGGCCCCGCCTAAGAGAATTACAGCTCATTCTACTAGATCAGTCTCCACTTCATGGGCTTTCAAGAATGAAGCTTCAGTTGATCAGATTTGCAAAGCAGCAACTTGGTCTTCTTTGCATACATTTACTAAATTTTACCATTTTGATGTATTTGCTTCTTCAGAAGCAGTTTTTGGTAGAAAAGTTCTTCAGGCAGCTGTTTCAGTTTGATTCTTCTGCTGATGTTTTAAGTTTTTCTTTTCATTATGAGAATAACTTATATTTTGGGTTGTGGATTATTTTTTCAGCGAGAAATGTCTGTTTATTTGTATTCCTCCCTCTCTAGTGACTCTTGAGTGGAGTTCCACATCTTGGGTATTGATCCCATACGTCACTAGCTCATGGACTCTTGCCAATTACATGAAAGAAAACATAATTTATGTAAGAATTTACCTGATAAATTCATTTATTTCATATTGGCAAGAGTCCACGAGGCCCACCCTTTTTATGGTGTTTAGGATTTTTTTTTGTATAAAGCACAATTATTTCCAAATTCCTTGGTTGTTGCTTTTTACTCCTTTCTTTATCACCCCACTACTTGGCTATTCATTAAACTGAATTGTGGGTGTGGTGAGGGGTGTATTTATAAGCATTTTGAGGTTTGGGAAACTTTGCCCCTCCTGGTAGGATTGTATATCCCATACGTCACTAGCTCATGGACTCTTGCCAATATGAAAGAAATGAATTTATTAGGTAAATTCTTACATAAATTATGTTTTTCAACCCTTCAAACAAAATAGCACAGATACTGAGTATCATTAAGACAAAACATAAATTCAAATAAAATGGTATATATTTTATAAAAAGTTTTTATATTGATTATGTAACGGGCCCAGAGGATGCCATTATAGGCCTCAATAAAATATTTTATTAGGCATCTCACCATTGTCTTATAGGAAACCAGAGCTAGTCCTATATGTATTCCTAAACAAAAAGGAAAAGAACAGAGGGGCGCCTCATGTGATGTATCGTCAGATGTAAACACAATGAATTCAAAAGATAGCCAAATGGGTACTCACATATTC
This sequence comes from Bombina bombina, assembly GCF_027579735.1. Taxonomy (NCBI): domain Eukaryota; kingdom Metazoa; phylum Chordata; class Amphibia; order Anura; family Bombinatoridae; genus Bombina; species Bombina bombina. Next base: position 674,618,523 of record NC_069499.1, read on the forward strand.
CAAGAACACACTAACGTGTTAGTAGGGACAGGCTGCAGATTATTACAGGTTTGACAGCTCACCCATTCAGTCTCGCTCTCAATGATGTGGTGCTGGAGAATTACAGGAAACACAGGAGAGGAGCACTACATGTGCAGACCGTTAAGAGTATAAACAGCAAAATTGTACTGGATATGAAATGGGTACTCACATGCTCCAAAAGCACACCAATGTGCTGGTAGGGACGGGCTGCAGATTTAGGCAGGTGTGGCAGCTCACCTCAAGGCACAATCTCAAATGCTGTGAGGTAGTAGGTCCAATTTTCCAAAGTGAACTTGCACCAAATGTTAGGGATATCTCTTGTATAGGATGTCAGGCAGAAAGTAGGTAGAGTGATCCACTCGCAGATGATTTAAAAAAAGTAATTTTATTAAAAACACGAAAATAAAATACAACAACACATATATTTGTTGTGGCAAGTAGACCAAGGGGTTAACAGTGTGGACCCCAATATTTGCAACGCGTTCCTCGGTTAACAAACCGTGTCATCATTATATGCCTGATGAAACGGTTTGTTAACTGAGAAACATTTGGTGCAAGTTCACTTTGGAAAATTGGACCTACTACCTCACAGCATTTGAGATTGTGCCTTGAGGTGAGCTGCCACACCTGCCTAAATCTGTAGCCCGTCCCTACCAGCACATTGGTGTGCTTTTGGAGCATGTGAGTACCCATTTCATATCCAGTACAATTTTGCTGTTTATACTCTTAACGGTCTGCACATGTAGTGCTCCTCTCCTGTGTTTCCTGTAATTCTCCAGCACCACATCACTAACACGTTAGTGTGTTCTTGGAGTATGTGAGTACCCATTTGGCTATATTTTGAATTCATTGTGTTTACATCTGACGATACATCACATGAGGTGCCCCTCTGTTCTTTTCCTTTTTGTTTAGTTTCACCTGGACCTGCCAGTGAGGAGGAGGCAGCCACCACTTGAAAAACAGCTTATACCTTATCAAGGACATTACATTTTGTTCTATATGTCAATGGTGCTGTAAGAATCATTCCAATTTGTATACAAGATTTTTTTCTGTTTGTTTTATACTGCTTATTACAGACTTGCCAATTCTACACTATTTCACTTTTCATATAGTATACAGAGAGTGCAGAATTATTAGGCAAGTTGTATTTTTGAGGATTAATTTTATTATTGAACAACAACCATGTTCTCAATGAAGCCAAAAAACTCATTAATATCAAAGCTGAATAGTTTTGGAAGTAGTTTTTAGTTTGTTTTTAGTTATAGCTATTTTAGGGGATATCTGTGTGTGCAGGTGACTATTACTGTGCATAATTATTAGGCAACTTAACAAAAACAAATATATACCCATTTCAATTATTTATTTTTACCAGTGAAACCAATATAACATCTCAACATTCACAAATATACATTTCTGACATTCAAAAACAAATCAGTGACCAATATAGCCACCTTTCTTTGCAAGGACACTCAAAAGCCTGCCATCCATGGTTTCTGTCAGTGTTTTGATCTGTTCACCATCAACATTGCGTGCAGCAGCAACCACAGCCTCCCAGACACTGTTCAGAGAGGTGTACTGTTTTCCCTCCTTGTAAATCTCACATTTGATGATGGACCACAGGTTCTCAATAGGGTTCAGATCAGGTGAACAAGGAGGCCATGTCATTAGATTTTCTTCTTTTATACCCTTTCTTGCCAGCCACGCTGTGGAGTACTTGGACGCGTGTGATGGAGCATTGTCCTGCATGAAAATGATGTTTTTCTTGAAGGATGCAGACTTCTTCCTGTACCACTGCTTGAAGAAGGTGTCTTCCAGAAACTGGCAGTAGGACTGGGAGTTGAGCTTGACTCCATCCTCAACCCAAAAAGGCCCCACAAGCTCATCTTTGATGATACCAGCCCAAACCAGTACTCCACCTCCACCTTGCTGGCGTCTGAGTCGGACTGGAGCTCTCTGCCCTTTACCAATCCAGCCACGGGCCCATCCATCTGGCCCATCAAGACTCACTCTCATTTCATCAGTCCATAAAACCTTAGAAAAATCAGTCTTGAGATATTTCTTGGCCCAGTCTTGACGTTTCAGCTTGTGTGTCTTGTTCAGTGGTGGTCGTCTTTCAGCCTTTCTTACCTTGGCCATGTCTCTGAGTATTGCACACCTTGTGCTTTTGGGCACTCCAGTGATGTTGCAGCTCTGAAATATGGCCAAACTGGTGGCAAGTGGCATCTTGGCAGCTGCACGCTTGACTTTTCTCAGTTCATGGGCAGTTATTTTGCGCCTTGGTTTTTTCACACGCTTCTTGCGACCCTCTTGACTATTTTGAATGAAACGCTTGATTGTTCGATGATCACGCTTCAGAAGCTTTGCAATTTTAAGAGTTCTGCATCCCTCTGCAAGATATCTCACTATTTTTGACTTTTCTGAGCCTGTCAAGTCCTTTTTTTGACCCATTTTGCCAAAGGAAAGGAAGTTGCCTAATAATTATGCACACCTGATATAGGGTGTTGATGTCATTTGACCACACCCATTCTCATTACAGAGATGCACATCACCTAATATGCTTAATTGGTAGTAGGCTTTCGAGCCTATACAGCTTGGAGTAAGACAACATGCATAAAGAGGATGATGTGGTCAAAATACTCAATTGCCTAATAATTCTGCACTCCCTGTATTGTAGCACCCCCTTGTGTGACCAGGTCACACCTCTTTTATATATCTATATGTATTCCTCCCTCATAAACATAATTGAGTTATAGGGGCCGATTCATCAAGCTCTGAATGAAGCTTGATGCAGCTGTTTCCGTGCGAGCCTTTAACTCTTCTGCCTGCTCTGAGGCAGCGAACAGCAATCCACCTGATTGTATACAATCTGGTTGATAGACACCCCTTGCTAGCGGCCGATTGGCCGCAAATCTGCAGGGGGCGGCATTGCACAAGCAGTTCACCAGAACTGCTTATGCAATGTTAAATGCTGACAGTGTATACTGTCGGCATTTAGCTATTCCGGGCGGACATGATTCGCTATAGCGAATCATATCAGCCGGGGGTATTATAAATCTACCAAATTTTCTACAATCTGATTACACATGAGGTAAATTGCTCAAGAGACAATATATTGGCTATCGGCCCTTTCCATTCTGTAGGTGTAGGTATCTTGGTATCAACTGCTTTCCACTATATATAAATATTTGGTAAAGTCAAGATCATAATTTACTTTTAATGTAAGTGGGCTTATTAAATGAAAGTAAAGATTTATTAGGAAATTGCAAGAGAATGTTTCATTCATTTCTCTAGAAATATCTTCCCAAAAAGGCTTTATTTTTGGGCAAGACCACCATATATGTTAAAGGGTTCTTAATGCGCCACAATTCTTCTGACAGAGGTTACTAGATTTATGATATATTTAAGATAACTTATGCAAAGAAAGGTACCATATAGTTAGCTATTTAGGGCCAGATTACAAGTGGAACGCTAATTTATTGCGGCATGTGATAAATAACCAGCCATTACAAGTGGCTGGTTATTGCTACTGCCGGCTTGCGGTAGAAATTTGCATTTTTTTAAATTAACCAGAGATCAGATCTCTGGTTAATTTCGTAAATGTGCCCCAAATGCCCCCGAAATCTAGTGTTAATTTATTTTTAAATTTAGCATTTAAAAAAAAAAGAAAGCTGCTCTTTTTGGGGGCTAAAATCAGTAGCTGTGAGTTGTAAGCAATAAAACAACACTGAAAAGTGCCTTTACCTTGCAGTCTATGAGAACTGTGTATTCCCTGCATATGTATATGTATATACATATATTTACACATAAATATATACGTATATAGTCATATACATATATAGTTACAATATGCTGCCGATCGCTGCGCTACTTACCCCATTTGCTGCGCTAGTTCTGATGCCGTGTATGACAGCATTAGAACAAGACTCTCATTGGAGCCTTGGAAGCGCGCTCTAGTGAGCGCAATGCTGGCAAGTTGCTGTTAAGTTGTAATACCAGCGCACATTAGCATGCACTGGTATTACTCAGTGGAGCGCTAATATTGCTTTCGCAAAAGCGATATTTAGTGCTTCACTTGTAATCTGGCCCTTAGTGTTTGTCTCCAATATAGTGATTGAAGAGGACTTAGCTGTTCTTTTAAAGATAGTAGAAAGTCAGAGGCAGCAGCACCACTTCAAAAAACTCCAAATTTATTGAAAGTGTATCAAAAATAAAAACAGCAACGTTTCGGACCCAATCAGTCCTTTAATCATGCAAAATGCATGATTAAGGACTGATTGTGTCCGAAACGTTGTTTTTTTTTAATTTTTGCTGCACTTTCAATAAATTTTGAGTTTTTTGAAGTGGTGCTGCTGCCTCTGACTTTCTACATGTTTTGGGCTAATGGTGTGAGGCCTGGCAGTAAGCACACTACACTGGGGCTTTACTTGGTCTATTATTCTTTTAAAGCTAGTACTCCTTTCTCCTGCCCATTGAGTAGTGTAGGATGGTTATATACTACACTGACACATTGTGTTAGAAGTTTGTAAGCAGTTAAGAGCATTTTATCTATGTTGTAGAATAGCATAAAGATTTAAATGGGTACAGCAGTCTGTGCAAGTTCGACTTGTCTATAAAATTCAGCAAAAATTGATATTATTGATGATACCTAAGCCTCTGCTTGAAAAAAAAAATGTTTTTCCTAGCTCCTCTATTTCTGCCTGTAATTAACTTATTAGGCCCATATGGTTGTTATCCATCTTCAAACTGCAGGTTATGTAAAATCAGTGTTAGGGAAGGAGATATTGAAATATAACTTTTTCTGTATTGTACCTCATGAAGAGTTTCAGGTAGCTAAATTCGGTAGCCAGCACATCCCTGCTAGTTGTGTGACTTCTGAGAGGTTGTGCACTATCTGCACCCATTCTTTACTGTCTGTGTTTTTGCACCAGTCAAATATTTGATGCATAAAACTGCCTATCCGTAATTAATAATATTATAATAAATGGTAGCCCTTGCGACTCCTGGGGTGTGGGTATTATCCACACAAAATGATTGAATACATTTTTTTTGTAGTTGGAGAATACCTGTATTGGAAACATTTGAAACACATATAACACTTATTGGAGAAAGGTCATTTTTATTGCTTGTATTTTACCTATCAGATATTTTTGATACAAGAAGCTTAGCTCTACTCTTAAAGAATTAAAGAGAGCTTGGTATTTATGTGTTAATAATAACTTTGGGTCTGTTGATAGATGTATTCCCAAATACTTTATCAATTGATTCTGTACTTGAAATTTAAAAGTTTGTTTAATCTCCTGTATGTCTTCTAAAGGTACTGCTTTGTGTCGCAAGTCAGATTTTGCGTAATTAATTTTGAAGTTTGAAAACTTCCTGTAGTCAGTGAAAACGTTAATTTAGGGAGTGTTGTGGTTGGGGAGGTCAGTGTTAGTAGGATAATGTCCACATACATTGCCAATTTATAAATTGTGTGGCCGGATGTCTTGGGGTATTTCTAATTTTCGTAGCTAATACCTTTTATAGCTAAAATAAACAACAGAAGGGAAAGAGGGCAATCCTGTTGAGTCCTGTTTGCTTTTGTTTTTTTTAATAACTTTATATTTAGAACTCAATCAGAGATACAGAGAAACAACCGGTTTGACTTTGTTGTACAAGTACCGTAATATACATTGAGTGTTTTCACATTTACATATACATGCTTGGTTAAAGTATGGGGTACTTAGGTACCTTAGTCCTTGCTCTCTTCCTGAGTCCATCTTTTTAAACAGAAATTTTAAAATGGGGAACAGAGGTGAAGAGGGAAAAAGGAGGGATGGGGGAGAGGGAGATTTAGGGGACAGGTTCAAGTAGGAAGAGGGAAAGTGGGGGACGGGGGAATGAAAGGCAAAGGAAAAGAGGGGGGGGAGAAGGTGGTCTGGGGCCATGAGGGAGAGGGGAGGGGAGGAGAGGAGGGGGGGAAGACTAGTGCAGGTTTAGATACAAATACACTTATATAAATATATAAATAAATAAGCCCAGCTTCATGAATATTGTCTCATGATCCATTTAGCCACATCTTCTAGGTTCTCTGAGTGGGTTGTTATGAGGTGATGCTAGTCAGGCTCACTGCTGGGAGGCTTAACCTACGTGTATCTGGATAATCTCCAACTAAAACATTTCAGACATTACTAGCACTTCAGGGAGTCCAACGTGGACACCCCCGAGAAAATATAAGTTCCGTACATATTTAGTGTAATTAAACAATTCTAACATTCCAAAGTGCAATAAACAGATAACTGTAGCTATAGTGGGCAGAGCTATATTCTGTGTTTACCTATTGTTGTCTGGAATCTCCCGACAACAATGCCAGTCTTACCCCTTCACTTCAATCTGCAGATCCTGTCATCGGGGGGAAGCCCAAGAGCCCCCAGCAAGCCTCCGGACTCCGTTCTCTAGTACTAGTGTAGAGTGTAATGTGAAAAAACGAGGTGTACCTCAAAGATTGTCCCCTGAGTCTCTCCTCCCCCGAAGCCATCGGCCCTTCGCCTGTTCATTCATTAAGAAAGTGCTGTTTAGGAAAGTAACTAAGTTATGAATGTTGGGGGACAGGTATAGTAAATATGGCTCCCATTTGGTCACAAACGCCTAGATTTAGAGTTCTGCGTTAGGCGTCCAAACCAGCGTTAAGGGGTCCTAACGCTGGTTTTGGCTGCCCGCTGGTATTTAGAGTCTTGTAGGTAAGGGTCTAACGCTCACTTTCCAGCCGTGACTTTTCCATACCGCAGATCCCCTTACGTCAATTGCGTATCCTATCTTTTCAATGGGAACTTTCTAACGCTGGTATGTTTAAAAGGTGCAGGGGAAAAAAACACGCGTAGCTAACGCACCCCTTCTAACACAAAACTCTAAATCTAGGTGAAAGTGTTTGATTCTTTTTTCCATATCCCCCTTGGCATCCGCCGGTGTAATGTAACTATGATGTATGAGCTTAAGGTGTGACTCTCTGACGTCCGAGGCCAGGGTGGCTTGTGACACCAGTTCAAAGCTGCTAGTCAGGGTGTCTGCATCTATGTTTATATGCGTGTCAGCAGTCCATTTTTTACATAGTTGTCGTGTTATTTCGTCAAAGTTTTTCTGTAAGATTAAGGTGTAAATGTGTGAAATGGAGTGGGTCCCTTGCTTAACCACGGAGCACAGACTATCAATGTGGGTGCGACTTCCACTATCAAATCCTTCCCTTTTTAATTTAATAATATAATGGGTGCATTGAAGGTACGCAAAGGTGCTGTGGGCCGGGAGGTTATATTTTTCCTGGAGTGTTACCAAAGGGATTATGCCGTTAGAAAGTGGGTCTATAAGTTGCGCTATGGAAGTTAGCCCTCTTCTTTCCCATTCCCTAAACATATGTGTGGTCATGCCTGGCAGGAAAGTTGGGTTTCCTTGTAATGAGAGATATCTAGTGTAGGTATGGGAAAGGCTCCATCATCTGCAAAGTATTGCCCATGCTCGTAGGGGGTCCCTAAACAGAATATTCTCTTTAATTTGGGAAGGTAGGGAGTGAAACCCTGCATGTGGCAGGAAGGCCCTATGTAGGGGCTGTACGAGATGCATCTCCATTTGTGCATCGCTGAAGGCAGATGTCCCCACCAACCATTCAAGGATTAATTTGGCTAGAGTGGACCAGTTGTACCACTCCACATTGGGGAGCCAGAGCCCTCCTCTGCTCGCTGGCATAGCCTGCTTGAGGCGACTAATTCTCTGTTTTTTACCGTTCCAGACAAATCTGGAAAATACCTTATTCACCATTTTTATATCTTTCTGCGTTAGTAAGAGAGGCAATAGTTGTAAGGGATATAACAATTTTGGCATTGCTATCATCTTGATTAAATTGATTCTACCAGATAGAGGGAGTGGAAGTTTAGTCCAGCTGGACAACAAGGCTTGGATTTGCATGAGAAGGATTTGCCTGGGGTTTTGCCTAGCTTGGCCTTTTTAATTGCTTTCTGAACTTCTAGGGCAGTAATGGGAGCATTTAGTTTGGTTAGTTGTTCTTGGGTGAGGGTAGGAGTCTGTACTTGTTCCCAAAATGTTTCCTTGTTCCTAGATGGTGCAGTGTGCCTAGTGTAAAGTCTGGGTAAAAGCAAACAAATTCTTGTAATATGCTTTTGTTATCAGAATGGAGAGATTCATTGGCCATTATGGAAGTAATGATTTATTTTGGTGTAGTTAATTTTACTGTGTTGGCCAATAGCTTTCCAGTTTTGTTCCCGAACCTGTAGAACCGTCCATGTCTGTGGTGTTGAAAGTCTAAGTTCTGTCTGTACATGGCGTCCTCCCTGATTTTCTTGCATTCATAATATTTTAGTCTGGTGCGAGGGGAAGGGTGGGTCAGGTAGTCATTGTAAGCTTGCACAACTGCCAAGTTTGTGTCTGTGTCTGTCTGTCTGCATCTGGAATTGTAGTGAGCTGTGAAGTTGGTTATGTGACCCCTCATTACTGCTTTCGATGCATTCCAGAAAAGCCCTGGGGTGTCCTGGTGTTGGGCATTAAATCTGGCATATTCCAGCCACCCTGTCTTCACATGTTTTTGGAAGTCTAAATTGTTATATAAATATGTGGGAAAGCACCAGGTCCTCTGGGGAGGACTGCACAGAGTAGGTTGCAGCTCTAGCCATATGGGGGCATGATCTGAGATCACAATATCCGCTATGTGGGTGCGCTTGATTTGGTTATTTAGTTGTGGGGAACACAGGAAGTGATCTATCCGGGATAGAGATCCGTGCACCTTAGAAAGGCAGGTGAAATCTCTCTGTGTCGGATGACGAAGCCTCCACAAGTCTACCAAGCCTAGTGCAGTCTTAAAGGCTGCTATAGTAACCGTTTCTACCTTGTGTCGTCTAACTTGTTTCCCTGTGTGTTCTGACTTGATGGTGTCAATCCTGCGGTCTATAGGAGAGTCTTAGATGAGATTAAAGTCCCCACCCACCAAGAGGGGTTTGTCTGCATATGGAAGCAAGGCTACTTGGAGTGAATGCCAAAATTGGGGGAGTGGCTGATTCGGACCATAGACGTTGCATAGAGTGTAGGATTTTCCTGCCATCTGCAGAGTTGCTGTGGGATATGTATTTGTAATTTTCCCAAAGTGTAAATATACTTTGAAGTTTAAACTACCCAAGTAGTTGTGTATCTCTTTGTTGCTTTTCACCAAGGAACAATAGCTATGTTTAAATGGTGAACGAACAGTGAGACATATTACTGAAGAAGATTTAGGTATTGATAAACACAATGTCTGTGGATAAGCAAGAGATAGATTGTAACTAATGCCTAAGCATTAAAGATAGATATCGTAATGATAAACACTGTGGCTCATTGGAGTTAGTGAAGATAATTTTGCAAAGTTAACTTGGATTAGATAGCGTTCCTGAGACTTCAGGGGTTAATATATGTCACCAGTATAGATACAAATAGGTTTTAGCAAGGTTAGAAAGCAAAGTCCTGGATACAAGGAGTTAATACTGAGGTAACTCTTTAAGGTTAGTAATGAATTCACACACGGGTTTGAATATATCTCCAATTGAATTTATAATCCACAAAGATAAACTTGGTGTTGCCGTTTTCAGGATGTAATATCTTCACACACTCACACATAATCATTCAAAGGTAAAATATTTACAGTTCTCCATTCACTCAAATAATTCTTACACAGAATATTTGCAGGTTGGTTAGTTTGCGTGATAATGCAAGGTAAAGATATACAAATAGCAAACAGAAACTGCGATAACTCAGTTGCACATAAATAATGTAAGTACAGCCAGATTACAAAGAAGCAAGCATGATTATCCACTTAGCGATATACAAATTTCCTCTGGAAGAGATAATACATGGAGCGGTACCTTGTGATAAAAAGTTTCCCCCAGAGCGATACTTTACCAACCGCTACAGTGTCCAGTGTGAGTGTGTCTGACTTCCGGAACGCCGGGGAAATGAGATCCGTCACAGCTGATAGTGGAGTGATCTGGAGGTGGATAACAGCCGGTCCTGGCTGTAAGGTTGAAATAAGCTACGAATGGATTAACCACAGGTACAATGATCAAATGAATAAGAGTTATACAAGTATAACCCGGTTACAGCAATTAAGATGCAGAATTGACCTGAAGAGAAAATAACTAATAAGACAAAGTTATTAACTGAACACATTACTGCAATTTTCAGGCAAGGTATCCTTGTATTGAGCTCCTTAAATAGGGTGGAGTTGTATAAGGGCGGGGATATACCTTAAAGGTATATCACATATCCCCCTTCTCAAGGAACCACCCCAGGAGAGTCCAAGGCAGGTTTGGAAGGATTCCTCAAATGATAAGCTTGTAGTAACCGAGGAGCATGTACATCTGAATGAGGTTGCCATGAATCCTCCTCAGGACCATAACCCTTCCATCTAATTAAATACTCTAGTCTATTGCGTTGTATCCTTGAGTCAAGGATAGTTTTTACTTCATAATGTTCAGAATCATCAATCAACATAGGAGGTGGTGGTTTTGAGTTACTACTTTGAGCCTCAGAACAATACGGTTTCAAAAGGTATACGTGAAAAGTTGTATGAATTTTATAATCTTTCGGTAAATGTAAACCTACAGCATTAGCGTTGACAATCTTATTTATGGTGAATGGACCTATATATTGGTTTGCCAGTTTTTTGCTTGGTAAGTGCAATTTGAGGTGTTTAGTTGAGAGTAGGACCCTATCCCCTAATTTGTAATTTGGACTTGGACTGTGCTTTGTGTCATAATATGTCTTCTGATGTTCCTTTGCTTCAGATAAATGAGTTTTTAGTACGTTCATTCGTGTTTGTAGTGATAAAGCGAACTCTGTAGCGCTAGGTGAATTATTGTTAATGGTGGTTAGTGATAAGGTGCTTGGGTGATATCCATAAGTTGCGTAAAATGGTGACATCTTTATTGATGATGATTTAGAATTATTATATGAAAACTCTGCCATAGGGAGATATGACTCCCAGTCACCTTGCAGATATGTAATATAACATCTGAGATACTGCTCAAGTGTTTGGTTTAACCTTTCGGTTAATCCGTTTGTTTGGGGATGGAAAGCTGTGGAATATCTTGGATTGATATGCAATGTATCACAAATAGCCCTCCAGAAAGAAGAGGTAAACTGCGAACCTCTGTCTGTGATTATATTCTTTGGTAACCCATGTAAACGGAATATAGTGTCAATATAGACTTTCGCAGTGGTTTTTGCAGATGGTAAATCTTTAAGTGGTATGAAGTGTGCCAATCTAGTTAGGTGATCTACTTTAACTAGGATGGTGTTGAACTGTTGTGATATAGGTAAGTCCACTATAAAATCCATTGCTATAGTAGACCAAGGCCTATCAGGAATGGGTAGAGGCATTAATAAACCAACTGGTTTTTTATGTTCTAATTTATTACGTGCACAAGTATCACAGCTTTTGACGTAATCGTAAACATATTGGTCTATATTGGGCCACCAGAAATGTCTTCTTGTCAAATCTGTTGTTTTCTGTATACCCATATGTCCAGACATAGGGCTATCATGAGTATGAGTCAAAATGGTTTTTCTTAGAACTTTGGGTATATATAATTTTCCATCATGATAGAATAAGTTTGTGATCGGATCTTTATAACAAGATTTTGGAGATTCTGTCTCAGTTTTCAATGCTTCTTGGACCTCTTCCTCTAACGTGGTAAGATTTCCAATAATCTTCTCATGTGGAATGATAAATTCTTCATTTCCAGTTTCAGGTGATGAATCAAATTGACGTGATAAGTCATCAGCCTTGGTATTATGATGCCCAGGTCTGTAAGTGATAAAGAAATTAAACCTATCCAGAAACAAAGACCATCTTACTTGGCGTGCAGTTAAAGTTTTACTCCTCTTTATATATTCAAAGTTTTTGTGATCTGTATAGATTGTAAATACATCCTGGATGCCTTCTAGGAGATGTCGCCAATGTTCAAGTGAACACTTTATGGCCAGTAACTCCTTATCTCCAACACAGTAATTGGTTTCTGCTGGTGTTAGTGCCCTAGAGAAAAATTCTATTGGATGTGGTTCAGAAGTATCTTTGTCAATTTGAGATAATATAGCACCAATACCCGTATTTGATGCATCCACTTCAACTATGAATTTTGAATAATAATCTGGCATTCGTAAAACTGGTGCTGTTACAAAACACTGTTTTAAGATGGTAAAAGCTTCTTGAGCTTCTTCTGTCCATTTGAATTTGTGTTTTTTACCTGTTAATTGAGTTAATGGTTTTACGATTGTTGAGAAATTCTTTACACATTTTCTATAAAAATTTGCGAATCCAATAAACCGTTGTACAGATTTCACGGTTGTGGGTTTCGGCCATTTTGTTATGGCAGAAATTTTTTCAGTATCCATTTCAATGTTATTTAGGGTTATTATGTAGCCAAGAAATTTTATACGGTTTACATGAAAACAACATTTTTCCTGTTTAGCGAACAACTTATGTTCTTTCAGTTTTTGGTTAATACCCATCGAACATGGTGTTCATGTTGTTCTTGGTCTTTGGAATAAATTAATATATCGTCAAGATATATTATCACACATATGTTGGTTAAATCATGAAAAATCTCATTTATAAAATGTTGAAAAGTGGCTGGTGCATTTGTAAGACCGAAAGGCATGACATTATATTGAAAAAGTCTGTATCTTGTACGAAACGCTGTCTTCCATTCGTCCCCCTCCCTTATTCTGATTAAATTATAGGCTCCTTTCAGGTCTAACTTGGTATAAATGGTTGCTCCATTTAAACGTTCTAGCAGCTCAGGAATGAGGGGTAATGGGTATCGTTTTTTTATTGTAATTGCATTCAAAGCTCTATAATCTATAATTGGACGTAAGGTCCCATCCTTATTCTTTACCAGAAACATACCTGCGGCTGCAGGTGAAGTAGAGTGTGAGATAACATCTTTCTTTAGGTTTTCATCTAAGTATGCTCTTAAGTAGGTTAATTCTGTTTGAGATAAAGGATATATCTTCCCATGAGGGATTTCAGATCCAGGTATGATATCTATGGGGCAATCAAAAGTTCTATGAGGTGGTAAATTTTCTGCCTCTTTCATATCAAAAACCTCTGCCAAATCCTGATAGACCTCAGGTATACCACTTACAGTGAGAGATATATTACTATGTGGAAAACATGTTTTTTGACAGAAGAGTGAATCAAACCTTGCAGTATGTTGTGACCAATTTACGGTGGGATTATGTCTACTTAACCAAGTATATCCTAGTATTATAGGGTGTAATGAGTTAGGTAGTACGTCAAAGGTCAAGCATTCTACATGTCCTGAATTTGTGGTTATCAGTATTGGTATGGTTTGGTGTATTATGGGTCCTTTCTGTAACAGTCTTCCGTCAATTAATTTAACAAAGACTGGAATTTGCTTACACTCTAGTGGAATTTTATTGTTTTCAACATAACTTGCATCAATATAATTCTCAGAAGCTCCTGAGTCAATCAGCCCTTTAGTTTGTGTGCTTGTCTGGTCCCACTGTAAAGAGAGAGGGATTAACATGTGTTTTAGATTTACTAAACTGTGTATTTGGTTAAGTATATTTAGCTTACCCCTCTTTTGCTTGGCTAATATTGGACATGTCGCTACAGAATGTTCTTTTTGGGCACAATACATGCAAAGGTTTCCTAATCTCCTCCTGGTCTTTTCCTCCAAAGTTAGAGGTCCCTTCATAGCTCCTATTTCCATGGGGGTTGATCCACTTGTAGTTTTGTCATGTTGTGTTGTGAAAGGTCGTCTTATAGGTATTTCGCTTGATACTCTTTCTGCCCGTCTCTCCCGTAATCGTCGGTCCAAGGTTGTACTTAATTTAATGAGAGAACTTAGTGTCTCTGGGAATTCTACTTGTGACAATTCGTCTTTTAATGTCTCGGACAATCCCAGTCGAAACTGATTTTTCAAGCTAATTTCATTCCACTGTGAATCAGTGGCCCACAATTGAAAATCTGTGGTGTATTCTTCAACTGTGCATTTGCCTTGTTTTAATTGGCGTAAACGTGTCTCTGCATATAATTGATTATTAGTGTCCTCATATAAACTTGACATGGCAGTGAAGAAATCCTGGATAGACTCTAATATAGGATTGTTTGTTTCATAGAATCGGTTTGCCCAAGTACGTGGGTCACCCTGTAAATAGGAAATTACTGTACAAACTTTAATCCTATCAGAGTGATAAGTCCTTGGTTTTAGGCTGAACATTAAACTGCAGGCATTCTTAAACTCTCTGAATTCACTCCTTTTACCAGAAAAAGGTATAGGTGGTAGGATTTGTGGTTCTGGTATTTCAGCTTGTTTAGGTGTCATACACTCTTTAATAATATTTTTTAATGCTAATGTTTCTGCTTGCACTTCAGTTAGTCCACGTGCCAAGTAGTCAAGTTAATTATGTACATTAGTGAATTCTTTCTTTACTTCTTCAGCATTCATTATACTTAATGGCAATATAAACTTCAAATTATAGTATATTGGCCTGAAAATGATGTGGGATATTTATTTGTTGCTTTTCACCAAGGAACAATAGCTATGTTTAAATGGTGAATGAACAGTGAGACATATTACTGAAGAAGATTTAGGTATTGATAGACACAATGTCTGTGGATAAGCAAGAGATAGATTGTAACTTATGCCTAAGCATTAAAGATAGATATCGTAATGATATACACTGTGGCTCATTGGAGTTAGTGAAGATAATTTTGCAAAGTTAACTTGGATTAGATAGAGTTCCTGAGACTTCAGGGGTTAATATATGTCACCAGTATAGATACAAATAGGTTTTAGCAAGGTTAGAAAGAAAAATCCTGGATACAAGGAGTTAATACTGAGGTAACTCTTTAAGGTTAGTAATCAATTCACATACAGGTTTGAATATATCTCCAATTGAATTTATAATCCACAAAGATAAACTTGGTGTTGCCGTTTTCAGGATGTAATATCTTCACACACTCACACATAATCATTCAAAGGTAAAATATTTACAGTTCTCCATTCACTCAAATAATTCTTAAACAGAATATTTGCAGGTTGGTTAGTTTGCGTGATAATGCAAGGTAAAGATATACAAATAGCAAACAGAAACTGCGATAACTCAGTTGCACATAAATAATGTAAGTACAGCCAGATTACAAAGAAGCAAGCATGATTATCCACTTAGCGATATACAAATTATCCTCTGGAAGAGATAATACATGGAGCGGTACCTTGTGATAAAAAGTTTCCCCCAGAGCGATACTTTACCAACCGCTACAGTGTCCAGTGTGAGTGTGTCTGACTTCCGGAACGCCGGGGAAATGAGATCCGTCACAGCTGATAGTGGAGTGATCTGGAGGTGGATAACAGCCGGTCCTGGCTGTAAGGTTGAAATAAGCTACGAATGGATTAACCACAGGTACAATGATCAAATGAATAAGAGTTATACAAGTATAACCCGGTTACAGCAATTAAGATGCAGAATTGACCTGAAGAGAAAATAACTAATAAGACAAAGTTATTAACTGAACACATTACTGCGATTTTCAGGCAAGGTATCCTTGTATTGAGCTCCTTAAATAGGGCGGAGTTGTATAAGGGCAGGGATATACCTTAAAGGTATATCACAGTTGCTACTATGAACCTGCCTTTTGGATCTATACTGAGTGTGTTAATCTGAGCTGCTAGGCCTTTCCTGACAAGTATCGCCACCCCACACTTGCGGCCTTCTGTTGGCGTGTAGAAGACCTGACCCACCCACCTAACTTTTAGTTTTGCATGTTCCGCCTCCGTCAGGTGCGTCTCCTGCAACAGTGCTATGTCTGCCTGGAGAATTTAAGATGTTGTAATATGGTGCTCCTTTTGGCCGGGGACGTTATGCCCCTGACGTTCCAGGACTCCACCCTCAAGGGTCTTGACATAATGTGTGCATGTTTGGGAAAAGGGTGTAGGCGAGTTCAGGGTGAGAGCTAGGATATGTACAGACCTCCGCAAGGGATTCAGCAAGTGTTATCAATTTGTGTGAGTGGATGTATGCTGACTTACTGTTGTTAAAAACTGAAGATGGTGAACTGGTCCTCAGGTAGTCAGGCTGTGGCTGTGGTGGTTCCCGCAGGCTCCCCCCTAGACCTGGAGTAAACGACAAGACATAATATAACAACAAAGACAGAGAAGTCACAATACACAGACATAAAGTAATGGTAATGTGGGCAGTATTACAAATGCCTTGTGTGGGGAGTTTGGGGCAGGACTGGGCACCCGGGTCTCCCCGTACAAACTCCTGATTGTCAGCAAGTAAGGCAGACTGGGAGCAAAAAGTCAAAGTCTTTTTAAAGTGAGGCATCATCGAACAGTAGGTCTGAGACAAGCCTGGACGTCGTTGCTCAGTTCTCTCCATCTTTGTCTTCAGTGTCTAGATATTCTTGCAGCTGTTGAGGTGTGGTAAAGACTCTAGGACCCCTTGGGGTCATAAGTCGCAGCTTAGCTGGGTAAAGAAGTGAGGCCTACCTTCCCTGCGAATGCAGCTTAGAACACAAGGGCGCAAATTCCTTCCTCTTCAGCTGAAAAGTCCTGGAAAATAAGTAGCTTGTGTCCCTCGTAGCAGAGATCTGACTTGGCTCGGTAAGCCTTGAGGACAGCTAGCTTTTCCTGGTAGCGAAGCAGCTTGAAAATTACTTGTCTTGGGCGTTGATTAGGTCTGGTAGGCAAAGTCTCTGGCCCTATTCTGTGAGCCCTTTCCACATCAAGTGGGAGGTTGTCCGGGTCAAGTTGTAGTAGTTTGGGAAGTGTTAGAGCTGTAAACTCAAGAAGGTCTTTGTTTTTAATTGATTCAGGGACCCCCACCACTCTTAGGTTGTTGCGACGGGAGCGATTCTCGAGGTCATCAAGCTTTTCTTGGAGTGTGAAATTCTGGTGCTCCAGCCTTTGTATAGTAACAGATGAGGAATGTTGGGTATCCTCAACGTCTGTTCTCTGTTCTGCTTGTTGTAGGCGTGCTGAAGTACATTTTAAACCTTTGAGCTCAATTTTTTTAGCAGATTGTAAAAGTTAAGAAAATACCAAAAACAGCAAAAAACATCATCCGGAATGCAAAGAATATGTTTATTCCCCCCCCCCCCATAAGTTTTCTTATACTATGCATAGTAAACAACAGTATGTGACACACTCATCTAGTTTCCAAGAATTTTATGGTTTACACTATACCTTACCAAAATATTAAACTATAGGAGTCTATATTCGAAATTAAAAAGCCAACTACAAATTAAAAACAAAAATTGATCTTCATCACTGTCCTGTACAAGCAATCTTGGTCACCAATAAACAAGACATAATGGCCCATTTTTCTGTCAACTTATGCAGAAAAGCTGTTCAACAGATTAAGATGTGAATCCCTTAAAGCTACATTGCGCCAATTCAGTTTTGGCAATATGATTGACAGGATTTTTTTGTCTTTTTGCTAACCCTACCGCAAAAAGACAGGTCTAACTTGGTATAAATGGTTGCTCCATTTAAACGTTCTAGCAGCTCAGGAATGAGGGGTAATGGGTATCGTGTTTTTTTATTGTAATTGCATTCAAAGCTCTATAATCTATAATTGGACGTAAGGTCCCATCCTTATTCTTTACCAGAAACATACCTGCGGCTGCAGGTGAAGTAGAGCGTGAGATAAAATCTTTCTTTAGGTTTTCATCTCAGTATGCTCTTAAGTAGGTTAATTCTGTTTGAGATAAAGGATATATCTTCCCATGAGGGATTTCAGATCCAGGTATGATATCTATGGGGCAATCAAAAGTTCTATGAGGTGGTAAATTTTCTGCCTCTTTCATATCAAAAACCTCCGCCAAATCCTGATAGACCTCAGGTATACCACTTACAGTGAGAGATATATTACTATGTGGAAAACATGTTTTTTGACAGAAGAGTGAATCAAACCTTGCAGTATGTTGTGACCAATTTACGGTGGGATTATGTCTACTTAACCAAGTATATCCTAGTATTATAGGGTGTAATGAGTTAGGTAGTACGTCAAAGGTCAAGCATTCTACATGTCCTGAATTTGTGGTTATCAGTATTGGTATGGTTTGGTCTGTTATGGGTCCTTTCTGTAACAGTCTTCTGTCAATTAATTTAACAAAGACTGGAATTTGCTTACACACTAGTGGAATTTTATTGTTTTCAACATAACTTGCATCAATATAATGCTCAGAAGCTCCTGAGTCAATCAGCCCTTTAGTTTGTGTGCTTGTCTGGTCCCACTGTAAAGAGAGAGGGATTAACATGTGTTTTAGATTTACTAAACTGTGTATTTGGTTAAGTATATTTAGCTTACCCCTCTTTTGCTTGGCTAATATTGGACATGTCGCTACAGAATGTTCTTTTTGGGCACAATACATGCAAAGGTTTCCTAATCTCCTCCTGGTCTTTTCCTCCAAAGTTAGAGGTCCCTTCATAGCTCCTATTTCCATGGGGGTTGATCCACTTGTAGTTTTGTCATGTTGTGTTGTGAAAGGTCGTCTTATAGGTATTTCGCTTGATACTCTTTCTGCCCGTCTCTCACGTAATCGTCGGTCCAAGGTTGTACTTAATTTAATGAGAGAACTTAGTGTCTCTGGGAATTCTACTTGTGACAATTTGTCTTTTAATGTCTCGGACAATCCCAGTCGAAACTGATTTTTCAAGCTAATTTCATTCCACTGTGAATTAGTGGCCCACAATTGAAAATCTGTGGTGTATTCTTCGACTGTGCGTTTGCCTTGTTTTAATTGGCGTAAACGTGTCTCTGCATATAATTGATTATTAGTGTCCTCATATAAACTTGACATGGCAGTGAAGAAATCCTGGATAGACTCTAATATAGGATTGTTTGTTTCATAGAATCCGTTTGCCCAAGTACGTGGGTCACCCTGTAAATAGGAAATTACTGTACAAACTTTAATCCTATCAGAGTGATAAGTCCTTGGTTTTAGGGTGAACATTAAATTGCAGGCATTCTTAAACTCTCTGAATTCACTCCTTTTACCAGAAAAAGGTATAGGTGGTAGGATTTGTGGTTCTGGTATTTCAGCTTGTTTAGGTGTCATACACTCTTTAATAATATTTTTTTTTTTTTTTTTTGAGAAATGTTTATTGGATGAAATAAGGCATTACAGAGCAATGTAACATAAATCACATTTGTCATGGAGTGCAATTAATACAATAGTAAAACAAGCTTATGTAGGTAGCGTGTTAATAATTGCTTATAATAGTAGTCCATCATCCATTTTTAAATAACTCGTATTTTCTTGTTATTAGTCAATCTTATATAAAACAACAACATTAAAACAACAGAACTATGGTTGGTCACGAAATGAGTATTAATCCTGGGTGTTTTTTTTTGTTTTTTTTTTTTGTTATGTTCGTATGTATCTTGTTCTGGGTGTGTCGTATCTGGTCTTAAAGGGCTATGTGGCAGCATGTAGATTTAATGAGTGTGCATACGTGATTCCCAATAGAATTGTATATTATGGTATGTTTCCATGTCTCTGCGAATGAAATAACCGTATTCTTCTAATAGTATTGTGTGTTCCATGAGTGCTTCCCAGGCTTGGTATGTGGGGACTACTTGTGATTTCCAATTGGCTACTATTAGGGATCTTGCCGTGTTTAATGCTAACTGAATCAATTTCCTTCTTATTTTACATTTACATTTTGGGAGTAAGTTTAATAGGGCTGTAGGGAGTTGGATCTTATATTCATTTTGTTGATTGCCTATGGCTTTAATATATTCTCCAACCTGTTGCCAGAAGGGTTGAATGAGGTTACATGCCCACCATATATGAGTCATGGTGCCCTTCTTACCGCATCCTCTCCAGCACATGTCTGAAGCTGCCGGGTAGATCGCTTTAACCCTTGCTGGGGTAAGATACCATCTGGCCAAAATCTTAAAATTTAATTCCAAGGACTTGGCTGATACTGACGATTTCTTTGTGTTGTGGAATATGTGGTTCCATTCTGTCTCAGTCAATTCCCTGTCTATTTCCTTGTGCCAGCGGTTAACATACGCTGGCCTATCTGGTTTATGCATGCCAACTAGTGTTTTTTTCGCCCAGGCTAAAGTATGTCTCAGTGACTGGTCTTGTAGACATAGGTGTTCAAAAGGGGTGGGTTGTCTGGTTATCTGTTCTTTATCTGTAGATGTAGTTAGGTAGTGGTCTAGTTGGTAATATTTCAACCATTTTGTAAAGGTTCCTCCTAACACATCTCTTAGGTCCGATCTCGGTCTGAGTTTTGTGCCTTGTAAGAATTTATATATAGGAGCAGTGTACCCTATTTCCCATTCTAACTGTTTATTCAACTTTTGTTCTAGCCCTCCGTGTAGCTCGGCGTTGGGTGAGACTGGGGACATGGGGGATCTAAGTGACGAAATATGCTGAACCTTAGTTATAAGACTATCCCATATCTCAAAGACATGGTGGAAAAGCGGGTAAGACCCTATCCAGGGTGGCCTACTTCGTTTATCTACCCAGCACAGCACCCCTGGGGACGGGGATTTCAGGATTTGAGAATCCAGTGCCACCCAAGCTTTATTATCCAGATTACGGTGCCAATCCAAAATTCTTTGTAGGCATTTTGCTTTATAGTATGTCTCTATTTTAGGGAGTCCTAGGCCGCCAGTCTGGGTAGAGCGATACATAGTGTTTTTAACAATTCTAGGTTTGACTTTCCCCCAGACGAATTCATTTATTAATTTTTGGAGCATATTACGGTAGGAATTAGATAGTGAGATCGGTACTGTTTGGAGGACGTATAAAATTCTGGGTAATACCGTCATCTTCACAGCTTGAATACGTCCCCACCATGAGATTGTTTTGTCACTCCACCTAGTTAGTTCTTTTTTAAGTTCCCTATACAAATTCTGATAGTTCCGCTCAAATAGTACTTTGGGCTTAGGCGATAAATAAATCCCTAAGTATTTAATGGCCTTTTTTTGAGGACTAAATGGGCAACTCTTAAGAATTTCAGAATATTTGGCTTGTGGTACAGATATATTCAGTATCTCGGACTTTTGGTCATTTAACAAAAAATTTGAAAATGATCCAAACTCCCTAAACTCTTTTAGTACTTCAGGTATGGACTCAGTTGGATTGGACAGAGTAAGCAACACATCATCTGCGTAAAGCGATAATTTGTAGTCATCTTGCCCAATCTTGATTCCTGATATCTTCCTATTCTGCCTGATTTTTTGGGCCAAGATCTCCATGCTCAAGACAAACAAAAGTGGGGAAAGGGGGCAGCCCTGGCGGGTACCGTTATGTATATGGAACGCTTCTGATAGAATGTTATTAACTTTTACTTTAGCAGATGGGTTGCGGTATAAACTAAAAATTCTATTAATAGTAGTTTCCTTAAATCCTGCTTTGCTCAGGACAGCCTGTAGAAATTTCCAATTTAAGCGATCGAACGCTTTTTCAGCGTCGGCGGAGACAACCACCATCCCGACTCTGTGTACTTTGGCATATTCTATTAACTGTAAGGTCCGGATGGTGTTGTCTCTCGCCTCCCTTCCAGGGACAAAGCCTGCTTGATCAAGATGTATAATCTGGGGAAGAACCTTGTTAATACGCTCTGCTATAATCTTTGCAAATAACTTTAGGTCTGTATTGAGCAAGGAGATGGGTCTATAGCTGCTGGGTAGACTGGCTGGTTTGTTTGGCTTGGGTATCACCGAAACATAGGCTTCTAGGCATTCTGTAGGGAAATATCCTGTTTCATCTACGTGTTGAAATGCTTGTAACAGGTGAGGCGCTATGGTTAATCTGAACATTTTATAATAATCATTAGAATATCCATCTGGCCCGGGGCTCTTATTATTGGGTAAAGCATCTATCGCGTCCAAGACTTCTTTTAATGTCAGTGGGGCGTCTAAGTTGTCTGCCTCTTGTGAAGATATTTTGGGGGTATCTATAGAGTCTAGGTAGGCTCCAAGGTCATCCTGATTGTTTATAACATTTTGATTTGTAATATTATATAGTTTAGAATAATATTGACCGAAAGCGTTTGCTATGTTTTTTGGGTCTATTTCAGTTTGTCCCCTGTCATTTTCAATTTTAAAAATATGGGTCTGGAAAGATTTTTGAGAGAGAGCCTTTGCTAACCATGTGCCTGCTTTATTATTATTATGGAAATACAGTTTTTTTAAGTAGTATGCTTTTTTAATTGCGTTTTTCTGCAAAAGCTTCCTAAAGGCCTCCCTAGCTTCATTATCTGATTTCTGGGGGTTGAGTTTATGTTGCTGTTCTAGAGATTGCAGATTAGCAAGTAGTTTATCATATTCTGTGTTATATTGTTTTCTTAGGAGTGTTTTTTGTTTAATAAGCTCACCCCTAATCGTTGCTTTATGTGCTAACCAGTTAGTGATACTGTTCGTGTCTGCTGGGGAGTTGTATAAGAAGAAATCTGTAATGTTGGACTCAATTTGTGTTTTGATCACTGGGTTATGTAATATAGTGGGGTCTAGGCGCCAAATGGCTTGACGCTGGGGAATCGTTGGCCACATAAGGTCCAAGGTGATTGAGGCATGATCCGACCAAGAGATCGGGAGGATCTCCGTGTCGATAGCTTTTGCTATATTATTATGATCTACTAACCAGTAGTCTATTCTTGTGTAAGATCGCCCTGGATGTGAATAAAAGGTGTAACTTCTTGTTTTAGGATGGTGTAATCTCCATACGTCTATTAACATTAGTGTATCTAGTGTATGGGTGATGTGAGACCTATGCTTTTGAGCCAATTGACTCTTACCTGTGGAGCTATCAGTGTTCGGATTCAGGGTCATATTGAGGTCTCCTCCTATTATTACCATACCTCTCTGTATTTCTCTTAATTTGTTTAGTGCTTTGTTAAAAAACGTTAGTTGCTTTGTGTTGGGCGCATATATATTCATTAGTGTTAGGGGGTTGTGGTAGAGAGTTCCCACTAGTATCAGAAATCTGCCTTCTTCGTCAGAGTGTTGCTCTAAGAGCTGGAATGGAAGTTCCTTGCTTATTAATATGCCCACCCCATTCTTCTTAGTGATATTGGAGCTGAAATATTGTTGGGTATAAAGTTTAGAGTACAATTTGGGACTTCTTTGTTTAGCGAAGTGGGTTTCTTGTAAAAACACCATCGCTCCTCTCTGTTTTTTAAACCAAGCTAGAGCAATAGATCTTTTGTTTGGAGAGTTCAAGCCCTTGCAATTTTGTGAGATAAGTTTTATGTTGTAAGCCATTATGTATGGTGTCCCGCCTCCTCCCCTGTAGTGTTATGCAGCTTGTTACCTGATTCTAAGTCTTCTATTGCCCAAAAAGGGATAAGTCTTAATGTCTGATGAGCTTCCAAATATTCTTCCCAGTACATTTCTGACCAACCAACCAACATAACCTGTGAAAACTCTAGAAATAAACAAAACAACATTGTTAACAACAAAAAAATTTTTAAACAGTAATACAATTTACACTCTCCCTGTATCTATGGAGAGTGAACACCAATAAGTTGGGGAGATGCAAAGACCTAAATTGGTCCAGACACAGTTGGGGCTACCTAGCTGTATGTTTGCATTTATTTGTTATTATTTTTCCTTTTTTTTTTTTTTTTTTTATGTTATTTATTATCAATTTGAAGCCTTACGCATAACTTCCTTTATTTATTTGTTACTAGGATACATTGAAAGTCTCAGCGCAGGAAAGTTTTCTGTAGTCTATGAACAGTCTGTCCCTTCATGTTTTCAGAGAGACTTCAGTAGTAACAACTCACCCTGATTGTCCAGGAAAAAATGGAGGCAACCAACCCTTCTTTGAAGACTGATCATGGCTTGTTTCTAGCCGGTGGAGTCCAGACTATCCATTCTCTGTAGTTGGAGTGGGTGATGAGCCAGACGCAGCTGGCTCTCTCATCCTTTTCCTTTGTACTGTTTGCCAGCGTGGTCTTTGATGTAATGGTCTTGCTTCTTCTATGTTCTTGTCTTCACGTATTGAAGGCAGTGAAGGTTGCGGTATACCAAGCTGAGAGCAGAAGGATTCCAGGTCTTCCAGAGATTTGTACACATGCATTCGGTTATTCTTTAACACTTTTATACTAAATGGGAAACCCCATCTATAAGAGATTCCTTTATCTTGAAGGTGTTGTGTTATGAATCGTGTTTCTTTTCTGTTTTGTAGAGTAAGTGGGCTGAGGTCCGAATAGAGTTGTAGTTGGTGTCCCTGGTATGTTATCGATTGTTGTTGTCTCGCAGCTTTCATTATCCTCTCTTTGTCGGTAAATTTATGAAACTTTATGATGACATCCCTTGGGGGGTCTGTATCTTTGGGTTGTGGTCTTAGTGCTCTATGAGCACGATCCAGAGGAATTTCTGTGAAGTCAGGATCTTTTAATACTGTTTTGAACAAATCCTGGAGGGAGGAGGTCAGATTTTCTGGGACAATTCTTTCTGGTAAGCCTCTAATCCTTATATTCTGCCTCCTCCCTCTATTGTCCAGATCTTCAAGTTTCTCCTGTAGGAAAGATATTTGGGCTTCCTGTGCTGAAACTTTTCTATTCAGTAGGTCAATATCAGAGGTCTGAGATTCGGATTGTTCTTCTAGGTATTCCATCCTGTTACCTAATTCGCTAACCTCTTTCTTGACTTCTGCCAGGCCATCTTTGATCATGCGGCCCACTTGGTGTATAAATGAAGAAAAATCTTCCTTTGTGGGTAAATCTTTAAGGTCAGCTCTAGATAGTGGTGTATCTAGTGTGTATTCTTGTTGATTATCTGCTTCCTCTGAGGTCTGCAAAGAATCTTCATCCTCTGTTGTTATTGTGTTTGCTGCTTTGAAAAACATGTTCATTTTGTTGGTGTTGGTCTTAGGGTTTTTCTCCCCTTTTGGTGCTCTCTTTGATGTCATTTTAACAACCTGGAGTGTCTCTGCTGGGGTCTGCTTATATAGGAGCTTTGTCTGTTCTAAGGTGCTTTTCCTATAATCTACAATTCACTTTCTGTGTTAGGTCAGGGTTTTGTTTCATATATCAGGGAGCTATCTTTTCTTTAATTCTCTGCTCTGGTTTGTGAGTTTATATGTGAGCCTTCACAGCATTGAGGTGTTCTGTGTTGTAGATTATGGGTTAATGCAGTTAAGCCTGAGTCTTCTTTCTCATATCATATAGCTGCATTTATAACAGAGGAGCAAGACTTTGTTAGGTATATTTCCCAGACTTGTTATTTATCCCTTGATTTACTAATTAGTCATTTAAGAGTGGTGCCTGTAGTGTGGGTCATCTATAACCAGCGTGAAGGTGAGGCTAATACTTGTAAGCTGATCCCTTCTTCATTCCTCTGTCTCTCTACGTGTGTATCTGTTTATACGTGTCAGGCTTTCTGATTTAGGTAAAGTGACTTGCATATAGTGTAACTATGTTCCGGAGCAAGTTAGTTAGCCTCCTGTGTGCTGATCTTTGCCCGGTTTCCGGTACCGTTAGTTTTATTGAACACTACAGCTGAAGTTTTACAATGTCCTTTTATTTATACATAGCGCTCATTGTATATGCGCGAGTAACATGGAGAGGCCTCTACTCACATGACCGGGAAGACTGCCAGCTATGGTTCAAGTAAGTCCTCACTATTTAGTTAGTTCCTGCAGATCCGGAGTCTCCTTGTGTCAGGCCGCTTCTAATAATCAGTCCGTCCGTTATTGAGGTCCGTCTGCCATGCAGTCTGCTGTTTAACGCTGTAATAGTAATGGCGGAGTTTGGCGCCTCTTTTCTCTTTACATCTTGTCGGAAGCCGTGACACTGACTGTTGCGCTTAGTTGAGGTATTTAAAGTGGTGCCGCAAGGTTATTAGTCATTTCAGTGTAGTTCAGCAAACATAAAGTATTAAACAAAGGAGTTTATCCCCAATCTGTGTCTCTAGACTAGTGGAGCTTCACTGTTTTGCGGCCATTTCAGTCCATGGTCGGCTCCGCCCCTTTAATAATATTTTTTAATGCTAATGTTTCTGCTTGCACTTCAGTTAGTCCACGTGCCAAGTAGTCAAGTTTATTATGTACATTAGTGAATTCTTTCTTTACTTCTTCAGCATTCATTATACTTAATGGCAATATAAACTTCAAATTATAGTATATTTTATTGGCCTGAAAATGATGTGGGATATGTATTTGTTGCTTTTCACCAAGGAACAATAGCTATGTTTAAATGGTGAATGAACAGTGAGACATATTACTGAAGAAGATTTAGGTATTGATAGACACAATGTCTGTGGATAAGCAAGAGATAGATTGTAACTTATGCCTAAGCATTAAAGATAGATATCGTAATGATAAACACTGTGGCTCATTGGAGTTAGTGAAGATAATTTTGCAAAGTTAACTTGGATTAGATAGAGTTCCTGAGTTTTCAGGGGTTAATATATGTCACCAGTATAGATACAAATAGGTTTTAGCAAGGTTAGAAAGCAAAGTCCTGGATACAAGGAGTTAATACTGAGGTAACTCTTTAAGGTTAGTAATGAATTCACACACGGGTTTGAATATATCTCCAATTGAATTTATAATCCACAAAGATAAACTTGGTGTTGCCGTTTTCAGGATGTAATATCTTCACACACTCACACATAATCATTCAAAGGTAAAATATTTACAGTTCTCCATTCACTCAAATAATTCTTAAACAGAATATTTGCAGGTTGGTTAGTTTGCGTGATAATGCAAGGTAAAGATATACAAATAGCAAACAGAAACTGCGATAACTCAGTTGCACATAAATAATGTAAGTACAGCCAGATTACAAAGAAGCAAGCATGATTATCCACTTAGCGATATACAAATTATCCTCTGGAAGAGATAATACATGGAGCAGTACCTTGTGATAAAAAGTTTCCCCCAGAGCGATACTTTACCAACCGCTACAGTGTCCAGTGTGAGTGTGTCTGACTTCCGGAACGCCGGGGAAATGAGATCCGTCACAGCTGATAGTGGAGTGATCTGGAGGTGGATAACAGCCGGTCCTGGCTGTAAGGTTGAAATAAGCTACGAATGGATTAACCACAGGTACAATGATCAAATGAATAAGGGTTATACAAGTATAACCTGGTTACAGCAATTAAGATGCAGAATTGACCTGAAGAGAACATAACTAATAAGACAAAGTTATTAACTGAACACATTACTGCAATTTTCAGGCAAGGTATCCTTGTATTAAGCTCCTTAAATAGGGTGGAGTTGTATAAGGGCGGGGATATACCTTAAAGGTATATCACAGTTGCTACTATGAACCTGCCTTTTGGATCTATACTGAGTGTGTTAATCTGAGCTGCTAGGCCTTTCCTGACAAGTATCGCCACCCCACACTTGCGGCCTTCTGTTGGCGTGTAGAAGACCTGACCCACCCACCTAAACTTTAGTTTTGCATGTTCCGCCTCCGTCAGGTGCGTCTCCTGCAACAGTGCTATGTCTGCCTGGAGACGTTTAAGATGTTGTAATATGGTGCTCCTTTTGGCCGGGGACGTTATGCCCCCGACGTTCCAGGACTCCACCCTCAAGGGTCTTGACATAATGTGTGCATGTTTGGGAAAAGGGTGTAGGCGAGTTCAGGGTGAGAGCTAGGATATGTACAGACCTCTGCAGGGGATTCAGCAAGTGTTATCAATTTGCGTGAGTGGATGTATGCTGACTTACTGTTGTTGAAAACTGAAGATGGTGAACTGGTCCTCAGGTAGTCAGGCTGTGGCTGTGGTGGTTCCCGCAGGCTCCCCCCTAGACCTGGAGTAAACGACAAGACACAATATAACAACAAAGACAGAGAAGTCACAATACACAGACATAAAGTAATGGTAATGTGGGCAGTATTACAAAGGCCTTGTGTGGGGAGTTTGGGGCAGGACTGGGCACCCGGGTCTCCCCGTACAAACTCCTGATTGTCAGCAAGTAAGGCAGGCTGGGAGCAAAAAGTCAAAGTCTTTTTAAAGTGAGGCATCATCGAACAGTAGGTCTGAGACAAGCCTGGACGTCGTTGCTCAGTTCTCTCCATCTTTGTCTTCAGTGTCTAGATATTCTTGCAGCTGTTGAGGTGTGGTAAAGACTCTAGGACCCCTTGGGGTCATAAGTCGCAGCTTAGCTGGGTAAAGAAGTGAGGCCTGCCTTCCCTGCGAATGCAGCTTAGAACACAAGGGCGCAAATTCCTTCCTCTTCAGCTGTAGTAGTTTGGGAAGTGTTAGAGCTGTAAACTCAAGAAGGTCTTTGTTTTTAATTGATTCAGGGACCCCCACCACTCTTAGGTTGTTGCGACGGGAGCGATTCTCGAGGTCATTAAGCTTTTCTTGGAGTGTGAAATTCTGGTGCTCCAGCCTTTGGATAGTAACAGATGAGGAATGTTGGGTATCCTCAACGTCTGTTCTCTGTTCTGCTTGTTGCAGGTGTGTAGAGTATTGCCTGATCTCCGTGGTCAGAGTGTCCATGCCAGCCTGTAGGGTTTCCATTTTAGGAAGAAAAAAGGCCTTTAAATCATGCAGCAGCGACTGAGAGGTGTCTAGGGTTGGATCCCTGTCTGACGGCATAGGCTGTGGTTCTGAGGCTTGTTTCTGTTTTCTTTCTGCTTGTTTTTGCCTGCCCGCCATGATAGGTACCGCCTGTGTGACAGAAATTTTTAAGTATTTGTCTACTTTCATGTGGATCAATGCAATGAAGAAGTTGCCAGGTCCTGCAGGGCTCTTCTTTGTCAGTGTAGGGCCTAGGGTAGCGGTCAGTTTAATTCTCCCCTTCAGCTGTGTGAGGAGGGCTGCCCTCTCCTGTTTATTTTAAGGTTTTTATGGCTTTTAGGTACGTAGGAACAGTTTATTTCTTAGATCCCTAAGTGGCGTTATGAGTCCTTGTATAGTGAGCCAGGTAGGAATGGGATATGGGTAACACACTAGGAGCAGGGACTTCCCAGCTTGCAGGTTCAACACACTAGGTTGCTGTTATGCGGCACGTGGGTTGAGCAGAGTAATAAAGAAAAAAGCACTGTGCAGACAATAAGCACCCCACTGCTATATGTACCTGTGTTCGGGTATTCTCGTGGCTTAGGTCACTAGTTCTTCCCTAGATGTTCCCTGTCCATTTCCACCCCTGAAGGGGTTAATGGAGTCAAAGGCCTAACTCCCGTGCACCAATCCCTCCCCTTCTCCTCACTCCTCGGGTTCCAGGCAAGCAGAGTCCCCTTCAAGGCCTATGGGCAGAGTTTTCCCTGCAGTACGATATGGTGCAGCAGTTAGAGTAGGAGGGGGGGACCGGGAGCACGGGGCCGGGAGGATGGCGAGCACGCCTGTGCGTACAAAGTCACTTCACCTACTGTTTTTTTTAAAGGTGGCAGCTCATCTGTTATGCGGGAGTGTCCGGATCAGGAACATCAGTTGCAAGCGGCACTCCGCCTAGTTCCCTCCACTCAGCTGGTTGCTGGCTCCCGTGTCCCTCAAGCCCGCAGGGCACCCGTGAGCGGCAAGTGTGTGATGAGGCACAGGCGCGGGGCTTTTACTGATGTCCAAAATGGCGCCGGGTGTTTGTATTTGCGCCTTCTCCGTCCCTCCGGGGACAAGGGCTGCTGTAAATTGCCCTTCACGCTGTGGTGTCAATTGGGGCAGGTTAAGGGGTGATTGCCCAACAAGATGCGTGCGTGGGGCACTAATCAGGTCGCTCAGACTGGTTTTAAGCTCTCTTGTAACCGGAGCTCTCCTTCAGTGCTGCCGTTTTTTAGGCCCGCCCACCGGAAGTCCTGAGTCCTGTTTGTTATCGGAAAGGGGTTTGAAAGGATATAATTTACTTTAACTTTTGCGGTAGGGTTAGCAAAAAAGACAAAAAAATCCTGTCAATCATATTGCCAAAACTGAATTGGCGCAATGTAGCTTTAAGGGATTCACATCTTAATCTGTTGAACAGCTTTTCTGCATCAGTTGACAGAAAAATGGGCCATTATGTCTTGTTTATTGGTGACCAAGATTGCTTGTACAGGACAGTGATGAAGATCAATTTTTGTTTTTAATTTGTAGTTGGCTTTTTAATTTCGAATATAGACTCCTATAGTTTAATATTTTGGTAAGGTATAGTGTAAACCATAAAATGCTTGGAAACTAGATGAGTGTGTCACATACTGTTGTTTACTATGCATGGTATAAGAAAAATTATGGGGGGCGGGGGGGAAATAAACATATTCTTTGCATTCCGGATGATGTTTTTTGCTGTTTTTGGTATTTTCTTAACTTTTACAATCTGCTAAAAAATTAGAGCTCAAAGGTTTAAAATGTACTTCAGCATGGGGAATGGGAAATATCCTTTGCAATATGTGTTAAACAGCTTTTAAAACTGGAATTTGGCATTGGTTGTAAACACTACATAAAAAAAAACCTGATTACACTTAGATTGATCTTTGGCTACTGTTTTCAGCTTCATTATACTCTAACCTAAGATAACACCATGGATGGTCAGTAGATCACAACAGCTGACTGGGAAAGGCACTGTACTTATAAACTAGGGTTTTTAAAATACTTTGTTTGGATCAGTGCTACATAAAAGTGCAAAAAGAAAATGTACTAAGATTATGATGGCAAATTTGACTTTGAAAAGGAATTAAATGCATAGCTAAAGTCGGCTCCAGAGCAATAATGAACTACTAGGAGCTATCGGAACAGATTTGGCGATCCAATGTTAAGAGCCACCAATCACCAGCTAGCTCTAAGTAATGCATTTATGCTACTGAACCTCAGTCTACTTATGCTTTTTAATACAGGATATCAACAGAGCAAAGTAATTTTGACAATAGAAGTAAATTCTCTTATATAAGTATAGTTGATCTATCTATGCTGCATGCTTTCTTATATCCATTCATGATTATTTCTATAGGGTATCCTTTTTCTTTAAACCTTTCTATTAAAATATTGGACTGTTCGTGAAATTTGTCCACTGAGCAACAATTTCTTTTAATCCTACAAAATTGGCTGTATGGTATATTGTTCTTCCATTGTTTATAATGGTTGCTTGTGTAATGTAGGAAGTTGTTACAATCGACTGTTTTGAAATATGTAGATGTACAAATATTTAAGTCTCTGTCCCAAGTTAATGTTAAGTCCAAAAATTCTATAGTCTCTATTTGTATATTTGAAGTAAACTGAATCCCCATTGAATTTTCATTCAGATACGAACAAAAATATTTGGCCTTTTCTACCGGACCTTTAAAAAAATAAATATCAAATCATCTATGTAACGACCATAGAACACCAGGTTGAATTGAGTATATACTTGTCCTCAAAAAAAAAAAACCATAAATAAATTTGCGAAACTAGGGGCAAACCTGGTGCCCATGGCCGTACCTTTGATTTGTAAGTAAAAATTATCATAAAATTTAAAATAGTATCAACATCAGTAGATACTCTTTTTGAACAGTAGGCATATAGATGTCCTCATCCAAGTAATATTTTACAGTGAATAGCCCCAATTCATGGGATATATTCGAATAAAGGGCACTGACGTCAGCAGTAACCCAAATGACATCTTTCTCATGTTTAAAATCCTTTATTTTATCTAATAAATCTGTAGTGTCACGGATGAAAGAGGGTAGATTTTGAACATATTTTTGCAGGAAACTATCAATATATTCAGACAGTTTATCAGTCAGGCTATTAATGCCTGCAATAATGGGCCTACCTGGAGGTTTATGTGGATTTTTGTGGATTTTTGGAAGGTGGTAGTAGTAAGGGACTGAAGGGTGTGTAGGAGTAAGATATCTCTTTTCTTTATTATTCAAAATGCCCTCACTACTACCATATTCCAAAATTTGCAAAAGTTTCTGCAAGAAGATTTGTGTTGGATCAGTATCTAATCTTCTATAATACTCACTATTCCAAAGAATATTCTGGGTTTCACTGACATAATCTCTATAATCTTGCAGGACTATGCCTCCGCCCTTGTCTGCCTGCCTAATGACCAAAGATGTATCATTGGCCAAAGTTTTTAGGGCTCTATCCTCATTCGGCCAAAGTTTCCTACATCCCCTGGGGAATCGTGGTAATTTGTCTAAGTCCTCCATAACCAATTGCTGAAATAGATCAATATATGTAACATCATCTTTGGGGGGATTAAAATTAGAAGGTAATGCAAGAGGTGTATGTAAAAAACCTTCAAAAAGTTCCTCTGTTATCATATCTGGTTCAGCATAAACAGTTTGTGTTTGCACCTGACTGTCCATAGAATTTGTAAGAATAGATGTACCCAAAATATTCTTTCTCTTGAGTGTTTTCAGAGCAAAATATCTTTTGTAAAGCTAATTTCCTTGTATACTTGTTGAGGTCTACGAACTAATGAATAGAGGTTTTTCACTTGAGGGAATGAGTGCTAAGGTTTGGGGGCTGTTTCAAGTAGGGGTATTGTGTTTAGGGGATACATTTTAGTGATTGGAGCCACTGGTGTTGGAGTTAAATGTGGTGGTCAGTACAGTAATGGATAATTGAAGAGGATAATGCATTGAAGTTCATAACCTGTAAAAAGGTTTAAATGGTGGTTGAGCCAGCAGGGAAAAGTTTAGCCATGTCATAGCAAGTATATGGAATTGATCATTTATGAATTTATTGCAATCTCTCAGAAGTATTTATCCTCATTTTAATGTGGATAGTTGTAATAGAGCAGGTGAATGGATGCATTTAAAGCAGATTAGATAAAAAATAACTTTGGCCTTGTAATATGCCCACAGAAATTGAAGTCAGTGCTATTGATTGTACTTAATGAGGATTGTGCTTAATGAGGATATTAGAACTATTTGGCATGAATGAAGAGAATCTTTGCTCCTTAGGTAATTATGTGGGAATTTTTTATATATTAATTTTTTTATATAAAGCTACAATTGTTCTAATGTTGAAAAATTAAAATTTTCATTAAGTGCCTTAATAAGGGATTATAGCCCTCAGGTTGAACTAAAATCAAGATAAATGGAGAATAAATTAAGAATATAAGAGCTGAAATGTTATCTCACTGCTTTTGTTTTAACCTGAATTCTACATCTGCTAACAAATTTAGGGTGAATCACAGTCTATCAGTTGAGGCTCTTTTTCTGGATAAAACACAATTTCCCCAAACAATTGTGTTTTTACTATGGTACCAATAAGTTCTCAGTCAATCACATTACAAACAAGATAATTTTAAACACCTTTTTAAGACCAGTTTTGACTTTTCAAATTCAACACCTTAAGGCACCTGATAAAGCTCTAGAATGGCATTTTGGACACCTTTATTCTACAGGATATGATTTTCAAATTCCATAAATACTTTTTAAATAGTTTTATGTCCTAATCCTTTTGTCCGGTATTTCAATTGAATCTATTTCTCACTCTGTTTTTTTTTAAAAAATATTTAATTTTTCAAATTTTGTATTTTTGTCTTCTCTTGCATAATCACCCATCTTATTCTAAAAAATACTTTAACAAGAATGAATGTCAAGTTTCGTACTACCTTTATGAATAATATATATCATAAAGAAAATAATTCAACCTGGAAACCCTGTGTATAAGTTATATCACCAGTCAAATGCGCTATATATCTTTAAATATTGTATACAATTAGAGGGAAGGAGTTACAAGTGCCCTTAAATACAAGCACTAGATGCATGGTCAGACAACTTGATAAAGGCGTACAATATGCTGAAATGTGTAGAGAGTAGGTTTTTAAGATAATCTTTTTTTGGGAGTGGGGGTTACTTTTATTGTAGAATGGGGTTGTAGTTTTTATGTGAAAAAGAGCTAAATCACTTTAGGGTGATACCCTACAAAAAGCCTTTCTAACGGCTATTGCTATAGGAACTTGTAGTGTTAGTATAGTTTTTTTTTTATTTTTAAAGGGGATTTTAGTTTTAGTACAGGTATACCTCACTTTACAGCGCTTCGCTAATACAGCCCTTTGTGGAGCTGAAGTTCCACCTCTAAATATTTGAAACAGTGCTGTAATCTTCGTGAGATTGCGAGAAAAGTGACTGGCACCATTTTGTTATGTGCAGTTCACTTTGTTTACAGCATTACAGTGCAATCTGTGTCTCAGTATTATAGTCTGGCAAATTTTACTACAGTAATTGTCACTATTTTACAGGTACAGTATTTATTGAATACAGTGCTGTGCTAGTGTTAAACTAAACATAGCAATATTGCACCTCTAATATATGTTAGTTTAAACATGTTTTTAAGTTTTTAAACACACTGGCAAGTGAAAAGAAAGCTAAAACTGTCTTGTTTCACTTTAAGGCGGTTTTCACTTTACAGCGGGGCTTCAGTCCCTAACCCGCTGTATAAGCGGGGTATACCTGTATAGGCATAACTGTGCTTTGTTTTGTTTTTGGTAATTTGTTTTTTATTTTTTGTAAATTTAGTGTTTGCTATTTGGTGTAACTTAGTGGGTATTAGTTTAGGTGTCTTGGGGGGTTAGCTGTTAGATAGTTTAGTAGTGATGGGGTATTTAGCGTTGGGGGTTATGGCGGTTTAGGGGTTAATAGGTTGGGGTGGTTAGGTCTTTAGGTTATGACAGATTAGGGGTTAGTGTAGGTTGCGCTGGGGTGAGGCCATGTAAGGGGTTAATAGTTTAGTGTAGCATTGCATTTATATGTTAAAATAATATGCATTATACATGACAATGCATATCATTTTAAGTATTGTATCTAATTTAAATATATAATTTAAATAATATATTTATGTTTAAAATAATAAAATGAACAAGCTAAAATAACTAAATTTCAAATTAGATACAATACTTAAAATAATATGCATTACACATGACAATGCATATCATTTTAACATTGTACATACATGTATTTACATAGCTCCTACAGTTATAATAGGGAGTTTTTTTGTATACTTTATTAGTCAGGTAGATTTCAGACATTAGGAAGGTATAGGCGTTCTGTGAGAGTTAGCTGGGCGTTCCTGAGGTAGTATAGTGAAAACATGACGTAGATGTAGGCGGTATTAGGGAGTAAGCTGGGAATTCCAGGGAAGTGTATCTAAGACATGACATAGGTGTGGGTGGTATTTGGGAGTTAGCTGGGCATTCCAGGGGGAATACTCTGCACTTTGATTGGGATACATTTCAAGCATTGCAATATAGTCCAATCTCTGAAGTACAGGTTGCGAGTAGGGTTTCGGCCATATTTTGCAAGGGAGAAGAAAAGACGACGGCACTACTGGTGCTGCGTTCCTACTGATATTAGTATCTCATATGTATTAACTGTATTGATGGAGACAATCTAAATATACTCTGGAACTTAGGTGCTGTACACTTAAAGGAAACAACCAGGAAATATCAATTGCTGTGAGCAATTGAAAAGAATGTACTTACATAGCACTCAGCAGCACAGGTTTTATACTAGCTAGGTACCATAGGTAAAGAAGCCCATGAAAGGCAAGTTTAAAACTTAGCTTTTATTAACTCGATTAAAAAATAAATTCTAAAAAATATCAGCCAGTGTGACCGAGAACGAAGGTGATTTCAAGGGGGGGATATTACCTCCCAAATCACAATATGTATAATATAAATACCCCTGTATGGTCTCCTAAGGTAATACCCTTAATAGAAAGGGAGTAATACAGATGTACCTCTTTATTCAGTTGATATTATAAGTATGTGGTTTGGTAACTGTATTCCTAGTACCATCCATAAAAGAATCCAAACAATACCAGTACACTGTGTAATGTAAGATAAATAAGAGGACAATTGGTGTTGAATCTTACTAGTAACCATTAACTGACAGGTAAATAATAGGAGTATCCTATCTATTCCGGTACTCAATAACAGATTTAATTTGACCAAAAACTCTTTTAAGCTCACATCTCCTATAGACAACTGCACCGTATAATTTATTTCGGAAGGTGTGACTTTACTTTTGATATCCCCTGACTCAGACTAAGAGTAACAGTAGGGGTATTCTTATTGTGATATTGACACACACCCTAACCAACTGAATAAAGAGGTACATCTGTATTACTCCCTTTCTATTAAGGGTATTACCTTAGGAGACCATACAGGGGTATTTATATTATACATATTGTGATTTGGGAGGTAATATCCCCCCCTTGAAATCACCTTCGTTCTCGGTCACACTGGCTGATATTTTTTAGAATTTATTTTTTAATCGAGTTAATAAAAGCTAAATTTTAAACTTGCCTTTCATGGGCTTCTTTACCTATGGTACCTAGCTAGTATAAAACCTGTGCTGCTGAGTGCTATGTAAGTACATTCTTTTCAATTGCTCACAGCAATTGATATTTCCTTTCAGCCATATTTGTCTGGCCTCCTTTTCAGTGTTGAGACTTTACAGTGTGAGGCAGGTAGTGTAGGTGTAGTTGCCGTTAGGTCACACATAAATTATTTGAAGTGTTCCTTCACATAAACAGTGTTTGGTTTCAGTGAGCGCACTTTCTGTACTTTTGTAGGAACCCTTCAAATACGGCTGCCCCATCCGCTGAAAATGCAGACAAGTGGAGATGTTGGCGTACTTTTGCAGAAGCCGCAATACCTTTTATTTCTTATGGGAGACTCATCGTCCACTCGTGGGCACTTCACAAGTCCTCACTTTTTTTTTCAATATATCGGCATAAAGGCAGTTGGTCTGTCAATGCTTTCAATATCAGGGCCTAAGTCACAGTGTGGTGATTGTCATTGTACAGGCATCTTCATAATTGGCCTTTAAAAAAGGATTGTACATTCGTGAGTTCCAAACAAACTTTCCACAGGGTTAAGCAAATAGCGATTTTATACATTCAATAGTTGTTTAAGTAACAACTCTTCTTTCTGCCCATACTTCTTATGAATCCCCTCAGCATTGCTTTTGCAGAATCCGAAAACAGAATACTTTCATAAAAATGTTGAATCTTAAGCAATTTGTATGAATTCCACTCCCCTTTGAGGTATTTTCTTTGGTTAATATAGTGACCAAAAATGTGGGAAACTTCCATTTACAAATGCAACATGAGACCCCTTTCGTACAGACTGTTAGTGAGACTGGAATGGGATCAGAGGTGGGGACAACATCAATACTAGTATCCTAAACCCTGGGGCAAAGTTTAGCAGAGACCAGAAAAAAAAGTCTCTGCTAAATTATATATATATATATATATATATATATATATATATATATATATATATATATATATATATATATATATATATATATATATATATATATATATATATATACACATTATAAATATCTGCTCTCTTTCTAAGTGCACCCATACATATTATATACCGTGTTTTAACAGGGTTTTCTTGTAATACCGTATATGGGTGCATAAAATAACAATAAAAAGGAATTTAATACTCAAAAAATTGAGGAAAATGAAAAAACATTTTTTTATTTTGTTTTTAAATAATTTCTACAAAACTATTGTAGGTAAAGAAAAGTGCTTCAGAATATATTTATTATTTTATACTGATTTTAGGAATACCCAATATGTATAGTTTTCCAAGTAATTGATATCAAATATGGGCCAACTACTACAAGGATGGAATTATTGGTTTAATGCTACAATTTGCTATGCTTGAATTTTAATGGTGATCACCTAATCCAAAACCCCTACACAAAAGTATATATATTTTTATAATCTAGACACCCTAGAGTATTTACCTTGAGGAATTTTAATCCTTTTATCACCTAGGGCAGAAAATAAAGTTATAAAAATACACTTTATTAAAATAAATTTATAAAACAAATATTATTTATTAAAACACATTTTTACTGTTTTACTGTTTGATTGACATAGACAGGGAAAAAAGAGGAGGCACCCCACTGATGGGTGTGCAATCACTGGGACACCCTGTCCCTGCAATCTCTTGCCCGGGGGTGCCCTGCATAGTGCTATCACTGCTGAGGCCTGAAACAATAGTATGGTCTTGCTTCTGTCAGTAAGACCTGCACCACCCCAGCCCAGGAAGCAGTAACCATACAGGGTACAGTGCATATCCTTAAGGACTTACTGATGGACCACCTACCCTGTACGCTGCCTGTCGTTAAAGTTATAGTCTAGTCAAAATTAAACTTTCATGATTCAGATAGAGCAAGCATTTTTAAACAACTTTCTAATTTACTCCTAATATAACTTTTTCTTAGTTTTCTTGGTATCTGTATTTGAAAAAGCAAAAATGTATGCTATTTTTGGTTCACCACTTGGGTAGCGCTTGCTGATTGTTGTCTAAATGTATCCACCAATCAGCAAGCGCTGCTCGGTTGCTGAACCAAAAATGGGAAGGTTCCTAAGCTTACATTTTTGCTTTTTCAAATACAGATACCAAGAAAACTAAGAAAAATTGATAATAGGAGTAAATTAGAAAGTTTCTTAAAATTGCCTGCTCTATCTGAATCATGAAAGTTCAATTTTGACTAGACTATCCCTTTAAGGGGTTAATATAGTGCACTTTTTCCCAATATATTCCATATACAATACATTTATTTACACAGCATTACTTATTCTTTAAAATAGTCCTAAAAAATACTTATATCTGCTTATCTCTGTATAGTTTTATGTATATTTAAGCCTTCACTATTAAATAGCCTGAAAATTACATAAAAGTCAGCATATTTATACATGATATATAACAGTAATTAAGCACTGCATTCTTAAGTGATCAATGATGTAATACTACATTACCTTTTACATTTGTACAGATATTAGGACCATTTGAACTGTGTAATTTGTAATGCCACATGGTTTAATAATGATATTTAAGAAAGATAATAATTTTATACTTGTTTATTTTCCTTTGTATTTTCAAGTTATTTAGGACCTTTGAGGACAAGTCACTGATACTCTTAACTAAAAGCAATTTGCGATATATGAATAATATGCTGTACATATATTAAATCCGATAACAACAACATATTCATTATCTGAAGTGCTTTCTATTCCCTTCTGTGTTTTAACTTTATGTCACCTTAACTAGACCATCTAAATAAATGCTGAGTTTGTAGAATGCTCATACTTAAGCACTGCAGAAAATATATTTTTGTTGAGTCAGAATTTTAGAAAATGTGCATAATTTCTTGTCCCAAACATCATTTCTTTTATGTTCCAATTTCAGGAAAGCAAGTAACAATATATACAGTTCTTGTTTAGGTCTAATTCATTATAATAAAGTCAAAATGCATACCCTGAGATCAAAATGTTGCTGAAAGATCAAAATACAAATTAGCTTTGCAAGGTAAATATTTTTTCTTCTTCCTTAACATTTTTTACTTTTTTTTTATATGTCTACAATTTTAGGTATGTATTTCCCCTTGTGTATAAAATAAATATATACATACATAGGGCCCCATTTAACAATGGCCGGGTGGACAAGGTTCACTTCTGCGAATCTGCTCGACATCGCTGCCCGCATTTAATATTGCAGAATCTTCTGTGTATTCAATCGCGAGCAAGCAGGGGCTGTCGATCACCACAAATGCACTTGTCTGGCCTGGTTTTAATCCAGAAAAACGCTGACGTACAGGTTAAGAAGCAGTGTTATGATAACTATCTATCGACTGCTTCAATGTTGCATGCACAGCTTGACAAATGGAGCCCATAGTGACTTTACAGTTAAATTGCAAGAATTTGTTGAATAAAATGCAAATTACGAACGACTATCTTCTAATATTGTCTATTAATATGTACAGTATGTATGTATGTGTGTATATGTATGTATATTTCCTTTCCTTCAAAAGAACAAGATCTGCTCTCTGTGGTTGTGTGTAAGCCTATAACAACACAGCTAGTATCTGAATCGAATAATTGTATCTCTCTTCTGTGTATGTAGTATGAGTCAGAAGGGCATTATTGTTTTATTTTCGACTACATTAAACTTTTTCTTTTTTTTTTAAGCACAAAGTTCCTTATTTACAGAATATACTGTACATTTTCCACTGGAAGTATAGTTCATTTATCATTAGGAATGTATCCTTTATTACCATATTATCACATTTAGTCTATCTCTCTACATCCAATTTAAAATCTGTGGCGTGATCTGAAGAGGGCTGTGCACAAGAGATGCCCTCACAATCTGACAGATTTGGAGTGTTTTCGCAAAGAAGCGTGGGGAAATCTTGCCAAGTCAAGATGTGCCATGCTGAAAAACTCATACCCAAAAAGACTGAGTGCTGTAATAAAATCAAAAGGTGCTTCAATAAAGTATTAGTTTAAGGGTGTTCACACTTATGCAACCATATTATTTTAGTTTTTTATTTTTATTTCCCTTTACCTAAAATATTTCAGTTTGTTTTGCAATTGAGTTGTACAGTTTATAGGTCACATTAAAGGTGGAAAAAGTTCTGAAATGATTTATCTTTGTCTCATTTTTTTACATCATAGAAACCTGACATTTTAACAGGGGTGTATAGACTTTGTATATCCACTTGTATCTATCTATCTATCTATCTATCTATCTATCTATCTATCTATCTATCTAAGTAAAGCATATTGCAATATGTTATTATTCAATAACATCTGTAGAGTTACTAAATATATGTCCTTGTTTTAAAATATTTTAAAATCAGTTAAAGAGCATTTTTTTTTATTATTTGTAGCATTTAAAAGAGGGCTTTTTAATTTTTTTTTTTTTTTTTTTGCTTCTGTGATGAAAAATAAACAATTTTTGTTACTATACTTGTGGGACATACCGTCCACCAACAAAATCATCAATTTTTATTTTTTTATTTGAACTTTATTTTCCCTTGTGTTTATATATATATATTTATATGTATTATTGTTTGTTTGTTTTTTTTCTTATTTTAACTTCATTTTTCTTCATTTTTTTTGGTCCCACCATACTTTATGTCATATCATCAGGCTGTTTCACACTTCTATAGTATCCAGCCATATAGTTTACTGGACTCATTAAAGTCTGCTTGTTCTGCAGTTCACAGATCTTACAGACACAAGCTCCAATAAACACAATAAGAACGGGCGCTTAATCTGTTGCTCTCCACAAACTGCCCACTACGTCCTATAAAAACTAATGGAGCTTAATAGAAATCAATATCTCACAGTGAGGTATAAGGTGACAACAAAACTGCTAAAATATCTGTCGTTTGTGAATATAGCCATATGCAGTAAATAGCCACACTTTTGTGTTTAAAGACATTTATTTAATCTGTGATGGTTCGTTTTCAGGCGGTCTGATCAAGGCCAGTTTAGGCATTTTATTAAAGAAGGAGCCTGTGTTTGTGGGCATATGAAGACTTCTTGAATGGTAATACATTTTTTTACTTTAAGTACATTTTTTTTTTTTTTAAAGTTTTTGGAATAGATGCTGGTAGTTAGCTGTTAAAGGTTTTTTATGATTAATTACAATTTAGTGGCAGGTAGTTTGTGGTGGAGGTTTGCAGGGGCTTTTTTGGTTAAGAGGGTCAGAAATAAATGGGGTGTGCAACAAGGAAGGGTAATTTGAGGTTAAGGTTAATTGAGGTGGGTAATTTGGGTCTGCTTGGTTATGTTTTTAGTTGGCAATGTCACACAGTTAACATTATTTTTGTGGAATTGGGACAGTGTGCTTTTTGTTTGGTGCGGACGTCACAGTTAGGATTTATGTATGGGCCATCAAAGTTAGATTTAACTATAAGGGAGAATGGCCATCTAACCATATTAAACAATTTATTTCATGTTTTTTTTTTTTAACAGTGGCGCTCAGAGCCATACTAAAATCATTAGAGACAAAGGCAGATAAATTGGCACAGATGCCATCTGGCTTGGTTTGAAAGTTTATAACTCGGAAAGTTAGAATCTGAAACCTATGAGAGAAAGAGATTTTTAGTACCACATTTTAGCCAAAACAACACTGGCAATCATCCATATACTGCAAGATATCAGTGCATGATAGATACTTGGCATAATTATACAGTGCAGTGTGTTCATTTTCATTGTATAAACGTTTGGCATCTTTAGGCAGCACAGAGTGTTTACCTTTAGTGTATAGGCCCCTATCATCATTATACAGAGCAGCCTGTTCTGTATTTTAGTGTATAAATCCTCAATATCATTTTACAGTGCAGCATGTTTTTTAGTATATTGTTTCCTTGCATTATCATATAGTGCAGAGTTGTGTGTTTATCAGTGTATACATATTCATTATCATCACTATATAGGGTATATTATTTCATCGGGGTGTGGGATGCAAAATGTGTTTTTGCCTGTGAAGCCACAAATCTTAGCACCGGCCCTGGTGTCAGTTGTTGGAGGGCACAACTAATGATAATTATATCAGCCCAGGCTATTTAAACCTGTACTTT
Source organism: Bombina bombina (assembly GCF_027579735.1). Taxonomy (NCBI): domain Eukaryota; kingdom Metazoa; phylum Chordata; class Amphibia; order Anura; family Bombinatoridae; genus Bombina; species Bombina bombina. The sequence continues at coordinate 674,660,813 of NC_069499.1, forward strand.
CACATCGGAATTGCAATAGTCTCACCAGACCTGCTCTATGACTCTTGGTTTAGCAAAAAGAGGAAACCAAAGATAGTGCACAAGTCAAATATTACCAGGCTACAACAACTTATTTTACAAACCAGATAAAAAAAAACGTTTCTGAAAAAGGGGGTATTTAGTATGATTTTTTTTTGTACAAACTATGGCCTAGATTTGGAGTTCGGCGGTAGAAGGGCTGTTAACGCTCCACGGGCTTTTTTCTGGCCGCACCATAAATTTAACTCTGGTATCGAGAGTTCAAACAAATGCTGCGTTAGGCTCCAAAAAAGGAGCGTAGAGCATTTTTACCGCAAATGCAACTCTCGATACCAGAGTTGCTTACGGACGCGGCCAGCCTCAAAAACGTGCTAGTGCACGATTCTCCCATAGGAAACAATGGGACTGTTTGAGCTGAAAAAAAACCTAACACCTGCAAAAAAGCAGCGTTCAGCTCCTAACGCAGCCCCATTGTTTCCTATGGGGAAACACTTCCTACGTCTGCACCTAACACTCTAACATGTACCCCGAGTCTAAACACCCCTACCCTTACACTTATTAACCCCTAATCTGCCGCTCCCGCTATCGCTGACCCCTGCATATTTTTTTTAACCCCTAATCTGCCGCTCCGTAAACCGCCGCAACCTACGTTATCCCTATGTACCCCTAATCTGCTGCCCTAACATCGCCGACCCCTATATTATATTTATTAACCCCTAATCTGCCCCCCTCAACGTCGCCGACACCTGCCTACACTTATTAACCCCTAATCTGCCGAGCGGACCTGAGCGCTACTATAATAAAGTTATTAACCCCTAATCCGCCTCACTAACCCTATCATAAATAGTATTAACCCCTAATTTGCCCTCCCTAACATCGCCGACACCTACCTTCAATTATTAACCCCTAATCTGCCGAGCGGACCTCACCGCTATTCTAATAAATGTATTAACCCCTAAAGCTAAGTCTAACCCTAACACTAACACCCCCCTAACTTAAATATAATTTACATCTAACGAAATAAATTAACTCTTATTAAATAACTTATTCCTATTTAAAGCTAAATACTTACCTGTAAAATAAATCCTAATATAGCTACAATATAAATTATAATTATATTATAGCTATTTTAGGATTAATATTTATTTTACAGGCAACTTTGTAATTATTTTAACCAGGTACAATAGCTATTAAATAGTTAAGAACTATTTAATAGTTACCTAGTTAAAATAATAACAAATTTACCTGTAAAATAAATCCTAACCTAAGATATAATTAAACCTAACACTACCCTATCAATACATTAATTAAATAAACTACCTACAATTACCTACAATTAACCTAACACTACACTATCAATAAATTAATTAAACACAATTCCTACAAATAAATACAATTAAATAAACTAGCTAAAGTACAAAAAATAAAAAAGAACTAAGTTACAAAAAATAAAAAAATATTTACAAACATAAGAAAAATATTACAACAATTTTAAACTAATTACACCTACTCTAAGCCCCCTAATAAAATAACAAAACCCCCCAAAATAAAAAATTCCCTACCCTATTCTAAATTAAAAAAGTTACAAGCTCTTTTACCTTACCAGCCCTGAACAGGGCCCTTTGCGGGGCATGCCCCAAGAATTTCAGCTCTTTTGCCTGTAAAAAAAAACACACCATACCCCCCCCCAAACATTACAACCCACCACCCACATACCCCTAATCTAACCCAAACCCCCCTTAAAGAAACCTAACACTAAGCCCCTGAAGATCTTCCTACCTTGTCTTCACCATCCAGGTATCACCAATCCGTCCTGGCTCCAACATCTTCATCCAACCCAAGCGGGGGTTGGCGATCCATCATCAACAGATCTATTGGCTGATCTGTTCCGATCAGCCAATAGAATGCGAGCTCAATCTGATTGGCTGATTGGATCAGCCAATCGGATTGAACTTGATTCTGATTGGCTGATTCCATCAGCCAATCAGAAAATTCCTACCTTAATTCCGATTGGCTGATAGAATCCTATCAGCCAATCGGAATTCGAGGGACGCCATCTTGGATGACGTCCCTTAAAGGAACCGTCATTCGTCGGGAGACAACGGAAGAAGAGGATGGATCCGCGTCGCCTGCTTCAAGATGGACCCGCTCCGCACCGGATGGAAGAAGATCGAAGATGCCGCTTGGAGAAGATGTTTGCCGGTTCGGATGTCCTCTTCTTGCCGGATAGGAGGAAGACTTTGGAGCCTCTTCTGGACCTCTTCAGCCACCGGATGATGGATCGCCAACCCCCGCTTGGGTTGGATTAAGATGTTGGAGCCAGGACGGATCGGTGATACCTGGATGGTGAAGACAAGGTAGGAAGATCTTCAGGGGCTTAGTGTTAGGTTTCTTTAAGGGGGGTTTGGGTTAGATTAGGGGTATGTGGGTGGTGGGTTGAAATGTTGGGGGGGGGAATGGTATGTTTTTTTTTACAGGCAAAAGAGCTGAAATTCTTGGGGCATGCCCCGCAAAGGGCCCTGTTCAGGGCTGGTAAGGTAAAAGAGCTTGTAACTTTTTTAATTTAGAATAGGGTAGGGAATTTTTTATTTTGGGGGGTTTTGTTATTTTATTAGGGGGCTTAGAGTAGGTGTAATTAGTTTAAAATTGTTGTAATATTTTTCTTATGTTTGTAAATATTTTTTTATTTTTTGTAACTTAGTTCTTTTTTATTTTTTGTACTTTAGCTAGTTTATTTAATTGTATTTATTTGTAGGAATTGTGTTTAATTAATTTATTGATAGTGTAGTGTTAGGTTAATTGTAGGTAATTGTAGGTAGTTTATTTAATTAATGTATTGATAGGGTAGTGTTAGGTTTAATTATATCTTAGGTTAGGATTTATTTTACAGGTAAATTTGTTATTATTTTAACTAGGTAACTATTAAATAGTTCTTAACTATTTAATAGCTATTGTACCTGGTTAAAATAATTACAAAGTTGCCTGTAAAATAAATATTAATCCTAAAATAGCTATAATATAATTATAATTTATATTGTAGCTATATTAGGATTTATTTTACAGGTAAGTATTTAGCTTTAAATAGGAATAAGTTATTTAATAAGAGTTAATTTATTTCGTTAGATGTAAATTATATTTAAGTTAGGGGGGTGTTAGTGTTAGGGTTAGACTTAGCTTTAGGGGTTAATCCATTTATTAGAATAGCGATGAGCTCCGGTCGTCAGATTAGGGGTTAATAATTGAAGGTAGGTGTCGGCGATGTTAGGGAGGGCAGATTAGGGGTTAATACTATTTATGATAGGGTTAGTGAGGCGGGTTAGGGGTTAATAACTTTATTATAGTAGCGGTGCAGTCCGCTCGGCAGATTAGGGGTTAATAAGTGTAGGCAGGTGTCGGCGACGTTGAGGGGGGCAGATTAGGGGTTAATAAATATAATATAGGGGTCGGCGGTGTTAGGGGCAGCAGATTAGGGGTACAGAGGGATAACGTAGGTGGCGGCGCTTTGCGGTCGGAAGATTAGGGGTTAATTATTTTAAGTAGCTGGCGGCGACGTTGTGGGGGGCAGGTTAGGGGTTAATAAATGTAATACAGGGGTCGGCGGGGTTAGGGGCAGCAGATTAGGGGTACATAAGTATAACGTAGGTGGCGGTCGGCAGATTAGGGGTTAAAATATTTTAATCGAGTGGCGGCGATGTGGGGGGAGCTCGGTTTAGGGGTACATAGGTAGTTTATGGGTGTTAGTGTACTTTAGGGTACAGTAGTTAAGAGCTTTATGAACCGGCGTTAGCCCAGAAAGCTCTTAACTCCTGCTATTTTCAGGCGGCTGGAGTTTTGTCGTTAGAGCTCTAACGCTCACTTCAGAAACGACTCTAAATACCGACGTTAGGAAGATCCCATTGAAAAGATAGGATACGCAAATGGCGTAGGGGGATCTGCGGTATGGAAAAGTCGCGGCTGAAAAGTGAGCGTTAGACCCTTTAATCACTGACTCCAAATACCAGCGGGCGGCCAAAACCAGCGTTAGGAGCCTCTAACGCTGGTTTTGACGGCTACCGCCGAACTCCAAATCTAGGCCTATGTCTGCTCACCTTATAGGGGATTCCTTGTATAATAGAATAGACGATAAGTCTACCCAGAGGGCATTTGTATGGGCATTGCCCTTAAAAGGGCATTCAGCACTTTTACTGGAGCTCTTTTTGAAGCCCAAAAAAACCCTAATCTTAAAAAATGAAAATAAAAAAGCCTAGGTACTCACTGTTTCTGAAGTCCAGCAGAAAATGTCTTCTTCCAGACAGATACATCATCTTCTATCTTCATCCAGATTGAAGGCAGCCCGGAGCGGAGGTGCAGAGCTGTGTTCCCGATGCCTGGATCCTCAGCGGTGGTCCTCGGCGGCGGTCCTCTATGGCATGGAGGCTCCGCTTCATCCAATGTCTGTCGTTGACTGAATATTGAATGTAAGGTACTGTAATCAATTTGGGGAACCTTACATTCCTATTCGCTGAAATTTTGAAATCAACCAATAGGATTAGAGCTACTGAAATCCTATTCGCTGTTCGAATCAGCCAATAAGTTTTCAGTAGCTCTCATCCTATTGGCTGATTTTGAAAATTTCAGCCAATAGGAATGCAAGGTACCCCAATAAATATGGGGTACCTTGCATTCAATCTTCAGTGTGTGATGGACAATCACATGAAGAGGAACCTCCATGCCGCCGCGAGGACCGCTGCCGCCGATGATCACCACCGAGAATCGCCACATCTGGGAACACTGCTCCACACCTCCGATCCGTGCCGCCTTCGCTGTGGATGAAGATGATGGACCCACCTGGAAAAAGACCTTCTCCGCCGGACTTCAGTAACCATAAGTACCTATTTGGGGCTTAATGCTAGGCTTTTTTTTATTTTGTGTTTTTTTGTTTTTTTAGATTACGTTTTTTTGGGCAATTTAAAAAGAGCTGAATGCCCCTTTAAGGGCAGCGAAAAGAGCTGAATGCCCTTTTAAGGGCAATGCCCATACAAATTCCCCTTTAGGGGCAATCAGTAGTTTAGGTTTTTTATTTTGGGGGTTTGGTGGGTAGGGGGTTTTACTGTTAAAGAGGGGGCTTTTAAGGAAAAGAGCTGTTTAACTTGAGACAATGCCCTACAAAAAAGCCCTTTTAAGGGCTATTGGTAGTATATTCTTAAATTAGGGGGTGTTCTTATTTTGGGGGGCTTTTTATTCATAGGGATTAGGTTTATTTTTTTTTATAATTTGGTTTATTATTTTCTGTAATTTTAGCCTTTATTGTGTAATTTTTGATTAATTTAATGTAATCTTATTTTTTATTTTTTTTTAATTTGGGGAAATGGCGGATTATTATATAGTATACAATTAGTATAGAATAGTGTCGGATTAGGTGTAATAGATGTATTAGGTAGTTTGCGATGTTAGGGTTGCAGATTTAAGGGTTAATAAAAAAAATAATTCTTAATACTTTGTACGGGCGGTTAGATTTTTTTTAATACTTATTGCGGGCGGTTAGTTTTTTTTTGTTATACTTATTGCGAGCAGTTAGGTTTTTTGTAATGTTCTGTTTGCCTTCACTGCATCCCGGTGGATTCTGAAAATGGCAGGGTGGTGAATTCTTTTGGCTGCCTCGCGCTGCCAACATTCCTTTGAGGATGCGTGCGCAACTGGCGACGACGACGGATGCGTTACAAACACAATTATAGTATAGATTTGCATATGTGATACATTTAAAACCTGCCATGCTGTGTATCCATTCCCTTTATCATCTCTGCAACCTAAATAGAAGATCCTTAAATAAAATAGTGGTGTTCTTATTTACACCTCATCCAATTAACCCTTTTAGGGATGAAAACACATGAGGCATTTGGGCAACACCATCTACATAATTCCTGACCTCAGCTTAGCATGATTATTGCCCTACCTGATTTTCTTTCTGGTATTGTTTTCATTTCCTTTTTTCCAGTAATGTGCCAATAGATTCCACAATGCTATACATAGTGTACAATAAATAAAGACAGAAAAGGCAGATTGGGGCAGAAGGATTACAAGCCTCTTCAACCTAGAGGACTTACGTGTTGTTGGGATTTGCTAGAGGCCATAAATGGGGAGCACACTCAAAAGTAAAGGGGCCACTATTAATTGCCAATGCCAAATATATACCTACACATCGTGAGAGGGATGATCATGGTTGGGGGGGGCACGGGGGGCAGCCATTATGCTTGGGGTCTAGTTTCCGCCCTCGCCCCCAGAGATGTTTTTGTTTGCACAATAGCAACAAACACTGATTTTTTTATATAGCAAATAGAGGCAAGGGGATGGCTTTGTGACATTAGTTTCGGAACATTTATATTTATTCTCTAGGGTTTGTATATTAAAACAATATACAATGTGAGAGAGATTCAGACATACCTTGGGAACTCCTGTGTTGAACAAATATAAAGTGCAATGCAATTTGTAAAAAAAAATACACAAATATACAAAGTATGATCCTTATTTGTTAAAGTTTCACAGGAACTTTCAAAGCATTATCAAAATTTGTAAAATTACAATCCTAAATGCATTAAAATAAAAAATAAAAGTATAAATCTTAATTGTAATACAACTTAAAAGACAAAATCTGAAGTCTAAAATAATATAAAATACAAATCACAAAGTATAAATGTAACAGAACTCTCATGTCATATATATATATATATATATATATATATATATATATATATATATATATATATATATATATATATATATATATATATATGTGTGTGTGTGTGTGTTTATGTATGTGTATATATATATATATATAATATAAATATAAATATATATATATATATATATATATAATTTACAAGGTTCTATTTAAGCATATATGTTAGTAACCATATATGGATGTTCAGTAATGGTAGCATACTTTGTCAGCTTTTGAGAGTGAAAAAAAATGCATTGTTATTGTAGCATAACTGAACACTTTGCAGATACTTTTAGAACTAACCATACAATGTTTGCAGATACATTAAATCAATATTACATTTATTTGAAAAATATATTACTTTTATGTAGTCACTATTTTCAAAGTGATATAAACCTTTTCCACAAACAGTCTCATGATTTGGTGGTAGTTTTATTTTACCTTTGGGGATTTAAATGTTGTCTCTGCACAAGAAAGTACTTTTATCTGCAGAGTTGGATCTGTTGGGAGCGTATTCTGTGTAATAGCTTTAAGAATGTCCTCTGAGTATTTTATGCCCTTCTAGAACCATCTGGAATGGATAAAGGTTACTTGCATTTCACTTACAATACACATCTTGCAAGGCTGTCAAGTGTATCTACTGCATCTCTGAATGGAACTGGATTAACATTACATTTTATGAAACTCACATTTTTTTTCTATCATGCATTTAAATAATAATAAAAAAAAGAGAATGCAATTGTTGCCTATTGTGCATTTTTAAAAATATATATTTCTAATAAAGAATATAGACATAAAATGCTAAAGAAAACTGAAAAAAATTGAAAAAAAGACAACCACAAAAAAAAAAAGTTTATTTTTTAAATATGCTATCCCCCCCCCCCCCCTTGGAAATACATAATTATTAATGTTGTAATATTATTATATTTATTTAAAGGGACATTGTACACTAGATTTTTCTCTGCATGATTGTTTTGTAGATGATCCATTTATATAGCTTATCTGGGAGTGTTTTTGTAATTTTGCTTATTTTTTTAATAATATTGTGCTGATTTTCAGACTCCTAACCAAACCCTAAAGTGTTGGATGTATACGCTCGTTTACAGACTGCTGCTGGCTCCCTCGGGGGGGGGGGGGGGGGAGTCTTTGCTCTTCCTGGTTTTCCAGACCCTTTTACTGGGTGTCCCAGCCTAACCTCATCAACAGTGCTAAACTTGGAGCTGCTAAGTAAGTTTTTAAAAAGGTTTTATACTGGATTTTTAGATCAGTATCTGAAATAAAAGGCTTCCATCAAACAAGAAGATAAACACTATTGTTGGAGGCTTGGGCTTGTACCGATAAGGAAAATATCCTTATTTAGTAAAGAGGAAACCACTTGACATCAGTGTTTCTAGGATTATGGTTGGAACTTATGTTTGAATGAGAGCCCATGGGTGGGATGATTTTTTATGGTGGACTGCCTGTTTATTGTAAAGGGTTGCAGTGAGTTTTTCATGGGTAATTAAAGTGATATTAAAGTCATACTTTTTATAAATGCCTTATATATAAATTACATATTATAAATTCAAAAGATCTGCATGCAAAATATATATTTAAAAAAATGTAAAACTCATTTTATTATCAAAATGTGCATTATTTTGCAGACAAGACACACATTTCTTAAAAAGGCTATTGAGTATAATCTCCTTTGCTGTGGATAATTAGGGACATAAAAAAAATATTTTTAAATATGCTATCTTCCTCCCCCCATTGGCTGATCGGAACAGCCAATAGAATGCGAGCTCAATCTGATTGGCTGATTGGATCAGCCAATCGGATTGAATTTGAATCTGATTGGCTGATTCCATCAGCCAATCAGAATTTTCCTACCTTAATTCCGATTGGCTGATACAATCCTATCAGCCAATCAGAATTCGAGGGATGCCATCTTGGATGACGTCCCTTAAAGGAACCTTCATTCTGTGTTAGGACGTCGGAAGAAGAGGATGGATCCGCGCTGGAGGTCTTGAAGATGGAGCCGCTCGTCGTCGGATGGAAGAAGATAGAAGATGCCGCTTGGATGAAGATGTCTACCGGTCCTGATCTCCTCCTCTGCCCGGATAGGATGAAGACTTCTGCCCGATGATGGAGCTCTTCAGCCGCCGCTTGGATCAAGACTTCAGCCGGATGATGGACATCTTCAGCCCCCGCTTGGGCTTGGATGAAGACTTCGGAGCCTGGACCGATCGGTGATACCCGGCGTGGTGAAGATAAGGTAGGAAGATCTTCAGGGGCTTAGTGTTAGATTTATTTAAGCGGGGTTTGGGTTAGATTAGGGGTATGTGGGTGGTGGGTTGTAATGTTGGGGGGGGTATTGTATGTTTTTTTTTACCGGCAAAAGAGCTGAATTCTTTGGGGCATGCCCCGCAAAAGGCCCTTTTAAGGGCTGGTAAGGTAAAAGAGCTTTTCTATTTGTATTTTAGAATAGGGTAGGGCATTTTTTTATTTTGGGGGGCTTTGTTATTTTATTAGGGGGCTTAGAGTAGGTGTAATTAGCTTAAAATTGTTGTAATATTTTTATAATGTTTGTAAATATTTTTTTATTTTTTGTAACTTAGTTCTTTTTTTATTTTTTGCACTTTAGTTAGTTTATGTAATTGTATTTATTTGTAGGTATTTGTATTTAATTAATTTATTGATAGTGTAGTGTTAGGTTTAATTGTAGATAATTGTAGGTATTTTATTTAATTAATTTATTGATAGTGTAGTGTTAGGTTTAATTGTAACTTAGGTTAGGATTTATTTTACAGGTAATTTTGTAATTATTTTAACTAGGTAACTATTAAATAGTTCTTAACTATTTAATAGCTATTGTACCTGGTTAAAATAAATACAAAGTTGCCTGTAAAATAAATATTAATCCTAAAATAGCTACAATATAATTATAATTTATATTGTAGCTATATTAGGATTTATTTTACAGGTAAGTATTTAGCTTTAAATAGGAATAATTTATTTAATAAGAGTTAATTTTTTTCGTTAGAATAAAATTATATTTAATTTAGGGGGGTGTTAGTGTTAGGGTTAGACTTAGCTTTAGGGGTTAATACATTTATTAGAGTAGCGGTGAGGTCCGGTCGGCAGATTAGGGGTTAATAATTGTAGGTAGGTGGAGGCGACGTTGGGGGCGGCAGATTAGGGGTTAATAAATATAATATAGGGGTCGGCGGTGTTAGGCCAGCAGATTAGGGGTACATAGGGATAATGTAGGTTGCGGCGGTGTACGGAGCGGCAGATTAGGGGTTAAAAAAAAATATGCAGGTGTCAGCGATAGCGGGGGCGGCAGATTAGAGGTTAATAAGTGTAAGGTTAGGGGTGTTTAGACTTGGGGTTCATGTTAGGGTGTTAAGTGCAGACTTAGGAAGTGTTTCCCCATAGGAAACAATGGGGCTGCGTTAGGAGCTGAACGCTGCTTTTTTGCAGGTGTTAGGTTTTTTTTTTCAGCTCAAACGGCCCCATTGTTTCCTATGGGGGAATTGTGCACGAGCACGTTTTTGAAGCTGGCCGCGTCCGTAAGCACTGCTGGTATTGAGAGTTGCAGTGGTGGTAAATATGCTTGTACGCTCCCTTTTTGGAGCCTAACACAGCCCTTCTGTGAACTCTCAATACCAGCGGTATTTTAAAGGTGCGGGGGAAAAAAAGCCAGCGTTAGCTACTCGGGTCGTTACCGACAAAACTCTAAATCTAGCCGATTGTGCTTATTTTCAGACTCCTAACCAAGCCCTAACGTTTTAGATATATACTGATGTCTACAGATTCCTGCTGGCTCTTGTTTATCTAATCTTTCATATGCAGGGGAGGGGAGTGTCTGCTTTTCCACTTTCTCAGCCCATTTCAATGGATTTTCCAGCCTACCCTCATCAACCATGGAGCGTCTAAGTAAGTTTTGAAAAGGTTTTATACTGGATTTTTATATCAGTATCTGTGCATATTCTTCTTTATAGTAGTGTCTATTACATGCAGTTACATGAAAATTCAAGTATACTGTAACTTTTAATAATAGTATAAAAAGTCCCCATTAAAGGGACATTATATAAAATATGTTGATTAAAAATCAATTACACATACTAATCTGCTACCAGCATATAAACCCCTACAATTCTACATCTGAATTTTAATAATTATAGGTAAAGAGACAGTCAACAACAGTCCACTTCCACTATGGCTATCCCATTACTATCAAACTTCCACATTACAAAAGATCCCTTACAATATTACATATTGGTGACTTAACCTTATAAGGTGGATTTTCTCTACTCTTGTAGCAGTGATGCTAGTAAAGCTGGCTGGATCCCTGTGACTGTGTGTTGAAAAATTATATCCCAAGTACACTACCACACACAGTGTACATAAATTCAGCAAATCAATCGAATGCTTGTCTTATTTGTGAAATTGGAATTGAGCCTCAGTCTGTCTCTTCTTAAAAGGGGTGTCGATCGAATAGGGTGCAAGGGATCAAGTCAGTCTTTTAGTATGTTGTCAGCAATTTCATGAGGCACCTAAGTTTTACCACTTGTTTGGGGGTGCTACCTTCTGGGAGAATGGGGGACCCTTCAAGTTATGCTCTAAACCGGGGGCGTGAAGAACACAAAAAAATTAGCGTTATCGCACTTTCCATAGCGCTGCCACCCCTAGTCTATACACCCCTAAACCCACCTTCCCTTGCTGCCTCTAAACGTTCTCACCCACAATCTCCTTTGATCTCTCACAATCCACCCTATTCTCTACTCACCGTGATGGACAATCTGTTGATTTGGTATTCTCTTACCTCTGCTCTATATCTGATGTCACCTTGTTTCAAAAGATAGATAATCCCTTTATTACCCATTCCCTAGTTTTCCACAACCAACACAGTTATATAAATACACTTTTTACCTATGTGATTACCTTGTATCTAAGCCTCTGCAAACTGCCCCCTTATTTCAGTTATTTTGACAGATATCCATTTTAGCCAATCAGAGCTGGCTCACCTGATCTAAACGTGCATAAAAAACTGTCAAAATGCCCTGAGAGAAGAGGTGGCCTTTAAGGGCTTAGAAATTAGCATATGAACCTCCTAGGTTTAGCTTTCAACTAAAAATACCAAGAGAACAAAGCAAAATTTGTGATAAAAGTAAATTGGAAAATTGTTTAAAATTACAATCTTTATCTGAATCATGAAAGTTTATTTTAGACTAGACTGTCCATTTAATGTACAGGCTAAACCTACTTCTCATCCCCGCATGTGGATCCTTTCCAATCAACATCTCCTCCCCCCACACTTCCATGATATCCTGCCCTTACCATGCTACAACCTACTATAACAATAGGTTTTCCTCTGCACTTAACGTTCTTGCTCCTCACCAATTATGCAAAACCCCATGCTGTTAGTTCCAGCCCTGGCACTCTCAGCAAACGCACTACCTGCAAAAATGCTCCCACACTGCTGAGCATGCCTTGAGGAAATCTTGATCTGAACCTGATTTCATCCACTATATGTTCATTCTTCGTTCTTACATAACTGCTTTTCACTTAGCCAATGCAAAGCTACTTTTCTTCTCATATCTATTCACTCCTATTCCTATTCACTTCTCAAACCCTAAAGGACTCTTCTCTACTATCAACTTTCCCACCTGCACCACCCCCTTCATCTGCCTTTTAGTGCTCAAGTCCTGCAGACTACTTTTTGGAAAAAAAATCATACTATATGAAGCAATATCCTGACAAAAGCCTGCAATCTTCCAACTCCACCCCGGTCACCCCCTGTGCCACTGTCTGCAGCCCCCCCTAGCCACTGAGAATGAAGTGGTGTCCTTATTGTATTCCTCACTACTACCCTGCTTGACCCTATACCAACTAATACTGTCTCTGTGTTCCGCCCTGACTCCAGTTCTTACTTACTTACATCTTCAACCTATCCCTTTCTACCGATTTAGTCCCATCTTCTTTCAAACATGCAAAGTTCACCCCATTCTCAAAAAACCCTCCCTCGACCCTAATTCTCCTGCAAATCACTGCCCCATTATCACTGTTTTCACTAATTTCAAAACTCCTGAAAAAAATTGTTTTATACCGCCTAACCCACTTTCTGTCCTCCAACTCCTTGATTGACCCCTGTAATCTGGCTTCTGTCCCTATTACTCAACTGTGACTGCCTTCACCAAGGTTACTAATCATCTTCTTTCTGCTAAAAATAATGGCCACTACTCTATACTTATCTTACTTGACCTCTAAGCAGCCTTTGACACCATTAACCACCCCCTCTTCCTACAGACTCTCAGCTCTCTTGGTCGCTGTGACTCAGCCTGCTCTTGGATTTACTCTTATCTCTCTAACAGATCATTTTGTGTATCATTTGCTCGTGACTACTCATCATCAATCCCCCTGTTGGTTGGAGTATGTATCAGCATCAAAGGAAATCCAGCAGTGTAACAGTTCAGGGGTAAACCAATAGAATGGTCAGACAGGCATAGTTTGGCAACAATATGCCAATCCAGCAGTTCAGGGGTTAAGCAAGCAGAGTAGTCAGACAGGTAGAGTTTAATAACAATATAGAAATCCAGCAATTCAGAGGTTAAGAAAGCAGAGTAGTCAGACAGGCAGAGTTCAATAACAGAATAGCAGTCCAGCATACAGTAACACAGCACCCAGGAGCACACAAAGTGACACCTAAGTGTATGTAAGCAATGCAGGTACTTACATAGGGCCGATTCGTGCCAAGCAGCTCAAAGGATCCGGCTTCAGAGGAAGAGACGTGTGGCGATGACGTCATCACTGCACGCTCACAAGAACCGCCGCATCCCTGGCAACAGCCAGGGCGGCGCAGGAAGCGGCGTGACAAATATATTAACAAAACAAAAGCGGTGCTTACCAGTCCGTTAGTTCGTCAGCTGGTGTGTCTTCAGTGTATGCACACAATTACTCCCCTCATCTGGGAACGCACAGGAACCAGGAAACAGTGTCAAGGCCCAGGACACTACTTACAACTCAGGCAATCAAAACTAGTTCCGGCTTCACTGGTGAAAATAATCCTCCGTAAAGGTATGGTCAAAAAACAACAGGGTTTATTAAAAGAAAAGTGCACAAATAAAAGCAAAACAGAGGTAACAGATATAAAGATCATCCCTTAACAGGGAATGATCAAAAAGACAGCAAATGGCAGACGCGTTTCATGCGGGGCTACTGCACTTGATCACTGATTAGCAAGTCAGTCTGCCCTCAGTCTATTTAAAGGGATATCTTTAATTAAATTTACATGTTTTCAATTAAACCTATACTAGACTTAACAGAAAGGACTGATTACACATGACAGATTTCATATATATATATATATATATATATATATATATATATATATATATATATATATATATATATATATATATATATATATATATATATACATATATATACATTTTCTTACATGGGATATTGAAGAATAGTTATACAAATAAATTAACATCTGCCTCCATGTTGAGACCTAATGGGGATCTTGTGATAAGGAAAAATATTTATTTAACCTCTTTTATACTGAGGGTATACTCCTTATCACCCCCTCTTTTTGAGAAAGGTACCTGATCTTTTGCTTGAAAACAGGCTAATGAAAGATTCCAAATGCTCATTTTTAAAATGTTTTGCAACAGGTGTAAATACATCAGGGTTCTCAGTGTTCCTGATATGCTCGAATTCCCTATCCTTTAAGGGTCTTTTAGTCTTACCCTGGGGATAGTCTCCCTAAGGGTGATAGGGGAAACCAGATGTGGACTCCTTGCCCAATGTGCATAGAGGGATATGGCTGCACCTCACTAACAAGGCCAAAAGGAGGCCGAAATGATCATCTGGGGTTGTCATGTTCCTTGTTCAGAGGAGAATTGCCTGGTATTTTTGGGCTGGACTGACCATGTTGGCGGGGTCAGACTGATATACTACAGGAAAGTTTTCCTCTGTGAAAAGCACAATTGGGCAGAAAGAAGCATCTACCAGGTGGCAATAAAGGTATTGATGCTGCTGTTAGTTCCTGGCAGACTGCTTCGATTTCTGTTTTGCATCACTTAGTCTTACTTATATACTGAATATTATACCCCCTGCAGGTCAGGAGGTATATTACATGAGTCGAATTACAGTACATACTATAGTTAAAGGGACACTCAGGTTTTATTAAATTTCCATGATTCAGATGCAGCATGTAATTTTAAACAACTTTTCTATTTACTTCCATTAAAAAAAATGTGCACAGTCTTTTATATTTACACTTTTTTTGAGTCACCAGCTCCTACTGAGCATGTGCAAGAACTCAAACTATACATATATGCATTTGTGATTGGCTGATTGCTATCACATGGTACAGGGGGAGTGGAAATATACATAACTTTTAAATGTGTTAAAAAAGAATTTACTATTTATTTGAAATTCAGAGTAAATGCTATTGTATTGTCTTGTTATCTTGCATTTGTTGATTATGCAAATCTGCTGTGTTTACTGGTCCTTTAATTTTATACTCTCTATTTGTAACATGGGATACAAAAATATCCCCTTCAGTAACAAAATTGCATGTCCTACATCTAGTGGCTCTACACCGGTAAAATTCTACTCTTCTCCTTAGTCACATATCAGATTTTCTTACTGGAAGAAATGATGATGCCACATAGATTCTTATGCTTTTTGATACAAATTGTATTCCTGTAGACGTTACTTGTTCCAAGACTAGATCTATATGAGTATAGGTAAACATTCCTGTACAATATCACAGATTTGTTTGTATTCTAAGCTATATGGGGTACTAAAAATGATCTTGCCAAAACCATTCTTTTTACCTTTACCGCTTTTTCTTTTTATATATGTCAATAGTGATTATTGTGGGATCTTTTCATTATAACCTCTAGTGAGTAATCTCTCCTTTAATAATTCACATTGTTGCTGATATAATCTATTTTAGAGCAAACCTTTTTAGTTCGAATAAACTGGCCTTTAGGGATAGCCTTCAATATATGCTTAGGGTGGCATGATCTAAAATTTAAAATTGTATTGCCCCCTGTAAGTTTTCTATAGAGATTTGTTACAATAATGTTTTCATCATGATTTAGTGTCAATTCTATATCCAGAAAATGGACCTTAGACTCATTTTGAGTTCCTACAAAGCCTAGATTAAATTCATTACAATTTAAGTAATTGAAAAAAGATAACACAGACTGTTCATCTCCATCAAAAGACAAATAGGAGGCCATCAATATAAACGTCCAAAATATACAATGTGATCCTTGAAGGGGTTCCTATCTGCATAGACATGGAGCATCTCCCACCATCCCATACAGAGATTAGCATAGGAGGGGACAAATTTTGCCTCCATAGCTGTCCCATGTCTCTGCAGATGTCTCAAACAGAAAATAATTGTGAGATAAGAAAAATTCAATAGTCACTAATAGAAAATGTTTTATATCTTCAGAGTAATTTGATATTTTGTCCAAAATGTGAGAAATAGCTTTTAGCCCCATATGGTGAGGGCTGGAGGTGTACAGAGACACCACATCAATGGTAACAAACCTATATGTGGGTTTTCACTTTAAACACTGCATTGTTCGCAAAACATGTGTGAAGTCCTTTATGTGACTCATAAGTTCTCCCACTAATGGTTGTAAGAAAACATTAATCAGTTCAGAGGTTGGTTCTAGTAATGAACCAACCACTGATATGATGGGCCTCCTTGGTGGATGTACAGAATCCACAAGGGAGGCCCATCATATCAGGGGTTGGTTCATTACTAGAACCAACCTCTGGACAAAACATCAAATTACTCCTAAGATATAAAACATTTTCTATAAGTGACTATTGACTTTTTATCTCACAATTATTTTCTGTTTGAGGGGTCTTACTATCTGCAGAGATGGGGGACAGCTATGGGGGCAAAATTTGTCCCCTCCTACGCTTATCTCTATATGAGATGGTGGGAGATGCTCCACGTCTATGCAGATAGTAACCCCTTCAAGGATCACATTGTATATTTTGGACGTTATATTGATGACCTCCTATTGGTCTGGGATGGAGATGAACAGTCTGTATTATCTTTTTTCAATTACTTGAATTGTAATAAATTTAATCTAAGCTTTGTAGGAACTCAAAATGAGTCTAAGGTCCAGTTTCTGGAAATATAATTGACAGTAAATCATAATGAAATATTATTGTAACAAATCTCTATAGAAAACCTACAGGGGGCAATACAATTTTAAATTTTAGATCATGCCATCCTGAGCATATATTGAGGGCTATCCCTAAAGCCCAGTTCATTAGAACTAAACAGGTTTGCTCTAATAATAGTTTATATCAACAACAATGTGAATTATTAAAGGAGAGATTACTCACAAGAGGTTATAATGAAAAGTTGTTACAATCAATAAAGGTTGCAGTTGATGAGATCCCACGAGAATCACTATTGACTTATAGAAAAAGAAAAAGCGGTAAAGGTAAAAAGGATGGTTTTGGTAAGATCATTTTTAGTACCCCTTGTAGCTTAGAATACAAACAAATCTGTGATATTCTACGTGAATGTTTACCTATGCTCATATAGATCCAGTCTTGGATCAAGTAATGTCTATAGATATGCAATTTGTATCAAAAAAAGCAAAAAAGCATCAGAAATGATGTGGCACCATCATTTCTTCCAGATGAAAATCTGATATGTGACTAAGGAGAAGAGTAGGATTTTACAGGTGTAAAGCCACTAGAGGTAAGACATTCAATTTTATTACTGAAGGAGATATTTTTGTATCCCATGTTACAAATAGAGAGTATAAAATTAAATATAGTCTGAACTGTAATTCGACTCATGTAATATAACTCCTGACCTGCAGGGGGTGTAATATTCAGTATATAGGTAAGACTAAGAGACCCTTAAAGGATAGGGCATTAGAGCATATCAGGGATATTGAGTACCCTGATGTATTTACACCTGTTGTGAAACATTTTAAAAATGAGCATTTGGGGGATCCATTATTAGCCTGTTTTCAAGCAATAATTCATGTACCTTTCTCAAAAAGAGAGGCTGATAGAGAGTGTACCCTCAGTAAAAAAAGAGGTTAAATGGATATTTTTCCTTAGCACAAGAACCCCATTAGGTCTCAACATGGAGGCAGATGTTAATTTATTTGTATATTTATTCTTCAATATCCCATATAAGGAAAATAAATGGCTTTTAATTAAGGAGTATTTTAACTAATAAATTAACTCTGGGTATAATAATATTGGATGTGAATAATGTGTTTAAATGATAAATATACCTTCATTAAGTATAGGAAATCTGTCATGTGTAATCAGTCCTTTCTGTTCAGTCTAATATAGGTTTAATTGAATACATCTAAATGTAATTTATGATATCCCTTTAAAGAGACTGACTTGCTAAGTAGTGATCAAGTGCGGTAGCCTCGCAAGAAACGCATCTGCTGTTTGCTGCCTTTTTGATAATTCCCTGTTAAGGGATGATCTTTATATCTGTTACCTATGTTTTGCTTTTATTTGTGCACTTTTTTTTAATAAACCCTGTTGTTTTTTGACCATACGGTTACGGAGGATTCTTTTCACCAGTGAAGCCTGATCTTGCTTTGATTGCCTGAGTTGTAAGTAGCCTCCTGGACGGAGTCGCCATTTCCTGGCTCCTGTGCGTTCCCAGATGAGGGGAGTAATTGTGTGCACACGCTGAAGACACACCGGCTGCCGAACTACTGGGCTGGTAAGCACCGCTTTTGTTTTGTTAATATATTACAGTAGAAAGGTGGGAAAATTGCAGGTGGGGATTACCTGTCTACTGTAATAACCTACTAACTGGCATTCCTCTCTCCCACCCTCCCCCTTCAACTAATCTTAAATCACATGGCAGCAACTCAATGCATTTAGGCATATAGACGTGGTGAAGACGACTTGCTGAAGTTCAAACTGAGCATCGGAAGGGGAAGAAAGGGGATTTAAGTGACTTTGAACATGGCATGGTTGTTGGTGCCAGACGGGCTGGTCTGAGTATTTCAAAAACTGCTGATCTACTGGGACTTTTACACACAACCATCTCTGGGGTTTACAGAGGATGGTTAAAAAAAGAGAAAATATCCAGTGAGCGGCAGTTGTGTGGATGAAAATGCCTTGTTGATGTCAGAGGTCAGAGGAGAATGGGCAGACTGGTTTGAGATGATAGAAAGGCAACAGTAACTCAAATAACCACTCATTACAACCAAGGTATGCAGAATACCATCTCTGAACACAAAACACGTTGAACCTTGAAGCAGATGGGCTACAGCAGCAGAAGACCACACTGGGTGCCACTCCTGTCAGCTAAGAACAGGAAACTGAGGCAACAATTCGCACAGGCTAACCAAAATTGGACAATTGAATATTGGAAAAATGTCTGGTCTGGCGAGTCTCGATTTCAGCTGCGACATTCAGATGGTAGGGTCAGAATTTGGTGTAAGCAACATGAAAGCATGGATCCATCTTGCCTTGTATCAACGGTTCAGGCTGGTGGTGGTGGTGGTGTAATAGTGATGGGTATAGTTTCTTGGCACACTGTGGGCCCCTTAGTACCAATTGAGCATCTTTTAAACGCCACAGCCTACCTGAGTATTGTTGCTGACCATGTCCATCTCTTTATGACTACAGTGTACCCATCTTCTGATGGATATTTCCAGCAGAATAATGCACCATGTCACAAAGCTCAAATCATCTCAAACTGTTTTCTTGAATGTGACAATGAGTTCACTTTACTCCAATGGCCTCCACAGTCACCAGATCTCTATGTTAAAGCCCTTTGTCTGCCTTTTTTTTTCTAACACTTGAGATCTCATATCTTTGAGCCCTTATAACTTTTGTGTGCAATATTTTATTTTAATAATTTTTATTAGATTGTGTTATGAGTATAAGAGTGTATTTTTGTTGTGTTTTGTGTTAATCATTCTAGTGTTAACCACTTTTTAGCTCAAGCAATCGTGTTTACTTTCAACTCGTAGTAGCAGCAGTAAACCTGATGAATGCAAATATCCGTGATAAACCAATTATCGCTCACGAGCAAACGTTTGCGCTCAACTCGCAATTTGGCCCTATGAGACTGAATTGCATTCTATCAGATTCGGATGATTTCAGTCTGCTCTTTCTTAACTTCCTTTCTGGTGGACCAGAAACGATGGGCGTAGAAAGCAGCATTCACTGCTTGTTAAATCTACCCTGCAGACTCAACATTGCCACATATTTAAATATAATAGTGTTATTTGGAAATTGCATCTAAACATAAATGATTATTGTTTTTTCTTAAAATAGATAACATTTTTGAATAATAAAGGGGGAATAAAATAAATTGCTTTATTGTTAATGCATTTTAAAACCAAACCAAAATAACATACAAAAAAATACAATTTGTAATATAACATTATTTCATTTCTAGAGAGTTTCACAGATAAAATTGAGCAGCATATACAATATATATAAAACCCACAAAATCCTCAGTATTTTAGTGCTAAGTAACACATGCTAAATAAGCCCTTAATTGACCCTGCAGGGAATATAAATGTCTATTAATAACATGTAATCCTATATCCAAAGAAAATTCATCCTAAATAAACCTTGCAGTATCTCATGCCAGTTCAACTATTTGTTAAAGAATTATTAAGCACTGTTGAATCTGTGGTAGTGCACAAAGTTGAACATCAATTATATGAGAGTGTGAACCAACTTACTTTGGACTAGATTACGAGTGGATTCATATTTAGCGCCCCTGCTCGAGCATAAACTTTGCTAGATGGAGGCATTTTTGTGCGCCTCTAGTAGCGCATGTATTACGAGTTTAAAGTAAAAAGTTTGCATATGAATTAAACCTGACGCACGCTAATCAAATACTGTGACGGTGTTAACTTCATTTCCCCATAGAAGTCAATGGAAAGCACAGAAGGAAAGAAAACAAACACGTATCATTCGTGCGCTATCCTGACAGGAGTAAATAGTTCACATTCCAATATTCTTCACATACAGAAAAATGTACTTTTTATTATAAATACATATTTCTATCTATCTATCTATCTATCTATCTATCTATCTATCTATCTATCTATCTATCTATCTATCTATCTATACCTATATACTGTATCTATTCCTATAGATATATACTGTAGGTATAGATATCTATTTTACAATAACATTAACAGATAAATATAGAAATAAAAAATAATGTACTTTTTATTATTAAATATCTATATGAAGAACATAGGAATGTAATATATGTGTAATGCACATCAAGCTTTGCGATTTAGGTCTAACATGGTCAGGTTAGCGGACATGAAGAATTGTTAACTTCAATGTATGTTCTTGAAATATTAAATATTCTAAAATATTAATAATAGCAAATTATTATACATACTGTCAAATATTCTAAATAATCCATAGAATATATCTATTTTTAAGACTTTTTTTTATATATTTAATATTTCAAGAACATGCATTGAAGTTAGCAATTTTTATGTGCTCTAACCCGACCACGTTAGACCTAAATCACGAACTCCGATGCAACTTATATTATTTTACATTCCTATGTTCTTTACTTAGAAAATAATGTACTTTTTATTTTTATATATATATATATATATATATATATACACGTGTATGTATGTGTATATATATATATATATATATATATATATGTGTGTGTGTATATATATATATATATATATATATATATATAAATATATATATATATATATATATATATATAATGATAATGTTCATGTAAAGTAGATATCTGCACCTATATATCTACAGGAATTGTATACCCTCTTTGAATTCCATGGTTTTATGTATCAGCTTCTCCATTTTTGCTTTATTTTTGTTAAATAAATCATGTGGGCTCAAAATTTCAAGCCCTAAACTACTAGCCAGGCCAAAATGTTACTCGCCACTTTTGATCAGACCCACTACCCGCGCATACCACACCCACTAACCCCCCCTCTTTGCATATTTTTAGCCAATGTGAAACACCTTATTGTGCAGTAATTTTGTAATGCTGTTTTTTTTTTACCATAAATTAAATAATGCTATATACAGAAATAAATTAACAACAATAAGTGCATAGCAGTTAACAACATTAACGAGGGTTCTGGGGAAGACAATAGCTGGACAGAAAAAGGAAGTTGTTGAACTGAGAGAAAGCAGAGAGTGTTAACATTAATGTGAGGTCATAGCAGACCTGGAAAATTTGTTTTAGAATTATCATCTCTCAACTACTGTATATTGCTCCATTCCTTCCTCTATTCAATATCACTTTTTACCCCATCACTTCTCTCTCAGGCCATATCTTCTATTTACAAGCTCTCTCATATCTATTTACTCTTTTTTTTCTGCACTCTTTCTTAATGCTGTCTTTTTCACCACTTTAATTGTTCCTCTCCAATCTCTCTCTTCCCCTATTTACCCTTTCAGAAGTAACAGTCTAAGCACTAATGGGATCCATATAGCCCTAGAGGAATAACATATCCTTTACCTTTCATGGATATATAATATCCCTTTAGATAATTTTTGTAGACATTCACTCACTAACTTTAACTCTCCACTGTTAAATTTCCACTCGCCAATGGCTAGTGGGCTAGTGAAAATTTTGAGCCCTGAGTAATACGTTATGTGTTGTTGTTTATCTGAGGTTGATTTTACTAATTTTAAGACCTGCTTGTTATTACTGTATGTCCTGATACGTAAAACCATATAATTCAAAGAGGGTGACTGTGTGTGTAGGTATGTATGTGTGTGTGCGTTTGTGTGTATATATATATATATATATATATATATATATATATATATATATTGTTTTTAAAATAATTTTGATCAGATAGTGTTTGTGTGAGTAGAACTGTACTTTTAAGTGTATGTATGTGTTGTGTTTCATGCAACTTTTTTCTTCCCCTACCCTTTTACGCAAGCTTTCAAGTTAACCCGGCGAGAGAAAATCGTGAGTATGCTCGAGCGATCTCATTTAGTTACAACTCGTAATACAAACGCTGTTTCCGTTGCGCACAAAAAAATGGTAAAAACCTGATATCACTCATGTGTAACAGTAGGCATCCTACTTGTAATCTAGCCCCTTATAAATCCATTATTAAAGCAAAATTTTGAGTTTCCTTTTGTAATTCTGTTGTTTTTGTTTATGTTTAACGTTTGATCAAGGTAAGTTATAGACAGTTTCCATAATAATTAAGCAAATCATTAATCATTGTAAGATAAGTATTACAGCAACCAAAATCGCAGAAATAGAAGCAGAACTATTAAATAAGTTTAGATGGTTTTGTTGTTTGCATAGGTAATGCGATCATGGAGTAATGCATTATGCGCAAGGGGTGAGTAATGGATATTTTAATCCCCCCCCTTCAAAAATATCAAATAGTAATATATATATATGTGTGTGTGTGTGTATATATATATATATATATATATATATATATATATATATATATATATAAGTATGCCTCACTAATACAGTGAGTTAGAGACCGGAGCCCAGCTGTAAAGAGCAAAAAGCATAAAAGTGAAACAAGGTGGTTCTTGCTTTTTTCCCCTCTTGCCAGTGTTTTTAAAAACTTGAAAACCTATTTGAACTAACATATATTAGTTGTGTAATAGCTCTAAGTTTAGTTTAATACTAGCATGTGTGTGTGTGAATGTAAAGGTATTCCTATTAAAAACAAAAACACATTCAATTTTTTTTTAAATGGATATTTCAAAGTGTTTGACTGGGAAGGGCTCAAAAGTTTGTATATAATATGTGTATATGTGTGTATACATGTATGTGTATATGTGTGTATATGTATGTGTGTGTATGTATGTATGTATATATATATATATTTCATGTAATTAGCAAGAGTCCATGAGCTAGTGACGTATGGGATATACATTCCTACCAGGAGGGGCAAAGTTTGCCAAACCTCAAAATGCCTATAAATACACCCCTCACCACACCCACAAATCAGTTTTACAAACTTTGGTGAAGTAAGTTTGTGCTAGATTCTACGTTGATATGCGCTCCGCAACAGGTTGGAGCCCGGTTTTCCTCTCAGCGTGCAGTGAATGTCAGAGGGATGTGAGGAGAGTATTGCCTATTTGAATTCAATGATCTCCTTCTACTGGGTCTATTTCATAGGTTCTCTGTTATCGGTCGTACAGATTCATCTCTTACCTCCCTTTTCAGATCGACGATATACTCTTATTTATATACCATTACCTCTGCTGATTTTCGTTTCAGTACTGGTTTGGCTTTCTACAACATGTAGATGAGTGTCCTGGGGTAAGTAAATCTTATTTTCTGTGACACTCTAAGCTATGGTTGGGCACTTTTTTATAAAGTTCTAAATATATGTATTCAAACATTTATTTGCCTTGACTCAGAATGTTCAACATTCCTTATTTCAGACAGTCAGTTTCATATTTGGGATAATGCATATGAATAAATCATCTTTTTCTTACCTTAAAAATTTGACTTTTTCCCTGTGGGCTGTTAGGCTCGCGGGGGCTGAAAATGCTTCATTTTATTGCGTAATTCTTGGCACGGACTTTTTTGGCGCAAATTTTTTTTTTCTGTTTCCGGCGTCATACGTGTCGCCGGAAGTTGCTTCATTTTTTACTTTCTTTTGCGCCAAAAGTGTCGGCGTTCCGGATGTGGCGTCATTTTTGCCGCCAAAAGCATTTAGGCGCCAAATAATGTGGGCGTCACTATTGTCTCCACATTATTTAAGTCTCATTTTTTATTGCTTCTGGTTGCTAGAAGCTTGTTCACTGGCATTTTTTTCCCATTCCTGAAACTGTCATTTAAGGAATTTGATCAATTTTGCTTTATATGTTGTTTTTTCTATTACATATTGCAAGATGTCCCACGTTGAAACTGAGTCAGAAGATACTTCTGGAAAATCACTGCCTGGGGCTGGAGCTACCAAAGCTAAGTGTATCTACTGTAAACTTATGGTATCTGTTCCTCCAGCTGTTGTTTGTACTGTTTTGTCATGACAAACTGTTAATGCAGATAATATTTCCTTTAGTACTGTTACATTACCTGTTGCTGTTCTGTCAACATCTAATACTCAGAGTGTTCCTGAAAACATAAGAGATTTTGTTTCTAAATCCATTAAGAAGGCTATGTCTGTTATTCCTCCTTCTAGTAAACGTAAAAAGTCTTTTAAAACTTCTCATTTTTCAGATGAATTTTTAAATGAACATCATCATTCTGATTCTGATAATGGTTCTTCTGGTTCAGAGGATTCTGTCTCAGAGGTTGATGCTGATAAATCTTCATATTTATTTAAAATGAAATTTATTCGTTCTTTACTTAAAGAAGTCCTAATTGCATTAGAAATTGAGGATTCTGGTCCTCTTGATACTAAATCTAAACGTTTAAATAAGGTTTTTAAATCTCCTGTAGTTATTCCAGAAGTTTTTCCTGTCCCTAGTGCTATTTCTGAAGTAATTTCCAGGGAATGGAATAATTTGGGTAATTAATTTACTCCTTCAAAACGTTTTAAGCAATTATATCCTGTGCCATCTGACAGATTAGAGTTTTGGGACAAAATCCCTAAAGTTGATGGGGCTGTCTCTACTCTTGTTAAGCGTACTACTATTCCTACGGCAGATGGTACTTCCTTAAGGATCCTTTAGATAGGCAAATTGAATCCTTTCTAAGAAAAGCTTACTTGTGTTCAGGTAATCTTCTTAGACCTGCTATATCTTTAGCGGATGTTGCTGCAGCTTCATCTTTTGGTTAGAAGCTTTAGCGCAACAAGTAACAGATCATAATTCTCATAGCATTTTTATTCTTCAACATGCTAATATTTTTATTTGTAATGCCATCTTTGATATCATTAGAGTTGATGTCAGGTATATGTCTCTAGCTATTTTAGCTAGAAGAGCTTTATGGCTTAAGACTTGGAATGCTGTTATGTCTTCTAAGTCTACTCTGCTTTCCCTTTCTTTCCAGGGTAATAATCGTTTTCGTTCCTTTTGTCACCACAAGGAACAAAAACCTGATCCTTCATCCTCAGGAGCGGTATCAGTTTGGGAACCATCTCCAGTCTGGAATAAATCCAAGCCTTTTAGAAAATCAAAGCCAGCTCCTAAGTCCACATGAAGGTGCGGCCCTCATTCCAGCTCAGCTGGTAGGGGGCAGATTACGTTTTTTCTAAAAATATTGAATTCGTTATGTAAGGATACCAACATTCAAAATGGTAACTGTAAGGACTATCCTGCCTTTTGTTCAACAAGGGCATTATATGTCTACTATAGATTTACAGGATGCATTTCTGCATATTCCGATTCATCCAGATCACTATCAGTTTCTGAGATTCTCTTTCCTAGACAAGCATTACCAGTTTGTGGCTCTGCCGTTTGGCCTAGCTACAGCTCCAAGAATTTTTACCAAGGTTCTCGGTGCCCTTCTGTCTGTAATCAGAGAACAGGGTATTGTGGTATACCTTATTTGGACGATATCTTGGTACTTGCTCAGTCTTCACATTTAGCAGAATCTCATTCGAATCGACTTGTGTTGTTTCTTCAACATCATGGTTGGAGGATCAATTTACCAAAAAGTTAATTGATTCCTCAGACTTAGGTAACCTTTTTAGGTTTTCAGATATATTCAGTATCCATGACTCTATCTTTGATAGACATGAGACGTCTAAAGTTGATATAAGCTTGTCGAAACCTTCAGTCACAATCTTTCCCTTCGGTAGCCTTATGCATGGAAATTCTAGGTCTTATGACTGCGGCATCGGACGCGATCCCCTTTGCTCGTTTTTCATGCGGCCTCTTCAACTCTGTATGCTGAACCAGTGGTGCAGGGATTACACAAAGATATCTCAATTAATATCTTTAAAACCGATTGTACGACACTCTCTGACGTGGTGGACAGATCACCATCGTTTAGTTCAGGGGGCTTCTTTTGTTCTTCCGACCTGGACTGTAATTTCAACAGATGCAAGTCCTACAGGTTGGGGAGCTGTGTGAGGGTCTCTGACAGCACAAGGTGTTTGGGAATCTCAGGAGGTGAGATTACCGATCAATATTTTGGAACTCCGTGCAATTTTCAGAGCTCTTCAGTCTTGGCCTCTTCTAAAGAGAGAATCGTTCATTTGTTTTCAGACAGACAATGTCACAACTGTGGCATACATAAATCATCAAGGAGGGACTCACAGTCCTCTGGCTATGAAAGAAGTATCTCGAATTCCGGTATGGGCGGAATCCAGCTCCTGTCTAGTTTCTGCGGTTCATATCCCAGGTATAGACAATTGGGAAGCGGATTATCTCAGTCGCCACACGTTTCATCCGGGCGAATGGTCTCTTCTCCCAGAGGTATTTCTTCAGATTGTTCAAATATGGGGTCTTCCAGAAATAGATCTGATGGCTTCTCATCTAAACAAGAAACTTCCCAGGTATCTGTCCAGATCCAGGGATCCTCAAGCGGAAGCAGTGGATGCGTTGTCACTTCCTTGGAAGTATCATCCTGCCTATATCTTTCTGCCTCTAGTTCTTCTTCCAAGAGTAATCTCCAAGATTCTAAAGGAATGCTCATTTGTTCTGCTGGTGGCTCCAGCATGGCCTCTCAGGTTTTTGGTATGCGGATCCTGTCCGGATGGCCTCTTGCCAACCGTGGACTCTTCCGTTAAGACCAGACCTTCTGTCACAAGGTCCTTTTTTTCCATCAGGATCTCAAATCCTTAAATTTAAAGGTATGGAGATTGAACGCTTGATTCTTAGTCAAAGAGGTTTCTCTGACTCTGTGATTAATACTATGTTACAGGCTCGTAAATCCGTATCTAGGGAGATATATTATAGAGTCTGGAAGACTTATATTTCTTGGTGTATTTCTCATCATTTTTCCTGGCATTCTTTTAGAATTCCGAGAATTTTACAGTTTCTTCAGGATGGTTTGGATAAAGGTTTGTCTGCAAGTTCCTTGAAAAGACAAATCTCTGCTCTTTCTGTTCTTTTTCACAGAAAGATTGTTAATCTTCCTGATATTCGTTGTTTTGTACAAGCTTTGGTTCGTATAAAACCTGTCATTAAGTCAATTTCTCCTCCTTGGAGTTTGAATTTGGTTCTGGGGGCTCTTCAAGCTCCTCCGTTTGAACCTATGCATTCTTTGGACATTAAATTACTTTCTTGAAAAGTTTTGTTCCTTTTGGCCATCTCTTCTGCCAGAAGAGTTTCTGAATTATCTGCTCTTTCTTGTGAGTCTCCTTTTCTGATTTTTCATCAGGATAAGGCGGTGTTGCGAACTTCTTTTAAATTTTTACCTAAGGTTGTGAATTCTAACAACATTAGTAGAGAAATTGTGGTTCCTTCATTATGTCCTAATCCTAAGAATTCTAAGGAGAAATCATTGTTTTCTTTGGATGTAGTTAGAGCTTTGAAATATTTTGTTGAAGCTACTAAGAATTTCCGAAAGACTTCTAGTCTATTTGTTATCTTTTCCGGTTCTAGGAAAGGTCAGAAGGCTTCTGCCATTTCTTTGGCATCTTGGTTGAAATCTTTAATTCATCATGCTTATGTCGAGTCGGGTAAAACTCCGCCTCAAAGGATTACAGCTCATTCTACTAGGTCAGTTTCTACTTCCTGGGCGTTTAGGAATGAAGCTTCGGTTGTTCAGATTTGCAAAGCAGCAACTTGGTCTTCTTTGCATACTTTTACTAAATTCTACCATTTTGATGTGTTTTCTTCTTCTGAAGCAGTTTTTGGTAGAAAAGTACTTCAGGCAGCTGTTTCAGTTTGATTCTTCTGCTTATAATTTCATTTTTTTTCATTATAAGTTTTAAACTTTGTTTGGGTGTGGATTATTTTCAGCGGAATTGGCTGTCTTTATTTTATCCCTCCCTCTCTAGTGACTCTTGCGTGGAAGATCCACATCTTGGGTAGTCATTATCCCATACGTCACTAGCTCATGGACTCTTGCTAATTACATGAAAGAAAACATAATTTATGTAAGAACTTACCTGATAAATTAATTTCTTTCATATTAGCAAGAGTCCATGAGGCCCACCCTTTTTTGTGGTGGTTATGATTTTTTTGTATAAAGCACAATTATTCCAATTCCTTATATTTATGCTTCACACTTTTTTCTTATCACCCCACTTCTTGGCTATTCGTTAAACTGATTTGTGGGTGTGGTGAGGGGTGTATTTATAGGCATTTTGAGGTTTGGGAAACTTTGCCCCTCCTGGTAGGAATGTATATCCCATACGTCACTAGCTCGTGGACTCTTGCTAATATGAAAGAAATGAATTTATCAGGTAAGTTCTTACATAAATTATGTTATATATATAATTTATACAGTACTGTGCAAAAGTATTTTAGATTTGTTGTTTTAACAAAGGTTTAATGACCATCCATATTTAATTTTTTGGTCTCTTTATTGAAATACAAACAGAAAATACAGTAAATATGTTCATAAAATATAAAAAAACACAATTTTCAGAACAAAATGGCTTCTTCATGCAAAAGTCAGTCTTTAGTGTGACCTTCTTTGGAATTAAGCACAACATCTTGTACTTTCTTGGGGTGACTGTCCTGAAGGTTTCTTTTACAATCTATGGTCAACAGTCTTGCATCTTATGGTCTCTTCATTTCACTTATTTATCTACAGAATATTTTTTTCACCATTCTTTACTATGATTTAATCTCTTCCATATGAACTCTCTATATTTGTGGGGAAATTTCTATATTTCCATATACTAGGTTGTATTTTTATGAATATTTATACATATTTATTTCTAGACTTGTGCAGCACTGAATGATTTGTTTTGGACAAATCGTTCGGAAAGAATATTCTGAAGATTTATTTTTTCAGAACATTCGTTTGCTACACTATTTGGTACTGAATATTTGGTAAAAAATGTTCCTTTACTGCAGTTAAAAAAGTTTCACCTGCAGTTTTATACTATAGCAAGCTGATGGAGCTGTGCTAATCCAGACCCTTCTTCACAGAGCCCAAGGCCAAGCTAATAGAAAGCTTATCGGTGTGCTAAATAGTGTGGCCTTGGACTCTGTGAAGAAGGGACAGGATTAGCGTCGCTCCCCAGTGCGCTATAGGTACAAATTTTAGTAAAATATTTTACCTATAGTGCCATGGGGAGCTGCAATAATCCCAACCCTTCTTAATTGAGCCCAGGGCCATGCTAATAGGAGGCATAGTGCCACACTCCTCGGCGCGCTATAGATAAGTATTTTACCTTTTAAAGGTAATTAAAAAGAAACAAATTAAAACACATTTTATTAATATATATTATTTTTCTTTAACATATCATTCAGATACCACCGGGTAGGCCCATAGGGGCCGAAGTATCAAAGGTCTTGCGGACCTGATCCGACAGTGCGGATTAGGTCCGCAAGACCTCGCTGAATGCGGAGAGCAATACGCTCTCTGTATTCAGCATGCACCAGCAGCTCACAAGATGAGTAATACTTTGACCCTGTACCTCACAGTCAGCAGACACATTCCAGCCAATCAGCAGCAGACTCTCCCTCCCAGACCCTCCTACCTCCTGGACAGCATCCATTTTAGATTCATTTGGAAGCTGCATTCTTAGAGAGAGGAGGGACAGTGTAGCTGCTGCTGATTGAATAGGGAAATCAATAGCTAGGCTAGTATATTCAGTGTCCACTACAGTCCTGAAGGACTCATCGGATCTCTGCTGTAAGGACAGCACCCCAAAAAACCCTTTTTAGGGCTAGAGCATCAGTCTGCTTTTTTTTTTTTTCCTGTGTAATCTAATTGCAGTTGCCTGCCTGCCAGCGTGTGTGTCAGGCTCACAGCGTATACTGTGCCCACTTGCCCAGTGCCACCACTCATATCTGGTGTAACAGTAGTGTAGATTTAAAAAAAACAACACTTTTTTGACTGTGTTAAATAATAGCAGTCAGTTTCCTTCACACGTGTGCATTTCAGTGCCTGCCTGCCAGGGCACAGTGTCACCCCAGTGCAACTCATATCTGGTGTAACAGTAGTGTAGATTTAAAAAAAACAACACATTTTTGACTGTGTTAAATAATAGCAGTCAGTTTCCTTCACACGTGTGCATTTCAGTGCCTGCCTGCCAGGGCACAGTGTCACCCCAGTGCAACTCATATCTGGTGTAACAGTAGTGTAGATTTAAAAAAACAACACTTTTTTGACTGTGTTAAATAATAGCAGTTAGTTTCCTTCACACGCGTGCGTTTCAGTGCTTGCCTGCCAGGGCACAGTGTCACCCCAGTGCAACTCATATCTGGTGTAACAGTAGTGTAGATTTAAAAAAAACAACACTTTTTTGACTGTGTTAAATAATAGCAGTCAGTTTCCTTTACACGTGTGCGTTTCAGTGCCTGCCTGCCAGGGCACAGTGTCACCCCAGTGCAACTCATATCTGGTGTAACAGTAGTTTAAATATAAAAAAACAACACTTTTTTGACTGTGTTAAATAATAGCAGTCAGTTGTTTCCTTCACACGTGTGCGTTTCTGTGCCTGCCTGCCAGGGCACAGTGTCACCCCAGTGCAACTCATATCTGGTGTAACAGTAGTGTAGATTTAATAAAAACAACACTTTTTTGACTGTCTTAAATAATAGCAGTCAGTTTCCTTCACATGTGTGCGTTTCAGTGCCTGCCTGCCAGGGCACAGTGTCACCCCAGTGCAACTCATATCTGGTGTAACAGTAGTGTACATTTAAAAAAAAAATACAATTTTGACTGTAATAGATTGAATAGCAGTTAGTTGTCTGCAAGCGTGTGTGTCAGGCCTACAGCGTCTACACTGCTGCTTCCTTTGTTGAGTTGTCAGATACAAGTGAAGTGGTTGATGATGACGATGCGTCCGTGGATGTCACGTGGGTGCCCACTAGAAGAGAACAAGAAGAGGGGGAAAGTTCAGATGGGGAGACAGAGAGGAGGAGGAGACGAGTTGGAAGGAGGGGGAGATCGTCGCAAGGAGCTAGTGGCACAGTCAGACAGCATGCATTGGCACCCGGGGTCAGCCAGACAGCACGCCAATCAACGCATGCTGTTGCCACCACCAGAATACCGTCATTGCAGAGCTCAGCAGTGTGGCATTTTTTTTGTGTGTCTGCCTCTGACAACAGCGATGCCATTTGCAATCTGTGCCAAAAGAAACTGAGTCGTGGGAAGTCCAAAACCCACCTAGGTACAACTGCTTTGCGAAGGCACATGATCGCACATCACAAACGCCTATGGGATCAAAACATGAGTACAAGCAGCACACAAACTCAAAGCCGCCATCCTCCTCCTGGTCCAGCATCTTCAGCCACGTCAACCACTGCTGTCCTCCTTGTCCCCTCTCAACCATCCGCCACTCCGTGTCTCGCCTTGAGCAGTTCCTGCTCATCTACCCACAGTCGGGTGTCTGTCAAGGACATGTTTGAGCGTAAGAAGCCACACAAAGTCACCCCCTTGCCCGGCATCTGACAGCTGGCTTGAATGAACTCTTAGCCTGTCAGCTTTTACCATACAAGCTGGTGGAGTCTGAGGCGTTCAAAAAATTTGTAGCTATTGGGACACCACAGTGGAAGGTACCCGGCCGAAATTTCTTTGCACAAAAGGCAATCCCCAACCTGTACTCGATTGTGCAAAAGGAAGTAATGGCATGTCTGGCACACAGTGTTGGGGCAAGGGTCCATCTGACCACTGATACCTGGTCTGTAAAGCATGGTCAGGGCAGGTATATCACCTACACTGCGCATTGGGTAAACCTGCTGACGGCTGCCAAGCATGGAATGCGTGGCTCTGCAGAGGAGTTGGTGACACCGCCACGACTTGCAGGCAGGCCTGCTGCCACCTCCTCTACTCCTCCTACTCCATCCTCTTCCATAACCTCCTCGGCTGAGTCTTCTTCTGCTGCTGCGTCTTGCTCCACATCAACGGCACCCCCCAGCTCCCCAGGTACTATTCCACATCCCGGATACGGCAGTGTCACGCCGTCTTGGGGTTGACTTGCCTGAAATCAGAGAGTCACACCAGACCAGCACTCCTGTCCACCCTGAACGCACAGGTGGATCAGTGGCTGACTCCGCACCAACTGGAGATCGGCAAAGTGGTTGGTGACAACGGAAGAAATTTGGTGGCGGCATTGAATTTGGGCAAGTTGACACATGTGCCGTGCATGTGCCGTTACATGTGTGTAATCTGATCGTACGACGCTTTGTGCATAAGTACCCAGGCTTACAGGACGTCCTGAAGCAGGACAGGAAGGTGTGTGGCCATTTCAGGCGTTCCTACACGGCCATGGCGCACTTTTCAGATATCCAGCGGCGAAACAACATTCCAGTGAGGCGCTTGATTTGCGACAGCCCGACACGTTGGAATTCAACACTCCTAATGTTCAACCGTCTGATCCAACAAGAAAAAGCCGTTAACGACTATTTGTATGACCGGGGTGCTAGGACAGCCTCTGTAGGCTCATGCAATGCCTGTAGGCTCATGCATCCTTTTGAGGAGGCGACAAACCTAGTCAGTCGCACCGAAGGCACCATCAGCGACATCATACCATTTGTTTTCTTCCTGGAGCATGCCCTGCGAAGAGTGCTGGATCAGGCCGTAGATGAGCGTGAAGAGGAAGAGTTGTGGTCACCATCACCACCAGAAACAGCCTTATCAGCATCGCTTGCTGGAAGAGGATTGTGAGGAAGAGGAGTCAGAGGAGGAATGTGGCTTTGAGGAGGAGGAGGAAGACCAACCACAACAGGCATCCCAGGGTGCTCGTTGTCACCTATCTGGTACCTGTGGTGTTGTACGTGGCTGGGGGGAAGAACATACCTTCAGTGAGATCACTGAGGACGAGGAATGGGACATGAGTAGCTCGGCATCCAACCTTGTGCAAATGTGGTCTTTCATGCTGTCGTGCCTGTTGAGAAGTCGCCTATGTCAAAAAAATCTAGATTACCTCACCTTTATTAAGATGAATGAGGGATGGATCCCGAAGGGACTGACAGTGGGCGATACATTCGACTAAAAAAGGCCTGATGAGATGAGCTGTCTTGGGCTAAAAATGGTCCACACGCTGCTGTATTTTATCTCTGAATGCCGGATGACTTGCGTGACTTATCCGCCACCAACTAGGGTTCAAGACGCAATGTTTTAGGGCACTTTCTGTCTGGGAAACAAACATCAATTTTTCTGGCTGCTGCTACAGCAGCTGCTGCAACAATACCTAATTTTTCAGGCATGTGTACATGCCTAATTTTTCTGGCCTCTGGTGCTGCACTGTAGCTTCAAAACCCAAACCAAAAAAAAAGGCACATAACAGGGATTAAACTGATAGGAATAGTACTACTTAACACACCACTCCTATCTGGTGGCACATTAGATTGCATGCGCAGTGCCCCAAATTTGAAGTAGGAGGTCCGACCAAGCATCTTTTTCCATCTCCCGGTTCCTAAAATCGATGCCATATACACGTCCCCTGATATGGGACGTAACAGGGATTAAACTGATAAGAATAGAACTACTTAACACACCACTCCTATCTGGTGGCACATTAGATTGCATGCGCAGTGCCCCAAATTTGAAGTAGGAGGACCGACCAAGCATCTTTTTCCATCTCCCGGTTCCTAAAATCCATGCCATATACACGTCCCCTGATAGGGGACGTAACAGGTATTAAACTGATAAGAATAGTACTACTTAACACACCACTCCTATCTGGTGGCACATTAGATTGCATGCGCAGTGCCCCAAATTTGAAGTAGGAGGACCGACCAAGCATCTTTTTCCATCTCCCGGTTCCTAAAATCAATGCCATATACACGTCCCCTGATAGGGGACGTAACAGGGATTAAACTGATAGGAATAGTACTACTTAACACACCTTATAATAACGCAGAGAGAGGCAACACAGAGAGAGAAGTCTGAAGAAGAGGAGTCAGAGGAGGAAGGTGGCTTTGAGGAGGTGGAAGACCAAACACAGCAGGCGTCCCAGGGGGCTTGTTGTCACCTTTCGGGGACTTTTGGTGTTGTACGTGGCTGGGTGGAGGAAGAGACCTTCAATGACATCAGTGAGGACATGGAACGTTACATGGCTAGCTTGGTATCTAACCTTGTGCAAATGGGAAGTTTGCGGTTGTGTAAATGGACTGTTTGCGGTTGTTTGCGGTGCGTTAAAGAAACAGTCTAGGCCAAAATAAACTTTCATGATTCAGATAGAGCATGTAATTTTAAACAATTTTCCAATTTACTTTTATCACCAATATTGCTTTGTTCTCTTGGTATTCTTAGTTGAAAGCTTAACCTAGGAGGTTCATATGCTAATTTCTTAGACCTTGAAGCCCACCTCTTTCAGATTGCATTTTAATAGTTTTTCACCACTAGAGGGTGTTAGTTCACGTATTTCATATAGATAACACTGTGCTCGTGCACGAGAAGTTATCTGGGAGCAGGCACTGATTGGCTAGACTGCAAGTCTGTCAAAAGAACTGAGAAAAGTGGCAGTTTGCAGAGGCTTAGATACAAGATAATCACAGAGGTTAAAAGTATATTATTATAAATGTGTTAGTTATGCAAAACTGGGAAATGGGTAATAAAGGGATTATCTATCTTTTAAAACAATAAAAATTCTGGTGTAGACTGTCCCTTTAAACGGGGAGTTTGGTCTGTCACTGTGAAGCGGGCGTAACCCTTACACTACCTGATCGATACAACATCATACCTGATGTTTTAAAGCACGTTATTCCAAACAATTTAGGAATGTTAGGTGATTTATGCCCTTTATGGCTGCATCAACTATGTAATTTTCCATGGGAGTTTTGCCATGGATCCCCCTCCGGCATGCCACAGTCCAGGTGTTAGTCCCCTTGAAACAACTTTTCCATCACTATTGTGGCCAGAAAGAGTCCCTATTGTGGAAGTTCGCGTTCGCCGTTCGCGACATCACTATTTATATATAGTTTGCTAAATACGCATTGGTGTTATAACACTTTTTTTTTTTACTGCATTCAGATATTCATGTATATTTATTTACTAATGTATTTGAGGTGCATGCATGGGTATGATATGTCAAGTTTTTTTTATAATTCTTTGATTGTTTAAATATTAACTCATGCATTGAAAGAACAAGCACAAGTGTGCAAAAAAACAGGTAAGAAATGAAAGGGGTGAAAAAATTCTTGAGAGATTTTGAGGTCAATTCTAATCTTTGCAATCCTGTCTATTGGCTGCTCTTTGGCTCCCAATATTTGTTTTTCAAATTTTGAGTGACCACAATGCAAACTATAATAATATTTCTGTATTGGTAAAAGTTACACATAATGATGCATGGGCACCATTGACTTCAGAGATCACAATACCCCATGAGTTTTGCATCATATTTTCTTAACAAAATCAACATATCAAATTCAACAGGCAAAGGGTGTTGAAAGTGTGTGTACAGAAAGAATATCTAAGTATTCCAAGACAATTTGAATAATTTTATAATCTTGCACATGTGCAATATACTCTGAAATGGTCAGAGACACCATTTTGGATATATATATATATGAATATATATTCTAGATTTATTAAACCTGTATTCATCATTTTTGTAAAGTCCCTTTGTAGTAGGCAGGACATACATTTACATTTGTATATGTATTTAATAGAATCTTCTGGAAACATGAGAAAAAGGAAGTCACAACGTCTACAAATGATATTTAGTAATCTTGCTATTAAAATGTGTTTTGTTTCATACTTGTGAAAGTTTTGCTGTGTAGCCTTTTCTGTGTAACTCGGTTTGTGTATCATGAGCTAAGTGCCTGGGTTGAGCCAGTGACTGTTTTTTTTACTTTATGTACCATCAATGGACATTTATTTATTTAAACTTGTTTTATTATATGTTTGGTATGCACTTTTGTAAGAAAGTAGATAAATCTGGACACCCATGGAGTAATTTTTTTTTTTTTACTTTTTTAGTAGTGCTGCCTGGGTCACACTTTAGTAGTGTATACATGCATTCCACTCTTTTTAGTCTCTTTGCTTAAAGGGACGTATACTCTAAAATAGTTTTTCCTTTAATGTGTTTACCATAACTTTTTCTTTCCTAAGATATGGTGAGTCCACGGCTTGAGTAATTACTGTTGGGAATATCACTCCTGGCCAGCAGGAGGAGGCAAAGTGCACCACAGTTAAACTGCTAAGTATCACTCCCTTACCCACAACCCCCAGTCATTCTCTTTGCCTTCGGTGCATGGAGGAGGTGAAGTTTAGGTGTCTGAAGAAAAAGTTTGATGATTTAAACTACAAGCAAGTTTTGGGGTATAGCTGTATTCCACGTCAATCCTTGCAGTCGGGTAGTGGTGGCTTTTAAGCAGTTAGGAACTTGTAAAGTGGTACTTACTTCATTTTCCTAACAATTGCTGCCCTAGTTTAGAAAGCCAGAGTTGGCTACTCTGTTCTTTCTTTTTCAAAGGTCTCTGTGAATAACTGTGTCTCCTCATACCTTGTAACTGTCTACATGCCGGACAGCGGAGCAGGTAAGTGCTTTTTCTTCCAGTTGGGGAGACCGTGCACTTAACAAATTAAAAGACACTGCTTTTTATTGGGACATAGATAATCCTGTTGTATAAATTACACTGGGGCATGAAGCAGGCACTGTAGCATGTGTGAGACTAACATTTAAACTCTTTAAAAAATAATGGGTAAAATGTTTTTATTAGGCTTTATTTTCTGACACATATTTACTTGATAAAACAATTCAAGTTTAAACTGAAAGTAAGGCTGAAATTTCTATTTCAGCAGCTTATTAATTTCCCCATTGCTTTAAAATAAAACGATGCAACATTTTAAACTGTACGGTTTGAAAAAAAACGAGTATTTCTGGTACTCAGTGTACCAGGAAGCTATTTTTAGTTTCTCGCTGTGTTGCAGCAGTAATTTGAGCTCGGCAGTTGCAGTCACACGACCGGCTTTACTTAATAATGTTTCTGAGGAAAAAGTTGTTTTTCTCCATTTCTGGTTGATCCGGTCTTTAATTAGTAGCAGTAAGGCACCTCAGTAATTTAGGTGTGGGGTTGCCTGAGGAGTATTTTAGAAGTTTATTTGATGTTTATTAAATGTTTTTTCTTAACTTTTCTCACATAATTTTAGCTAGGGATCGATCCTAATTTGGGATAAAATTTAAAGTGTTTTTTTCCTTACGAAGAGAGAAGTGCTCTACCAGGAACGAACAACAGCTCATCAGCTAGTTCTATGGTGATTTACCACTCGGAAGCAGCCTCTTTTAGACCAGTGTGCTTTTCACAGAGGAAAACTTTCCTGAAGTATATCAGTCTGATCCCGCCAAGTAAGGTCAGTCCAGCCCCGAAAAACCAGGCAATTCTCCTCTGAACAAGGAACATGACAACCCCAGATGATCGTTTCAGCCTCCTATGGGCCTCGTCAGTGAGGTACAGCCACATTCCTCTAAGCACACTGGGCAAGGAGTCCACATCTGGTTTCCCCCATCATCCATATAGAGATTTCCCCAGGGTCATATTCATTTGCATTTAGCTTATTTTAATTGAATATTAAAATATTTGAAACTTATCTGTACAAGTTTATTTACTGTTTCACAACTTGTCTGATATGGAGCAAGTGCCTGCTCTCATGAATTCATGCTGCTTATGTTTAGATGAACAAATTGCAGCTCCTATGCAATTTTGTTCTTCATGTGTCAAGAAAACCTTGCAAAATAAAGGTAAAAGATTTGAGCCTAATGTCTCTCAGGATGATGCTGTTAAAAAAATACCTTAGCTTTCTCCTGCTACATCCCAAGCCTCAATGGCATCACATGCAGTGCCCTGTGGTTCCTCTTTAACTCCTAGTGGAGTTTATTTAAAAGCAGAAATTGCTGCCCAGGTATCTTCAACGGTATCTGCGGCATTAGCTACCATTGCCAGATTACAGGGAAAACGCAAGAGGAAATCTAGAAATTCAGAAAGTAAGGTGTCTGTCCTCAGTTCTGCTTCCCAAGTTGCCCTTTCTCATAAGTCTGATGAGGAAGATACATCGGGACTTTCTGAGGGTAAAATCTCAGATTCGGACATTGTAATTCCTTCTTCTGAGACTGAGGTGGTATCCTTCAGATTTAAGCTTGAACTCCTTTTGTGTATTGTTAAAGAAGGTTTTTAGCTACTTTAGATGACTCTGATACCATTGTCATTGTCACTCCTAAGAAATCTAGTAAACTTAATAGTTTCTTTGAAGAAACTTCCACTTCAGAGGTTTTTCCTGTGCCGGACAATGCTAGGGAGATTATCTCACAGGAATGGGAGAAACCAGGGGTGTCTTTTTCCCCATCTCCCATTTTTAAGAAAATGTTTCCTGTCGAGAAATCCATTAAAGACCCTTGGTATACTGTACCCAAAGTTTAGGGGCCATTTCCACTCTGGCTTAGAGAACCCCTATTCCTATTCAGGATAGCTGCTCTTTTAATGATCCGATGGACAAGAAGCTGGAGGCTTATTTGAAAAAGATTTATGTTCATCAAGGTCTTCAATGGCAACCGGCGGTGTTTATTGCCACCGTGACTAGTGCAGCATTTTATTGGTTCGACACCTTGTCTGATTCTCTTCAAGTAGAGACTTCCTTGGAGGAAATTCAGGATAAGATTAAAGCTGGCTAATTTCTTTATTGCAGTTGCCATTTTACAGGTTGTTAGACTCGGAGCTAAAACTTTCTAGTTTCACTGTCCTAGCTGCAAGGCATTATGGTTGAAATCCTGGTCTGCAGACGTTTCCTCTAAAGTCAAGCTTCTGGCAATTCCTTACAAGGGCAAAACCTTGTTTGGACCCGGTTTGGCAGAAATTATCTCTGATATTACGGGTTATTACAGTGTCAATAGCAAAGTGATGCGTTTCTCAGCTTACAATACCAGCTGTTTCATCAGGCTACAACTGATGTAGCCTGATGAAACAGCTGGTATTGTAAGCTGAGAAACGCGTCGCTTTGCTATTGACACTGTGTACATAATAAACAATGTACTTTTAAAATATCCTTTGTGATCTCTACGTATCTGACACCCAATGATCTTCTGCCTCTCGGCTCTTCTGACTGGATAAGCCCCGATACCCGCTCCTTTGGGACGTGCCCTAGTTGCCGCTGTGTCCTACAGGCGACTAAAGGTCCCGTGCTGTCTGGTCTGGCACTCCGGTTGTGCCGCTACATTTGGTAAGAGGCTAATCTATAGGGATATCGGGTTTCCTGTGGATATTTCTGCCTTTGATTGTACTACTCTATGTGGCGCCTCTATTTTTCTCCTTTAGATTATCTTTTCTACCTCAAGATAAGAAGAATAGGCCTAAAGGACATCAGAGTAATTTTCATTCCTTTCGTAACTTCAGAGGAAAGCCTTGCCCTTCTTCTTCCATGCAGGAACAATCCAAGTCTTCTTGGAAACCCAATCAGTCTTGGAACAAGGGGAAACAATCAAGGAAACCTGCAGCTGATTCCAAATCAGCATGAAGGGTTTGCCCCAGATCCAGGATTGGATCAGGTAGGGACAGACTTTCTTAGTTCTCTCAAGCCTGGATACGAGATGTCCCAGATCCCTGGACTGTGGACATAGTATCCCATGGTTACAAATTGAAATTCAAGACTTTTCCTCCCAGGGACAGATTCCTTCTCTCAAGACTATTTGCAGACCAGATAAAGAGAGAGACGTTCTTGAAATGTATACAACATCTTTCCTCCCTGGGAATGATAGTTCCAGTTCCAGTGCAAGAACAGGGTCTCAGGTTCTACTCCAACCTATTTTGATTCCCTAAAAAGAGGGAACTTTCCGTCCCATTCTAGACTTAAAGTGTCTAAACAAGTTTCTCAAAGTTCCATCCTTCAAGATGGAGACTATACTTCCTTTAGTGCAAGAGGATCAGTTCATGACAACCATAGACCTAAAGGATGCCTGTCTTCATGTTCCTATTCACAGGGACCATCACATATTCCTGAGATTTGTCTTTCTGGACAAACATTTTCAGTTTGTGGCCTTCCATTTGGTCTAGCCACGGCTCCCAGACTTTTTTCAAAGGTTCTGGGGGCTCTTTTTGGCAGTGGTCCGTTCTCGTGGAATTGCTGTGGCACCCTACCTGGATGACATATTGATTCAGATGCCATCTTTTCAACAAGCAAAATCTTACGTAGAGATATTGTTATCTTTTCTTCGTTCCCACGGATGGAATGTAAATCTGGAAAAAAGCTCCCTTTCCCCTGCTACAAGAGTAGTGTTCTTAGGGACCATAATAGATTCTCTATTGATGAAGATTTTTCTGACAGAGGTCAGGAAAAACAAAATAATTCCCTCTGGCCTCTCTCTTTGGTCTTCTGCTCATCCTTCAGTGGCTCAATGTATGGAGGTAATTGGTCTGATGGTGGCTTCCATGGACATCATTCTTTTTGCTCGATTCCATTTGAGAGCTCTCCAGTTGTGCATGCTCAGACAATGGAATGGCGACCATGGGGATCTATCTCAGAGAATAGAGTTAGATCAGTCATCAAGGGATTCTCTGCCATGGTGGATTTCTCAGGAACATCTGTCTCAGGGCACATGGTTTCAAGACCTTCCTGGGTGATCGTGATAATGGACGTCAGCCTGCTGGGCTGGGGAGCAGCCTGGAACTTGTTAAAAGCTGCTTTGGACTTGGGAGGAGTCTGCTCTTCCCATCAACATCTTGGAGTTGAGGGCAAATTACAATGCGCTATTGGCTTGGCCTCAGTTGTCCTCTGCCCAGTTTATCAGGTTCCAGTCAGACAACATAACCTCTGTGGCTTACATCAATCATCAGGGAGGAACTTGGAGTTCCTTAGCGATGAAGGAGGTTACTCAGATTCTTCAGTGGGCAGAGACCCACAATTGCTGTCTATTTGACATCCACATTTCAGGAGTAGACAATTGGGAAGCAGATTTTCTGAGCAGACAGACTTTTCATCCCGGGGGTGGGAACTCCATCCGGAGGTGTTTTCCAGCTTAGTCTTTAAATGGGGGGGGGGGGGTGCCGGAGTTAGATCTGATGGCGTCCTGTCAGAACGCCAAGCTTCCAAGGTACAGTTCAAGGTTGAGATCCGCAGGCTGTTCTGATAGATGCTTTGGCGGTTCCTTGGGTTTTCAGGTTGGCATACCTGTTTCCTCAGTTTGCTCTCCTTCCACGAGTCATTGCTCTTATCAACCAGGAGACGGTGTTGGTGATTCTAATAGCCACTGCGTGGCCTTGCTGGATCTGGTTTGCAGACCTAGTGGATATGTCATCTCTCTCACCTTGGAGACTACCTCTGAGGAAGGACCTCCTGATTCAGGGTCCCTTCCTTCATCTAAATCTCATTTCTCTGAAGCTGACTGCTTGGAAATTGAATGCTTAATTCTGTCTAAGCGTGCTTTTTCTGAGTCGGTCATTGAGACCATGATTCAGGCTCACAAGCCTGTTGCTAGAAAGATTTACCATAAGATATGGCGTAAATATCTTTATTGGTGTAAATCCAAGGGCTACTCTTGGAGTAGAATTAGAATTCCTAGAATTTTATCTTTTCTTCAGGAAGGCCTGGAAAAGGGATTGTCAGTCAGTACCCTGAAGGGTCAGATTTCTGCTTTATCAGTTTTACTACATAAACATTTG
The DNA here is from genome assembly GCF_027579735.1 of Bombina bombina. NCBI lineage: Eukaryota > Metazoa > Chordata > Amphibia > Anura > Bombinatoridae > Bombina > Bombina bombina. The sequence continues at coordinate 674,703,132 of NC_069499.1, forward strand.
GTGGATGTGCCATATGTGCAATCTGTTTGTCAGGCCTTGGTCAAAACCAGGCCTGTCTTTAAGTCTGTTGCTCCTCCTTGGAGCCTTAACCTTGTTCTTAAAGTTTTACAGCTTGGAAGGTTTTGTTTCTTGTTGCTATCTCTTCTGCTCGAAGAGTCTCAGAACTCTCAGCTCTGCAGTGTGATTCCCCTTATCTTATTTTTTCATGCCAATAAGGCGGTTCTTCGTACTTAGTTAGGTTTCCTTTCTAAGGTTGTTTCTAATAGAAATATCAATCAGGAAATGGTTGTTCCCTCTCTGTGTCCTAATCCTTCTTCTTCCAAAGAACATTTGTTACACAATTTGGATGTTGTACATGCTCTTAAATTTTCCCCTCAGGCGACTAAGGATTTTCGCCAGTCCTCTGCCCTCTTTGTCTGTTTCTCTGGGAAATGTAAAGGTCAGAAAGCTACTGCTACTTCTCTTTCTGTGTCAGGATCTCTCGCTAGAGAGTGTGCATAGGATCAATCTACTTTCCCCTTAAAAAAGCACTGTCTTTAGCCAGCATAAGTTCAACCCACTTCTCCTTTAAATACACCTTGCATAGAGAATCAGGTGTTTAGTATTTTTAATTAGTTGCACAGGCAGCTAGTTGCTTCACTTAGCTCTTCCTTGTGGATTTACTTCTATTTGCTTACTGCAAACCTCACCGGACTTTCTTTCCAGTTAAGTCCACCTGCTACAAGAATACTACAAGATTACCTAAGTACCTTTTTCTTCTCAACTTTAGAAGTTTTATATTGCAAGTATTCCTTCCTCATTGTTTACAGAATCTGCAACGTCTGTCTGTACACAGTGCTTACCCTCCTCCACTACTGAGAAGTCAAGCCTGTTTTCACCAGAAAAGAATATTCTTCCTCTTTCCAAACTCAGCTAACCAGGAGACTACTGAGTATCCCATCAGAAGAACAAAGGATTCGGCATAAACGAGAATATATCATCTTTTGCATTTTCCTTGAGGAATAATTCTTTCTCCGATCTCAGACTTTGACTCTGCCTCCTAATGACGTCATACCTAAGACGCAAGTGATCAGTTTCAGACGGATACAAAGTAAGCAGTATTGTTTCTATACCGTTCCTGTTACTTCTGTCAGAGACTTGTATGAACTGCTTGTATTTAAGTAAGGTTGTTCTCATATTCAGGAGAAGTGTATTTCAATTGTTCAGTCGCCTCCACTGAGTTCTCAGACTGACTTCTGTTTATTGTGCATTAATACACCTACATTAATTATACTTTCTGCCACTTAGAAAGTTATATATTCAAGGGTGATACAAACCAAATATTTAATAAAAGGTGCAGTTTTGCAGTTGTGATCCAGTTTACAATATACCTGTGCAGTTCTAACATAATACTAAGCCAAAGCAGAGCTACCAAAAATAGTCTACAACATATCTCAAAGAGTCGATCAGATTCCACAAGGACTCAGGGAATTGCAAATGGAAAATCAAACCTTGCATTCTATTATACAAGATTCTATTGCTATAAAAACAAGCATAACAGAACCTATACATGAGCTTATAATATCCTTACCGGATACTTTTTCTGGTGAAAGAAAGTATTATAGACAATTCAAAAATGCATGTAATCTTTTATTCAAATTAAAGAGCAAAATTTACTGCACAGAAAAAATAAAGATCCTAATAGTTATATCCTTTCTAAGAGGAGAGTCTAGGGCATGGGCTGACCTATTCTATGAAACGGAAGACCCCATTCTAACTTATTTTGATGAATTTTTCAGAACAATGGATGAGCTGTATCAGGATACCAACATACAGAGCACAGCAGAAACCAACATGCGCAGCCTAAAACAAGGCAAATTGAACATGGAAGATTATATTACGGATTTCAAGAGATATGCCACTGATTCCCAGTGGAATGCCATTGCTTTAAAAAAAAAAATTTAGGTTGGGGCTATCAAAACCCATTAAAGACGAACTTGCATGCATTGAACTCCCTAAAACTCTCGAGGCTTTAATAAAATTGGTCATTCAGATCGATCAAAGATTTAGAGAGAGGAAGACCGAATGGACTTCAACAGATTACCTACTCCATGCAGCACACAGCTTGCATTCTAAGCAACCAACTTCTAGTAAATGTACTCCAGAAGCAATGGAGATAGGAGTCATCAGGGGGCCTTTAACTACTGATTATAGGAATCGCAGAAGGTCCCAACAGTTATGTATGTACTGCGCCAATCCCATTCATACTGTAAAGGATTGTCCTATTTTGATAAAGTCTGAGCGAAGTACATTTTTTACTATACACTAAGCTTTAACCAAAGAAGTAAAACCCACTTACTGTCAACTTTCTTTATTTTTACAGTGAGACGAAGACACAACGAAAATTTAAGCCATCCTTGACTCTGGTGCTTATGGGAATTATATAGATAAAACACTAGTTGTAAATAATAAAATTCCACTTGTGGCTAATCAAAAACCAGTATTGATTTGTGTTATTGATGGTTCAATTACTACAGGTCCCATTACACATAACACCATACCAATTTTAGTTTCTACACCTTGTGGTCATTCAGAGTATCTTGTGTTTGATGTATATTACCTTCACCTCTTTTCCCTCTTGTGTTGGGGTTAAACTAGTTACAACTCCACCAACCAAAGATTGATTAGAAAAAAATAAGTCACTTTGGATTCAACTTATTGTCAACAGACGTTTTTTCCACAGAACCTCTTGATACGAGTTCCTGACACTCAATTTAACCTACCAACAGAATACATGGATTTCCTAGATGTCTTTAGTAAAAAGAAAGCTGAGACCTTACCCCCACATAGCAAGTATGACTGTCCGATTGAACTCCAACCTGGTGCATCTATACCTTATGGACATTTATATCCTCTCAGTCAACCTGAACTGGAATAATGCTTCATTAGGACTTCCACATCACCTGCATGAGCAGGAATGTTTTTTGTCAAAAATAAAGATTCCCCCTTAAGACCAATAATTGACTATTGTGAACTGAACAAAAGGACCATAAAAAATAGATATCCTCTTCCCTTGATTCCCGAGCTCATCGAACGATTATATCAGGCAAAGATTTACACAAAACTAGACTTACGAGGTGCATATAATTTACTTCACATACGTGAGGGAGATGAGTGACTGACCGCATTTAGGACCAGATATGGACTTTTCAAATACACAGTCATGCAGTTTGGGCTTTGTAATGCCCCAGCCACTTTCCAACACTTTATCAACAATGTTTTCAGAGCCCTCCTTGACGTATGCTTAGTCATTTATCTTGATGACATCCTCATCTATTCTAACACCTTGGAACAACATATCAAAGATGTTAGGAAAGTCCTATCAAGACAAAGAGGCCTATTTATCAAGCTGTCAACCACAAATACGCTGGAATTCCTCAGCGTAATTGTGGTGAGCCTGATTCGCCTCATTTATCAAAGCCTACAGACCGACAAAAGTTGAAATTAGTGACGTAACATACGATCCGCCGGTCTCAGTCCGACACAGATCGATGCTTACGTCATTACAGATGTTGCGAATACAAATTCGTCATTATCTGACAACTTTTGCTAGTTATCACACTCCTAACAGGTACGCTCTCCACAATTCCGGCCAAGCATACCTGGTTTTCAATCCGCCGATGCCATAGGAATCAATAGGAGTCTGAAAGCAGCGAAAGCTTATGTTCGCTGCTGCCCGATATCCCATTGATTTCTGTGGTATAATAAAAGTTACGTTTACACCTAACACCCGAACATAAGCCCCGAGTCTAAACAACCCCAATCTGCCACCCCGACATCGCCGCAACCTACATAATGTTATTAACCCCTATCCCGCAGCTCCCGGACATCTCCGCAAATAAACAAAAGTTATTAACCCCTATTACGCCGCTCCCGGACCCCGCCACCACCTAAATAAATATATTACCCCTATCCCACTGCTCCCGGAGCCCACTGCAACTAAATAAAGTTATTAACCCATAAACCCCTGGCCTCCCACATCACTACCACTTACTAAACCTGTTAACCCCTAAACCGCCAGACCCTCACATCGCCATAAACTAAATTAAGCTATTAACCCCTAAACCTAACAACCCGCTAACTTTATATTAAATATTAACTCATCCCTATCTTATAATAAATTTAAACTTACCTTTAGAATTAAAATAAACTATATTAAACTACTAATTAACCTACCCTAACTAGTATACTAATATTACATTAAACTATATTAAACTATTAATTAATCTACCCTAACTATTATACTAAAATTACATTAAACTATATTACATATTTAAAAACCTAACCCTACTCAAATAATTTAAATCTAATATAAAAAATTACAAAGTTACAAAAACTAACAACTAAGTTACACAAAATAAAAAACACTAACGGCTAGATTCCGAGTTTTGCGGTAAGAGCTGCTCGGTACTAACTTGCAAGTTATTGCACCGCTCACTTCCCTACAGCGCTGGTATTACAGGTTTATAAAAACCTGGCGTTATCAGGCAAGAAGTGAGCGTAGAGCAAAATTGAGCTCCATACCGCACTCCAATACCAGTGCTGCTGAAAGCTGCAGTGAGCTGGTTTTACGTACTCGTGGACGATTTCCCCATAGACATAAATGGGGAGAGACGGCTGAAAAAAAGTCTAACACCTGCAATAAAGCAGCGTAAAGCTCCGTAACGCAGCCCCATTGATTCCTATGGGGAAACAAAATTTATGTTTACACCTAACACCCTAACATGAACCCCGAGTCTAAACACCCCTAATCTTACACTTATTAACTCATTAACTTATTATTTTCCTCCCCCGACATCGCCGACACCTACATTATACTTATTAACCCCTAGTCTGCCATCCCCGACATCGCCGACACCTACATTATACTTATTAACCCCTAATCTGCTGCCCCTAACATCTCTGCCAAATACCTAAATTTATTAACCCATAATCTGCCGCCCCCAATGTCGCCGCCTCTATACTAAATTTATTAACCCGTAAACCTAAGTCTAACCCTAACACCCACTAACTTTAATATAATTAAAATAAATGTAAATAAAAAATCCTATCATTAAATAAATAATTCCTATTTAAAACGAAATACTTACTTACCTGTAAAATAAACCATAAGATAGCTACAATATAACTAATAGTTACATTGTATCTATCTTAGGTTTTATTTTAATTTCACAGGCAAGTTTGTATTTATTTTAACTAGGTAGAATAGTTAGTAAATAGTTATTAACTATTTACTAGCTACCTAGTAAAAATAAATACAAATTTACCTGTAAAATAAAACCTAACCCGTCTTACACTAACACCTAACCTTACACTACAATTAAATAAATTACCTAAATTAAATACAATTAACTAAATTACAAATAAAACCAAACACTAAAATACACAAAATAAAAAAAAGAAATTATCAGATATTTAAACTAATTACAACTAATCTAATAGCCCTATCAAATTAAAAAAGCCCCCCAAAATAAAAAGAAAAACCCTAACCTAGCCTAAACTAAACTACCAATAGACCTTAAAAGGGCCTTTTGCGGGGCATGCCCCAAAGAAATCAGCTCTTTTACCTGTAAAAAAAATACAAACAACCCCCCAACAGTAAAACCCACCACTCACAACCCCAAATAAAATCCTAACCAAAAAAACGTAAGCTCCCTATTGTCCTTAAAAGGGCATTTAGCTCTTTTTCAAGTGCCCAAACCCTAATCTAAAAATAAAACCCACCCAATAAAACCTTAAAAAACCTAACATTAACCCCCGAAGATCCACTTACATCCATCCGGCATGGAGCGGCTCTTCTTCAAGACATCCGGCGAGGACCATCCTCTTCTTACAACGACTCTTTCAGAATGAAGGTTCCTTTAAGTGACGTCATCCAAGATGGCGTCCCTTGAATTCTTATTGGCTGATAGAATTCTATCAGCCAATCCGAATTAAAGGTGAAAAAATCCTATTGGCTGATGCAATCAGCCAATAGGATTGAGCTTCAATCCTATTGGCTGATCCAATCAGCCAATAGAATGCAAGCTCAATCCTATTAGCTGATTGGATCAGCCAATAGGATTGAAGCTCAATCCTATTGACTGATTGCATCAGGCAATAGGATTTTTTCACCTTTAATTCCAATTGGCTGATAGAATTCTATCAGCCAATCGGAATTCAAGGGACACCATCTTGGATGATGTTACTTAAAGGAACCTTCATTCGTAAGAAGAGGATGCTCCGCGCCAGATGTCTTGAAAATGCCGTCTGGATGAAGACTTCTGCCCGTCTGGAGGACCACTTCTGCCGGCTTGGATGAAGACTTCTGCCGGCTTCGTTGAGGACTTCTTGCCGCTTGGATGAAGACTTCTCCGGGCTTCGTAGAGGATGGATGTCCGGTCTTCAAAACTCTAAGTGGATCTTCGGGGGTTAGTGTTAGATTTTCTAAGGGTTTATTGGGTGGGTTTTATTTTTAGATTAGGGTTTGGGCACTTGAAAAACAGTTAAATGCCCTTTTAAGGGTAATGCCCATACAAATGCCCTTTTCAGGGCAATGGGGAGCTTAGGTTTTTTAGATTGTGATTTTATTTGGGGGGTTGGTTGTGTTGGGTGGTGGGTTTTACTGTTGGGGGTTGTTTTTATTTTTTTTTACAGGTAAAAGAGCTGATTTATTTGGGGCAATGCCCTGCAAAAGGCCATTTTAAGGGCTATTGGCAGTTTAGTTTAGGCTAGGGTTTTTTTATTTTGGGGGGACTTTTTTTATTTTGATAGGGCTATTGGATAAGGTGTAATTAGTTTAAATATCTGATAATTTATTTTTTATTTTGTGTATTTTAGTGTTTGTGTTTGTAATTTAGTTAATTGTATTTAATTAATTTAATTTATTTAATTGTAGTGTAAGGTTAGATGTTAGTGTGAGACAGGTTAGGTTTTATTTTACATTTAACTTTGTATTTATTTTAGCTATAAAAGATAATATTGAACAGCAACACTTGGAGTTTGGTGCACGTGTAAACAGGGACTTCTGCCTGATTCCCCCAATCACAATATAACACAAAGAATGTCCACAGCACTTTCTTTATCCTTTACTTTATTATCTGTTTAAGGTACAGACACAAACAGCGACGTTTTGGAACTCTTTAATTTTGTATTGCAAAGTGAATAGTGGGGTATCCACTCCTTTAACTGAAGCCCTTGCCCTATGGGAGCTTTTACTTTTTTCACTGCAGTTTATCTCAAACCGCTGACGTCAGTCTGGACAAGAGCCGGTTCCGATTGGAGGATGAAAAGTCACGTGTTGGTAGACAGAGCGTAAGCATCAGCAATTTGAAGAAACAGGATTTTCCTTTCTAATGCTAATATCACGCTACAGGCTGCATACAACATGACCGCACCAAGGAACCAACGTTTACCCTGACACCGGGTGACTAAAGTTTCCGATGCACACGCACCTCGCTGGATTTCACACGTCTAGGATTTTACCCTGCTCTCTCCCCACACGTTGAGTCCTGCTCTAAAACCCCTGTTTAGGTAAACGGTATGTTTTTTCTAAACATCATTTAAGCAGCAGTGCTAGCGACGGGACGGGACGGGGGGGGCTGCATAAGAGGTTTTGCAGGGTTACTAGCTGACAATACTGGAAGACACAAGCAGCAAGCTATAAGCTATATGCTAAATTACTTCTGAGTGCATCTTTTAAAGTCTCACCTGGTACACGGGACACAACTCTTGTATTATGGTTATTTGCACCATTAAGTTATTTTACAATGTTTCATACAGGCCTGATTGTTGGTAGTATAGTGGGCAGCATTCCCATGTAGTAACGTGCATGTTGACATCACAGAGGGGGAGGGAGCACACTGAAAAAGGCAGCTAAGGGAGCTGAATGGTGGTGGTGGCTGTTCATTTCCATCAATCTCAGCTCCCTTAGAAGCCACAGACCTCCATGACCCCTCAAATGGTAGGATTCTTAGAAAGACACAAAAATCAAGATCTATGTAATTAAAGGGACATTAAACCCAAAATATTTCTTTCATGATTCAGACAGAGAATGCAATTTTAAACAACATTCCCATTTACTTCTATTATCTAATTTGCTTAATTCTTTAGATATCCTTTGTTGAAGAAATAACAATGCACAAAGGTGAGACAATCACACAAGGCATCTATGTGCAGCCACCAATTAGCAGCTACTGAGCCTATCTATATATGCTTTTCAGCAAGGGACATCAAAAGAATGAAGCAAATTAGATAATAGAAGTAAATTATAAAGTTGTTTAAAATGGTTTATTCTATCTGAATCATGAAAGAGAAAAATTGGATTTCATGCCCCTTTAAGTAAAAAGCTCAACACATGGGGTTTTGCTAGGAATGAGAATTTTTAAGCCCAATAAAACAATCTATTATGTCTAGAGACCTCTAATAACATTTACAGTGTAGTACACAAGTCCCTCTCTTTAAAATAAATAAATAATTGGAATTTGTCTGTATAGCCAGGTAATCATTGTGGTAACAGTGAACACCTTGCAAGAAAAAGAGTGCTTTTATTTCTGTACTGCACAAAGGGGCCTCTCAAATCTATATTATAACACAAAAAAAGCCTGCATGGGCCCCAATTTCACACGTGGCTACCCATGATGACAATTTAGTAAGGTGATCACAGTAACAGCATTTTTAATATAATTTACTAAAAACTTGAGAAAAATATATACAATTTTTTTTACAGTTTTTGCTGCAGCTATCTCAAATGGAAGTGGAGGGCCCTCTAGTGGGCCTGTAGCAAAATTAAGGGATAGCTGACTTGAAGTCTGGAGGTTTCTAGAGTGTGTGTATGCTACAATGTTGCAAGTGGGTGGGCGGGTGTACCTCTTGCCTTTATAGGGTCCTGCTCCAGTGGATCCGGCCTCTTCCTGCCTCCAGACTTCGATGAGAAATTTCTGCAGAGCTGGTCTTCTTCCACTTAGGCCTCAGCTGTCATGAAGCGTTCTAGGCGAACCTCTTTGCCTCCCAGGAGATACAGGGATGCTGTGGTGGAGCCTTCTAGGAGGAAGAGACCTGGAGGAGAAAAAGGAACATCAGATCCTGAAAATGTGGTACCCCCTACCCCCCAGATTAGGGCGTCCAATAGGCCCACTATTGCTGCTAAGCAAGCTGCTAGAAGGGAGTTGAGTTTTCCCCCTAAGAACAGGTGTGGGGCTAGGGCTGGCACTAGGGCCGGGGGGAGTGAGTCTAGGGCTGCGCAGGGAGGGGTTAGCAATGAATTAGCCCAGGCCTCTGCTAGGGCTCTGACAGGCGAGGGGGCTGTGTCTACTCAGGAGAGTGAGGTGGCAGCTTGGCTACAGCAGGTTCCGGCGCTCCCGCCGGGTGCTCTAGCCGCCGTCCTGTCCCTTGCGCAGTCCCTGGCTTCTACCATGGGGCCGGGCGATGCGCTGCAGGGGCGGGATGTGGCTGGGGGGTCCGGAGGTAGCTGTGGCTTGCCAGGCCAAACGAGCGTTGGGCCTTCTATGTCGGCGGGGCGTGGCCACGCCCCCGCACGTGACGCGCGACGCGACTCCTCCCCTTCTGACGGATCTTCCGTGGGTGAGGAGCGTGGTCGCACGCGAGCCAGACGCCGCCCTGCTTCGAGACCGAGGATGCCGACCGGAGTAGCTCCAAGTAAGTTGGGGAGACTTCGGGTGGCGACGACGGTCGCAGGGGGCGGGGGGGCGGCTGAGGGCCCGGCAGTTCAGCGAGAAGGAGGCATGAGGCAGGAGCAAGCAGACCGGAGAGGTGCCATAGGCGGGGGCGCAGATGACGTCACCGCAGGGGTCAATGCTGTAGTGGTCAATCGGGCACGGGGCCCAGGGCAGCAATCGATATCCAGCATTCAAGGGGGGGCTACTCAGGCAGGGGTTATTTTAGCTCACGGCTCTGGGCAGCAACCTTTTAGGCAGGCTGGGGCAGATGAGTTATCTAGACTGAGGGGTATAGGCGCACATGACGCCGACATCATTGTGGCTAGGGAGGTGGTAAGGCCAGGGCCTAGTCAGGGTATGAACAGGAACAGAGGGCAGAATGTGGGCGCAAATGACGCCGGTACCTCTCAGGGCCTCCTGGGCACCAGGCAACAAGCAGAAGACAGGCTAGGTGCTGGCAGGGGTCAGAATTTGGCATTAAGGCCGGAGACTAATAGGAATGGCCAGGGATCAAGTGGGTCCAGTGAATCAGCGAATGGGCAGCAGAGCCAAGCAAGGGGTGTGATTGTAGGCATGGATGGCGCACAAATTGCTGCGACTGTGCAGCGGGAAGTGAGAGAGTGTGTGAGTCAGGCGCTGGGGGCTCAGGAGGAGCTGATTAGGAGAGCTGTGGCATCTGCATTGGGGGTGCATGAGAGGGCACGGGTTGGCGAAGGGGAGGGCTGTTCCCCATCTGGGGCCCTCATTGCCGCTCAGAGTACTCCCCAGTCTGCTTTTTCTTCACAGGTCCCTACGGTTGAGGAACACAGGATGCAGGCTGGCACAAGTAGTCAGATGGCAGCTTCTGGAGCCGTTGGGGGGTCTTCTACATCTGCAGCAGTTGCTGGTCCATCAACACCTTCTAGTACAGTGCAGCTTCCATCATCGGAGGGCGCATCGCTGACGCTACCACAGGCCGGTGAGTGTAACATCACTGACATCACACACACGAACATGGGTTCTTCCTCTAGTGACTCTGGCTCTGATAGTGAGGCAGGGCTGGGTTTAGTGGGAAAGGGACAGCAGCAGATGTTCAGGATGATAAAGAAGTTGGTGGCAGCTCAGGTTCAGGCGAAAGCAGGCGCACAGGGCGTAGTTGAGGGCGACTCTGCAACCCAGGTTGCGGAGGCGGCGGTAGTAGCCGCAGGCCAAGTAGCTCCTCGGAAAGTGGCGGTGCACGGGGACTCGTACCCGTGTCTTGTCCACTCGCTATATGGGCACCTGAAAGCGAAAGTTATCAAAAAGATACAGGAAGGTAGATATGTGAATATCTACGAGCTCTCTCCAGAAGCTTGCAGGGCCAAGGAGAGGGCGGCCGATGGCTCTGGCCCCAAAAAGGTGCGGCGTCAGGAGACGTACGAGGAGTGGCAAACAGGTTATAGGATATTGGCGTCTTGCTACGTGGATAGGTGGCCGACTCAGGGGCATAACCTCTTTAAATATCAAGACACTATTGGCGATATTTACAAGAGATTTAAAGAAGGCGCATGGCGGGATTACGATGTAGCATTCCGCAAGAAAATGGTCGGCAATCCTATATTGCATTTTGGGACGCAGGATATGCACCTGTGATCCAAATTGGGGCGCGAGAGGTCCACCTCACCACCGGCGGTGGCTAGGCCTGGATCCCAGCGGTCCTTACCCCGCCAGAAGAGACGCGGGAGGGAGTGCTGGAAATTCCAGGACAAACAGTGTGACAGGGGAGCGAATTGCTCCTTTCGTCACATCTGCAAATTTTGCAGCGGACCACACCCAGGGTCTGAGTGCGCGAAAAGGAGGGACGCTAGTGCACCCTTCCAGAGTAGTAGAGGGGGGGGCTGGGGTCAAGGGCCCCAACTCCACTCAAAATTGAGAGGATGGCGCCTTGGTTGGCGCTATACCCTGATGGGGAGGCGGCGGTGCTCCTATCGTCAGGGTTAAGAGAGGGTTTCAGGATTCCAGTTAATACCCCGGTAACCGGGTCATGCGTACACCGCAATTTGAAGTCGGCTTCTGAATTCCCCCACGTGGTGAGGGAAAAGCTGGCGAAGGAGTTGAGACTGGGGAGGGTAGTTGGGCCGTTCAGAGAACGGCCTCTACCGGATCTGGTGGTTTCTCCCTTGGGAGTGGTGCCCAAGAGAGAGCAGGGTAAGTTTAGGCTTATCCATCACCTTTCGTTTCCCAAAGGGGCGTCAGTGAACGACGCAATAGACCCAGACCTCAGCTCGGTGCACTACCAATCTTTCGATGATGCACTGGAGGTGGTTCGGTCACGGGGTCGGGGGGCGCTAATGGCTAAGCTGGACATCGAGTCGGCTTTCCGCTTGCTCCCGCTTCATCCTTCTTCCTTCAGGTTGATGGGTATGAAGTTCGAAGGCGAATTCTTCATTGACAGGTGCCTGCCCATGGGCTGCTCATTGTCGTGCGCCCTGTTTGAGTGCTTCAGCTCCTTCTTACACTGGGTGGTACAAGAGGCATCTGGGGGCGGGGCTGTGGCCCACTATCTAGATGATTTCTTGCTGGTAGGGGGGGGCCGGTAGCGACGAGTGCGCCAGGTTGATGAGGGTAATGCAGGAGGTTACGACCGATTTTGGGGTCCCTCTTGCGGGGGAGAAAACCCAGGGCCCATGCACTTGCCTGACATTCCTGGGCATAGAGATAGACACAGTAGAATCCCTATGCAGGCTCCCGAAGGATAAAGTCGACCGCCTCCTGGAGGCGGTTCAATCGGCGTGCCGCGCGGAGTACATCTCCATCAAGGAGCTGCAATCGCTATTGGGCCTCCTTAACTTCGCAGGCAGGGCCATTCCCATGGGGAGGGTCTTCAATCGCAGGCTGGAGGCCCAATTGAAAGGGCCGCGGGGGTTCAGGCATAGACGCCGGGTGACGGACCAGATGAGGGACGACCTAAGAATTTGGGAGAAGTTCCTGGTCCATTTTAACGGGGTATGCCTTTGGAGGGCTGGGCCCATCTCTAACCAATCCCTGCACCTGTTTACGGATGCAGCTGGGGGGTTTGGCTATGGCGCATATCTGGACGGGGATTGGAGCGCGGAAGCTTGGCCAGAGAATTGGTTTGTCTCAGGTCTCACGCGTAATTTAGCACTGCTGGAACTTTTCCCCATAGTCGTTGCAGTCGAGCTGTGGGGGGAGAGACTGGCCAATCGGTCGGTAATATTCTGGTCAGACAACATGAGCGTGGTGTACACCATTAACAGGTTGTCTGCAGCTTCGCCGGTAGTGGTAACCTACCTGCGACACCTGGTCTTGCGGTGCTTGCAGCTTAATGTTCGCTTCACTGCTCGGCACGTGCCAGGGGTTAGCAATGTTATAGCTGATGCATTATCTAGATTTCAATGGGATCAGTTCAGGAGGGTGGCCCCGAGGGCAGCGGCGGAGGGTCTAACATGCCCTCCTTTTCTTTGGCAGCTGGCGGAGGTTGGGAGACCATTCTCCCCCTAATCAGGGCGTCACTCGCTCCTAAGACGTGGGCGACGTACATGTCGCACTGGAAGGCGTGGGAGCGCTTCAGTGAACAGAAGGGTTTCTCAGTCCATCAGGCGTCTCAGGTACACGTTTTAGAATGGTTGGCGTGTCTGAAGCTAGAGGGTGTGTCGAGGTTGTCAACTCTCAGCAGGCTAGCGGCTTTGTCGTTTTTCAACAAAGCCTTGGGCTTGGCAGATTACACTAGTGCTTTCTTAGTAAGGCAGATCTTGAAGGGGTGGGGTCGGCTGGCCCCACCTCTCAAGGATCAGAGGGAACCAATCACGTCTGATAGATTGCGGTTGATGGTAGGCAAGCTGGGGGTCGTATGCCGCTCTTCCTACGAGGCGTGTTTGTTTCGGGCGGCTTTCGCGCTGGCGTTCGCAGGGGCACTCAGAATAGGGGAGGTCGTTTCCGCTTCTACAAAGGCAGAAGGGGGCGGTATTAAAATGGAGCATGTGAGGTCCTCCGAAGACGGTGTCCTTCTGCTCATTCCACGATCCAAGACGGATCAAGAGGGAAAGGGGGCTTGGTTACCTTTAGCCAGAAATGAATTCCAGGACTGCTGTCCGGTGCGGAGCGTGGCGGAGTATTGCCGCATTCGCCCGGCGGGAGCGCATCAGTTTCTCGTCCACGAGGACGGTAGCTCACTTTCGGCATTCCAGTTCCGTAGAGTGCTAGCCAAGGTGGCGGCAGCAGCGGGATTAGATCCCTCTAGGATTGCCCCGCATTCGTTTCGGATCGGGGCGGCGACTAGCGCAGCGGCTAGTGGGTCATCTAAGGCGGTCATTAAGAAACTGGGGCGGTGGAAGTCAGAGCGCTATAGGGGCTACATCCGCCCTCTGAAAGACTAGTGCTTGGGGGCGGGGTTGGGTGGTCCACTCTGTCACCTCCTCGGCCGGGAGGGGGGGGAGGCAGGGGAGGCCTACTGTGGTCATATGGCAGCATTTCATTGTCCCCATCCATGTTGTTTTAGGTAAAGTAAGGACCCCAGTGCGCGTGTGGATTATTGGGCATTCCTTTATCCACTGGGCGGCTATCAGGGCACATCAATCCCCGGGCGGGCAGCAGCTAGGAGTGGCGACTTCCAGGGCTAACATCCGCTGGCTCGGCCGCAGGGGTTTAAATTGGAGCGAACTTCCCTCATTGTTACAGGATGCGCATAGGAGGTGGGGAAAGCCTCAAGTGATTGTGGTGCATTTGGGGGGGAATGACCTGGGATCCATCCCATTGTTGGATTTGATACGGATTATGATTGCGGACATAAAGTGGGTGTGCACGTGGATCAAGGACGTGCGGATTGGATGGTCTAACGTGGTTGCACGGCTGCGGTGGCGTCACATCGTCACGCAGAAGGCAGCGTATAACGTCCGCAAGAAAGTAAACAGGGAAGTGGGAAGAGCGGTCACGGCCGTAGGAGGTTTTGTCATCAGACATGACACTATCACGGCCGACAAGAAGGCCCTTTACCGACCTGATGGGGTTCACCTGGTGGACGCTGGGTTGGACATTTTTCTGGCTGACATTAAGAAAGCCATCTCATTGGTTATTTAAATTGGAAGTTGTCAATTTCAATAGTTAATTTAGTTGAAGTTCAGGCTATGGTTGGTATCTGACCGTGGTTATATATGTAAAAAAAAAAAAAATAAATTTTGTATAATTGTTCTGAGTTTTATATGGTTGATGTTATTTAAGGGCTATGTTGGTTGAGGGTGGCGGCGAGAGTTGATGTTCTCTCGTGGCGGTCGGTCAAGGCCCTGGGAGCGGGTACAGAGAGAGCAGAGTGACGGCCCGAACACAGGGGGAGGTGTCGCCCACTAAGTGCCGCTTAGGGGTTCCTCTCCCTTTAAAGAGCTGCAGGCCGAAGAGCTCTTCGTAACGAATCTCTCTCGCTGTACCAATGAGCGTGCGCAACCCTGTGCCACGCTGCAGACATCGGAGGGGCCTTGACCGGCAATCAGTAGGGGTTAGCTAGTTAGAAGAAGATGCCGCCACCAACTGGAATGAACTTGTTACAAGTTCATTCAGAGGTTGAAATTTGCTGCCTAAGTATTGGCTAATTTAGGCAGAATTAAATTTGGTTTATTTAATAAACGCGACTGTGACCGGTCTTTTCCCCAAGCAGTTGTGTTGTGTTTTTATTTTATTATTAGAACGTAGGACGTAATAGGAGGTTTATCCCTTATGTAAAGAAATATAAATATGAAATAATGGTATATTCTGAATCTGCTGGGCCTGCTAAAAAAACAATATGTAATTTGTGTGGATCACTCACTGAAATTGGACTTTTACAATAGTGTTTAAATGTAAATAGCAAAAAAGCTCAAATTGGCTCAGCACTGTAATGTAAAAATGGCTTAGCATCGAAAGGGTTAATATGCTCTACAAAGCATATTTGGCTTCCTGTAATCTAAATGATGAAGTCAGTTGTATAGTCTTCTGTTGATTTAAATTATGCAATAATTATCCTTCTTATTGATGAAATATTTGCTACTAATATTTTTTTACTAAATGTATGATTTATAAGATATGCAGAAAATGAAGATGCAGACATTTTGTGTATTAGAATTCAGATCTTTTTTTGCCCATGCACAGAGCATAAAGAATTTATACTACAGAAACCCTTGTTGTCTTAATAGCTAATTAATTTACATGGCCAGAGAGAGTTTTCCTCTTTCTACTTTTCTCTGTGTGCCATTTATTTTGCTGTATGCTGTGACTTTATAATGAGCACCTGCAGAGCTGGTTTGTGTAATGGATACATGAATGCATCAAAACCGTGAGAGTTCAGACTTTAATCAGAGAGTGCACTTACAGAGGCAAGTAGACTTATGTCGGTGTTCTACAGTTTTCTTATTGGATTTTACACTGGCACCAGACTGTGCACATTTTATTAAAAAAGCACAATTAGATACATACTTTTTCCCTGTAGTGATATGGCTTAAAAATAGTATGGGCTAAATGTGATTGTAGTATATTTTCTTTCTTCAGGAAACTGAAAAAAGTACCTCTAATAGGAATCATATATTTTCCTCTTGTAAATAAGACACATGTTGTACTGTATTATTTAGCTCCTTTTAGAAGGAAGGTAAATTGCAGTATTTATTTTTCTTTTGTGAATGTTCCATTTAATTTTTGTTTTGCAGTAAGATTATCTTCAGTAATTCATCAATACAAGAAGTCATGGAATGTATTTAATAATCTATTAGTTTTCTGCTGAGCAAATGGTAAAACAAATCTTCAGCTGTTGTAGGACTTACACAAGGTGAGTAAAGCATTGAAGAATAACAAAGGGCTAAATTACAAGTGGAGCGCTAATTTAACGTGCGCAAACTGGCCTGTTCATGGATTAATATACTACATGAAGCAGTTATGAGTTAAAGTGAGGGGATGTGGGGTGTTAGAAACAAAACTGCACTGAAAAGTGCCTTTACATTGCGGTCTATGGGGACTGTGTTAAAACTGTAAATATATATGTATATACTTATATACATATATATTTCTGTGCTAATATGTGTATATACACATTTAAACACATAAATATATATGCATATAGTCATATATATTTCAACTTTGCTGCACGACTTACCCTCTTTGCTGCACTAGTTTCTATGCAGTGTCTATTGGAATCAGAATGAGGCTCCCACTGGAGCCTATGGAAGCCACCAATCAGAAAGCGCTACCCAGGGTGCTGAACCAAAAATGAGATGGCTGCTAAGCTTACATTCCAGATTTTTCAAATAAAGATAACAAGAGAATGAAGATAATGTGATAATATGAGTAAATTAGAAAGTTGATTAAAATTGCATTCTCTATCTGAATCAAGAAAGTTTAATTTTGACTAGACTATCCCTTTAAATGCACCTTATACTTGTATACACCAGTGTTTCTCAGCCGCGGTCCTCAAGTACCCCTAACTGGCCAGTTTTTTGTTTTTATTATAGCTGAACTAGAGCACAGGTGAAATAAGCAGTCAAAATTAAACTTAATGATTCAGATAGGGCATGTCATTTTAAACAACTTTCCAATTTACTTTTATCATGAAATTTGATTTGTTCTCTTGGTATTTTTAGTTGAAAGCTAAACCTAACCTAAACTAGGTAGGCTCAATTTCTAAGTCCTTGAAGGTCGCCTCTTATCTGAATGCACCTGACAGTTTTTCACAGCTAGAGGGTGTTATTTCATGTGTGCCATATAGATAACATTGTGCTCATGCCCGTTGATTGGCTGAAATGCAAGTCTGTCAAAAGAACTGAAATAAGGGAGCAGTCTGCAGAAGCTTAGATACAAGGTAATCAAAGAGGTAAAACGTATAATAATATAAAGGTGTTGGTTATGCAAAACTGGGGAATGGATAATAAAGAGATTATCTATCTTTTTAAACAATAACAATTCTGGAGTAGACTGTCCCTTTAAGAGGAGTCTAAAACCACTGCAGATAGAACTCACAATTTTACGGTGTCCATTTTAGGACATCCTGGCTCCCTCCTCCAAAACTCCCTCCTCCGTTGTTTAAAACTCCATGCTTCCTCCTGTAAAACTCAATGCTCCAAACCTCAATGCTCCATCCTCTGAAACTCCCTCCTTCCTCCTCCCTCTGGTAAAACTGCCTCATTTCTGCTTCATCCTCCCTGCATCATGCTATCTCCTCTGTCCTCACTCCTCCATTCTGCCTTCTCTGTCCTCCCTCCTCCATGCTTCCTCCTCTGTCCTCCTCTGTGCTGCCTCCTCCATACTGCCTACTCCCTCCTTCATTCTGCCTCCTCTTTCCTTCCTCCTTCATGCTGCCTCCTCTGTCCTCCCTCCTCCATGCTGCCTCCTCTGTCCTCCCTACTTCATGCTGCCTCCTCTGTCCTCCCTTCTTCATGCTGCCTCCTCTGTCCTTCCTCCTTCATGCTGCCTCCTCTGTCCTTCCTCCTTCATGCTGCCTCCTCTGTCCTCCCTCCTCCATGCTGCCTCCTCTGTCCTCCCTACTTCATGCTGCCTCCTCTGTCCTCCCTTCTTCATGCTGCCTCCTCTGTCCTTCCTCCTTCATGCTGCCTCCTCTGTCCTTCCTCCTTCATGCTGCCTCCTCTGTCCTCCCTCCTCCATGCTGCCTCCTCTGTCCTCCCTTCTTCATGCTGCCTCCTCTGTGCTCCCTCCTTCATGCTGCCTCCTCCCTCCTTCATGCTGCCTCCTCTGTCCTTTCTCCTTCATGCTGCCTCCTCTGTGCTCCCTCCTTCATACTGCCTCCTCCCTCCTTCATGCTGCCTCCTATGTCCCGTCATTTCCATGCTGCCTCCTCCTTCCTCTGTCCAGATTCAGACTATTTTTTATATGGAAACTAAGCAAAAAACACAGAACAGAGAAGCCAAGCAGAGGGTGTCTGTTTTGTGCCGGAGGCAACAAGAGATTAGGTCAGCAATGTTAATAATGTTATAATTTTATATAGACACCTACTACCTGTTTTTAATTTATCTAGCTCTTAATGTGTAAACATTTACTGTGCTCATGTGTCACAACAATCCATAACAAAAAGTCATTATAGACTCCAGACTGCAAGGTGATTTAGAGGGACAGTAGACAGCTTGAGACTTTAGAATCTCAAGATTTCATCCTACTGCATTTAATGTCCCTTGGGCAAATTACTTTTAATGAACACTTGTTAATTAAATCATGCAATTAATACACCATGCAGGTGCGCCATAAATAACCAGCCATTACAAGTGGTTGATTATTGCTACCGCAAGCTTGCGGTAGTAATTAGCACTCCGAAAATTAACCAGAAATCAGATCTCTGGTTAATTTTCTAAATTTCCCCCAACTGCCCCCAAAATAAAGTGTGTAGTGCATATTCTAAAATAAAAAATATCTTTAATTTCATTTTTTTTAAAAACTGCATGAAGCAGTTTTTAGTGGTTAAAGTTGGCCGGTGTGGGGTGTTGGCACTGAAAAGTGCCTTTACATGCAGTCTATGGGAACTGTGTGTTCTCTATAAATACAGTATATATGCTTATATACATACTATATATATATATATATATATATATATATATATATATATATAATGTGTTAATATGTGTATATACAAATATAAACACATAAATATATATGTATATATTTATACAAAATAAAAAGAAGCAGGCACTCACCGGTATTTAAATAAACGATATCTTTTAATCCCACAAGGTGTGACGTTTCGGAGTATTATCTCCTTCCTCAGACATAACTTTATGTCTTAGGAAGGAGGTAATACTCCGAAACGTCACACCTTGTGGGATTAAAAGATATCCTTTATTAAAATACCGGTGAGTGCCTGCTTCTTTTTATTTTGTATGCTGTGCCTGCTGCAGCACCCCGGTCAAAGATTTGTGAGTGCCATACTCTGCCTGGAATTATATATTTAAGATCTGTTACCCCTTCGCTGCTTTAGGTTCTCATGGCATGAGAACGAGGCTCCCACTGGAGCCTATAGAAGCATGCTCTATTTAGCTCAAATCTTCCATGCAAAGCACAATTTTGCGATTCACTTGTAATCTGGCCCTATATGTATGTAATAATTGTATGTCTTTTTTTTTTAAGAAGAAGAAAGGAAATCATTATCCAAAACAAAAAATGAGTGAATACTCCAGACTGCAAGGTGGTTTCCTTATAGGAACATTAAATTCCTAAAGACTAAGACTAAACAATTTGCAGGTCTATGGGTGGTTTTCCGCACCAACACTCGCAGGGGTAGCCCTCATGGAATTCTGTAAAAAAGGGGTCTCTCCGTGCGAGTGGCTAGATGACTTCCATACAAATAATCACCCAGATTACAAGTTATGCGCTAAACCGGGTGCGTAAATAACGCAAAAAAATAGTGGTATCGCACTCTCCATAGCGCTGCCATTACAAGTTACTGAAAAACCTTCTTTTGTTGTGCATATGGTGTGATAATTAGGGGTTAATACTTTATTTTAGTGTTGGCGATGTGGGGGGCCGGGGGTTTAGTTTAGGGGTTAATAGTTTTATTTAGTGTCGGTGATGTTGGTGGGCGGCGGTTTAAGGGATGATAGGTTTATTATAGTAGTAGCGAATTGGGGGCCCGGCGGTTTAGTGGTTAATAAGTTTATTATAGTATTTGCAATGCAGGGGGGTGACGGTTTAGGGGTTAATAGGTAGTTTATGGGTGTTAGTGTACTTTGTAACTTTTTTTTTTATTCATTTTTTTAAAAATATTCTTTTATTAAAGTTGTGCAAGTACAGAGAGTAAAAACAAAACATACAGCGAATGCCATGTAACAACAATAACAGCCATTTTCTAAGTATAAATCACAAAGTAAGGAGAATAAGACTGGCTGACAGGGGAAAAAAAGAAAGAAAAAGAGTGGGCTATTGAAACCTCTTTTTTTTTTTTTCATATTAATTGCGTAATTGAGTGACTATTTAGCCGGCCACTTATGGACCAAGTGATTAAGGAAGGGGCTGGAGTAGGATAGCCACGTTAAGGACCCAATGAAGGTTTAATGACATTGCCAAAATGTAAAAAATATCAAGATACATATCGAAATACAGCAAGGTCATATTTATAACACTAAAATACAAACTAATATTGGGCGCTAATTAAATTCTCAGCAGTTAAACTCCGCTCAATATCTGTATGGGGGGGGGGGGGCGGAGTTATATAGTTTACGAAAGCTTTGCAACAACATGGACCTTAAAATATAGATAGAGAGGGGGGCGGAGCCTACACTCATTGCGGCAGGACGTGTTTCAGTGAAGCTCTCTGACCCTGAATTGATTTTTCCTAGTTAAACATAGTGAAATCTTTAATACTTATTGTTCTGCAACGAATATTCACCTAGGTGAACAGGCGAATTCTGAGAGTGGATGATTTGACAGCGTTCCTATCTATGCTCTTTGAGTCAGCTACAGGACAGACTTATCTTCAGGACTGGAGGCCATCTTTACAACTACGCAGCAGTTTGTGAAACTAAAGAAGCCAAGTAGTCCCTGAATGGGTTATGGACTATAGGTCTGGGGCTGCCGTGATAATACCCCCCCCCGAACTCCGGGGTTACGATATCCTCTAGTAGGATAATAGCTACATTCCCAGTGATTGCTAACATGGAGATGGTCACTAGATGGGAAACTTCCATGACACAATTGATTGCTGAGCACTTTGAGACCTTGGAACGTGACATCTTGTTACTCCTACAACAACATGAGATGGGAGCCAAGCTGACTCTACAGGATTGCAGTAGTGAGAGCGGTATCGGTCTAAGACATGAGGAACTCTTTTCGGACGGTGCCGCTCCCATTCTCAATGTTGTGGTGCAAACAAGTGTCTGCCGTGAAGAGCCATGCTGTGCTGACACGGACTCTGAGCCTATAACCCCGCAACTGCAGATTGACCCATTTCTGCCTAAAAATTTAATGGCAGCCACAAGTCCATCGGCTGTTGTGGATATTCCATCGCCTACTATAAGAGGAGATGTATTAGTTGTCGGCGACATGCTGATTTCTAGCAAGCCTCTGCCGGAGGTGTCTAGAGGCCCTCCCACATTTTCTTTGCTGCACCGGGAAGTCAGGTACTCTATGGAGGGGCTACATCTACTCACACAAGCCCACACAACGATACCTTTAGTCTTGGAGGCGGCGTCCTCCGACGGGCTTCCTCATCAGGTCCGTGTCTCCCGAGGAGCGGAGATGAAGTTCGGAACATTGACCCTTGACCTCACTCCAGTTGCAACCCGAATAAAACGAACAGAAGTTTATGGAGGAGAAGGTCCCTCAGCAAAGTTGCAGACCTGTGAGTCCTTGCGCTGCCGCAAACGAGTACCGAGGTCTGGAGTGGGTTAGATTGTGCTCACTAGTGTTGGCTGCAGGACTGCCGACAGCCTCTGATGAGGAAAGATTGCTCCCCTGTTTGGGTGAATGATTATTACTGGACATGGTATTGGGACTTGATGGACATCAGGGTGTAGCCGTTTATTACCAGCAGAAAGCTAGCATTGCTGATCTCACTAAAGTTTGTTCCCCGGACATGTTTTGTTAACCAGTTGCGGTGGGACAGTGAACATGCTAGTTGCTTTTATTATATTGTTTAATATGTTGCATGTTTAGTGTGCTGCTGCAGAGCTCCTAACTAACAATGGGGATTACCTAAGTTATTTGGGAGGGACTAAATACGGTGCGTATTCTTTTTATTAACTGTTTACTCGTGTCAGACTGTTGTTAGGTCCCTGTTATATATAAACTTTCTTCCCCCTTCCT
Source organism: Bombina bombina (assembly GCF_027579735.1). NCBI lineage: Eukaryota > Metazoa > Chordata > Amphibia > Anura > Bombinatoridae > Bombina > Bombina bombina. The sequence continues at coordinate 674,725,562 of NC_069499.1, forward strand.
ACAGCTCATTAAGGTATAGTATATACCAGCATAGTTTAAATGTAGCCTGTCTTAGTACTTAATGATGCCAACGCTATCTGCACTATATGTAATGTAAGCAGCTGCTTAATTAGAATCTGTCTTTATTTTAAAGCTGTGGACGGTGTTAGCTTTTAGCTCCTATCCTATTGCAAACGCAGCTATTGCTGCTGCGCCGCTGACAACCAAGGTAGTAAACTGTGTGATCAGTTCAATGCCTCGCCACCGGCTCACACATGTGACACTCTCCAGCTTTTACCATGGCGTATCACCTATATTGCCCTTAACTCTAGATAACCCTCTCCCTCTAAAGACTAATTTTATATGGAGCCAGCAAGGTCAGTAATAAGAAGTCCTTTTAATAAGATGGCCCAAATTTTCAAATTATCAATATTTTAAAATTTTTACATTTCCATGTTAGCAATTCTCATTGTATATAGTTTCAGAGGTCCAAAAGTGGCCCACCCGGTGGTATTAGTCCTCCTCTAAAGTTCCCTATCCTGTGATAAAACTCTTCTAAGGGGCCCAAGAGCGGCCTCTTGCTGTCATTGTGGGAACACAGTCTACCGGACATCAATATATTTTGAGGGGATTCACTTTAATTTCTCATTCTGTTTATTTTCCAAGGTCCAAAAGTGACCGTACTGCACATTAAAGCACCTCAACTGGGCCATTTAGTCTATATAGGTCCAAGAGTGACCTGTTGGAGCATTAGAGGTGCATTGATCCCCTATATAAACATAAAATGAGGTCTCACTTCCCTGGTTCAATAATAGCCTCTCTCATAGAACTGTATTCTATATATGTGCAGCCTGTATAATGTACTTGGATGCTGGTAGTTCTGTATATAATGGCTAACTAACTCCGGATGTACCTACTGTTTTCAATATTGAACTTTTGTATATTGTCATTAATTTGTTTAACCTCAATAAAAAAGTTGAAATAAAAAAAAAAATATAGATAGAGAGCTGTAGTAAGGTTAGTAAGTTGTGGAGTATGGAGAGAATGAAACTCTCTAAAGTCTGTTAAATATATTTACTGTGCTAATTTTATAAAAAAGAGTGCAGCTCTTTAGGGAGAGATACTCTATGTACGTGTAATATTAATAGGACTAAGCTGAGCAAAGTTTGCTTAATATGTGGGAATTGTTATTTGTTCTAGGTTACAACTAATGTGGAGGATAGGTTTGTGAGCTGAGTAGTGTTAGTATGGTATGTGGGAATAGCGATTTGATCCAACCTACATCTATTGAGTAGGACAGGTTTATACCAGGTGGATCTAGTCTATCTCTTAGGAGTGAGACCCACACTAATACTTAGTGCAATAGTAAGAGGCTGCCTCTGGGCTCGGTATAAGAAAATGAAGTCTCTGTAAACCCACATCTAGATAGCACTATATCAGAGTATGCATTTCACAGGTAAAACAGTATCAGCTGTAGCCTCAATAATTATTTAAATACCATAATAATACCTGTTATCAGTGCCGCAAGTCGATTAAGTTTGTGGTTGTGCGCTATACAAGTATCCAATTATACACCTTATTTTGTACTAAGCACATTGTTGTGAAAATATAAAAACCTATTGTAGAGGTGAGGCAATATATTCACAGTTTGGTTATGTATACATGTATAGGGGGACATAATAGTGCCACTAAATTGAGTAAACTTTTGTAAACATACGCTAGATGTGATATCAAGAATATATCATATAAATGCATGTAGAGAGCAATAATATAGGTTGGAGGCAGTTGAACAGAAGTAAAGTAATATAAAGGAGGATATAGTAGCTTATTCCACATCGCCTCAGTTTATAGATGATTAGAATCTAAATACTTCACATTTAGGAATCTTGTTGGTCCGGAGCCTATGACTCACTCTAAAATCAGTCATTACTAATATTGAATAATTGAGTAAATATATATTGATGACCAAGTGTCAGTGCTAAGTATGTGAGACAGAAGAGTGAGAGAATGACCGATATATCTTAACACCTTTGTGTAACATTGGTATTTCAAGTGTTCTTGTGAGGTTATAGATGGCATGATTAAGTCTGACGTAAAAGGATGATACAATAACTTAAATAGCTCAGCCTACCTAATTGGGACTGTATCATATTCATGCAATAACACTATGGGCTTGTACAGAGTTGGACATTCATACAAAAGTATGTGTGTGCATTTCCCCAGATAATGTAGGCCAGGTAACTATTAGATACCAATAAAGTGCTCAAAAACTATTATGGTGCACTAAACAAACTATAAGCCCCAAAAGAGGAGATCAGGTTTAAAATAATATGAGGAACAACTAAATATCTAAACTTACATCAGCTGCTAGAGTGAAATTAGAATGGTTAATGACATAAAATGCATGACAAATTAAAGTCTAGAGTTAAGGAAGAGAAGTACCTAAATAAAAACTACATTATTATAAATTGTGTAACAGTTTAAACATAACAACTGTAATAGCGATGCTGTGTTAAGAATATTTCACATCTCTCCTGGGTTGAAAAGGTAAGGATCTCATCCCACACCAATTAAGATAAATGAAGTTGGAGCATTCATGCTCTTTTGCATTGTAACTATCCCATTTTCGGGTTGAAGAGCCTCAAGTTTAGGAAAAAAGCTATGTACAGCCGATTGAAAGTTTTCAAAGAGTACCACATCATGAGCCGTCTGCTCAGGTACGGAGCTGCAGTTGATGGATACATCCTTTTAACTTTGGTTTGTGACTCTTTCGTGCTGCATCCCGTCCGGAAGTACCATGGGATCCGACGTTAGGCAACAGTGGGGACTCATGCAACACTCCAGTGGACCGGCTACATCCCTCCAAAGAGTCCTTTTCACTTTGATTTGTGACTCTTTCGTGCTGCATCCCGTCCGGAAGTACCATGGGATCCGATGTTAGGCAACAGGGGGGACTCAGGCAACACTCCAGTGGGCCGACCGCATCCCTCCAAAGAGTCACCAAAAGTAAGTCCCCAGCTCCCGACCAGACACGGCAGGTCGAGTGAGAGTCAGACAGCCACACTTGATTTGCATGTGGTGCAATAACGCTCTGCCTTGATGGGTCGTCCTGGGAAGCAGCAGCAACAACTGGACTGACTAGATTGTGTTCTGGCTCAGATATGATGATCGCGGGTTTGGGCGTCTCTTAATTCTCTCTCTCCCTAGGTATACCCCTGTTACTCACAGAGCAGATCTCTATCAGTTGGGTGTTTTGTTCAGCTATATCCCCAGGCCTCTGTAAAACGGCGGATATGGAAGGATTTGGGCCTGCAACTTCCTCTGGAGGTTCTTTCCAACCTCCTCGTTGTACAAGGAGCGTTAGCTTGGCAAAGCTGTGACACATTTGTTGCTCTAAGTTGTATAATAAGGTGAGTTAGGCTATGTGAATGTCCTCTCTATTGGAAATAGCCATATTGAACTTGATTACCCCTGTTCTCAGGGGGGAGGGATGCGTGTGATCTTAGTAGGCCTCTGTCTAGTATTTATTCTACCATGCTCTGGCTTGGAAGATCATGAATGCAGTAATATTCACATGTATCTGCTCTGCCTGGAGTTAGATGACCAAAGATAGTCTTGATGGTGTAGAAGTCTGTATCATTTAGATGATATTTTGCAGATTATTTGTATCACTTCCAGATCCAGGCAGAAATGCGACCTATCATGGCCGTTGGTTAGGCACCGCCCACTTTGTAACATTTTAGTTATGAGTTTTGTGAAACATTTTTGTTTTGCAAAATCCATAACTACTGGTCTCAGATAGTGAAATGGATCGAGGCGGTTTAGACTATAATGCAAGCATTTTAGCTGGACCGCACAACCTGTAATTCAGGCTCTATGAAAATCCCGCACTCAAAAGCCATTTTTTGAGTGCGGAATGGAGAGTTGCATAAAGGCTAAAACGCTTGCGGTATAGCTGTACCGCAGCGAATTGTAATATGGGAGACCTGCATATTCCGCATGCAAAGATACATTTTTCAGTGGTATAGCCGTACCGCACCATAACAAAAACTTATAATTTAGGTGAAAGAGAGCTCTCTGCTAGGTAAAAGTTTGCAATGGTTGGTGAAGTACAGAGGGAGAAAACAGGGTGTACGGTGTCCATCTTGAGATTCTGAAGTCTCAAGCTATCATTAATTTTTGTTATAGATTGTTGTGACACATACACACAGTAAGGGCAAGATTACAAGTGGAGCAATATTTTAACGTGCACGTTAAATAACCATCCATTAGAAGTGACTGGTTAATGCTACAGTGAGCTCACTTTGCGCTTAGCACAATTAACCAGACCTCTGGTTAATTATAAAAATGTGCCCAATTGTCCCCCAAATAAAGCAGACAGTTCTTTTCTTAAAATAAAAAAATACAAGCATTTTTAAAAAAAAATTTCTGCACAAGGTAGTTATAAGGGGTTAAAGTGAGGCAATGTGGGGTGTTACAAAACAACGGCACAGAAAAGGGCCTCTACACTGAATTCTATAGGGACTATGTTTTTACTTTAAATATATATGTATATGCTTACAGTATATACATATATATTTTTGTGTATATACACATATGAACACATAATTATATATCTATATATTCATATACTGTACATATATAGTTTTAATTTGCTTTCCAACGCTATACGACTTACCTAATGCACTGCGCTAGGTTCTTTGCCGTGTCTCACAGCATGAGAACGAGGCTCCCATTGGAGCCTATTGAAGCGCGCTCTCGTGAGTGCAAAGCTTCAAGGCAATGCGAACGAGAGGTCTCAACTTGTAATACCAGCACACATTTGCATACGCTGGTATTCCTGAGTGGAGCGCAAATATGGCGCTTGTGAAAACGCAATTTTGCGCTACACTCGTAACCTAGTCCTTAATGTTTACACATTAAGAGCTAGATAAATTAAAAACAGGTAGTAGGTGCCTATATAACATTTTGTTAACATTGCTGACCTTATCTCTTGCTTTCTTCTTCTTGCCTCAGACACAAAACAGACACCCTCTGCTTGGCTCCTTCAGTCTGTGTTTTTTCTTTCCTCTTAGTCTCCATATAAAAAAATGATATATGTTTGTATAATTACTTTGCAAAGAAAAAAATCAGAATCTGGACAGAAGAGGTAGGGGGCAGCATGGAGCCAAGAGCAGACAGGACAGATTAAGCAGCAGGGAATAGGCAGCATGGAGCAGACAAGACAGAGGAAGCAGCAGGGAGTTGGCAGCACGGAGCAGGGAGCAGACAGAACAGAGGCATCAGCTGGGAGTAGGCAGCAGGAAGCAGACAGGACAGAGGAAGCAGCAGGGAGTAGACAGCATGGAGCAGGGATCAGACAGGACAGAGGAAGCAGCAGGGAGTAGACAGCATGGAGCAGGGATCAGACAGGACAGAGGAAGCAGCAGATAGTAGGCAGCATGGAGGAGGGAGGACATAGGAGGCAGCATTAAACAGGGAGAACAGAATATGCAGCATGAAGCAGGGAGAACAGAAGAGGCAGCACGAAGCAGGGAGGATGAAGCAGAAAGGGGGCAGTTTTACCAGAGGGTGTTTCAGAGTAGGGAGCATGGAGTTTTAAAGGATGGAGGAGGGAGAAAGAATGTCCTAAAATACTGACATTTTATTACACCAACACATGCTCTCAAAGCTGCCAGTGAAGCTTGCCTTTCAGCGTGATAACTGTAATCAGCGCTATCGTCCTCAAGCCAGGCAGCAAGCCCTTAAATTGGTGTAGGAAGGTGCCTCACAAGGCAGTCCACTGCAATAGCCCCAGGAAGGCTTCAAGAATAAAGCATAATATTACTACCAGCAGGAAAAACAGTGCACCAGTGATTTGAATTTTGTTGCATGATGTCATGGTCAAAACAAAGTTGTGGAAAATACAAAACACAATAAAGAGAGAGAGAATGGGACAGTTTGTGGTGCTGCAGTGGTATCTGCTGCCGTAATGCGGGGGGTAGCAGATGGGGGTGCAGAAATGGGTGGCTGTAGGCCATCAATATTATTCATATCCTCAAAAATAAAAAATACTCAGCGCACCTAAATGAATTAAAAAATGAAAAATATGAAATATTTTTCATTTTTTTTATTCATTCCGATATTTTTGATACACACACATATATATATATACATACATATATATATATATATATATATATATATATATATATACATATATATATATATATATATATATATATATATATATATATATATATATATATATATACATATATATACACACATATATATACATATATATACATACATATATATATATATATACATATATAAATATATACATATATATATATATATATATATATATATATACATATATAAATATAAATATATACATATATATATATATATATATATATATATATATATATACATATACAGTGTGTATGTATATATATATATATATATATATATATATATATATATATATTTATATACAAAAAAAAGAGAAAAATTAAATCTATAAAAAGCACATTTTTCTGGGGGGGGAGGATGAGGGGGGGGGGGAGGATGGGGGGGGAGGATGAGGGGGGCCCTTCGTGGATTCTTGCACCGGGGCCCTGAGGTTTCTAGTTACGCCTCTGACATTGCTGCCGTCCCATGGGCAGGTGAATGTGGTATCAATGAGAGACACTTACTATATGTTAGGCACCAATTTATACAGTACTTGCTAGCGATACTTTGTGCTGCTTTTATGTACTACCACTATCACCATGTTTTCAGCATCCTGGCCAATAGAATTCCCCCTGCACTTATCCCTATGCTGACTAGAAAGAACCCATCGGCAATGGGCTGAATTTTAGGTGCTACGGGGGTAAGTGGAGAACACCAATTTCTATTATAGGGGCTGAAAAACATGGTCCCAGGGCCTAATTTCAAGGCACCAGTGTGGCAAGGGTGCCCGGGTTTGTTGAGCCCTGTTTTACGGTACCTATAAAGCACCTTTTCATCTTGATTTAGGGGTATATTTATTATAGTGCGGACATGATACGATGTAGCGTATCATGTCCGCCGCACATCAATAAATGCCGACAGCATACGTCTTGTGAACTGCAGGTGCAATACCGCCCCCTGCAGATTCGCAACCAATCGGCTGCTAGCAAGGGGTGTCAATCAACCCGATCGTATTCGATCGGGTTGATTTCTGTCCACCTCCTCAGAGCAGGCGGACAAGTTATGGAGCAGTGTTCTTTAGACCGCTGTTTCACAAGTTCTGTTTCTGGCGAGCCTGAAGGCTCGCCGGAAACAAGAGGATATCTAGCTCCATACGGAGCTTGATAAATTGACCCCTAGGTCTGAACCCCACATGCAGTTTATGGCTCCTGGAACATTGGGCATGTCTTAATGTGCATAAAGTCCTCTTTTTACATTGTACTATATCTCAGGGGTAGAGAGAAAGGAAGTTAGCTTCTTGCAGCATGTCTTCATAGCATTCTGTAAAGTACCCAACACTTTATAAAATTTGAATTAGCCACTCCATAATATTATTCAGACAACAGAAAACTTCTAGAGTGCATAAAGTGTATTCAGGCTAGAATATTTGCCAACTCAAGTGCAATATGCCCTGCTGGGCATGAGATATAGGCCCCTATTTATGAAAGTCTGGCGGACCTGATCCGACAGTGTGGATCAGGTCCGCCAGACCTCGCTTAATACGGAGAGCAATACGCTCTCCGTATTCAGCATTGCACCAGCAGCTCACAAGAGCTGCTGGTGCAGCGCTGCCCCCTGCAGACTCACGTCCAATAGGCCGCCAGCAGGGAGGTGTCAATCAACCCGATCGTACTCTATCGGGTTGATTTCCGGCGATGTCTGTCCGCCTGCTCAGAGCAGGCTGACAGGTTATGGAGCAGCGGTCTTTGTGACCGCTGCTTCATAACTGCTGTTTCTGGCGAGTCTGCAGGCTCGCCAAAAACACGGGGCATCAAGCTCCATTCGGAGCTTGATAGATAGGCCCCATTGACTCTAAGCCATTTTTGTGCCGCTTATACAAAGTAAGGAGACTTGAACTGGTAAACTGAAACCTTTCAACTATTTGTGCATTAGATAGACAGACATGCTGAAAGAAGTTAAAAGAATATATGTTATAATTATGTAATAAAGGATAGACTCCTAATGACAAATCAGTTATACTTCCAGTGGTGTATTCATATCCTAAAGTCCCAATTAATATCATTTATGTTATGTGCATTTATATTTTTGGTTATGTTAAAGCTATGTATTTTGATTTTGAAATATTAGTTTTTAATGCATCATAGAATATGTTTGACCTCTATATGACTTTAATTCAAATAGTACATCCCACATTTTTCTTAATTTTTTTTTTTACAAAGGTTAAATGCTAATTTGGAAACAAACTATGTGTCACATTCTTCCACCCAATTTGGTTGGTCACTGGCAGGAAACACTGGAAGGAAATGCCTTTAATAGTTTTCAAATATAGTAATCGTGTTTAGCTTGGCAGCATCTGCTGCAATTCAAGTAAGAATGTCCTTTTATTTGTCAAATGATTTTCTGATTGCTCCATGGGGGAGAATTTAAGGATCCACTTCAATAAACTGAACATCAAAATAGCTGTGTAGTTATTTGAAACATTAGGGAAGATTTTGGCAGTGTGCACATTATTCACTCTGCCATTGCATGTGAACCCACGTACAAGTTTCTTCAACAAGATAATGTACAACAGTGTCTTGTGGGAAACAAAAGTGCCACCTGCACAGTCCCATGACATTACAAGTTTTTTTTTGTTAGTTTTTTTTTTTGCTTGCAGGCATCTTCATGGCTTTAGTCCCACTAGGGAAATGTGTGACTTTTCATTCACTTTTCAAAGAAGAAAAGGTAAAACGAGCACTATTTTTTCTGATGCATCAGACATTATTAATTTAAATTAATTAAAAAAAAGAAAATAATTGGTATACCCCGCTCATACAGCGGGTTAGGGACCGGAGCCCCGCTGTAAAGTGAAAACTGCCTTAAGGTGAAACAAGGCAGTTTTAGCTTTCTTTTCACTTGCCGGTGTGTTTAAAATCTTGAAAACATAAAACATATATTGGGGGTGCAATAGTGCTATGTTTAGTTTAACACTAGCACAGCACAGTATTTAAATAGTATTCAATAAATACTGTACCTGTAAAATAGTGACAATTACTGTAGTAAAATTTGCTAGACTATAACACTGTGACACATATTGCACTGTAATAATGTAAACCGAGGGAACTGCGCATAACAAAATGGTGGCAGTCACTTTTCTTGCAATCTCACAATGATTACAGCACTGTTTCAAAATCCTTGGAGGTTGAACTTCAGCTCCACAAAGCGCTGTATTAGCGAAGTGCTGTAAAGTGAAGCGCTGTAAAGTGAGGTATACCTGTATATATATATATATCAAGTATATCACATAACATATATAACATCAAGTGTTTTTTGACAGGGAAACCAGCACTCTTTTAGAAAAAAAGCTCAAAAATTTAGTTATTTAAAAATCAATGCTTTAATCGTGAACTGGAGGCCTCTCGCACCGGGAGGACACTGTCAATCATGTAATGATAAAATTCAAAAACTCACACAATATCATACCAGCACACTAGAACATAAATATTAAAACCATATATAAACAGGTAATAGAATGCAGGGTGCACCGAAAAACCAAAAAGTAGGAAGGTAATTATCTGCACCATGCATAAATAAACCTGACCGGTCAGGGGTGCACATAAGCGCCGTAGAGAGAAACAACATACAGCTGCAAGATATGCAGCAAGGAATATGGAAGTCTTAATTAGCCTACTACACCCTACTCCATACAGAACCCCCTGTTCAACTGAGACTCGGAGGTATATCCTGTGCAGAAATGTAATGGGATCTAAGAGGCTAATTACAGGACTCCTTGCATGGCTTGCTCCGAAAACCACTTCCGTCCACAAGACAAAAGACTGCATAGCATTGCAGTCTTTTGTCTTGTGGATGGAAGTGGTTTTCGGAGCAAGCCATCCAAGGAGCACGGAGCGAATGGAGACAAAGTTTCTCATCTATGGGATATGTACGGATATGTACGGATACCAACATCAGGCTACATGAAAATAAGGTCGTATGAACTTTGCTCTCAGTACAGCAGGAAGGTTTGCTGCTAGAGAACTTTTTGGGCAGCTCTGTTTATGACTTTCCCTGTCGAGGGATATTTGCCTGTGAAATTGGAACCTTTTTCCCATACCGCTGCATGTCATTTACACTTTGCTGTATATAATAGGCTTAAATGAGCTTTGTCGCTGCATGAATGCATGTACGCCTCTGCAAGGATACAACTTTGACATGCTTTATACTTGCTACGTTTACGTTTATTAACTGTTACTACCTGCATGCTGTCTACACCTTGCTGTATATAACAGACTTAAATGTGCTTTGCCACTGCATGTATGCATGTACGCTTCTACAAGGATACAACTTTGACATGCTTTATACTTGCTACGTTTACGTTTATTAACTGTTACTACCTGCATGCTGTCTACACCTTGCTGTATATAACAGACTTAAATGTGCTTTGCCGCTGCATGTATGCATGTACGCTTCTACAAGGATACAACTTTGACATGCTGAATACTTGCTACATATTCGCTTACTAACTGTTACTACCTGCATGCTCCCTCCTATATGCTATCATGTACATATTTAGGTGGTTTATCTTCTAAGACTACTTAGATCCCACTATTTCCCTGGCCAGCGCTTAACCTCTGATATTGGGATGCTGTGTGCAGCTGGGTGTAGCTAGTCTGGATAGTTGTCCGCCTTAAATATACCGCTATGTATGTATATGTACTTTGCAATATTGCTCCGTTGCATGTTAATAATGCTTGCATCTATACACGAGTCCTGTAATTAACCTCTTAGATCCCATTACATTTCTGCCCAGGATATACCTCCGAGCCTCAGTTGAACGGGGGTTCTGTCGGCAGTAGGGTGTAGTAGGCTAATTAAGACTTCCATATTCCTTTGCATATCTTGCAGCTGTATGTTGTTTCTCTCTACGGTGCTTATGTGCACCCCTGACCGGTCAGTTTTATTTATGCATGGTGCAGATAATTACCTTCCTACTTTTTGGTTTTTCGGTGCACCCTGCATTCTATTACCTGTTTATATATGGTTTTAAATTTATGTTCTAGTGTGCTGGTATGATATTGTGTAAGTGAGTTTTTGAATTTTATCATTATATGATTGACAGTGTCCTCCCGGTGCGAGAGGCCTCCAGTTCACGATTAAAGCATTGATTTTGAAATAACTACATTTTTGAGCTTTTTTTCTTAAAGAGTGCTGATTTCCCTGTCTTTATAAACCAGGATTTCGTTCCTGGCTTCCTCTCTTTCTTGCCCCATGGCATATATATATGTCTATATATGTATTTGTGTCTTATTTGTTGGTAAATACATATATAAACACATAAATATATATGTACACATATATAGACATATGTATAAGTGCATTGGAGCCCTTTGCGGTTAAGTAGATGAAAACATGTAAAATGATAGTTATAAATGGTTTTAACTATGTATTTAATGTAAATATTTTACATTCCAATGTTCTTCACATAGGGGAATGTTTTCTTAGTATTTATAAATATATATTCCTATATATATCTGTATATAGCTATACCTATATAATCATGTATATATACACTCACGACCACTTTTTAGGTACACCTGTTCAATTGCTTGGTAACACAAATTGCTAGTCAGCCAATCACATGGCAGCAACTTAATGCATTTAGGCATCTAGATGTGGTGAAGATGACTTGCTAAAGTTCAAACCGAGCATCAAAATGGGGAAGAATGGGGATTTAAGTGACTTTAAACATGGCATGGTTGTTGGTGCCAGATGGGCTGGATGAGTATTTAAAAAACTGCTGATCTACTGGGATTTTCATGCACAACCATCTCTAGGGTTTACAGTGTAACATTATACCCCTTTAAGGGGCGGTTTCCTCAGGTGCATATAAATTACACTGGATACATCACACCAATGCTTGGTATTGATGTATCCAGCCTGGATTAACTTCCTGTGAGCTAATCCCTTTTGCACCTGTGAAGCTAGTTTCTCTCCTGTGGATTCTGGGGAAATTTGCCTGCTACTCTCTCCTGCTCTGTAGTGGACTTTCAGTTCCAGCTGACTACCGGGTGACGTCACTCCCACGAGCCACATCCACTGTGTCTCTCACACGCTGCTCTCAACCTCTGCTGCAGCGTCTCTGCCTTGTGCTCTCTCTCCCACAAGCCTCATCAGCTGTATCTCACACACCCTGCTTCCAGCAGCTGCTGCAGCGTCTCTGCTTAGTGCTCTCTCTCCCAAGCAAAGGATTGTGCCTCTCTGACTGTGAGCTTTTTCTTCAATATTCCTCTGCTTGTTACTTAAATCTCGGTAAGCTGAGTATTTATTTTTTCCAGTTCATATTTTCTAAGCTTTAACTGCTTATTTTGTTTATTCATTGCAATGAAGGTATTTGTTATTTTTAAAGTCATGTCTGATTAAATTTGAACTACCATATGTTGCCAGGGGTAAATAGTTCTACATATTTTCAAGACAACTGACTAGTATATTAAAATCATAATAAAATATATGTAAAACCCTAAGCCATGAGTTATTACATATATTTAAAAATGAAACACTCACTCAAGTTTTTATTTGGTAACCATACTTTTAATATATTGGAAAATCTATTCATGACTTATGCTCACAATAGACTTGTTGAAAGCAGTGTTACTAATGAACTTTCACACACCTGTTACAGAATACCAAGCCTAACTTATCCAGCTGACTTAACTACGATGATGAATCCAGGTGACATAAACGCTCACTTCCAGGAATTATCCAACAAAGTTGACCTTTTAAGTCAGGGACTTAGAGAACTTCAGGTAGAAAACCTGACACTTAGGAATATTATTAAAGAAGGGTTAAGTGCAGCTAAACCCCCTGACACTAACACTCCTGACCCCCCAATTCCACCTCCTGAAAAATTCTCTGGGGATAGGAAATCATTTAGGCAGTTTCATAATGCCTGTAAATTATTTCTCACACTTAAGCCAAAAACATTTCCTAATGACCGTATAAAAGTACTAACTGTCATTTCTTTCCTAAGAGGTGAGCCCAGACAATGGGCAGATTTATTCTTAGAAAATAACGACCCTATTCTAAATTCAATTGATGATTTCTTCAAGGCCATGTCAGATTTATATGAGGACCCCAACAGGCAACTCACAGCAGATTTTAAGTTGCGTAACTTAAAGCAACATAAGAGGCCTGTTGAGGAATATATCTCTGAATTTAAGATTTGGCAAAGGGATTCCCAATGGAATCAGGTTTCCCTAAAAAATCAATTTAGAATAGGGTTGTCTGAAAATATTAAGGATGAGCTTGCTAGACTAGATCTCCCAGAAACACTTGACTCACTTATGTCTTTAACTATAAAAATAGATAGAAGAATTAGGGAAAGGAAACAGGAAAGATATTCCCCAGACTCCTATACCAAGGTTACCACCCCTAAAGCTTATACACCCTCCCATAAGAGTCAGGATGAAGCCATGGAGATAGGGTTCATTAGAGGACCCCTGTCCCCTGAGGAAAAGTCACGCAGAAAAGAACTGGGACTTTGCCTCTATTGTGCCGCAAAGGAGCATTCTGTTTCTGACTGTCCTTCTTTAAAGATACAAAGATCAGGTAAGACAAATTTTACCTCAGATCATTTACTATCTTTAACAGCACAAAATCCTGCATATTTCATTATTACTATCTCTTTACAGTGGGGACAAAACCGACACAGTCTTAAGGCCGTTTTGGATTCGGGAGCCTACGCTAGTTATATAGATATAAAAGTTGTACAAGAAAATAAAATACCCATTATTGCAAAGAAAAAACCTGTTTCTGTACAATTAATTGATGGAAGACAATTAGAGTCAGGACCCATCACACACCAAACAATTCCCTTATTAGTCACTACTCATGACATACACCAAGAGTTCATTTCTTTTGACGTTATTCCTTCACCCATTTTTCCTGTTGTATTAGGTCTACACTGGTTGAATAAACATCAGCCCCTCGTACATTGGTCAGAAAAAACACTTGAATTTAATTCACAATATTGTACCACCACATGTTACCCTATACAACCTCTTCTATCTGTCTTGGAAACTAACATCCCTCCTGTTTATTCAGATTTAAAACAAGTATTTGACAAACAGGAGGCAGAAACCTTGCCACCCCATCGGGAGTATGATTGCCCCATAGATCTAATCCCTGGGTCAAAAGTTCCATATGGACACATATTCCCACTTTCTAAACCTGAGCTTGATACGTTAAAAGAATATATCAATGAGAATCTCAGGAAGGGATTCATTAGACCCTCCACCTCCCCTGCAGGGGCAGGAATATTTTTCGTAACCAATAAAGATAAAACCATACGGCCAATCGTTGACTACCGCGAATGCAATGCACCCGCCACATTCCAGAGGTTCATCAACGATGTGTTCCGTGATCTCCTTGACACTTTTCTAGTTATCTACTTGGATGACATCCTTATATTTTCAGATAATGAAAAAGAACATATAAAACATGTTAGGATAGTCCTCTCAAGACTGTTAGCTCATCACCTGTATGTGAAACCTGAAAAGTGTACCTTTCATTCCCCTGAAATCACTTTCCTTGGGTATCATATATCATCTAAAGGGATATATATGGAGAAAACAAAGATCCAAACCATTCTTGATTGGCCTATACCAAAAACCAGAAAACATATACAAAAGTTTTTGGGATTTTCTAACTTCTATAGAAAATTTATTAAAAACTTTTCAGCAATAGTTAAACCCCTAACTAACTTGACAAAAGCCAATGTTCCTTTTGAATGGAACAAAGACGCAAATCACTCCTTCAATGTTCTAAAAAATTCCTTTACTACAGCACCTATTCTAGCATACCCTGATCCACAAAAACAGTACATACTAGAGGTTGATGCCTCATTCTACGCTATAGGAGCTGTATTGTCCCAAAAGAATCCCAAAACAAATAGGACACACCCTGTAGCATATTATTCAAGAGTGTTAACAACCTCTGAAATAAACTACCATATCGGTGAAAAAGAGCTCTTGGCTGTTAAAAGCTCTCTTGAAACTTGGAGACACCTTTTAGAAGGTACAATAGAGCCTATAATTATTTTCACTGATCATCGCAACTTAGAGTACCTAAAAACATCTCGCACATTAACATCTAGACAAGTGAGGTGGAGTTTATTTTTCTCAAGATTTAATTACATCATAACCTATAGATCAGCTTTGAAGAATACCAAGGCCGACATACTTTCTAGGCTTCCTTCTCCTCCTCCTAAGATTCAGATGTGTAAACCCCTAGTTCCATTAGATAACATAGTGGGGACTTTAGCCATCTCAACCACTGAATTAAAAGAGAAGCAACTAACTGATACTTCTAAAGTGCTATACAACTTAACACAAGGAGAGAATGGGTTATACTACCATGACACAAAACTCTATGTACCCCCTTCACTAAGGGAACAAGTTCTCTCCTCTTGTCATGAATCTCCCCTTTCAGGTCACCCTGGTATGAACAAAACTTATGACTTAGTTACAAGATCCTACTGGTGGCCCCACATAAACACAGAAATAAGAAACTACATTAAATCATGTTCAGTTTGCACAACCTGTAAAACAGATAGGAATAAACCCACAGGGTTTCTTCTCTCCCTACCAGTTCCAGACAGACCGTGGAAAGACATTGCTATAGATTATATTGTTGATCTACCTGTATCTGAAAAGAATAACACAATAATCGTTATCGTTGATCTCTTCACTAAAATGGCACACTTTGTGCCTTATTATAAGTTACCAACTGCCCTGGAAACTGTAAATATCCTTATAAAACATGTCATCTGCCTACACGGCTTACCGAACACTATAACATCTGACAGAGGTTCACAATTTACCTCTAAGGTTTGGAAACAATTATGTTCATCCCTTAACATTGAACAACGGCTTTCTACCGCATTCCATCCCCAAACCAATGGACAAACGGAGCGTACAAACCATTGGTTGGAGGAATATATAAGATGTTACACCAACCAACAACAAAACAACTGGACAAAATTACTTCCTCTAGCAGAATTCGCACATAATAATACTTACCATTCAACGATAAAAGCTACTCCTTTCTTTGCTAATTATGGCTACCATCCGAGCTTTCACCTACACCCCGAAGTCACCACTGACTGCCCAGTCATTGATGATCTTACTAACACTATGCTCGAAACATTCTCTCAACTTTATGACACTATCAAAATTGCCCAACAGAGGCAGAAGAAATACTACGACCTCAGGCATCGTCCTCCTCCTTCATATGTTCTTGGAGATCTTGTTTGGCTCTCTACGAGGAACTTACGGATCTCCGTGCCCAGCAAGAAGTTTCATAAACTTTTTATTGGTCCTTTCCCCATCATTAAAATAGTAAATGAGAATGCTGTTACTCTCCAATTGCCCCCCTCTCTTAAAGTACACCCCACGTTTCACGTCTCACTCCTCAAACCCTACAGTTCACTTCGGAATCCTTTGGACCCTTCTGTTCCTGTGTTGCCTATAGCTCCGGATGTGGAATATGAGGTTGCTGCCATCCTTGACTCCAGGAAGGTTTCTGGTCGTCTTCAGTACCTGGTACATTGGAAGGGGTACCCTTCTGAGGAGGATTCTTGGGAACCTTCTGTTAATCTCTCCGCTCCCAGGTTGGTCTCTCTTTTCCACAGAAGATTCCCGGATCGTCCCAGACCTTGACCCACGGAGTGGTTGCTCTTAAGGGGGGGGGTCCTGTAACATTATACCCCTTTAAGGGGCGGTTTCCTCAGGTGCATATAAATTACACTGGATACATCACACCAATGCTTGGTATTGATGTATCCAGCCTGGATTAACTTCCTGTGAGCTAATCCCTTTTGCACCTGTGAAGCTAGTTTCTCTCCTGTGGATTCTGGGGAAATTTGCCTGCTACTCTCTCCTGCTCTGTAGTGGACTTTCAGTTCCAGCTGACTACCGGGTGACGTCACTCCCACGAGCCACATCCACTGTGTCTCTCACACGCTGCTCTCAACCTCTGCTGCAGCGTCTCTGCCTTGTGCTCTCTCTCCCACAAGCCTCATCAGCTGTATCTCACACACCCTGCTTCCAGCAGCTGCTGCAGCGTCTCTGCTTAGTGCTCTCTCTCCCAAGCAAAGGATTGTGCCTCTCTGACTGTGAGCTTTTTCTTCAATATTCCTCTGCTTGTTACTTAAATCTCGGTAAGCTGAGTATTTATTTTTTCCAGTTCATATTTTCTAAGCTTTAACTGCTTATTTTGTTTATTCATTGCAATGAAGGTATTTGTTATTTTTAAAGTCATGTCTGATTAAATTTGAACTACCATATGTTGCCAGGGGTAAATAGTTCTACATATTTTCAAGACAACTGACTAGTATATTAAAATCATAATAAAATATATGTAAAACCCTAAGCCATGAGTTATTACATATATTTAAAAATGAAACACTCACTCAAGTTTTTATTTGGTAACCATACTTTTAATATATTGGAAAATCTATTCATGACTTATGCTCACAATAGACTTGTTGAAAGCAGTGTTACTAATGAACTTTCACACACCTGTTACATACAGAGAATGGTCCGAAAAAGAGAAAATATCCAGTAAGTGACAGTTGTGTTGATGAAAATGCCTTGTTGATGTCAGAGGAGAATGGGCAGACTGGTTGGAGATGATAGAAAGGCAACAGTAACTCGTATAACCACTCGTTGCAACCAAGGTATGCAGAATACCATCTCTGAACGCACAACACGTCGAACCTTGAAGCAGATGGGCTACAGCAGCAGAATACCACACCGGGTGCCACTCCAGTCAATTAAGAACAGGAAACTGAGGCTACAATTTGCACAGGCTCAGCAAAATTGGACAATAGAAGATTGGAAAAACGTTGCCTGGTCTGATGAGTCTCGATTTTAGCTGCAACATTCAGATGGTAGGGTCAGAATTTGGTGTAAACAACATGAAAGCATGGATCCATCCTACCTTGTATCAACGGTTCAGGCTGGTGGTGGTGGTGTAATGGTGTAGGAGATATTTTCTTGGCACATTTTGGGCCCCTTAGTACTAATTGAGAATTATTTAAACGCCATGGCCTACCTGAGTATTTTTTGCTACTTCCAGCAGGATAATGCATCATGCCACAAAGCTCAAATCATCTCAAACTGGTTTCTTGAACATGACAATGAGTTCACTGTACTCCAATGGCCTCCACAGTCACCAAATCTCAATCCAATAGAGCACCTTTGGGATGTGGTGGAACGGGAGATTTGCATCATGGATGTGCAGCCGACAAATCTGCAGCAAATGCTATCATGTCAGTATGGACCAAAATCTCTGAGGAATGTTTCCAACACCTTGTTGAATCTATGCCAAAAGAATTAAGGCAGTTCAGAAGGTAAAAGGGGGTCCAACCCGGTACTAACAAGGTGTACCTAATAAAGTGGCCAGTGAGTGTATATAAATATGTATTTATGAATACATATAACATATTCTGCTATGTGAAGAGCATTGGAATGTAAATATTCATATTTTCATGTCGGGTTAGCTCACTCAAGAATATGTGATCAGGTTTATGCACGAGTAGGGTGTTTTCCCCCACTTTTTTTACTCTATTGACTTCTATGGGGGAATAGGTTATCGCATGCACAGGCGATATTCTAATTTCGGCTTTATACAAGCATCGGGTTAGCGCACAAGCGAAAAACAGTTTACTTTCAACTTGTAATATGAGAGCAACCCTATGCACGCAAAAAGCTTACTTCTAGTGCAGTAAATGCTCGAGCGCTCCACTTCTAATCTGGCCCAAAATTGGTATATTTTTCACACAATATGGCCATATTCTGTTTCACTAGTCACCTACTTACAAGGTGTCCCAATGTTGACTGGTCCTAACAGTGCAATACTTTGCCTGTATGGACTGAATCATTCCCGCTTTAACTTTTTATATTAGATTGAGTCTCCCTTGCTTTATACACAACTCCAATAAACTGTTATGAGAACACATCAGCATGGGTGGGGTTCTTTAAGCAATGGAAGATGGTCAGTCTCCCATTATTTTAAATACAAATGCACAAAGTTTGGTTAAGCACACCTTAGAAAAGAGTTTAAATTAGTGTTAGGTCCAGTCAACATTGGAACACCTGGTAAATTGGTGACTTGCTAAGCAGAGTATGGCTATATTGTGTGACTAAGATCCCAATGTTATTGTAAAAGCCATAGGAGTTTTGTGCAGGCAATTTGTGCAGCATTTAAAAATGTTTTGTTTATTTGCAAATGGATGCACACCAATACCCTCTGTTGTGTGTGTGTGTGTGTGTGTGTATATATATATAGTACCGCAACTGTTTTCAATAGCATAACCACCCACCATTTGCCTTATTCGGAGGAGCCAGTCTGTTTTAAACCCTTTCCCTCCATTAGGATGTTCTATGCCGTCCTAGCTGCGCTGGGCTTTAGCGCCACTAGGACGGCATGGAATGTCCTAACTGTTCGGCTGTCCTGAAACTTTAGCGGCTTCCTATATGGGATTGTGGGCTGGGGGGCATGTCTAGTGTCATAGGCACTTCTCCCGGACCTGATTCCATCATTTCAATTTGTACTCGTTTGTTTACATTGTAACTTTGTTTTGATGTAGAGAAACGAGTCCTGGCAGAAAAGGGTTAACGGATAGCAGAATGCAAAACAAAATACTTGATACTAATAAAATGTCAATCGCTAGGTTTGTTCTATGCAAATTTGAGCCCAATTAGGTAAAGATGTGTAGTGAGATTAGCTATGATAAGTATGTAGTGTTTTTTTTCACTTCTGAGAATGTTGTTTTTCTATGCATGTCTAAACCTTTTATATTAAAATATGAGGATGTTTATTGTCCCTTTAAATTTATTTTTAGAATGTATAGCTTTAATATAGGACTCGAAATTCCCAGTTACCTGACTGCTGGCAGTGATAGTTACCTAGTGACAATGCTGCTTCCTTAGTGATTGTCATTTTGCTAGACTTTTGCATATAGCAGTTACCATCTGCTCAGGTAAGTCTAACAAATGGCTAACCCATGCCAGTTTTGCTTGCACTCTGACTCTGGGCAGCTGCCATACTGCTTGGTTCCATTTTCTGCAATTGCAGTGGTTAATACTTTATTCTCCTTATTAAACCATTCTATATTTCAGCTATTAAAGGGTCATTAAACACTAAATAAATATTAGATATAATAATATATTCAATGCAAAGATTAACCTGAGAATAGTATGCAGATATATATATTTTTTTTTAAATATACTAGTTGTTTGAAATATTGAAGAAACATGTTTAAAGTTTTAGTTTCTATAAAGTAATGAATATCACCATATTGAAATCCGTTATCTTATCTCTTCTGCTGAGGATAATTAGGAACATAAATAAAAGTGTGCAAACAGTAGATATAAGATACTTGTTTCATCTTATTTATAACTGTTACTAACTGGTCTAAGATGGGGATATGAATAGACAGCTTTTATAGACAGCTAGGATAACTAAGTTACAACATGTTCCTTTAAATTTAATAAAAGGAACCACTTGAGATTTTCATTTTTTAAGATTATCACTAGACTTGTGCAGCACTAAATAATTAGTTTCAGACAAATCATTTAGAGAGCATATTGTGAAAAATGAATTATTCAAAGTATTTGTGTGCTGCACTATTTGGTTAATTTAAAACAAACCGAATACTAATGTAAATGTTCTCTACTCCTGCCACCTTCATACTTATTAGACCACTGGGGAGCCACGCTAATCCTCTTCTTCTTCATAGACTCCTGTGCCATGCTATTAGGAGCAGGCAAGAGGAGCTGCACTAATCCGACTCTTCTTCGCAGAGTCCAGGGCCTAATTCTCCTATTAGTGCGACCCTGAACTAAAGGAGAAGGATCTGCCTCCCTAATGTACCAGTAGCACTGGGGAACCACGATAAAAGGAGCCTTAGTGCGGCCCAGGAGTCTATGAAGAAGAATAGGTTTAGCATGGCACTCAAGCGGGCTACAGGTAAGAAATACGCCTATTTTAAAGGCTAACAAATATACTCATGAATTATATTTGTTACTCAAATGCACATCTCTAATTATCAGCAGCTTGGGTACTTAGTGTTAAAAAGGATTGCAGCGCCTGTCATACACCCTCATGGAAAAATGCAACAGACAGGAATCCCCATGCTAAATAATCTAGTTACAGTAAGGCATTACCATTAGGAATTTAGTTTACTTGATGATGCATTGGGCCTTTTGATCTAAAGCTCTCTGCTCAGGCAAAAAGATCTAAGGAGTCTGTTCAGTACAGTGAGGTCACTCAATCAATTTTAGCAATGCAAATTTTAGCTGTTTTTTTTTAATTTTATAACATAAGAATTGTAGCTAATTGTCTCACTGGAGATACTCCTTAAGGAAAATGTTTATAATTTGCATTTTTGTCCTTTGCTTTGATGCGATGTGGCATATCTCTTTTGTGGTTGATATGGCATATTTCTGCAACTCCAGTCCTAGCCTTGTATAATAGACTATTGTTGTACCTGGAGTGAGTATTGTGTCACATCTGGATTTACAGCTTACTAAAGAGAGAATATGCTTCTTGAAAATGTCTTAGGTAACTAACTATTAGCCCCCAAATACTTTTCAATATACTGTACAATTATTTGGTTTTAGGGTACTGCAATCCAACTTTCTGCCAGTAGATGGCGGTGTGTTTCAACCTTAAAATTAAAGTGGTAAATTTTATCTACAGGAAGCTGAGGAAAACAGATTTATAATTGCCTAACATATTCTTCCACAGCCAGGGCAGTTCCAGACAGCTCTTAGTCATTGAACAACTGTATGCTCCTTTATGTGTTTTGTGAGCATTGCAACACTGTGAAAATTTAGCAAAGTGCAAGTCAACACCAAACAGACTTACTACATCTTGTCTACTGGAAAATATAGTGCAGTCTAAATGATTTACTTGTTTGCTGGAACAGAACCAGGCATATTATTTCTTTAAGTGACCACTAGAGTGCTGTGAAAAGCAGTATTAAGGGTCAGATTTAGAGGGATTTTCTGGGTAGACAAATTCCTGATATCCCTTTCAAAAAACATTTGACGGCAGATAACAGCTTGATCTTTCTATTGTGCCTGTTTTCCTATCTGACTTAATACGGAAAACCTTATTTGATTTTATCTTCAAGAGAGATTTACACCAGTAAACAGCTATGTTACTGTTTTAACCTTCTTCTGTGCAGTGTTCTTGAAACTTACAACCTTGTATAATGTAAACTAAATACTGAAAATATTTTTTTTTATTTAATAATTTTCCTTATGTTAGTGTGCACCTCCATTATGTTTATAAAGGGCACTGATGCTGAGAAGCAATTGTGTAAATCCACTACTTTTATTTGACATGCAGGGATATTAAACAGTGGTCATTCGGTAAAAACAAATATGTTAAATCAATGTAAACCTAAAAAGAAATAGATTGTGTACAAAACAGTAAACAACTTACTTGTTGCATAATGAACACTTAGAAATTCTCAGTGTAGCCTTGCCCCAGTGTGATATGGGAGTTGACATCTTTGAAACCTAGGTTACATTCTGACTAATCTAGGCATGAGCCTGTTATGTAGTCTATTAATAGTAACCAGCCTAGAAGGTTTATGACATCAGGCTAAGATAAACCTTCCTGCAGAGGCCACCTCCTCCTTGTAAGGCTGTGACATGAAGTACAGGAAGGACACTGAACAAAGAAAAAAAGAAATAAAAGGTAACATATATTAAAATAGATGAATAATACATATTGCAATTATTTTATTACACAGCTTAGTGTTTTTTTTATTACAACAATGAAACACACTGTTTAATATCCCTTTAACTCACCTTTAAATGGCAGTAAACAGCTTTATTTTGTAATATAAAATGTTTCATTATGTATAGCAAAACAAGTTTGCAATATACTTTTATTATTTTTCCCTTTTCATGTAATTTCATTTCTAAGTCTTGGCGCTAAAAATAAACGCACAATGCCGACTTCTCAAGGCTAACCCAGTTACATATATGTTACTAACTGGCCATAACCAATGCTGTTTTCGCTATCATAATGACTGTAGCTAGCCTTGTCTACTTCAGTAACAAGTCCAGATTGACTCCTCTAAATAAGGAAAGTGGTTGGTGAAGTTTGGCTTTTGAGAAACAATTGCAGCAAACAAGGTGTTCATTTATGTTAAATAAAACAAACTGATCACTGTATTGCAAAAAGATCAACAAACTAAATAACTGTTTAAAAACGTGTCAGTCTAAGTTACAGATTTCTACAATCTCAGAGCAGCTTAAAAATACTTTAAATTAAAAGTTGTAGTGCATGGTTTTGTATTTGTTTATAATAAGTATATATGCAAAAGAAAAAAGAGAGGACTAATGATGATTATTCAAAAGCCAAAGAATGGCAAGGCCACACCAATGCAGAGTTAATAACCAATCTTTATTGTGAGAACAAAAGTAACACTTAACACCATTTATTTAAACAAAATAATTGTTAAGTATCACATCATATACAGTATATTAAAACAAGATATAGACACAAGCAGATTCAGTTTGCTAGATAATCATAAATTAGGAAGCACTTCAGCACTTTTCAGCTAACTGAAAGTTCCTTTTGTAGCAAAGTTAGGAGCACTTAGTGCAAATGCACACTCCAAAAGGTAACAAGGGTATGTTGTTTAGAACAGAAAACAAAATATAGGAGCGCCAAATAGGCTAAAGGTGATGTTCAGGGTAAGATAATTATTACAAGATGTAAATATAAAAACAGATATTTATTACTAATATAAAATCAGATATACAAATACAAAATACAAAAGCTATACAAGCAAATGGTTACTACTGCAACTTGGGAAACAGTTACTAGTGTGGCTGTAGTATTGTTGGATACTACTGCAACTGTGAGAGATCGGTTGCTGGTAGAACAATTGTGGAGTTAAATACTACTGCATCTATGACCTATTAAACTTGATAAGTCAGACTGACAAACAATATCCAGTACGATAGAGAACAAATCACAATTGTGCAAATACTAAGTGTGCAAATAATAATTGCAATTGTTAAAACAATATGTTAGAGAGTGGTCAAATAAAACAATTGCTACCTATAAGTGCTATTGGTGCACAAATGAGTGTACAAAAAATGCAAAAAGGATATATGAAAAAAGTATGTAGTACACGTGTACAAAAATATATATATATAGTCCTTGTGCCCAAAAAATAAAAATAAAGTTCTTGTTCCCAAGAAATTATATCCTTAAAGTGTTTCAGAGTGTCATGAAAAATAGTGGACAAATCGTCATGGAATCCTAAATGCTGACCCTCCTAGAGACGTCCTATGGGCAAGTGGGTGACGCCTATAAAAGTAAAAGTAAAAACAATGTGCAAATACCGATAAGCAAAGTGAGTCTAATCAGAAACTGACTCACCCGGGAAGAATGAAAACCTCCTTGTAGTCCAGTCTACGCTTTTCGACCCTATGGGGGACCTTTCTCAGGACATCTTGAGAAAGGCCCCCCATAGGGCCGAAACGCATAGACTTGACTACAAAGAGGTTTTTATTTTTCCCGGGTGAGTCAGTTTCTGATTAGACTCACTTTGCTTATCGGTATTTGCACATTGTTTTTACTTTTATAGGTGTCACCCACTTGCCCTTAGGACGTCTCTAGGAGGGTCAGAATTTCACAGATTATTGTCCTTACCATTTAGGATTCCATGACGATTTGTCCACTATTTTTCATGGCACTCTGAAACACTTTAAGGATATAATTTCTTGGGAACAAGAACTTTATTTTTGTTTTTTGGTCACAAGGACTATATATATATATATATATATATATATATATATATATATATATATATATATTGTACACATGTACTACATACCTTTTTTATATATCCTTTTTGCATTTTTTGTACACTTATTTGTGCACCAATTAGCACTTATAGGTAGCAATTGTTTTATTTGACCACTCTCTAACATATTGTTTAAACAATTGCAATTATTATTTGCACACTTATCAAGTTTAATAGGTCATAGATGTAGCAGTATCTAACTCCACAATTGTTCTACCAGCAACCGATCTCTCACAGTTGCAGTAGTATCCAACAATACTACAGCCCCACTAGTAACTGTTTCCCAAGTTGCAGTAGTAACCATTTGCTTGTATAGCTTTTGTATTTTGTATTTTTATATCTGATTTTGTATTAGTAATAAATATCTGTTTTTAGATTTACATCTTGTAATAATTATCTTACCCTGAACATCACCTTTAGCCTATTTGGCGCTCCTATATTTTGTTTTCTACTCTAGCTATCTTCTTGGGACCTTTGTTAGGAGGTACCTATATAGGGAGCTTGGTGATTTTACCCAGGCGCTCCCTATTACACTCTGTTTGATTTGTATGTTGTTTAGAATGGAAGGTGTCCATATCCAAATGCTTGAGCACATTGGTGTAAGTATCAATTGCGGATCAATCCCAAGGAATTATACTTATATGCAGAGGCTCATGTAATTTTTTAGCACCACTTGCAAAAGTACCTTTTAATTTTATGATCCGTCCACCAGTATGGAGTAAGCTGTTATCGCCACCAAATAGCACTTTTGTAGCTTCCCTTGAAACCAAAGTTCCGTAGCAATACGGTGCAAAAAGAGCAATAAAGTCCAGAAGATCTTGTTCCGTTACAAAGTTAATACCTTTTAACTTAACTGCTTGTGAAGTTTTTCCAGATGCAATACTTTTGTAGCAAAATCTCACCAAGTGCAGTCTTCACCAAACAAACACCATGTGTGTAATGACAGATGATGCTTTTCGCCCCTCCCACTTTGGGGTTTGGCCAGGGCCTCATCAGATAGCTGTCAAAGAGCCTAAACGACTCTTTTATATCATCCATTCACATTCAAATTACGCTTACTTAAAGCTATATCATATTTTTATTTGTGATTAGAATCACATTTAAAATATATGTTAAATGGACTAGTTACGTAGAGAGAGGCAACGGCGTAGCAACAATATAATTTATAACAAAAACTAAGTCACTTATATTATTACAGTTTCTGTTATGACTACAAAAACTAATAATAGTTATTTATTTAACGTGAAACAACAGAAAAAAGAAAGCACAACATGCGCTTATCAAATACATTTAACGCCTGTTTACTTATTATGAAAAACAAGTATATTCTATTTTTTCATTTAACCCCTTAGGGGCTAATGTCTGCAATCTATACATCCATTTGCATTCTTGTTGGAGAAGAATTTTATCCTAATTTTCACAGCTTCTCTTTTGTTTGGGGTGCTCAATACCTATCACTTTTAAACCAGTGTAATTGGCATCATGACATGCTGCAAAGTGTCTAGCCACCGGACTATCAATATCTTTATGCTTTATGTCATTCCTGTAATCTTTATCCCTATCTTTAAACTCTCTACCAGTTTTCCATATGTAATATTTGGGGCAAGAACAGGATAATAAATAGATGACTCCTGATGTGTTGCAAATTATCCATTGTCTAATTTTAAACATTTTTTGTCGATTGGTACCAAAAAATTTTGTTTTTTGTATATTGCTGCAATACGTGCACTACCCAACTCTTTGCTGTAAACTACTAAGCCAATTTTGTAGGGACAATCTTCTTTCCAACTCAGAATGTACAAGGTTATCCCTGACACTTACTGCTTTTTTTGCCAATGTTTACGCATTATGTGCTGCAACTTACCCCAATGACAATTATAAGGGGTTATTAACCGCACCATTTCTGCTTCATCACTTTTTTTACATTTTGCACCATAAAGCATATTCTGTCTGTCTGTCACACGTGCTCTGACCCAAGCCTTTTTAATACTTTTATTTGAATATCCCCTTTCCCTAAACCGGCCGGCAAGCTCACCTGCTTGTCTTTCAAAGGCGGCTTTAGTGGAGCAGTTTAGTTTGAGACATAGAAACTGCCCCACTGGAATGCCATCTTTTAAATTATTTGGGTGATGACTGGGGGCATGGAGCAAACTATTTGTGGCAGTGTCTTTACGGAAACCCTCAGTATGTATTGCTCCATTCTGTTTTTTAATTCTTAAATCTAAGAAAGTTATTGAATCTTTGCTCACTTGGTGAGTCAAAAAAATATTATGAAGATTTTTGTTTAGCTCTGCCACAAAAGTCTCTACATCTTTCACTGTGCCATCCCTCAAAATGAGGATGTCATCCACATAGCGTAACCATAGGAGCACATGTGCGTCCACCCACTCTGACATACTGCGAAAAACATCTTGCAGTTCTCAGAGGCCAAGATGTAAACAGGCATAGGTGGGTGCACATGTAGCTCCCATGGCTGTACCTCTAATCTGCTTAAAGAATCTTCTGTCAAAAGAAAAAATATTATTTGTTAGAACAAAGTTAATAAATTTTAGAACTAACTCAGTGTGTTGTTGTGATTCTTTTCTCCTCAATTCCAAAAAATATCTGGCAGCTGCCAGACCTACGCTATGTGGAATTGAGGAGTAAAGAGATTCCACATCTAAAGCCACAAAAAGAACGTTGTCACTGATCTTTATAGAGTTTACACAAAAAATCATTTGTGTCCTGTACATATGAACTCAAAGTAGCTAAGAATGGTTTCAAGAAATTATCCACATATTTACTTTAATCTTCAGTAGAGCTCCCTATCCCAGAAACAATTGATAATTTACAAACAGAAATTAAATTTAGAAAAAGACGTAAATTAATGAGAGATCAAGATGATTTCAAGAATAAGAAAATCTACATTTATCATAATACCCCCTATACAAGAGGTGCTTATGACTCTGGAACTGACAACTTTGACTGTGAGGTAGATAGAAGTCCAGCAAATATTAGAGCAGCCATTGAGTCAAGTGCCCCTTTAGAAGGAGGACCAGGCGAGGTGGAGATACAAGGGGAGGTACAGATTACCACAGGCAGAGAGGGAGAGGCAGGAGACTCAGGGGTGGGTGGGACGACAGAGTGTTAACGAGGAATCAGAGGAGACAACCTCGTTATTAGGTTCACCCCCTCCCCAATATGACAAACTGACAGTAGTCAATTTAACGCCTGGGTAGGAGAGGTAGGAGAGGTTGTGGGTACTCCCTGCTTAAAACGTAAATGTGGGGTGGCTATCCTATTTCATAAAAAGTTAGAATATCAAATCAGCAGAATTGATTATGATCCCAGTAGTAGATATATCATAATAATCATTTTGATTGAAGGCGTAGAATATACTATAGCCAATGGGGCCTAGTTATCAAGCCGTCAACCTCAAATACGCTGGAATTCCGCAGCGTATTTGTGGCGAGGCTGATTCGCCTTAGTTATCAAAGGCTCGAGACCGGCAAAAGTAGAATTTTGTGACGTAAACATCGATCCGCCGGACTCAGTCCGACACAGATCGATTCTTACGTCACTCCAGATGTTCCAGTGCGGCACATTCTCACTACTTTTGCTAGCTATCAAAAAACTAGCAGGTACGCTCGGCACTTTTACGGCCCAGCGTACCTGGTTTTCAATCCGCCAACCCTGGAGGCGGCGGATCCCATAGGAATCAATGGGAGTCTGACCATAGCGAAAGTACAAGTTCGCTGCTGACAGACATCCCATTGATTTCTATGGGAGCTGTCTACACCTAACACCCTAACATGTACCCCGAGTCTAAACACCACTAATCTGACCCCCCCTACACCGCCGCAACTAAATAAAGTTATTACCCCCTAAACCGCCGCTCCCGGAGCCCACCGCAAGCTACTCTATACATATTAACCCCTAAACCGCCGCTCCTGGAGCCCACCGCAACTATAATAAATGTATTAACCCCTAAACCGCCGCTCCCTGAACCCGCCGCAACCTATATTAAATGTAATAACCCCTATCCTGCCCCCCCTACACCGTCGCCACCTATAATAAATTTATTAACCCCTAATCTGCCCCCCCTACACCGTTGCCACCTATAATAAATTTATTAACCCCTATCCTGCCCCCCACTACGCCGCCGCCACTGTCATAAAATTATTAACCCCTAAACCTAAGTCTAACCCTAACCCTAACGCCCCCCTAACTTAAATATTAATTAAATAAATCTAAATAAATTAACTCTTATTAAGTAAATGAATCCTATTTAAAACTAAATACTTACCTTTAAAATAAACCCTAATATAGCTACAATATAAATAATAATTATATTCTAGCTATCTTAGGATTTATATTTATTTTACAGGTACCTTTCAATTTATTTTAACCATGTACAATAACTATTAAATAGTTATTAACTATTTAATAGCTTACCTAGATAAAATAAAGAGAAATGTACCTGTGAAATAAATCCTAACCTAAGTTACAATTACACCTAACACTACACTATACTTTAATAAATTATTCCTATTTAAAAATAAATACCTACCTGTAAAATAAACCCTAAGATAGCTACAATATAATTAATAATTATATTATAGCTATCTTATGATTTATATTTATTTTACAGGTAACTTTGTATTTATTTTAGCTAGTTAGAATAGTTATTAAATAGTTATTAACTATTTAATAACTACATAGCTAAAAGAAATACAAAATTACCTGTAAAATAAATCCTAACCTAAGTTACAATTAAACCTAATACTACACTATCATTAAATTAATTAAATAAACTACCTACAAATAACTACAATTAAATACAATTACATAAACTAACTAAAGTACAAAAAATAAAAAAATAAGTTACAAACATGTTACAAATATTACAACAATTTTAAGCTACTTACACCTAATCTAAGCCCCCTAATAAAATAACAAACCCCCCCAAAATAAAAAAATGCCCTACCCTATTCTAAATTAAATAAATTTCAAAGCTCTTTTACCTTACCAGCCCTTAAAAGGGCCATTTGTGGGGGCATGCCCCAAAGAAAACAGCTCTTTTGCCTGTAAAAGAAAAATACAACCCCCCCCAACATTAAAACCCACCACCCACATACCCCTAATCTAACCCAAACCCCCCTTACAAAAACCTAACACTAATCCCCTGAAGATCATCCTACCTTGAGTCGTCTTCACTCAGCCGAGCCACCGATGGAACTGAAGAGGACATCCGGAGCGGAAGAAGTTAATCCTCCAAGCGGCGCTGAAGAAATCTTCCATCCGATGAAGTCATCTTCCAAGCCGGGTCTTGAATCTTCCTTCCGCCGACGCGGAACCACCTTCTTCACCGACGGACTACGACGAATGATGGCTCCTTTAAGGGACGTCATCCAAGATGGCGTCCCCTCAATTCCGATTGGCTGATAGGATTCTATCAGCCAATCGGAATTAAGGTAGGAAAAATCTGATTGGCTGATGGAATCAGCCAATCAGATTGAGCTCGCATTCTATTGGCTGTTTCGATCAGCCAATAGAATGCGAGCTCAATCTGATTGGCTGATTGAGGGGACGCCATCTTGGATGACGTCCCTTAAAGGAGCCGTCATTCGTCGTAGTCCGTCGGTGAAGAAGGTGGCTCCGCGTCGGCGGAAGGAAGATTCAAGACCCGGCTTGGAAGATGACTTCGCCCGGATAGAAGACCTCTTCAGCGCCTCTTTGAAGATGACATCGGCCGGATCGAAGACTTTTCTTCAGCGCCGCCTGGATGATGACTTCATCGGATGGAAGATTTCTTCAGCGCCGCTTGGAGGATTAACTTCTTCCGCTCCGGATGTCCTCTTCAGTTCCATCGGTGGCTCGGCTGAGTGAAGACGACTCAAGGTAGGATGATCTTCAGGTGATTAGTGTTAGGTTTTTGTAAGGGGGGTTTGGGTTAGATTAGGGGTATGTGGGTGGTGGGTTTTAATGTTGGGGGGGGTTGTATTTTTCTTTTACAGGCAAAAGAGCGGTTTTCTTTGGGGCATGCCCCCACAAATGGCCCTTTTAAGGGCTGGTAAGGTAAAAGAGCTTTGAAATTTATTTAATTTAGAATAGGGTAGGGCATTTTTTTATTTTGGGGGGGTTTGTTATTTTATTAGGGGGCTTAGATTAGGTGTAAGTAGCTTAAAATTGTTGTAATATTTGTAACATGTTTGTAACTTATTTTTTATTTTTTGTAACTTAGCTTTTTTTATTTTTTGTACTTTAGTTAGTTTATGTAATTGTATTTAATTGTAGTTATTTGTAGTTAATTTATTTAATTAATTTAATGATAGTGTAGTATTAGGTTTAATTGTAACTTAAGTTAGGATTTATTTTACAGGTAATTTTGTATTTCTTTTAGCTATGTAGTTATTAAATAGTTAATAACTATTTAATAACTATTCTAACTAGCTAAAATAAATACAAAGTTACCTGTAAAATAAATATAAATCCTAAGATAGCTATAATATAATTATTAATTATATTGTAGCTAACTTAGGGTTTATTTTACAGGTAAGTATTTATTTTTAAATAGGAATAATTTATTAAAGTATAGTGTAGTGTTAGGTGTAATTGTAACTTAGGTTAGGATTTATTTCACAAGTACATTTCTCTTTATTTTAGATAGATAAGCTATTAAATAGTTAATAACTATTTAATAGCTATTGTACCTAGTTAAAATAAATTGAAAGTTGCCTGTAAAATTAAAAAAAATCCTAAAATAGCTAGAATATAATTATTATTTATATTGTAGCTATATTAGGGTTTATTTTAAAGGTAAGTATTTAGTTTTAAATAGGATTCATTTACTTAATAAGAGTTAATTTATTTAGATTTATTTAATTAATATTTAAGTTAGGGGGGCATTAGGGTTAGGGTTAGACTTAGGTTTAGGGGTTAATAATTTTATTACAGTGGCGGCGGCGTAGTGGGGGGCAGGATAGGGGTTAATAAATTTATTATAGGTGGCGACGGTGTAGGGGGGCAGATTAGGGGTTAATAAATTTATTATAGGTGGCGACGGTGTATGGGGGGCAGGATAGGGGTTAATAGGTTTAATATAGGTTGCGGAGAGGTGCGGGATCAGCAGGATAGGGGTTAATAATTTTATTATAGAGGGCGAGGGTATAGGGGGGGGCAGGATAGGGGTTACTAGGTATACTGTAGGTGGCAGCGGTGTCCGGGAGCGGCGGTTTAGGGGTTAATACATTTATAAGAGTTGCGGCGGGGTCTTGGAGCGGCGGTTTAGGGGTTAGTAACTTTATTGAGTTGCGGGAGGCTCCGGGGGCGCCGGTATAGGGGGTAGAACAGTGCAGTTTAGTGTGAGTGCTTAGTGACAGGCTAGCAATAAAGCTGGGAAAAAGCCGAAGGGCAGCGAGATCGGATGAGTGATAACTGTCACAGTCCGCTGCTCATCGCCCCGCGGCTTTTTGACAGCTTTATTTGATAACTTAGGCGTATTTTTTCAGGTCCGCGGCGGCGAAGGTAGGCGAGCTTAGGCGGGCGTATTGGGCCGGCGAAGCCAGAAAAGTAGACGGCTTGATAACTACCCCCCAATGTGTATGGACCAAATAAATTCTCGCCAGAATTTTGGGACAAGATCAAAACGAAACTGTACCCCACTGTAGCGCTACACTAATATTGGGAGGTGATTTTAACATGACCCTTTCTCCTAAAATCGATAGGTTATTTTATAGAAAGAGGCAAGATAATAGAGAAGCTAAATATTTTAAATTTTTTTGCAATGCACTTAAAGTTATTGATGTATGGCGGGTTAAATTTCCAGATAAAGTGGCTTTTTCATGTAAGTCCAAATCCCATCATACATTCTATAGAATAGACTACATTTTTATCTCAGAACAACTCTTATTACTAGACTTCAGTCCTAAGATTGGTGATATTGTGGTTTCTGACCACGCTATAATCGCACTAACTTTGCTAACAACAAAACAAACAGACAGAATTCAAGTTTCTGCTTTCCGCGTTATCTGATGAGAAATAAGAAATTTACTAAATGGTTAAAAATCAATGGTATGATTACTGTGTAACTAACCATCAATACTATAACAAAACAGAATTTATTTGGGAAGCATTTAAAGCTGTGTTGAGAGGAAAAATTAAGGCTTTTATGTGTAATTGGAAACGTAAACGGTTAATGAAAGAAATGCAACTATCTAATTCTGTTAAAAATGCTTTTAGTCACTATAAAATGTTCCCTATACAGTCTAATTGGCTCCAATATTCCCAGGCAAGAATGGCTAGGGATTTATTCATTAAACTACAATGTCTAGAGGAAGAGACGAAACTGAGCAACCGTTTCAAAGGGCATTATGGGAGTTCGGCTAAGTATCTGGCCCTTATAGTTAAAAATAGGAAAAGCAGAAACTTTATTTCAGCTATAAAAAATAGTACAGCAAGATTTACAGATAATAAGAATATTAGTGAAGTTTTCTTTAATTATTACTCTAACCTATATTCTAAGCTGAATATAGATATAACAAAGAAAGAATATTTTTGGGCTCAGATCACCCTTCCTTTTATCTCGACCTCAGACTTAGATTTTTATAGAAGAGGTCAAACTGACAATTAAGGCGGCTAAATTTAACAAAGCTGCGGGGCCTGATGCACTCCCGATTGAATTATATAAAATTCTGTCTGATGAGTTTAGTAATTTTTTAGTGGTCCTTTTTAACACCTACTATTTAACATCTGCACCAATCTCTAGCTACTTTTCAGCCGCTAATATCTATTTAATTCCAAATAGATAGTGAATTACCCTCATCCTATAGACCTATATCCGTGTTAAATACTAAATATTAAATTCTTCTTTCTATTTTAGCCAATAGACTCAAAATTCACTTATATAAATTAATTCATCCTGACCAAACAGGCTTCATGCTTGGCAGGAATGTTACCACTAATTTAAGAAAAATTGAGATTCTGTTAGATTTTGTATGGAACGAAAATAGTGCCTTAAAAAATAATAAAGTAATATCAGATAAGGATATTGCTATCCTTTCTGTGGATGCCGAGAAGGCTTTTGATTCCATCTCTTGGGACCACTTGATTGCTGCTCTTACTCAATTTGGCTTTAAAGGTCATCTTTTGGACTTTATTGCCAAAATCTATAAACTACCCTTTTCATCACTTTAAATAAATGGTAACCTTTCTCCCAGAATTGTCTTGGAATGAGGAACGAGACAAGGCTGCCCAATAGCTCCCTTATTGTTCAATATCTCTATTGAACCATTAGCTGTTTGGTTACGCCAGGAGTTAAAAGGAATAAAAGTGGGCTCTTTAGCATATAAAATTTTGCTTTATGCTGACGATTTATTGATCTTTTTAGAAGAATCTAATAGTAATATACCAAAAATCTTATATATGCTCTGTTTTTAGCTCATTCTCTGAATATAAGATTAATATTACCAAAAGTGAATTAATGTGCATCCGGAAACTCAAAGGCAGCTACCTAGGTGACCCCTTTAAAAATACAGATAGTATTGACTATTTGGGTATTATGTTACTTAAAAATCCTAAAGTATGGTATAACTTAAATTACCCTCAAGTATTTTAAAAGGCAATTTTAGAGCTCAGAAACTGGGCTGCCTTGCCTCTCTCTCTCTTGGCTTGTGTTAACCTAGTCAAAATGCTCATATTTCCTAAGATACTTTATTTAATCAACAACTTACCACTTTTTATTCCGAATCAGGAAATTCAAAAGTTCTATTCGGCTTGCTCTCGTTTTCTCTGGAAAAATCAAAAATCTTGTATTTCCATTTCAAAACTTAGCCAAAAAAAAAAATTAATAGGGGTCTTGCTCTTCCTTACATCAAACTTTATAATCTTTCTGCATTAGTCAAGATAGCTATAGATTGGTTTACAGAGTCTAACAAAATTTCTTCAATAGAGATAGAAAATATATTTGTATTTTGCATTGTCCTTCTAAAAATCCGGCAGCTAATATTTCTAATTTAATGTCCTTTAAGAATATACGGCTAGATTTAGAGTTCTGCATTAGCCTTGAAAAGCAGCGTTAAGGGGTCCTAACGCTGCTTTTTAACGCCCGCTGGTATTTAGAGTTTGGTAGGTACAGGTGTACTGCTCACTTACTTTTGGCTACCGCAAATCCCTTTACGTCAATTGCGTATCCTATATTTTCTATGGGATTTGCCTAACGCCGGTATTATGAGTCTTGGAAGAAGTGAGCGGTACAGCCTCTACCGCCAAGACTCCTACCGCCTAAAAAAGTCAGTAGTTACTGAGGCCCCCCCACATTGCAAACCCTATAATAAAATGATTTAACCCCTAATCTGCCGAGCGGACATCGCCGCCACCTACATTATACCTACCTATGAAGCCCTAATCTGCTGCCCCTAACATTGCCGACACCTCTATTATATTTATTAACCCCTAATCTGCCCCCCCCAACATCGCCGCCACCTACCTACACTTATTAACCCCTAATCTGCTGACCGGACATCGCCGCCACTATAATAAATGTATTAACCCCTAAACCGCCGCACTGCCACCTCGCAAACACTATAATAAATTTTATTAACCCCTAATCTGCCCTCCCTAACATCGCCGCCACCTACCTACAATTATTAACCCCTAATCTCCCGCCCCCGTCGCCTCTACTATAATAAAGTTATTAACCCCTAAACCTAAGCCTAACCCTAACCCTAATACCCCCCTAACTTAAATATAATTTAAATAAAACGAAATAAATGTACTATCATTAAATAAATTATTCCTATTTAAAACTAAATACTTACCTATAAAATAAACCCTAAGATAGCTACAACATAACTAATAGTGACATTGTAGCTATTTTAGGATTTATATTTATTTTACAGGCAACTTTGTATTTTAACTAGGTACAATAGCTATTAAATAGTTATTAACTATTTAATAGCTACCTAGTTAAAATAATTACAAAATTACCTGTAAAATAAATCCTAACCTAAGTTACAAATACACCTAACACTACACTATCAATAAATTAAGTAAAATAAATTAACTACAATTATCTAAACTAAAATACAATTAAATAAATTAAACTATAATACAAAAAAAACAAACACTAAATTACAAAAAATAAAAAAAAATATTACAAGAATTTTAATCTAATTACACCTAATCTAAGCCCCCTAATAAAATAAAAAAGCCGCCCAAAATAATAAAATTCCCTACCCTAAACTAAATTAAAAAGTAATCAGCTCTTTTACCAGCCCTTAAAAGGGCTTTTTGTGGGGCATTGTCCCAAAGTAATCTGCTCTTTTACCTGTAAAAAAAAATACAATCCCCCCCAACATTACAACCCACCACCCACACACCCCTACTCTAAAACCCACCTGATCCCCCCTTAAAAAAAACAAAAACACTACCCCATTGAAGATCACCCTACCTTGAGCCGTGTTCAGCCAGCCGGCCACCGATGGGACAGAAGAGGACATCCGGACCGGCAGAAGTCTTCATCCTATCCAGGCAGAAGAGGACATCCGGACCGGCAGACATCTTCATCCAGGCGACATCTTCTATCTTCATCCTTCCGGAGCAGAGCGGAGCCATCTTCTATCCAGCCGCCGCGGAGCCATTCTCTTCTTTCGACGGACTAACGACGAATGAAGGTTCCTTTAAATGACGTCATCCAAGAAGGCGTCCCTCGAATTCTGATTGGCTGATAGGATTCTATCAGCATGACGTCATTTAAAGGAACCTTCATTCGTCCTCTTCTGTCCCATCGGTGGCCGGCTGGCTGAACACGGCTCAAGGTAGGGTGATCTTCAATGGGGTAGTGTTAGTTTTTTTTAAGGGGGGATCAGGTGGGTTTTAGAGTAGGGGTGTGTGGGTGGTGGGTTGTAATGTTGGGGGGGATTGTATTTTTTTTTTTACAGGTAAAAGAGCCGATTACTTTGGGGCAATGCCCCGCAAAAAGCCCTTTTAAGGGCTGGTAAAAGAGCTGATTACTTTTTAATTTAGTTTAGGGTAGGGAATTTTATTATTTTGGGGGGCTTTTTTATTTTATTAGGGGGCTTAGATTAGGTGTAATTAGATTAAAATTCTTGTAATTTCTTTTATTTTTTGTAATTTAGTGTTTGTTTTTTTGTATTATAGTTTAGTTTATTTAATTGTATTTTAGTTTAGATACTTGTAGTTAATTAATTTAATTAATTTATTGATAGTGTAGTGTTAGGTGTATTTGTAACTTAGGTTAGGATTTATTTTACAGGTAATTTTGTAATTATTTTAACTAGGTAGCTATTAAATAGTTAATAACTATTTAATAACTATTGTACCTAGTTAAAATAAATACAAAGTTGCCTGTAAAATAAATATAAATCCTAAAATAGCTACAATGTAACTATTAGTTATATTGTAGCTATATTAGGGTTTATTTTATGGGTAAGTATTTAGTTTTAAATAGGAATAATTTATTGAATGAGAGTAAATTTATTTCGTTTTATTTAAATTATATTTAAGTTAGGGGGGTGTTAGGGTTAGGGTTAGACTTAGGTTTAGGGGTTAATAACTTTATTATAGTAGCGGCGACGTTGGGAGTGGGAGATTAGGGGTTAATAATTGTAGGTAGGTGGCGGCGATGTTAGGGAGGGCAGATTATCGGTTAATAAAATTTATTATAGTGTTTGCGAGGCGAGAGTGCAACGGTTTAGGGGTTAATATATTTATTATAGTGGCGTCGAAGTCCGGTTGGCAGATTAGGGATTAATAAGTGTAGGTAGGTGGCGGCGACGTTGGGGGGGACAGATTAGGGGTTAATAAATATAATATAGGTGTCGGCGATGTTAGGGACAGCAGATTAGGGGTTCATAGCTATAATGTAGGTTGCGGCGGTGTCCGTAGTGGCAGATTAGGGGTTAATAATATAATGTAGGTGTCAGCGATAGCGGGGACGGCAGATTAGGGGTTAATAAGTGTAAGGTTAGGGGTGTTTAGACTCGGGGTTCATGTTAGGGTGTTAGGTGTAGACTTAGAAAGTATTTCCCCATAGGAAACAATGGGGCTGCGTTAGGAGCTGAACGCTGTTTTTTTGCAGGTGTTTTTCAGCCACCTCAGCCCCATTGTTTCCTATGGGGATATCGTGCATGAGCACGTTTTTCCAGTTTACCGCTACCGTAAGCAACGCTGGTATTGAGGGTTGAAGTGGAGCTAAATTTGGCTTAACGCTCACTTTTTTGAGGCTAACGCAGCCATTCAGAAAACTCGTAATACCAGCGTTGGCTTAAGGGTGCGCTGGAAAAAATGTGTTTAAACACATTCTTGTACTTAAACTTACCTTGATGTACTTGATAAAGTGCCCTGTATTTTTTTTTTTTTTGGTTCTTTTCTCTTTCGCTGGAATGTTCTAATTGTCAGAGTACTGCAGGTCCAATTTGGTTTAAGAATGGAGTTTGAGTCTATCACCCATGATTTTGAGTGTTCTTGTTATTTTAAATACTTTTCATGTTTATGTACTAGACAAAATGCTCATGGACCTATTTTTTTTTTCTTTCTTTTCAATGTAATATCGTATTCTGTCATGATGTTCCTCTTGATGTCTTCAATTTTTGTTGTATCATGAATTGGAGTATAAATAAATATTAAAAAAATAAAAAAATAAAATAAATAACTATTATTAGTTATTGTAGTCATAACAGAAACTGTAATAATATAAGTGACTTAGTTTTTGTTATAAATTGTATTGTTGCTATGCCGTTGCCTCTCTCTATGTAACTAGTCCATTTAACATATATTTTAAATGTGCTTCTAATCACCAATAGGAATGTGATATAGCTTTAAGTAAGCATAATTTTAATGTGAATGGATGATATAAAAGAGCCGTTTAGGCTCTTTGACAGCTATCTGACAAGGCCCTGGCCAAACCCCAAAGTGAGAGGGGCGAAACGCGTCATCTGGCATTATACACATTGTGTTTGTTTGGTGAAGACTGCACTTGATGAGATTTTGCTACAAAAGTATCCCATCTGGAAAAACTTCACAAGCAGTTAAGTTAAAAGGTATTAACTTTGTAACGGAACAAGATCTTCTGGACTTTATTGCTCACTTTGCACCATATTGCTACGTAACTTTGGTTTGCAAGTTTCAAGAGATGCTACAAAAGTGCTATTTGCTGGCGATAACAGCTTACTCCATACCGGTGGACGGATCATAAAATTAAAAGGTACTTTTGCAAGTGATGTTAAATAATTACATGAGCCTCTGCATATAAGTATAGTGATGTTGCAAATAGTTCGCCGGCGAACATAGCATGTTCGCGTTCGCCACAGACGGCGAACATATGCAATGTTCGGTCCGCCCCCTATTCATCATCATTGAGTAAACTTTGACCCTGTACCTCACAGTCAGAAGGCACATTCCAGCCAATCAGCAGCAGACACTCCCTCCCAGACCCTCCCACCTCCTGGACAGCATCCATTTTAGATTAATTCGGAAGCTGCATTCTTAGTGAGAGGAGGGACAGTGTAGTTGCTGCTGATTTAATAGGGAAATCGATAGCTAGGCTAGTGTATTCAGTGTCCACTACAGTCCTGAAGGACTCATCTGATCTCTGCTGTAAGGACAGCACCCCAAAAAGCCCTTTTTAGGGCTAGAACATCAGTCTGCTTTTTTTTGTTTTCCTGTGTAATCTAATTGCAGTTGCCTGCCTGCCAGCGTGTGTGTCAGGCTCACAGCGTATACTGTGCCCACTTGCCCAGTGCCACCACTCATATCTGGTGTAACAGTAGTGTACATTTAAAAAAACTGTGAAATAATAGCAGACAGCTGCCAGTACCCAAGATGGCCGCCAATAAGGCAGATGGGGAGGGTTAGAGAGCTGTTTTGGGGGGATCAGGGAGGTTGGGGGCTAAGGGGGGATGCTACACCACAGCATATGTAAATATGCTAAAAAAATTAAAAAACATTTAAAAACCTTTTATTTTAGTACTGGCAGACTTTCTGCCAGTACTTAAGATGGCGGGGACAATTGTGGGGTGGGGGAGGGAAGGGAGCTGTTTGGGAGGGATCAGGGGGTTTGATGTGTCAGGTGGGAGGCTGATCTCTACACTAAAGCTAAAATTAACCCTGCAAGCTCCCTACAAACTACCTAAATTAACCCCTTCACTGCTAGCCATAATACACGTGTGATGCGCAGCAGCATTTAGCGGCCTTCTAATTACCAGAAAGCAATGCCAAAGTCATATATGTCTGCTATTTCTGAACAAAGGGGATCCCAGAGAAGCATTTACAAACATTTGTGCCATAATTATATTCTATGATCGGAACAGCCAATAGAATGCAAGCTCAATCTGATTGGCTGATTGGATCAGCCAATCGGATTGAACTTGAATCTGATTGGCTGATTCAATCAGCCAATCAGATTTTTCCTACCTTAATTCCGATTGGCTGATAGAATCCGCTAATCGGAATTTGAGGGATGCCATCTTGGATGACGTCACTTAAAGGAACCTTCATTCGTCAGGTAGTCGTCGTTGAAGAAGGATGTTCCGCGCTGGAGGTCTTGAAGATGGAGCTGCTCCTCGTCGGATGGATGAAGATAGAAGATGCCGCTTGGATGAAGATTTCTGCCGGTCCGGATGTCCTCTTCTGCCCGGATAGGATGAAGACTTCTGCCGCTCCGGATGTCTTCTTTTGGTCCAGCGGATGAAGAGTTCGGCCCGGTTGGGTGAAGACGACTCAAGGTAGGGAAATCTTCAGGGGTGTAGTGTTAGGTTTATTTAAGGGGGGTTTGGGTTAGAGTAGGGGTATGTGGGTGGTGGTTTGTAATGTTGGGGGGTGGTATTGTGTTTTTTTTACAGGCAAAAGAGCTGATTTCTTTGGGGCATGCCCCGCAAAAAGCCCTTTTAAGGGCTGGTAAGGTAAAAGAGCTGTTAACTATTTTAATTTAGATTAGGGTAGGGAATTTTTTTATTTTGGGGGGCTTTGATATTTTATTAGGGGGCTTAGATTAGGTGTAATTAGTTTAAAATTCTTGTAATTTTTTTTATTTTTTGTAATTTAGTGTTTGTTTTTTTGTAATTTAGTTTAGTTTATTTAATTGTAGGTACTTGTAGTTAATTGATTTAATTTATTTATTGATAGTGTAGTGTTAGGTTTAATTGTAACTTAGGTTAGGATTTATTTTACAGGTAATTTTGTAATTATTTTAACTAGGTAGCTATTAAATAGTAAATAACTATTTAATAGCTATTGTACATAGTTAAAATAAATACAAA
The DNA here is from genome assembly GCF_027579735.1 of Bombina bombina. Taxonomy (NCBI): domain Eukaryota; kingdom Metazoa; phylum Chordata; class Amphibia; order Anura; family Bombinatoridae; genus Bombina; species Bombina bombina. The sequence goes on from NC_069499.1 coordinate 674,766,833, forward strand.
GTTGCCTGTAAAATAAATATAAATCCTAAAATAGCTACAATATAATTATTCGTTATAATGTAGCTATATTAGGGTTTATTTTACAGTTAAGTATTTAGTTTTAAATAGGAAGACTTTAGTTAATAATATTTAATTTATTTCGTTAGATTAAAATTATATTTAACTTAGGAGGGTGTTAGGGTTAGGGTTAGACTTAGCTTTAGGGGTTACTACATTTATTAGAGTAGCGGCGAGGTCCGGTCGGCTGATTAGGGGTTAATAAGTGTAGGTAAGGTAGCGGCGACGTTGGGGGGGCAGATTAGGGGTTAATACTATTTATTCTAGGGTTTGCGAGGTGGGAGTGCGGCAGTTTAGGGGTTAATACATTTATTATAGTGGCGGCGAGGTCCGGTCGGCAGATTAGGGGTTAATAAGTGTAGGTAGGTAGGTAGCGGCGATGTTGGGGGCGGCAGATTAGGGGTTAATAAATAATATAGGTGTCGGCGATGTTAGGGGCAGCCGATTAGGGGTACATAGGTATAATGTAGGTTGCGGCGGTGTACCGAACGGCAGATTAGGGGTTAATAATATAATGCAGGTGTCAGTGATAGCGGGGGCGGCAGATTAAGGGTTAATAAGTGTAACATTAGGGGTGTTTAGACTCGGGGTTCATGTTAGGATGTTAGGTGCAGACTTAGAAACTGTTTCCCCATAGGAAACAATGGGGCTGCGTTAGGAGCTGAACGCTGCTTTTTTTGCAGGTGTTAGGTTTTTTTTCAGCCCAAACTGCCCCATTGTTTCCTATGGGGCAATCGTGCACGAGCACGTTTTTCCAGCTAGCCGCTACCATAAGCAACGCTGGTATTGAGAGTTGAAGTGGCGGTAAATATGCCTGTACGCTCCCTTTTTGGAGCCTAACGCAGCCCTTCAGAGAACTCTAAATACCAGCGTTGTTTAGAAGCAGCGCTAGAAAAAAAACACGCGTAGCTAACGCACCCCTTTAGCCGTAAAACTCTAAATCTAGGCGTTTGACTTTTGAATAATTATCATTAGTCCTCTCTTTTTTCTTGTGCATATATAATTGTTAGTGTCTGCATGCACATTGCACTTTAAATTATTAAAAAACAGGTTTTGAGTGCCACATCTTTCATTAAACTGTTTATAATAAGTGTCCATAAGCATGAGTTACGGGTTAAATTGCTTTTTTGGATAAACATGAGAATACACGTATTGCTTGACCCATATTGCATAACTCCATACATTTACATCAGGCTACCCAGAGCAGGGAGGTGAGGGGTCTCGTGAGCATTAACCCACCAGTGTTTGCTGGGTGGAGCTGGGGAAGGAAGGGGATGGCGTGTCATGGCCATTGTCAAGGCGTGCCATTGCTGTAGATGAGGCAGTCCCTAGAAACCATGACTTTTCATGGGGAGGGTGGGAGGGAGACCCCACAACCTCTGACAATTGTGCAATATCTGGGATGGTTGGGAGGTTTGATATTGTTGCAAAAAATATAAGCACTGAAACATTATTTTTATTATTGTTTTGATCAGCCTCTCTGATTCTGAATGAGTTAATATCCGCTAAGCTATCATAGGACATCATTCTTATATACCCCAATGTTATCTTACAGTCTGTTATTTGTTGTCTGAGTGTTTATCCTGACCAGAAGTGCTAGAAAAAGATAACAAATCCTACCTCAACTGGCAGTAACTAAGCAAGACTAGGTGCACAAGAATTGTCCTATGAATTGTATTCAAATTTCACACTAAATTTGGAAGTTTTTCTTAAAGAGACAGTCTACACCAAAATTGTTATTGTTTTAAAAGATAGATAACGCCTTTACTACCCATCCCAAGCTTTGCACAGCCAACATTGTTATATTAATATACTTTATAACATTTATACCTCTAAATTGCTGCCTGTTTCTAAGCCACTACAAACAGCCTCTTATCACATGCATTTGTATTAGCTTTTCACAACAGGAGTCTGCTAGTTCATGTGGGCCATAAAGACAACATTACGATCATGCCCATGGAGTTATTTAAGAGTCAGCACAATATAGCACTAATTGTCTAAAATGCAAGTCAATAGATAATAAATAAATAGCCATGTTATCAGGGGGCTGTCAGAAGATGCTTAGATACAAGGTAATCACAGAGGTAAAAAACATCATTTATGCTTACCTGATAAATTTATTTATTTCCGGATATGGTGAGTCCACGGAATCATCAATTACTAGTGGGAATATCACTCCTGGCCAGCAGGAGGAGGCAAAGAACACCACAGCACAAGCTGCTATATATGTCACTTCCCTTACCCATAACCTTCAGTCATTCAATCGAAGGTAAAAGGAAAAAGTAGATAACGCAAAGGTGTAGAGGTGCCTGAGGTTTTATTAAAAATAACTGTCTTAAAATAAAGGGTGAGGAAGGGGGAACTTCTGGGTGGCGGCCATGACTGGTCGCATATTTATCAGCTCTCCTCACCATCAGCGCAAATCTACCTAAAATCTTCTCTTTAATACTGCGTCACACATATTTTTTGAGCCAAACTAGCACAGATGAGCAACCTATAGTGTGTATGACCATTATTTCTAGATTTGAGGCTATTTGCAGTTCCCCCGGTAAGAATCAGAGGTTGCAGCCTACCAATCTAACCCCCGGCAGGGCAATCATTCGCCTCTGTCGTTAAGAAGCAGGGAAGTTCCAAAAAACCCTGCAAGTTCTCAAATTATCAAGACACTGCAAGCAATTCCCATAACATCGCCTACTACGTTCACGTTCAACGTCTGGCCACAGGTGTTTAAAATGGAGATCCCTTCAACTTTCTTCGCGGAACTGCGCAATTTGCTTTTGAGTCATCACACTGCCCTAGAAAACAAGCTCTATAATTCACCTACTAGCAGTGACCCTTACTTGTTTCCACAACCTGCTCATCTTGAGACTAACCCGTCTGATAATGGGGGTGGCGACGTCTTGGGGCCCCGGCGTCTGCACCCTGCATCTGATGAGCCTGTTAAAGCAACGGAACGCAAGAATGAGGAAACGGCAATGCTGCAGGAGAGCATGCTGGCAAACGGAACAGTGGATGCTCTCAAGAATCCTACATATCTATCCCAGGCCTGTGCTCTTTCAATTGCTGATTTCCCAAACACTGACCAGCAGAGCAGCATAGATGGTAAGCTCAACCTGCAGGCGCTGCTCCCTCAAGTACAGGAGTGTAGCTATAATAACTTTTCACCGTGCATCATAGACCCCTTTACAACTATCCTGCAAATGGTTATGATTCCCAGAGACCCAGGGCAATTGCTACCACCCTCACAGTGGCTACATTCAGGCCATCGCACAGCCCCGCTATACTTTACATGGGATCCTGGTGGTCCGTGATCTCTTTGTGAGCGGAGCGCAGGTCAGGGACTGATGCTTTTACTGTCTATCTCGCGGCTTACTAGCCGCTGTGGGGGAACGCTGGAGACCTATTTTCATAGGATATGCCACTAACCTGCCTGTTTTACTTACCATTAAGAGCGAGATGGGTACTTGGAGGTTTGCTATTTCATTTATGATGCCTTGCCTTCTGCACTCGGACTGTTGGACATGAACATGAGGTTGTGAATCCTACTATTTATATTACCATTCATATTGGCCTTAGATTTGAGTAACTGACTAGCTTATATGAAATAGATATATTGGGCAGCTGTGAACCCCTATTGTAGGTTCCATCAGTTTTTTAGTTACATTAAGCATTTAGCAATTGTAAAAAATGTAATATGTACACTTTCTCTGTTAATAATGTGACCTGTATTGTGATGTGTCTCTCTTTTCTTGGCCACCCTTCTGTTGCAGGCAGGTCCTGCACCAATACTCTCCCCTTGGAAAGATGAGAGCAACATTATACAAAGTTGTACCCAGCATTATATACACATGCCCATAGTATGATATTTTTATAAACTAACACACTATGACTTAGATGGTCCGGTTCGCTTACATGCAAACACCTTAGTTTAAAGCTTTAAAACCTAGTCTAGTTTCTGATGTGGCTTGCAAACCTCTAATCAGTCCCTCAGTTACCAGTGTAGCCCATCTAGTGCTCTAATGTTATACTTACTTATACTGTTTTATTGATTACTTCTCTTCAAAGTTAGTGTGTATACCTTTAAAATCATATTTGTTCTAATGGTCCTCAATATACCCTAGCAGTCAGCTCACCAAATCACCTCCTTTAGCTAATTTATTTCTCACCTACTTCTCCTTTCTGTCCAAACTAATTGATGGGATCCTCAGAGTTTTAATTATTTGTCTTTTAGACCTACATTCTGACTAACTTTTAACTGAATGGCTGGAGTTGGCACTCTAATTGTTAGTGTTCTCTTTCAATTTACCTGTTACTTCAAGTTGAGAACCCAAAAATATAAAAAATGGGGTTCTTATTTGGAGACCCAAAAGTGGTTTCCATTGTGAGCATTAGCCTTCCATATATTTTTATATACATATGTATGAGGTCCAAGAGCGTCCTCTTGTATCAGTTGGGAGGCACTCAAGAATATTAGGCATTCTACCTGTGTACTATACCTCCAAATTGTCCTTTTGAATTATTCTATGTACTTATAGATTTGTACCATATGAAGCTTATATGCTATTATTATTATGCTTGCTTTTTTCTTTGTTTCATATATGCCTTGCTATGAACCTCAATTAAAAATAAAATTAAAAAAATAAAATAAAAATATTTTGCAAAATTATTTTACTAAGCATAATAATTTTATATTAAAAACTCAGTGTCTCATGTAAAAAAAAAAAATAAAAAAAATAAAGGGTGGGCCATGGACTGACCATATCCGGAAATAAAGAAATTTATCAGGTAAGCATAAATTAAGTTTTCTTTTCTTAAGATATGGTGAGTCCACAGAATCATTTATTACTAGTGGGAACCAATACCCAAGCTAGAGGACACAGATGATTAGGGAGGGACAAGACACATAACCCAAACAGAAGGCATTACTGCTTGAAGAACCTATATCCGAAAAGATGCCTCAACCGAGACAATGAATCAATTTTGTAACATTTGGAAAAAAATGCAAAGAAAAACAAAGTTGCAGACTTGCAAATCTGTTCCACAGAAACTTCATTTTGAAAGCCCAAAATGAAGAGACAACCCTCAAATAATGAGCCATAATTCTCTCAGGAAACTGCAGCCCCACAGTTCTAAAAAACAAACTAAGTAAACTTCTCAACCAGAAAAAAGAGAAGTAGCAGTAGTTCTCTAATACAGAAAAAACAAACAAAAACAGAAGCCTACACAACATCCAAATTGTGCATACACGTACCTCCAAAAATAAGAATGAGGACACAGAGAAGGAACAACAATTCCCAAACAAAATTTCCACCTGGGATAAAAAACCCGCTTTTATCCGAAAAGATAAAACAAATCACACTGCAAAGCCCAGAGTACCTGAACTCATCGAGCAGAGAATATAACAAAAAATCTATAAAATCTTATGGAATGCTAAGGCTCAAACTGAGCCTGCTGCAAAAACCTTAAAACAAAGATAAAGCTCCAAGAAGAGCAACTGACTTCAACAGGCCTAATACTAACCAGGTTCTGACAAAAGTATACACGTCTGGCACATCCGCCAGACACTCGTGTAAAAAAAGATAATGCAGAAAACTGACCCTTCAGAGAACTGACTGACAAACCGTCCTCCACACCGACCTGGAGAAGGGCAAAACCCCTAGGAATCCTAACCCTACTTCCAAGAGAAGTCCATGGATTCACACCAATCAGGTAATTTACACCATACGGAAAAAATACATCCTCACTAGGTCTGAAAACAAGATCCTGCGAGACTATGCAGGAACTTATAACAATACTGATGCTTACTCCAATTTGATTCGAGCAAAGACTCATAGAGGAGAGCCATCAGATTAAAATCCCAAGGAACCGCCAGGGAATTTAGCAGAGCAGCCTGCTAATCTCTGACCCTAAAGATAACCTGGTAACTTGGCGTACTGTTATCTCCAACTCCAGCACCCCCCATGTGAAAGTTAATCCTGGAAAAAAAACGGGAAAAAACTAACAACTCAGGAAATCCGCACCCAGTATACACTGAAATGTGAATAGTGGATAAACCAGAATGAGAGTATCCACCCACCAAACAATCCACGCCAATCATTGCAAAGGAACTTCAGGGTTCTCCGAGGTGGTTAATGTAAACCACTGAGAAGAAATAGCAACTATAACCTGAAAAAACGGATAGGACAACGGAGGCCAAGTTGTCAGAACATTGTAGATCACTCTCCACTTCAAGATGGAGATGTGGAGAGCAAGCTACTCCCAAGTACATAGTCACCAACCCAACAGGCTAGCGACCGTGACTATTACTTAGCATGGACTCCGGAAGAATGCGCCTCAAGACAGATGCTCCTGAGAAACCCAAAAGACTCTGGAGAATGCGGTTAATGATCCTGCTACCTCTTGCAAACAAAGCGAGCGCTCTACCACTAATTTCCCTCTCAAAATCAAAGGGAAGAATATCATGTTGGCAGATCTAGATCTATTCTCTAAGACAAAGCCACAAAATCCTTGGTCCACTATCTGAACATGCATAACGGCAGACTCTCAGATGGATCAGACTAAGGGATGATGTCCAATGAAGCAATCATCAGACCATTCCATACATCAGGCCCCTAAAAGGCCAAACCGTAGAGTGCTGAAAGAATAAAGAAAAAATTCTCTATGTCCTGACCTCTGTCAAAAATAACCTCAGAGAGAAGTAAACCAATCTGTTTCCAAAGAAACTACCTCTGTAGCTGGACCAAGGGATCTTATTTTCAGATTCAGTTCCAATCGAGGAATGAAAAAAGACAACAATATCACAGTATGAGGAATTGCTTGTTGAACACATGGCGCCTGAACCATTATGACGTCCAGGAATGGCACCCCAGCAACTCCCTGAAACCTAATTCCTGCCAATACAGCCCCTCTGAGAACCATGGCAAGGCCAAAGAGAAGAGCCACAAACTGAAAGTGAGTGACAGAAAGGCAAACCTCAGGAACCTGCAATATACTTTTCCTCCAGGACAATGGTCACTATGAATAGACCCTTCCCAGTTAAAAAGGAAGAAAGAAACCACTGGTTTCCAATTGAAAAATGGTACTCTGAGACAATCTGTTGAGACACTTTAGGTCTACTATAGGACGAAAAATCCCTTAAACTTAAAAAAGGAATGTTAAAATCCTAGGCCCTGTTCTCTTACAGGAACTGAAACTATCCCTCACAGGGAAGAGATCCCCAAGCACTCACCTATCTGGCCTGAAGATAAAATTGAAAAGTGGAACCTGCCTCAGGCAGAGAAGAAATGAGTACTACGTAGAAACCCTGATGTACTATGTCCACCGACTTTCTAGGACATCTCATATCCAAGTTTGTAGGCAAACAGAGAGAATCAACCCCCCCCCACTTGGACTAATCCCGGATTGGGGCAAACTCCTTTAATATCAGAACTACGCCTTACAGATCAGGACCAAACAAGGTCTTACCCTTGTACGGATGTACCAAAAACTTGGACTCAGAGGAAAAATCCACTGTCCAAAATGCCCCGCGGGCTAGTACAGCGAAGCCAGATATCTTGACTCCCGTCAGAAAATGCATGGAAGCATCAGAAATAAGGAATTGGCTAGTTTAAGAGCCTTAATTCAGTACTGGATATGCTCCAAAGGAGACTCTACCAAAATGGAATTGTGAAACGCATTGCACCCATAAGATGCCACACTTGACACAGTATCATACCAAACATACATGTAAGCCCCAGCTTAGTCCATTAATCCTGAAAAGAACAAATATCCCCTCTAGGAATCATATTTCTCATAGCCAGAGTAGAAATGTCCTGCTACTTAAGGCACCGTGCACCCTGATATTTAATGGAGACTGCGACAGAAAACATCTTTATAAAGACAGGAGACGGGGAAAAAAGGAAACCCTGACCTCTCCCATTCCTGTGAAAAACTCCTAACACGGCCTGGAACAGGAACAACTTTCACAGAAGAATCCTAGTATCTATAAAATGTATTAGATTCTTAGGATTGACAACGACATGCGTTTAAAGGGACACTGAACCCAAAAAATTTAATTTGTGATACTCCTATTATCAAATTTACTTCATTCTCTTGGTATCTTTATTTAAAATGCAAGAATTTAAGTTTAGATGCCGGCCCATTTTTGGTGAACAACCTGGGTTGTTCTTGCTGATTGGTGGATAAATTCATCCACCAATAAAAAAATGCTGTCCACAGTGCTGAACCAAAAAAAAAGCTTAGATGCCTTCTTTTTCAAATAAAGCTAGCAAGAGAACAAAGCAAAATTGATAATAGGAGTAAATTAGAAAATTGCTTAAAATTGCATGCTCTATCTGAATCACAAAAAAAATGTGGGTTCAGTGTCCCTTTAAGAGTCGCCCCAAATTAGCCAAAACCTCCTTACCATACACAAAGGTGTTCAAGCTTAAATCTGAAGGCTACTCTTCAGCATCAGATGAAGGAATTATACTGTACTAATCTGATATATAACCCTTAGAAGCTACTAGCTACTGCACCGCATCAGACCTAAGAAGGAAGCAATATTATATAGCAGAAATGAAGCAGAAACCTTACTATCTGAATATATAAATATCCTCTTGCACTTTCTCTAAAGAAAAAGAAAGGCAGATAAAGTTTTGGATATTACAAGAATACCTGAGCTGCAAACTCTGCAGGCAAATACACTCCTCCAGGAGATTGAGAGGAACCACAGGGCACTGCATGTGACACCATGAAGGCTTGGGACGTTTAAGGAGAAAGCTGTGGCATTGCCTAAACAGCCTAACCCTGGGAGACATGAGGTTCAATCAAATTTTATTTTTAAGTCTTAAAATGAGTTACTTTGACTCCTCTGATACTATTCTGAATCTCAGAGGAGAAAAAAACATGTTCCAATAGGAACAAGCCGTTGTTTCAAAAACAATGCATAGGATCTTAGGCTGGATTAGTCAAAATGCCTAAATAGAATTATAACCACTAAACTACAGTGGCAATAAACATTATATATCCTACTAGGGCAAAATGAACTGTACACAGAAGGAATTCAATGAATGTTTCCTTCAAAAAAAGTGCAATAACATTATATATAAATCCTTACAGTAATACGCCGAAGGATACAATGAACGTGTCCCAGAAAAACGTTTATTCATTAAGGTAAACAATATCCACTATAGTGAGCAATTATCAGAGGCAAGGAAGCTTCAAGACTTAATGGGTCCTATCTATTAACCCCTTAAGGACCAGCGACGTACCCTGTATGTCGCTGGCCTTTTTTAGGGACTTGATTGTTTTATAGTGCAGTCTTTCCACCAGCGTTGAGACTGCTCTATTCCACAAAGCCTGCTGGAGGGAGGGCATTAATAGCGTGTTCTTGCTAGACTTGTGCTATTATGTCCTGAAAAAAACCCTTAACGACTAGTGACATACAGGGTACATTGTGGTCATTAAGGGGTTAAGCTCCGAATGGAGCTTGATGCCCCGTGCATCAAGCCTGCAGGCTCGCCAGAAACAGCAGTTATGAAGCAGCGGTCTAAAGACTGCTGCTCCATAACCCTGTCCGGCTGCTCTAAGCAGGCGGACAGACATAGCCGCAATTCAGCCCGATCGAGTATGATCGGGTTGATTGACACCCCCTGCTGGCGGCGGATTGGCCGTGAGTCTGCAGGTGGCGGTGTTGCACCAGCAGCTCTTGTGAGCTGCTGGTGCAATGCTGAATACGGAGAGCGTATTGCTCTTCGTATTTAGCGAGGTCTGGCGGACCTTATCCGTACTGTCGGATCAGGTCCGCCAGACCTTGTTAAATAGGGGCCAATGTCTCTAAAAAAACAGAGGCATACTAATAAGAGAAAAAAAGTCGGAGAAAAAAGGGGTCATGAAGAGCCTAAAAAGGTGCTTATCTGCCGCAGGGAAAAGAAGGGGACGGGAACCCAAGCCGGCACAGAGAAAAAGCGCTCTTAACATATAGACACAAAACCAACGAGTCGAAAACGCCTTCTTCATGCCACCAAACACTGCCTACGCTATGAATCCCCAACTCACAGAAAAACATGAAGAGTTGAAAAATAAAGTTAAACATAAAACGCTGTGCTTCTCTAGAAGAACACTCAGGAAGAACGCCACTAACAAATCTTGCGCTCTTCTAACAAGTCCCGCCATAGCAAACCCACACAAAACAGTCTCGTTCTTCAGACTGAGAAACAAAGCATAAACAGTGTATTTCAAATTCTGCTAAGCCACAAAGCTATCAAAAACTTCTGCCCACAAAAAATAAAGAATAAACAATAAAACTCTGAGCCCTCAATTAGAGAGTTAACCCTTCCATGTTGTGAAGAGAATTAACTCCTAAGTCTCCAAGCCACAGCAATATAGCGCTAAGGATATATTGTCCCTTAACTGCAGAGGATCCTCAACCCTTTCAATGCCAGCCTCCTTGCCCCAGAAGACAAAAAACGCACTTAACTGCATTCCAGTCGCCCGGCAGTCAGACGACCTCACAAAGCATGAGAGGATGCCTCTCCTCACAGAGACCTGTGGAAAAAAGAAAGACAGAGTAAACTTACTCAGGCTTTCTATACCAGGGCAGCAACCTGTTAGGAACTTGTAAAGTGGGCTTTTCTGCATTTTACTAACTGCTTTAAAGCCACCACAGCCCTGCTGAAGAGACTAACGTGGAGTACAGCTATACCCAAACTGTGATGACTTTAAAATAATAATCAGAACACCTAATTACTTAGCCTCTTCCTTGCACTAGAGGCAAAGAGAATGACTGGAGGTTATGGGTAAGGGAAGTGGCATATATAGCAGCTTGTGCTGTTGTGCTCTTTGCCTCCTCCTGCTGGCCACTAGTAATTGATGATTCTGTGGACTCACCATCTTAGGAAAAAAGTATATTAATATAACTGTGTTGGTTATGCAAAACTGGGGAATGGGTAATAAAGGGATTATCTATCTTTTAAAACAATAACAATTCTGGTCTAGACTGTCCCTTTAAAAATACAAATTTACTCTGCAAGAGTATATGCTGATTTTATAAACCATAATAATACTGAATAATAGGCATTGTTCAACCCCAGAGTCATAAAAACAGCACAGACCTTTCAAAGCTGTGAATAACCTTGCTTTTTCATATTGCCCTTTTTAACATGTCACTGTAGTAGTGATATATCTGTATAACAGTTAGTTGTGGTGTAATTGTGTTATAAATTAGAGCTGATCCACAGTAATAGTTCTGAAGAGAAATCTTCACATTGTCTTCGCCTGCCACAAGATGGAGTTTCTTGTTAAAAGATGGAGTTGACTGAAGGCTGTGTATTGAATAATTATTACTGGATAATGCATTATTTGATACATCTTTACAATGTTCAGTGGGATTACGAGTGCGTTTATAGAAGGAATGATTGAGAGTGTGCCTTAAAATAGCCAGCGTTATCCCATATTGGACTACAGGCAAATAATGATGTCATAATCAAGTTTAATTGGTTGTGTACCCCTACAGGCTTGGCTGTAAATGTAAAATGTATTCTTGCGTGACATTAGTCGCAAGGTATTTGTATTAGGTAGCTGGTGTTTAATTGGAAAAAAAAATATTGCTGCTGCTTTGAAGCAGTGCATAAAAGATATTCAGCTGAGGAAGGTTTTTTCTTTACTGGGTGATATTAAAGCATTATAAAAATATTTATGACTGTATATCTCTTGGACCTGTGTTAAAGAGGCATGGAAGACAAAATTAATATTTCAAGATACAAATAGTTTGTACAATTTAATAAAAAATCTTTAGCTCTATAATCAAATTTGCCTCTTTCTTTTAGTATCCTTTGTTGACTCTTAGCTTTCCACAAGAGCATACTGAGGTTTGCTTAGGAGTCTACACTACAATATTGCTGCCATATACTGCTCAAGACTCGTACACAGTATGCTCACATGGAAATAAGAAAAACTTTAACTGAGGATTTCCAGAAAAATAGTTACTTTTGGAAATAACCTGAAAGTTTTTTTTGTCTTTTTTAGCTGTATACCCTATCTAATTTGATTCCCATGACCCAGTGCAACAACATCTCATACCCTTCCAACACATAACTTTTTTATTGTCTGACATGAAATAAAACAAATGAACTGGTAAACTAATATAAACATTTGAATTATTATTATTAATATTATTTATTTGTATAGGTTAGTACCTCCTTTTTAAATATAAAGTTATCAAAGTTTCTCTTGGCTATTGAACTTTTCAAATATTACATTTCACAATTTCGAATCTAACATTTGATGTTAATTTGAGGTGGTAATATAAAATGATAAATTGTATATATTTAAAAACTCTGCAATATACTTTCATTAATTTAGGATAGAAAGAACGCCTCATGTGCATATAAGTATGCTATATAATTATAAAATGATGGTAAGCTAAATGGGTACTCACAATCAACTTGAGTACACTTATGTACTGGTAGGTGCAGGCTGGAAACTATGGTGTACCAGCTAACCCTTAGCACAATGGTGAAGTGGATCAGGCTGCTCTCCTCCTCATAGATAAATCCAGAACTGTATAGAGAAATAAGGAACAGGAGGGGCGCCTCATGTGTGCATCAGTATCTCTCTCTCTCTCTCTCTCTCTCTCTCTCTCTCTCTCTCTCTCTCTCTCTCTCTCTCTCTCTCTCTCTCTCTATATATATATATATATATATATATATATATATATATATATATATATATATATATATATATATATATATATATATATATATATATAAACATAAAAAAGAGCCAAATGGATACTCACAATAGGCCCTAGTACACTTATGTGCTAGTAGGCGCTGGCTGGTATCTTCAGGTGTACCAGCTAAACCTTTCCAGGTGCAGAGTGGACGGTGCAGGGGAATCCTGTCACTATGATTGCTAATGGAAGGTCAGAAGCAGTATATAGCTGCTATAGAATGTAATGAACCAAAGCTTGCATAAAACAAGTTCAGTTTATTAAAATCAATATTGGAATGTTAAAATCATAACAAGAAATATTAAAACAATACAACGTGTTTCTAAACCCAGCACAGGTTGTTTCATCAGGCAACTTACTTCTATTATCTAATTTGCTTAATTTTTCAGATATTCTTTGTTGAAGAAAGAGCAATGAACATGGGTGAGCCAATCACAAGAGGCATCTATGTGCATCCACCAATCAGCAGCTACTGAGCCTATCTAGATATGCTTTTCAGCAAAGAACATCAAGAGAATAAAGCAAATTACATAATAGAAATAAATTAGAAAGCTGTTAAAAAATGCATGTTCTTTCTAAATTATGAAAGAAAAAATTTGGGGTTTATGTCCCTTTAAGTAATAGGATTTTTAAAATTAGTTTACAAGCATTGCACTTTAAAGCATGTTTCTTGTGGACCTTAATTTGAAATGTTTGTACCCCTTATACATTATTGATATCAAATAGTATTGCATCCAAAGAAAGAACTCGACAGAGCTTCAAGTGAACCCAGCTCTTACTGTGGACTCTAAATCGCAAAGACAACTAGCCTTGAGATATCTGTAATTCAATTGCTGAACAGTTTAAGCCAGGAAGATCTGTTTTAAAAGAATATATATTCACATCCTGACAGCATAACTAGGAAGATAACATGACTTGACACTAATCACTATCACAGATGTTAGACAGCTTAATGTAGAACTAATATTTCCAGTACAAGGAGGTCAGATTTCATTTCTCGTGTGACTAAGTTTAATTATTTGATGTTTATTGATTATAGCAGCATATAATTATTATATATATATATATATATATATATATATATATATATATATATATATATATATATATACATATATATATTTATATGTTATTGATAATAATAATAACGTACTTGACGAACACTGAAATGTTCCACTGTACTGTTAAATAATAGAAACTATTTGCAATAGTCCTTTGTATAGAAGGTTCAACCCCATTCTAGTCAATAAGATAGTCCTGTTTTCTCAATAGTTTTCCATTGACTTTACACTGCAAAAACATATTTGATTATTTATATTGAGCACCAGCAATATTGCAATAAAATAAAACAATACTTTTTATACCAGTTTGTTTTTAATAAAGCCAAAACATTTTCCACTTTATAACCAATTTCCTTGTTTAAAAAAAACAAACTATATTTTTGTTTTGTGCACTTTTTTTGTCTGTTTTTTTTTTTTAAATGGGGGGGAGGAGGTGTCAATCATTTTAATTAATGTTTAAAATTAATTGTACAGCACCCATAAAACGTTACACGCAAAATGATTGGAAAGTGTGTAACACATGTCTGCTAATCATGTGACCATCAGTTTTGAAACACAAAAAAAAGGAAATCACTTTTATAACTGTTCACCAAGTTAAACTGTAGAATCTGCTGTCAGAGTTTGGTTCACGCTCTGCTCTGCGGGGACCACTCAGCCCCGCAAACAGTTCTGTACATGCAATCAGCCACATATAAATGACACCTTTGGGGAGACCTGGATTGTTAAAACACATTCTTTATTGAACTCTGTATAAAAGCATGATTGCAAATAACAAAGACTGGCTATACACAGGACAACCTGACGCGTTTCATGTCCACAGACTGGTGCATTTTCTTTTGTGATTGTTGTTTGCAATCATGCTTTTATACAGAGATCAATACATAATAACTTTTAAAGATCCACGTCTCCCTAATGGTGCCCAATATATGTGTCTGATTGCTTCAACCTAAACTTGGAAATACTTCTCATGTGTTCCAGTTTGCACATCATCAGTCGTATTTACTAATACACAGGAGTGTGCTCTGCTTAGTGTGTAAAGGAAGGGGAGCAGAACTGTATCTGAGTGGCTTTGGGTCTCAATTTTGTTTGATACAGCAATACAATTATACATTGCTATAGTTTGTATAGATTGTAAAGTTGCAAATATATTGCAGACATTTTTTATATTTAGTTTCCCTTTAAAGCATCACTTTTTATGTTCCGTCAAATGAAACATTATTCTGTGATAAATTTATTATTTTTTTTAAAAATATTATAAAATGTTTTATTATTAATAATAATAATCATAATAATAATCTGAGAAAACTATTACACCAGCTAAAAATGTGTTACTCTTTCTATTAATGTAAGCAGTTCTAATGACATAATGGTAAATATAAAGTACTTTTTTTTTTTTCTTTTCAATGCTCTTAAGAGTCTAATTAAAGAGATGCTGGAGAGCGAACAGAATGTTTATGGAAGTTTGGCAGCTTTATATGCATTGAAATTTTTTTTTTGGAATTAAATCAATGCATGTGTGACTCCTATAGACAGAGAGGAGTTAAAGATGAGCTGGAACACTTTCAAAGAAGAGTAAAAAAAAATGAAGGACGAGGGGAGAAAATCTGTAGCATCCTTATTGTTGGTGGTCTGCCACAAGTCCAAAATGAAATCTTCATTAACTTAAACCAAAACAAGTATAATCTTGTGTAGATAAGACTGATTTCCTGTATGGCCCTGTTTAGCTTATTTAGGATTCAGACTTAAAGGGACTGTCAAGTTTCATGATTCAAATGTAATTTTAAACTTTCCATTTTATTTTAAGCACCAATTTTGCTTTTTTTTTCTTGGTATTCTTAGTTAAAAGCTAAACCTAGAAGGTTCTAATGCTAATTTCTTAGACCTTGAAGACCGCCTCTGCATTTAACAGTTTTCCACCACTAGAGGGCGTTAGTTCATGTGTTTCATATAGATAACAATGAGCTCATGCACGTGAATTTACCAAGGAGTGAACACTGATTGGCTAAAATGCAAGTCTGTCAAAAGAAGTGAAATAAGGGGGCAGTCTGCAGAGGCTTAGATACAAGGTAATCACAGAGGTAAAACGTGTATTATTATAACTGTGTTGGTTATGCAAAACTAAAGAATGGGTAATTAAGGGATTATCTATCTTAAAACAACAAAAATTCTGGTGTTGACTGTCCCTTTAAATTTAACATCTTAACCAATTCAGTACTGAAACTGTTTTTGTACTCACATTTAAATGTATATTCAGTGTTTTTTGTTTTTTCTATATGTTATTCACTTAATTTTTCGGCCAACCAGACACTTTCAGAAGGTAGATTTAACAATGCTATAAAAGTAATTCCCAGGAATGCAAAACTGAGATTTTAAAAGGAGAGTCATTTTTATAATATACCTGGCATGTTATTGTTTTTATTCAATTAGCCTTTAGCTAAAATTTAAGGATAAACATCTATATTGTCCAAAAAATATAGGGCTAGATTACAAGTGGAGCACAATTTTAAAGTGTGCCCGTAAACAGCCAAATGTACCTGTTCTGGTAGCTCTGGTTAATTTAAAAAAAAGCCCCACAATTGCCCCCCAAATAAAGTGTACTTATGCTTTATTAAAATAAAAAATGTGAGCATCTTTTTTTTTCTTCTTTTTTTTTAATAACTGCATGCAGCAGTTATAAAGGGTTAAAATAAGGGGATGTGGGGTGTTAGAAAAAAAACTGCACTAAAAGGTGCATTTACATAGCGGTCTATATGGACTGTGTTTTATATAAACACATAAATATATATGTAAATATTCATATACATATATACATATATATTTTAAATATGCTGCCAAACAACTTACCCCCTGCGCTGCGCTCAGTTCTCTGCCTTGTCTATCGGCATCAGAGGCTAATTTCTTTCGTATAATGAGGAGAGTCCATGGTTATGCATAACATGTGGGATATACTTCCTGCTAGCAGGTGGAAGTCAAGAACCCTCACAAGAGCTTTCAATCTCTCCCAACTCTACTCGTCTCTACAGTTAGTTATTGGCCTCCAAGGTGAGAGGTTGAGTGAAGTGGTCTGCTATCAAGATTTTGTTATTTTCTAATATATTGGGAGCTCAGACCTGACTTGAGACCCTATCCCCCTCTTTCAGTTTTCACTAGAAGATATGAAATGGATACTGAAACAGGTGTTGAGGATTACCTCTTTTTATGGCAATGTCAGTATCCTCACGTGTAAATCTCTCAGCCATAACTGCCTTTTGGCGTTGCAGCCTCCACGAAAGGGGTTACAGGTATATCCAAACATATCCTCTGCAGTATTTATACGTGCACTGGATGGACTCTCTACTGCATCAGCCTTTCTCTGAGGGAGAAAGGCCTCAGCAAGCTAGTAAGATCATGGGAGGGGTTCTGCAGTCAAGTCAAGGAAAGTGACTCAGACACCACATATAGCCCATTCACTATCACTGATATCCTTTTTCATAAATACCATATAAAGTGCGGGGGTTTCCAGCCCTTGCACTTGGTACTTTATCTATGTGCTTAAAACCAAACATTTTAAAATTTGGGTTTCAAAATTTCCAGTATCATTCTCCAAACTCCCCTTAGCAGCTCCATTATATTTTTTACCTCATACATTTTGTTTAAATTGTTTTTGGAAATGTGTTATTGTTTCTTTAAGTGAATTGTACTATGCATTTAGCGGTACTCTTCCTTTTCATAGCAGTTAGGTTGGGGAACGGTTAGGTATCATCTGCATAACATTTATTTTCAAATTTGTGTTTTTTTTATTTTGTACTCCAGCCATTGCCCGCGCATCGGTATGGGGGTTAGTTCCGCCCCCTTTTCGTGGCGCCCTTTCTCTTTATCTCCACCGCTCTGAAAACGACAAAAAAATTCTCGGAGGCACCCTTTAGGCTTTTTCTCATCTAAAAGCCTGGATTTTAACCCTTCCCTGTCCAGATTGTCGTGAGTATCCTCATAAGTGCTGCTAAGTGAGTGAGAAACATTCACATAATATTTTATATGTTTTAAAAAAAATTGGGGCCTACTTTTCTACCTTATAAAGGGTTAATAGATGTATTTAAAGAGACTGTAAAGTCATAATTAGACATTCATGATTTAGACAGAACATACATTTTTAAACAACTTTCCAATTTACTTTTATTATTTAATTTGCTTCCTTTCTCTTGTTATCCTTTGCTGAAAGGTTTATCTAGGAAAACTCAGGAGCAGCAAAGAACCTAGGTTCTAGCTGCTGATTGGTGGCAGCATATATATACCTATTGTCATTGGCTCACACATGTGTTCAGTTAGAAACCAGTAGTGCATTGCTGCTCCTTCAACAAATGATAGCAAGAGAATGAAGCAAATTTGATAACAGAAGTAAACTGGAAAGTTGTTTAAAATTGTATGTTCTTACAAAATCATGAAAGAAAATTTTTCGGTTTAATGGCTGTTGCTTGTATTATTTTCATTAATACAACAGTTTTTTTCTGTTATGTACATTTAATCTGTACGTCAGTATTTCAGTTTTGCTTATATATATACCCCCAATAAATATGTCTGACCCATTAGATGGAACTTCCAGGGATTTTAATACAGCTCAGGATACAAATGCTGTTCATTGTCTGTTTGTTTTGTAAAACTGTGGACCAGATTAATCAACTATTAATTGTGTCCCACTTTTTCCTGTTTCCAAGCAGAAATTCTGTCAGTTTGCCTGGTAGACATGTAGCGCCCATGTCTGTCTTTATGACTAAAGGGAATAACACTGATTTTTCACCTAAGTTTAAAAATACTTTACAAAAGACTTACAGTCCTCTCATGTACTGACTCCTCAGATGACCCTGAACCGGTAACTGAAACAGAGCCTGATTCCACTTTCAGATTTAGAGTAGATCATATCCGTTTCCTTCTAAAGGAAGTTCTGAATGCCCTAGAAATGTCAGAACAGAATCCAGAAATTTCAAAACCTGTAAATAAGTTAAACCAGGTTTTCAAAGCTCCGCCAAAGGTTCCCCATGTGTTTGAAGCTCCTGACTTGATGACGGATTATATTGCTAAGGAATGGAAGAAACTTGGCATTTTTTTTACTCCTTGTAACAGATTCAAGAGAATTCAAATGTAACAGATTCAAGTAGAAAATAATCTATCCATCTGAAAGGTTATTCCTAAATTAGACAGAGTTATTTCAAGTCTAGCAAAATGTACCCATGGATAATAGTTCCTCGTTTAAGGATCCAATGGACTAAAAATCAGAGTCTTTACTAAGAAAATTATTTTCTTAATCAGCTCTGCAGCTTAGACGAGCAATCTCAGTCACTTGTGTGGCTGATGTAGCTTTCTTCTGGTGTGATTATCTTTCTCAGATGCTTCCCGAATAGTCATCTGAAGATGTCCGTAACTGCTTTAAAGTACTTAAGATGTCTAATGATTTGATTTGTGATGCAGTTTTTTACATTATTAAAATTGATGTTAAAAATATGTCCATTGCTAGATGGTTATAGAGAGTCTCATGGCTTACTTACATCCTGGTCTGCTGATATGGTCTCTAAGAATAGACTTTTGTCTATTCTTCTAGACTTAATGATTAGACTCTATCATTAAGAAAGTTACTGGAGGTGAAGGAGTTTTCGTTCCTCAAGACAAGAAGTCTAAGGGAAGATAAAAACAAACTAATCATTTTTGTACCTTTTGCTATGCCAGAGATCAGAAGTCCTCTTCCAACCAAAGGTCTGATTCCTCCAAAACTTCCTGTAAACCAGGATCCTACGAGTTCAAGAGAAAAAAGCCAAAAAAAAAATGTATCCTTATCAGAAGTCAGCATGAAGGGACGGCCCCCTTTCAACAGAATTCTCTGGTAGAGTGCAGGAAACCTGGCACAGATCAGTTCAGGATCCCTGGGTTCTCAACATTATTTCCCAGGGTTACCGTATAGGATTTCACACCAGGCCTCCCTGTGAACAGTTTCATCTGTCTCACATTCCAAGGGAGCCTCAAAAGGCAGATGCCTTTTTTTTCCAATGTGTTTAGGATTTAGAGAATTTGGAAGTAATTTAACCAGTCCCAGTCTCTCATCAGGGGAGAGGTTTTTATTCCAACTTCTTTATTGTTCCAAAGAATTAGAACTTATATTGTCCCATTCTGGATTTAAAGTCCCTGAACAGATTTGTCCGAATTCATTCTTTCAAGATGGAGACAATCCGAACCATTTTGCCCCTGGTACAAAAAGATCAATTTATGGCAACTATAGCTTTTAAGGATGCTTATCTACACATTCCAATTCACAAAGTCCATTTTCAGTTTTGAAGGTTTGCTTTTTTCAACAAGCATTACCAGTTTGTGGCTCTACCATCTGGTTTAGCCACTGCATCTTGCATCTTTACAAAGGTTTTACCGGCTCTGTTTGCAATAATCAGAACACAGGGGATCTCCATTGCTCCTTATTTGGATGACATCTTGATCCAGGCTCTGTCCTTTTCCCTGATTTACTCTTATACCCAGAGCGTAATTTCCTTCCTTCAGGCTCATGGATAGAACATCAATATTACTAAGAGTTTTTTTTTTTTTTTTTTTAAATCAAAGATTTTTATTGAGGTTTTCATGCAAAACACTAAAACAAAATATATGTTTTGTCATACATAAAACAAATACAGAAATAGCAATCACAATAATAGGAGTTTAAACAAGTTGAGCTACATTTCTACCAAAACACATTTGGCCAAGGAACCTCCGATTTTTTAAGTTTTATATACCTCCTGTCTATTCTATAGGCCACTCAAGGACCCATCCCTAATAGCTTATGTCGCTAGAGGAAATTATAGTGATACATAGCCACTTACTGGCATGATTCATAAACATGAATACAAAAAAAGTGCGGATTAATACTGCATGAGAAATTCACCATGTTGGGCGAATACATATATGGATAAGGGAGGGGGGGACATATCTTACGTAGGATAGGTATTAAGTTACATTCACAAAATATATAACTGTAAATCCATAACATGAGAACTACATGACAAAATATTAGAGTATGATCTTAATACAAGGGGAGAAGAGGGGAGGGGAGGGGGGGGCAGAACCTTTTGGGATGGCCTCAGGTTATAGAATGTAATTGAAGGCTTAGTACAAAAATGTTATATAAGCATATATGAATAAGCCCCTATCAACTAATTAGTACCCCGAACTATCACACTTAGGTCTCAGTTATCCTCACATCTTTGTATTATAGACTGGAGACCGTCCAAAAATAGAGAATAACAGGAAGAACAAGTGTTTTTAACGAAATCCCTCTATATAGTCATATGAATACAAAATACATTCCTATACATCCGCTATGTGTCGTATTATGCTCCACACGCTGGCATTATACACTCATATGAATCATTGTGCAAATAGGACCAGATATTAATATAGACAGGGTTACAAGAAAAATCCCACATGAAATAAATAACCTAACCATATCAGTGTAACAGTAAAATATTGTGTTAGCTATGATCCCAGGTCAAGGTTCTAACAATTCCAGTAACAAGGTTTATGAAATGTACCCCATCACCCTAGTATGGGCCCTATACCTGGGTAATAGGTAGTACGAGAACCCCTCTATTGAAGTGGTAAATTCAAACTGAAGGGACTAGACCAACATAACCTGGAATTATTATATCCCACCTTTATTTTATGAAAGATCACACATACCTATTGTGAGAGTAAAATAGGATCGAAGAGATCTTTACTTGGATCCAGCTAAAGCCATTACAGGTTAGCATTAAACATGTTACCCTATATTAGCATATCATATTTCTACATC
Source organism: Bombina bombina (assembly GCF_027579735.1). NCBI lineage: Eukaryota > Metazoa > Chordata > Amphibia > Anura > Bombinatoridae > Bombina > Bombina bombina. The sequence goes on from NC_069499.1 coordinate 674,788,464, forward strand.
TAATGAACTACGTATCATGAGGTACCCCTGTCCCACTACCCAGAACTATGTATGTCACCAAAAGAGGGTACAACAATAAAAATTAGATAGTTAAAATAATACAAGCGCTCCTTGTAGCATATATGGGGGTGACAAACTGTATAAACAACATATATATTGGCTAGAATATGGGGAAACTTAGTGCAGAGTATGATTACAGGAACAGGAACTAACAACCTAACTAGTATAAAAAGATATATTAGCCCTTTAATGCACTGAGCACTTAACCAAAGAGAATCTACAAATATTATTAAAGACACAACTATATCTTTAGCTTTGAACAGGGCTATAAAGCATGTAAATAAACCCAAGGAATAATACATAAGCAGTATAAAAATCACGCTGGAACAGTCCGGACACATGGTGATGAGATAGCTAATGGCTGCGATGAGTGGCGTTACCCTTGTCACAGAGGTTAACCTACACCACTTCTACTTAGCTTCACAAGTGTGTAGAGCAACATCGTCTGGGTGAATTGCAGCAGGAACCACCACAATACAAAAATTATCTGGGCAGTATGAGAGCCAGAGACAAGTAACTCCCTGCACACCCATGTCTCCTCCACAGCACTCCGCTCATTGCCGCTGCCAGCGGTTTGCCAGGATCAGCCAGTCCCTTTCACTGCTACTAGTGACTGGGCTTCCCTCCCCAGACCGTGATTCAGCTTATTGTAGAGTTCTGGCGGGAGGTCATTTTGCTGCACAACATCATCAGCTCCGTTGACCATAATATGTCCTCCAGATTTCCACTCGAGCATGGCAGATTGGGGCCCTGCTTCTTTTTCACTCATCTGTGACAAATCACTCCGACTTTGTGTTGTGTTGAGTTTGGGAGGCCCTACTTCAATGGTAGAGGGCTGTAGAGGATTGCGCCGCCTATTGAGCTGTGACAGCTCAGCCATATTGGGTTCAAGGATTCGTGCTTCAGCCCTGCGTATGTCTCTTGCCTCTGTAAGTGCCTTCCCTTTCCAGTATTGCGCTTCTTGCCGCAGGTTCCACAGGAGTACATGTTGTTGGTGGATCTGGCTGCCCACCCATAGACACTCTCAGTTCATTAATTAGTGTATGCTGCTGGGTGTCCAAGGAGGTAATTAAATTGCGCAGCTTAGCAGATAGTAACCCCTCCATTATATATCTGAAGACTCCGTTGATTTATAGAAAATGTACCATCTCACAGATATTCTCTGAAATGGCGGCTTACTCCGTGCGGTCAATTTAGGCCCAAAAAATCTTCTTGCCATTGCAGTGACCCGTGCTTTGTGACCATGGCCAATATTATTTGTCCTGCTCTCCAGAGTGTGGATAACAAAAAACGTTGGGGTTCAAGAGTCCTTAATTCGCTTAAAGTAATGATTTATTTGTTCATATGGCAGGAGATCTAAAAACACACCTACTAAGAGTTCTTTAATCCCAACTTCAAGAGTAGTCTTTCTGGGATTGATAAGAGACTTCTTTCAAATGCGTTTGTTTCTCACAGAAACTCGCAAATACAAACTGCAAAAGCCTGTTGATTAATTTCCCATCTGTAGCACAGTGTATGAAAGTAGTAGGTCTTATGGTAGTGGCTTCCGAAGCAGTACCATTTGTTCCTTTTCATCTTCGTCCCCTTCAGCTATCCATGCTTCATCAGTGGTCAAAAGGATTATTTTCATCTAGAGCAGAAAATAGAGCTCAGTTCCTCTGTCAAACAGTCTCTCTAATGGTGGAGGGATAGTATTTTTTGACCCTTGGAGCCTCTTTTCTTCTGCCTACTTGGACCATGGTCACAACAGATGCAAGTCTAACAGGTTGGGGAGCTGTTAGGGAGTCCTGGAAGGCACAGGGAGTGTGGTCTTCTCAGGAGGCAAGGTTACCCATCAATGTTCTAGAACTTTGTGTGATCCTTCGGGATCTTCACTCTTGGCCCCTTCTCAGACAGGAAAAATTAATTCATCTTTAGTCAGACAACATCATGGACTTAGCTTACATGAATCTTCAAGAAGGGACTCGGAGTCCCCTTGCCATGCAAGAACTCTCACATTCTGTCTTGGGCAGAGAAAAACCACTACACGCTGTCTACTGTTCACTGTGAACAACTGAAAAGCAGATTACATATGACATCAGTCTGTACATCCAGGAGAATAGTCTTTTCATCGGGGAGTGTTCGATCAGCTAGTCCTAGATGGGGTCTTCCAGATATAGACCTTATGGAATCCAAACGGAGCCACAAACTTTAGCTTTATTGCGCAAGGTCAGGAGACCCAGGAGCTCAAGTAATCAATTCTCTAGTTTGTCCTTGGAACTTTCACAAGGCATATCTATTTTCCCCCATTTGTTCTTCTTCTGAGAGTCAATGCAAGAATCAAACAGGAACTAGCATCAGAAATCCTCATACAGTGGCTTCCACTAATATTGGCATCCTTGGTAAATTTTAACAAATTAAGCTGTGGAAATTTGTCTTTATTGTTTAACTTTAGATCTTTCGTTAAAAATAAAAACACAAAAATACTCTGCTCTCATGGATATCAAACAATTGCAAACATAACACATGTTTATCCACATAAACACACAAAGCACAATTATTACCCTTTTAGTCAATACTTTGTGCCACCTCTGGTTGCCAAGATAACAGCTCTTAGTCTTCTCCTATAATGCCTGATGAGGTTAGAGAATACCTGGCAAGGGATCTGAGATCATTCCTCCATACAGAATCTCTCCAGATACTTAAAATTTTGAGGTCAATATTCAGTTCAAGTCAGGGGACTGGGATGGCCATATCAAGACCTTGATTTTCTGGTCAGTAAAAAGTTTGTGTGTTAAAATTGATGTATGTTTTGGATCATTGTCCTGCTGAAAGATCCAACCATGGCCAATGTTAAGCTTTCTGGTAGAGGCAGTCAACTGTTCATTCAATACAGACCACCTCCAAAGACCTACAACATCATCTTGTTGCAGATGGTGTCACTCATCGTTCAACAATTCAGCGCACTTTGCACAAGGAGAAACTGCATGGGAGAGTGATGCGGAAGAAGCCTTTTCTGCACACACGCCACAAACAGAGTCGCTTGAGGTATGTAAACACACATTTGGATAAGCTAACTTCATTTTGGAAGAAAGTGCTGTGGACTGATGAAACAAATATTGAGTTATTTGGTCATAACAAGGGGCATTATGCATGGTGGCAAAAGAACACAGCGTACCAAGACAAACACTTGCTACCCACAGTAAAATTTGGTGGATGTTCCATCATGCTGTGGGGCTGTGTGGCAAGTGCCAGTACTGGTAATCTTGTTAAAGTTGAGGGTCGTATGAATTCCACTCAATATCAGCAGCTACTTGAGAATAATGTTGAGGAATCAGTCACAAAGTTGAAGTTACGCCGGGACTGGATATTTCAACAAGACAGCGACCCAAAACACTGCTCAAAATCTACTCTGGCATTTATGTTCTGGTTCAAAGAGCCATGATAGCCTGAGACTAAACTTTCAAAGGACCCACCCTTTAATACCACCAATAAGTGGAAAACGGGTCTCAGCTGACCCTGGGCCAATCTCAGACCAACATTGCTAGTCCCCGCGCCTACATCAGCACCTTAAAAGAAACTGTGTGCGCTTATAATGCGCTTACAATAAATACACAAATACGTTTCCATGTAATAAAGAAACAGATCATTAACCATAATAAACTGCCAAGGAAACAAGCAGGCAAAAAAATAACAACTCATAAACTTAAGGCAGTACAATCCAAAACAAAAGCCATCCACAGCTGATGGATAATACACTTTCATAATACATGGACACCTGTATTAAAGGCATGAAAGCCCACGTTTGCAAACATTTCATTCAGTATAGTAATATCAAATAACAACCATGTTGGACACCACATCACAACTCATGTTATAACCGACTTATGATACATAACCACTATCACAAAGAAACAGTACTAATGAGACTGAAAAAACAGTGGCCAGAAAACTAAAGTGCCACAGAATAAACACAGAGGACACACTGCTCAACAACATCCCTAAAGAACCAGAGTTAATAACCAATAATTCAATGTGTATGTCTGCATGAGCGCTCAATCGCATAATAGACAGAAAAGCAGGAGGAAAGCAATCATAATGGAGCAGATACCCATAGCTACAAGTGCACAAAACATCAAGGATTGCAAGAGCTATCAATAAATCACAGAGCACCGACCATGTTCAAACAAGCCCCCACACACAAATGTAGGCGGAATAAGTAGGTCACACATAATGTAATGGATCCAACCAACACAGTAGTTTGTCAATAAAACAAAAAATAATACAGATGCACATTCAAGCCATATGGCATGAGTGTGTTCAGCCTGAAAATCCATTGTGTTTCACATCTAAGCAACTCTTTGACCCTGTCACCACCACGTTTAAGGGGGGCCACTCTATCAATAAGCATCGCTCTCAAAGATGATATAGGATGCTTATGTTTCAAAATATGCCTGGCTACTGGTTGGTCTGAATGACCATCTTTGAAAGCTGCTCTAATGGCACTCTTATGATTGGCCAGTCTCTCAAGAAAGGACGTACTAGTCTTCTTGAACGGTAAAGACTTGTCACCTGTAATTAAATGCCAATTTCTCCTCAGAACCTCACCAACTTTTTTGGTGACCGGAGTATATTTGGTGATGAAATTAATGATCAAATCATGCTGTTCTTTACTGTCCTTGTGTTTCCATTGTATTAACACTGATTGATCCAGATGTGTCCGTTCCCCCAATATGTCATTGACCATATTGGGGCTGTAACCCCTATCTAAAAACTTTTTTTCTCATCTCCTCCAATTGTGTCTGTTTAAGGGTATCCTAAGACATTTGCACAGTACTGTGTATATATATATATATATATATATATATATATATATATATATATATATATTGATAGAGAGAAAGAGAGAGAGAGAGAGAGAGAGAGAGAGAGAGAGAGAGAGAGAAAATGAATAAGTAACATGCTTGCATGTTGTATTGGTTTGAGAGAGCTGTGGCAAGAAAAATAAAAGTTTAAGGGCCAGATTACAAGTGGAGCGTTATTTAACATTCCCACTTGAGTGTTAACTGTTCTAGAAGTAAGCATGAAAGGAAACTGTTTTCGCTTGCGCTAACCCGACGCACGTACAAATCCGAACTTATAATATATCGTACAAGTGATGCCATATTCCCCCATAGAAGTCAATGGAGCATAAAAACACCCTATTCGCGAGCAAACATGATCGCATATTCTCAAGTGCGCTAACCCGAAATGAAAATAATAATATTTAACTTTCCAATGTTCTTCAGATTGAAGAATATGTTCTGTTTGTTCATAAACACATATTTCTACATATATCTGATGGTATTTTGGTACCATGTATATACCTACAGTATATATACATAGATGATTATATATATATATGTGTGTGTGTGTATATATATATATATATATATGCACTGTATATATATGTATATATAATTATCTATTTAAAGATACTTAAAACATAGCACATTGGAAAGTAAGATATTTACGTTAAATATATAGTTAAAACCATGATTAAATATGAATATTGCATAAATATGTTTTTTCATGTTTTCATCTACTTAACTAAAATGCATATATATGTCTATATATGTCTATATATGTATACATATGTATTTATGTGTTTATATGTGCATATATAAATACATATATATATAAATACATATATATATATATATATATATATATATATATATATATATATATATATATATATATATATATAATGTTTAATTTATAATTCAATTTGATCTTTAATTCTATTGTTTCTCTATATTTTTTTGTCTTTTTCCTCTTAATCTGTATGTTAGTCTGCATGAGTAAGAATATTTGAGTACTAAAGCTCTATCTCTTACCTTATGTAACTTTTACAGGTCAAGTGCACAGATGGATTAAAAACCTGCCAGTGTTATTGACTTGTTCAGTGATAATTCCTTGAAAATTAGGTCACTTCCCTTGGACTAATCAAAATAGTTTCCAGTATTCTGACAGTTAAAATGTTCGGCTTTGCAGTTCCAAATAGATATTGCATATAGTAGCTATTAGCCAATATATTATTGTGACCTATATAATAAAAGAAACCTGCTTTGAAGTTAAAACTCAAAATCTTAGTTGAAATACTTATCCTGCTGCAAAAAGTCTCAGCGTATATGAAAAGCTTTGTGCACAAACATATGAAGAACAATGACATATGGCATCTAAAAAAAGCAATAACAGTAATTAAAGGGATATGAAACCCAATTTTTTTCTTTCATTAGATTTTCTTTTCGCTCAGATAGAGCATGCAATTTTAAGCAACTTTCTAATGTACTCCTATTATCATTTTTTCCTTGTTTTCTTGGTGTCTTTATTTGAAAAGCAGGAATGTAAGCTTAGGAGCTGGCCCATTCTTTGTTCAGCACCCGGTAGAACTTGCTGATTGGTGACTAAATGTCTCTTAAAGTGACCTAGAGGTTTTTATATTTACACAGTCCTATAAATTAGCATTTATTAATTCCCCAATCACATATACTTCTTTGAGTGTGAAAGCACTTTCAGGAGCGCACTAATTGATTTTGCTTGTGATTCTTACAGTTAAAAATGGATTTAATAAGCTATGGAAATGCATACATGGCACCCATGTTTCTCTCTAAAAAAGTCCTCTGAAATGTATTGCTTTTTCACAGTGACTATGGAATCCTAGACCAATCCTTAGTATTTTATAACTTGTGTGACTTACGGATTACCATAGGACCATAGGAAGCTTTGTATGTACACTATGGAATTTGTTTTCATAAATAGAGGTTCTGGATTTAGATGCCTAAGATATTGACCAACCCTACTCAAAATAAAAAGCCCCTAAATATATTGTTTACTATTTTAACAAACTTTATGAACGTGTTAGCTAGACTTTGACCTAGATGTAGTTGATACTATGGGGCCTATTTATGAAAGTGCGAGCAGAAATTATACGATTATATAGCGTATCATGTCCGCCGCACATTGATAAATGCCGACAGCATACGCTGTCGGCATTTATCATTGCACAAGCAGTTCTTGTGGTGAAATGCCGCCCCCTGCAGATTTGCGGCCGCTAGCAGGGGGTGTCAATTAGCCCGATCGTATAGGATTGGGCAGATTTAAGACCGCAGCCTCAGAGACAGTGGATCAGTTATGGAGCAGCGAGCTTTAGATTGCTGCTTCTTAACTTTTGTTTCCGTCAAGCCTGAAGGCTCGCACGGAAACAGGGGCATCAAGCTCCATTCGGAGCTTGATAATTCGGCCCATTAATGTCTTGATTTTTGTTTATCTCACTCCTCTCAAAATTACTGAACAAGAAGCCAACTTTATAGGACATATTTCTGAACAAGAGGAATGTGGAATGTGATGAAAATCTAAAGGTCCTCGATTTACAGGCAATTCGTGACTACATCCAAATGTACTGTGAATTAATCACATCCCAAAGAAGTATGATCTTGTATGTTATATGTTAAGAAAACAACCTTATAAAGAAACTTTCAACAGCAGTAAGTGTTCAATTATCTACCTAAGACACTTCTTGCATCAGAACACACAGTTCTGACAGCTTCAATTTCAGTGGGCCAAAAGAATCAGTGTTTATATGAGCCCATGCAGGGAATTATATTTTTGTTGTTTTGCGGGAAATAATTTTGCATACAGATTTTAACAATGAAGCTATTATGGACTGCATTGTCTTTCAGACCTTGCATTGCAGTTAATTGTATAATACATCTTTGATGATTATCTGCATTTGTCATGCTGCTTGTAACTTTTCCAGACAGCCAAGCGAACTATGGAAAAGATATCCAAAGGAAAATATATCAATAAGTCTTTCTTACATCAGCTGCTGAACAGTTGTTCTGGAACTAGGGTTGCCACCTTGGCCATGCTGGACAGTTATGAGATATAGGGTGTTTAGGGAAGAACATGATTTGAAACAGTGTTCATAAGCTATCCAGTCGTACTATTCATGTTCCTCCCTGCTGCATGTACAACTCATAGCTGTCCAGGAAAACATGACCAAGGTGGCAAAGCTGAAAATCATAATGCTCTTCTTTTTCTCAACACAGGCAAACACTATTGCTGTAGAGTTCAAGCCATGTCACTAAAGTTCTTATGTTTACTTGGCCTCTAGTACATTTTCTGTGCCCAAAAGGAGCACAAAACCTAAATAATCAACATTCATATGCAATATATCCTATGGGGGGTAGTTATCAAGCAGTCAACCTCAAATACGCTGGAATTCCGCAGCGTATTTGTGGCGAGGCTGATTTGCCTTAGTTATCAAGCCCTAGATACCGGCAAAAGTAGAATTTTGTGACGTAAGCTTCGATCCGCCAGACTCAGTTCGACACAGATCGATTCTTACGTCACTCCAGATGTTCCGCACACAAGTGCGGCACAATCTGACTACTTTTGCTAGTTATCAAAAAACTAGCAGGTACGCTCAGCACTTTTATGGCCCAGCGTACCTGGTTTTCAATCCGCCGCCCTGGAGGCGGCGGATCCCATAGGAATCAATGGGAGTCTGACCATAGCGAAAGTTCATGTTCGCTGCTGCCAGACATCCCATTGATTCCTATGGGAGATGTCTGCACCTAACACCCTAACATGTACCCCGAGTCTAAACACCCCTAATCTGTCCCCCCTACACCGCCTCAAGTAAATAAAGTGTTTACCCCCCTAAACCGCCGCTCCCGGAGCCCACCACAAGCTATAATAAACATGTTAACCCCTAAACCGCCGCTCCCTGACCCCGCCGCAACTATAATATATGTATTAACCCCTAAACTGCCGCTCCCTGACCCCGCCGCAACTATAATATATTTGCCTGTAAAATAAAAATAAATCCTAAGATAGCTACAATATAATTATTATTTATATTGTAGCTATATTAGGGTTTATTTTAAAGGCAAGTATTTAGTTTTAAATAGGATTAATTTAGTTCATAATAGAAATATTATTTAGATTTATTTAATTAATATTTAAGTTAGGGGGTGTTAGGGTTAGTGTTAGACTTAGGTTTAGGGGTTAATAATTTTATTACAGTGGCGGCGGTGTAGTGGAGGGCAGGATAGGGGTTAATAAATTTATTATAGGTGGCGACGGTGTAGGGGGGGCAGGATAGGGGTTAATAAATGTAATATAGGTTGCGGCGGGGTCAGGGAGCGGCGGTTTAGGGGTTAAACTATTTATTTAGTTGCGACGAGGTGCGGGATCAGCAGGATAGGGGTTAATAACTTTATTATAGAGGGCAACGGTATAGGGGGGGGCAGGATAGGGGTTACTAGGTATAATGTAGGTTGCGGCGGTGTCCGGGAGCGGCGGTTTAGGGGTTAATACATTTATAAGAGTTGCGGCGGGGTCTAGGAGCGGCGGTTTAGGGGTTACTAACTTTATTGAGTTGCGGGGGGCTCCGGGGGTGCCGGTATAGGGGGTAGAACAGTGTAGTTAGTGTGAGTGCTTAGTGACAGGCTAGAAAGCTGTAAAAAAGCCGAAGAGCAGCGAGATCGGATGAATGATAACTCTCACAGTCCGCTGCTCATCGCCCCGTACTTGGTGCGCGGCTTTTTGACAGCTTTTTTGATAACTTAGGCGAATTTTTGCAGGTCCGCAGCGGCGATGTGAGGCGAGCTTAGGCGGGCGTATTGGGCCAGCGAAGGCAGGAAAAGTAGACACGTTGATAACTACCCCCCTATGTCTCTATTGGATTTGCTGATCTGTACAAACATTTCTGTCAGGCAATCTTGCTAGACAGATAAAACTATTGTATATAAAAGCAGAAGAGAAAGTGCACCTTCGACATCAAATTTTAATGTGTATTTTCTTAAAACCCCCTATTTAGGGATTTGAGGTTTTATTGAATTTACATAACTTAATGGAATCTAATAGAATACTAATTTTTCCCATGCTTAAAAATGCTCCCAAAAAAACTGGCTTCCCGTTTATCGTGGGTGTGTGCACTCGTAGGGCTTACCATTGGTATTACAAGTTGAAAGTAAACGTGATTGCTTGAGCACAATTGAAGTTAAAATCATCAGGTTAAGTGTTTCACGAAACAAAAAAGTTGCACAAAGCACAGAAAAAAAATATATTACAAAGTATAGGTACACTCATAATAACACATATAATAAAAATTATAAACAAAAAATACACACAAAAGTTATAAGGGCTCAAACATATGAGGTCAGTTATTAGAAAGAAAAAAAAGGTAAGCAAAGAGCTACATGGCTAAATATGTATATGTGTATATATATATATATATATATATATATATATATATATATACAGGTAGCCCTCAGTTTACGCCGGGGTTAGGTTCCAGAAGGAATGGTTGTAAATCGAAACCGTTGTAAATTGAAACCCAGTTTATAATGTAAGTCAATAGGAAGTGAGGGAGTTAGGTTCCAGGCCCCTCTCAAAATTGTCATAAGTAACACCTAATACATTATTTTTAAAGCTTTGAAATGAAGACTTTAAATGCTAAACAGCATTATAAACCTAATAAAATAATCACACAACACAGAATATATAATTAAACTAAGTTAAATGAACAAAAACATTTGCTAAACTGCATTATAAACCTAATAAAATAATCACACAACACAGACTTCACTTGCATTTTTCTGCAAACAGTTCTTTGTATGCATTCCAATCTGGACTGATTTATAGACAGGAAGATCTTGTTCCTTTGAAAACTGCTCGGTAGCTCAGGTCTGGTTAAACTGATTAATTTCAGCTTGCTTGGCTTTGCTGCAACACAAGCGGACAGCTCCACCTACTGGCTATTTTAATAAATGCACTGCTTCTCAATGCTTTTCAATAGCAGTCACATGACTGAAAAAAAGGTTGTTATTCTGAAACGGTGTAAATTGAACCTTTGTAAAACAAGGGCCACCTGTATATATATATATATATATATATATATATATATACACACAGTATCCCACAAACGTGAGTACACCCCTCACATTTTTGTAAAAAATTTATATCTTTTCATGTGACAACAATGAAGAAATTAAAATGTGCTACAATGTAAAGTAGTGAGGTGAGTGCACAGCATGCATAACAATGTAAATTTGCTGTCCCCTCAAAATAACTCAACACACAGCCATTAATGCCTAAACTGTTGGCAACAAACGTGAGTACACCCCTAAGTGTAAATGTCCAAATTGGGCCCAAAATGTCAATATTTTGTGTGGACACCATTATTTTCCAGTACTGCCTTAACCCTCTTGGGCATGTGGTTCACCAGAGCTTCACAGGGTGCCCCTGGGGTCCTCTTCCACTCCTCCATGACGACATCACAGAGCCAGTGGATGTTAGAGACCTTGCGCTCCCCCACCTTCTGTTCGAGGATGCCCCACAAATGCTCAATAGGGTTAGGTCTGGAGACATGCTTGGCCAGTCCATCATCTTTGCCCTCAGCTTCTTTAGCAAGGCAGCTGTCGCCTTGTAAGTGTGTTTGGGGTTGTTATCATGTTGGAATACTGCCCTGAGTTCCAGTCTTCGAAGGGAGGGGATCATTCTCTGCTTCAGTATGTCACAGTACATGTTGGCATTCATAGTTCCCTCAATGAACTGTAGCTCCCCAGTGCCAGCAGCACTCATGCAGGCCCAGACCATGACACTCCCACCACCATGCTTGACTGTAGGCAAGACACACTTGTCTTTGTACTCCTCACCTGGTTGCCGCGACATACGCTTGACACCATTTGAACCAAATAAGTTTATATTGGTCTCATCGGACCACAGGGCATGGTTTCAGTAATCCATGTCCTTAATCTGCTTGTCTTCAGCAAACTGTTTGTGGGCTTTCTCGTGCATCACCTTTAGAAGAGGCTTCCTTCTGGGATGACAGCCATGCAGACCAATTTAATGCAGTGTGCGGCGTATAGTCTGAGCACTGACAGGCTGACCCCCTCCCCTTCAACCTCTGCACCAATGCTGGCAGCACTCATACGTCTATTTCCCAAAGACAACTTCTGGATATGACGCTGGGTACGATCACTTAACTTCTTTGGTCAACCATGGCGAGGCCTGTTCTGAGTGGAACCTGTCCTGTGAAACCGCTGTATGGTCTTGCTCACCGTGCTGCAGCTCAGTTTAGGGGTCTTGGTAATCTTCTTATAGCCTAGGCCGTCTTTATGTAAAGCAAAAATTCTTTTTTTCGGATCCTCAGAGAGTTCTTTGCCATGAGGTGCCATGTTGAACTTCAAATGACCAGTATGAGAGAGTCTGAGAGTGATAACACCAAATTTAACACACCTGCTCCCCACTCACACCTGAGACATGGTAACACTAATGAGTCACATGACAGCGGGGAGGGAAAATGGCTAATTGGGCCCAATTTGGACATTTCCACTTAGGGTTGTACTCACTTTTGTTGCCAATGGTTTAGACATTAATTGCTGTGTGTTCAGTTATTTTAAGGGGACTGCAAATTTACACTGTTATATATGCTGTACACGCACTACTTTACATTGTAGCAGTGTCATTTACAAAAATGTGAGGGCTGTACTCACTTTTGTGGGATACTGTATATGTATTTATATATTCCCACAAACTAATGCACTCACAGGACTTGTTTAATGGTTTGTTTTGTGCAAGTCCTGTGAGTGCATTCGTTTGTGGGAATATTGCATTGCATTTTTGCACCCAGGCAGCTGGCATCTGGTGGGTTAGTCTGTAGACTGGACTCTTATTATGTATTTATATATACACTGTATATGTATACATATGTATTTATATGTGTATATATGTATTTACAGATATAAACAAATTAATACATATGTACACATATATAGATAAATATAGAAGTGGATTGGAGCCTTTTGCAGTTAAGTAGATAAAACATGAAAAAGCATATTTATATAATATTCATATTTAATAAAGTATTATACTGTGTTTTTATTTTAACCCCTTAAGGACCAACGACGTACAGGTACGTCCTACAAAAAAAGTCCTTAATGACCAAGGACGTACCCTGTACATCATTGGTCTCTTCAAGCAGTGGAAGCGATCCTGATCGCTTCCAGTCGCTTTCATGTTATTGCAGTGATGCCTCGATATCGAGGCATCCTGCAATAACATTTTCTATCCATCCAATGCAGAGAGAGCCACTCAGTGGCCCTCTCTGTATCGGACATCGATGGCCACGATCGTTGATGGGTGGGAGCCAATGTAGGAGGCGGGTGGGCAGCCATCGATGTGGGTTGCGAGCGAGAAGTGGGCGGGATCACAGCTGCCAGTACCCAAGATGGAGCACAATAAGGTAGAGGGGGAGGTTTAGAGAGCTGTTTGGGGGGGATCAGGGAGGTTGGGGGCTAAGGCTGGATCCTACACAGCAGAATTTTCTAGCCATCGTGTGGGCAGGTGGGCAGCCATCGATGTGGGTTGCGAGCGAGAGGTGGGCGGGATCACGTAGGGGACGCCAGGGGCGGGAGTGGGTGGGAACCCACTACACTACGATAATTAAATATAGAAAGTTGGAGAGAGGAGGGAGGGAATTTTGATCTAAGGGATCTGGGAGGGGATGGGGGGTTGGCTATTGAGGGAGGGAAGCTACACTATAGAAAAATATGGGGAAAAAATACAAAAAATGAAATTTTCTGGCAAACTAGGTACTGGCAGACAGCTGCCAGTACCCAAGATGGAGCACAATAATGTAGAGGGGGAGGTTTAGAGAGCTGTTTGTGGGGGGGGGGGGGTCAGGGAGGTTGGGGGCTAAGGTGGGATCCTACACAGCAGAATATGTTTAAAAGAAAAATACCTTTTATTTTAGTACTGGCAGACTTTCTGCCAGTACTTAAGATGTCGGGGACAATTGTGGGGTGGGGGAGGAAATAGAGCTGTTTGAGAGGGATCAGGGGATGTGATGTGTCAGGTGGGAGGCTGATCTCTACACTAAAGCTAAAATTAACCCTGCAAGCTCCCTACAAGCTATCTAATTAACCTCTTCACTGCTGGGCATAATACAAGTGTGATGCGCAGCGACATTAAGCGGCCTTCTAATTGCCAAAAAACAACGCCAAAACCATATATGTCTGCTAATTCTAAACAAAGGGGATCCCAGGGAAGATTTTACAACCATTTGTGCCATAATTGCACAAGCTGTGTGTAAACAATTTCAGTGAGAAACCTACATTTGTGAAAAAATTAACATTTTTTTTATTTGATCGCATTTGGCGGTGAATTGGTGATATGAAATATACCAAAATGTGTCTAGATCAATACTTTGGGATGTCTTCTAAAAAGCAATATATACATGTCAAGGGATATTCTGGGATTCCTGACAGATATCAGTGTTCTAATGTAACTAGCGCTAATTTTGAAAAAAAGTGGTTTGGAAATAGCAAAGTGCTACTTGTATTTATTGCCCTATAACTTGCAAAAAAAAAGCAAAGAACATGTAAACATTGGGTATTTCTAAACTCAGGACAAAATTTAGAAACTATTTTTGAGTTTTGGTGGTTGTAGATATGTAACAGATTTTGTGTTTGGTGAATACATAAATACATATATTTAATGTTTTTTGGTACATTATATATCTTTACCTATATATCCAAATGATCATTTATAGGTATATATATATATAGTGGACAGCACATCCAGACCGGACTGGATACACATCCCATGACCCACAAACAGGCTAAGCTTTGGTTGCTATCGCACTCACATAAAGCTGCACTACTTGCAGAGTCACAGGCAGTTAACGTTCTTGTATGGGAAGAACGTTGGAATGTGAAATATTCATATTTTCATTTCGAGTTAGCACACATGAGAATATGCGATTGGGTTTGTGCACAAGTTGGGTGTTTTTTTTCCGCTTTTTTTTCTCCATTGATTTCCATGGGGGAATACGTGAACGTGCACGCAATATTCAGCCAATGTTCGGCCTTTTGCTCTCTTGTCGGGTTGGCGTGCAAGGGAAAACATTTTACTTTTAACTCAACTTCTAGCGCAGTTAACGCTCGAGCGGGAGTGTAAATATCGCTCCACTTGTAATCTGGCCCTATATAATTAGGGTACTATCCTTTATTCACACAGCGATACATGTATTATTTTTGTGCTTATTTGAAGGAGTACCAAAGTATTAATCTAAGTTAGCTGAATACATTGGGTTAGGCAATGGCAAGAAGCATATATGTGCAGTAACTAATAGCAGCTAGCTCTAAGTAGTATCATTGCAGCCCCTGTGCCTACCTAGGTATGCTTTTCAACAAATTAGATAATAGAAGTAAAGTGGAAAGTTGTTTAAAATTGCATGTTCTATCTGAATTATGAAATTATTGCAAGTGGCATGCTATTTAGCACTTTCGCTTGCACACAAACACTGGCAGAAGTAAACTTTTAACGCACACAGATTAGCACATGCAGTACAAGTTGAAAGTGATTTGTTTGTGCACAAGCGAAACCCTACACCCTTCGGATATCAGACCGAGTTAACTTCTTCTCCCTATAGTCTTCAATGGAGTGCACAAACTGAAAAAAAAAAACTAACACTTATAACATGCGTGCTAATCGAACACGCATTAGACTATCTGTGCTAGAGTACACAGCTAAGATTAAAAGCAAAAATGGAAGAGTAAGTAATTGGTCATGCCCAGGACCACTTCAAGGTCTGTTCCCTTCTGGGACCCTATCTACAGCCAAACAATGCATGCTTTAAATCAAACAAACTATAAATCACACGAGGGTAAACATATCTTATGTCCTCTCCCCAGACAGATACAAACACGGACTGCACTCTCAGACTGAACCGGGTATACATCCTATGACCCTGCAAAATGCACAGCCCTGTTTGCTCAATAGCACTTACAGCCAACGGCACAGTTTCCAGAGACTCAAGCCGTTAACCCCAGACAAGTCTGGGTGCAGACCATAGTGAAAATTACAAAACAAATTAATAACACAACACACAAAACATATAAATAAAGGGACAGTTTATTCCAACATTTTCTTTCATGATTTGGATAGAACATACAATTTTATACAACTTTCCAGTTTACTTCTTTTTTCACATTTGCTTTATTTTCTTGTTGTCCTTTGATGAAAGAGCAACAATGCACTACTGTCATTTTAAGTATTAAAATGTATTGATTTTTTTTTTCATGTTTTCAGGTATTTGAGTGGAAAGGGCTCCAAAGTATATATACCTATGTATAAATATATGTATGAATATACATAGGGGCCTATCTATCAAGCTCCGAAAGGAGCTTGACAGCCCGTGTTTCTGGCGAGTCTTCAGACTCGCCAGAAACAGCAGTTATGAAGCAGCGGTCACAAAGACCGCTGCTCCATAACCCTGTCCACCTGCTCTGAGCAGGCAGACAGGAATCGCAACAATTCAACCCGATCGAGTACGACTGGGTTGATTGACACCCCCTGCTGGCAGCCGCGAGTCAGCAGGGGGCGGCATTACACCAGCAGCTCTTATGAGCTGCTGATGCAATGTTAAATGCGGAGAGCGTATTGCAAGACATTTCTTAAATATGCCTCATAATATACATATATACACATATAGACCTCAATACACTTGCATACATATATATACATATGTATATTTACACATATTTAGACATGTATATGTATGTATATATACATTATAGTCCTTTCCATTCAAATACCTTGTCATATACCATATACCTTTTAACCTTTATAACTGTTCTTTTTTAAATTTATATGAATATTTTTTTTATATAGTGTATATATGAGTGCAACACTTTATTTTAATGTATTTATGATGTTTGCTACAACTTTGTATTTAGCCCAAACCCTTTTCTCGAGGACTTCAGTCGCGCAACCCTGACAAGCCCAAATTTAATTTGTGCTTGTGCGATCACATTTACTTTAAAAATATAATACTTGCCCTATTTAGCGTGGGCACAATATTTCAATATAGTGTGTGTCCTAATGCTAGCAACCCACTTGTAATCTAGCTTTATGTTAGTAAATATCTTACTAGTGATTAAAAACATTACGTTTAAATTTGGCATAGGATGGATGCTGTGAAATAAATTATGAAAAATCAGCAAAAATTAATTGCATGTTAAAGGGACAGTCTAGTCAGAATTAAACTTTCATGATTCAGATAGGGCATGTAATTTTAAACAACTTTCCAATTTACTTTTATCATCAAATTTGCTTTGAGCTGGTGTAACGTGCTCATGCACGATTTTGCCATAGGAATCAACGTGGAGAGCCGGCTGAAAAAAAGTCTAACACCTGCAAAAAAGCAGCGTACAACTCCTTAACGCAGCCCCATTGATTCCTATGGGGAAATACATTTTATGTCTACACCTAACACCCTAACATGAACCCCAAGTCTAAACACCCCTAATCTTACACTTATTAACCCCTAATCTGCTGCCCCCGACATCACAGACACCTACATTATATTATTAACCCCTAATCTGCTGCTCCGGACACCGCCACCACCTACATTATACTTATGAACCCCTAATCTGCTGCCCCAACATCACCGAACCCTACATTATATTTATTAACCCCTACTCTGCCGCCCCCAATGTCGCCGCCACCTACCTACACTTATTAACCCCTAATCTGCCGCCCCCAACGTCGCCACCACTATAATAAACATATTAACCCCTAAACCGCCGCACTCCTGCCTCGCAAACATTAGTTAAATATTATTAACCCCTAATCTGCCGGCCCTAACATCGCCGCCACCAACCTACATTTATTAACCCCTAATCTGCTGCCCCCAACGTCTCCACCACAATATTAAAGTTATTAACCCCTAAACCTAAGTCTCACCCTAAACCTAACACCCCCTAACTTAAATATAATTAAAAGAAATCGAAATAAATATTCCTATCATCAACTAAATTATTCCTATTTAATACTAAATACTTACCTGTAAAATAAACCCTAAGCTAGCTACAATATAACTAATAGTTACATTGTAGCTATCTTAGGATTTATTTTTATTTTACAGGCAAGTTTGTATTTATTTTAACTAGGTAGAATAGTTATTAAATAGTTATTAACTATTTAATAACTACCTAGCTAAAATAAATACAAATTGATCTGTAAAATAAAACCTAACCTAAGTTACACTAACACCTAACACTACACTATAATTAAATTAATTCCCTAAATTAAATACAATTAAATACAATTAAATAAAATTAGCTGAAGTACAAAATAAAACAAACACTAAATTACAGAAAATAATAAACAAATTACAAGATTTTTAAACTAATTACACCTAATCTAATCCCACTAGCAAAATAAAAAAGCCCCCCCAAAATAAAAAAAAGCCATACCCTACACTAAATTACAAATAGTCCTTAAAAGGGCCTTTTGCGGGGCATTGCCCCAAAGTAATCAGCTCTTTTACCTGTAAAAAAAATTACAAATCCCCCCTAACATTAAAAGCCACCATCCACACAACCAACCCTACTCTAAAACCCACCCAATACCCCCTTAAAAAAACCTAACACTAACCCCTTGAAGATCACCTTACCGGGAGAAGTCTTCGTCCAACCGGGCCGAAGTCCTTAACGAAGCCGGGAGAAGTCTTCATCCAAGCCGGGTGAAGTGGTCCTCCAGATGGTTAGAAGTCTTCATCCAGATGGCATCTTCTATCTTCATCCGGCGCGGAACGGGTCCATCTTCAAGACATCCGACGTGGAGCATCCTCTTCATCCGACGGCTAACACTGAATGAAGGTTCCTTTAAATGATGTCATCCAAGATAGCGTCCCTTCAATTCCGATTGGCTGATAGAATTCTATCAGCCAATCGGAATTAAGGTAGAAAAAATCCTATTGGCTGATGCAATCATGATTGGAACAGCCAATAGAATGCTAGCTCAATCCTATTGGCTGATTTTTAAGAGGGTATTGGGTGGGTTTTAGAGTAGGGTTGGTTGTGTGGATGATGGGTTTTAATGTTGGGGGGGATTTGTAATTTTTTTTACAGGTAAAAGAGCTGATTACTTTGGGGCAATGCCCCGCAAAAGGCCCTTTTAAGGGCTATTTGTAATTTAGTGTAGGGTATGGCTTTTTTTATTATGGGGGGGCTTTTTTATTTTGCTAGTGGGATTAGATTAGGTGTAATTAGTTTAAAAATCTTGTAATTTGTTTATTATTTTTTCTGTAATTTAGTGTTTGTTTTATTTTGTACTTCAGATAATTTTATTTAATTGTATTTAATTGTATTTAATTTAGGGAATTAATTTAATTATAGTGTAGTGTTAGGTGTTAGTGTAACTTAGGTTAGGTTTTATTTTACAGGTCAATTTGTATTTATTTTAGCTAGGTAGTTATTAAATAGTTAATAACTATTTAATAACTATTCTACCTAGTTAAAATAAATACAAACTTGCCTGTAAAATAAACCCTTAGATAGATACAATGTAACTATTAGTTATATTGTAGCTAGCTTAGGGTTTATTTTATAGGTAAGTATTTAGTTTTAGATAGGAATAATTTAGTTAATGATAGTAATTTGCATTTAGATTTCTTTTAATTAGATTAAAGTTAGGGGGGTTAGGGTTAGACTTAGGGGTTAATAACTTTAGTATAGTGGCAGCGACGTTGGGGGCGGCAGATTAGGGGTTAATAAATGTAGGTAGGTGTCGGTGATGTTAGGGATGGCAGATTAGGGGTTAATAATATTTAACTAATGTTTGCGAGGAGAGAGTGCAGTGGTTCAGGGGTTAATATATTTAGTATAGTGGCGGCGATGTCCGGTTCAGCAGATTAGGGGTTAAAACATTTTTTTAGTGTTTGCGATGTGGGAGGGCCTCGGTTTAGGGGTTAATAGGTAGTTTATGGGTGTTAGTGTACTTTTAGCACTTTAGTTAAGAGTTTTATGCTATGGCGTTGTAGTGTAAAACTCTTAACTACTGACTTTAGAATGCGTTACCAGTCTTCACAGGAGAGGGTCTACTGCTCACTTTTTGGCAGACTCGTAATACTGGCGCTATGCAAGTCCCATTGAAAAAAGAGGATACGCAATTTACGTAAGTGTATTTGTGGTATTTCCAAGTCTGGCCAAAAAAGTGAGCGGTGAGCCTATACCTTCAAGACTCGTAATACCAGCGGACGTTAAAAAGCAGCATTAGGACCGGCTAACGCTGCTTTTTAAGCCTAACGCAAAACTCGTAATCTAGTCGAATGTTACTATATGTGTACTATATATTTGTAAGTGTATATTGTGTGCTTGCAAAATAAATTATTTAAAAGGGGTTATGGTTCCGAATAGTTCAAGATGCACGCCATGCCTCTCTGGGGGCAGACAAAAAACCTTGGATAATGAAATTATAGAAAAAAATAGACAAAATAAAATAAGTAATAGAAGATAACAATATCTACAATAACTATCAGTTTCCTATTACTTGGATAATGTCAAGCAAGGCATAAAGACATAATTGGCAGCAATATCAAAAGAATGTCAAGCAAAACAATATACACAAGTGATTGGGGTAGATTTATTAAATGCCAGACGACTCGACATCGCTAAATGCAGACAGCATTTAACATTGTACAAGCATTTCTTTTGAAATGCTTGTGCAATGCTGCCTCCTGCACATTTGCGGGGATAGATTGCAGCAGACCGCTTCTTCTTAACTTCTGTTTCCTCCGAGCAGGAAACTACGGGGAGGGGGGGGGGGGGTAGATTGCAGCATTCGCTGCTTAATAAATCTACACCTTTGTGTGAAGTTGTTTGGAGATGAAAAAGCCCTAGGTGTGCATTAACGTATCAGTGATTCTGCAGGTTTTGCAGTCAGCACACATTAATCCCTTTTTAGGTTGGGTATAATATGGCCATTTTATCTCCCTAGTCCCCAATATATTCTGTGTTCCCTCATTTATGGAGAACTCTCTATATGCAAATGTTAGTCCTAAATTTTACATATATATTTTTGGTGACTGATTCATACTTATTGTAATCTTATGAATAATAAAAAAATGATTTTGTTATAACCTATAAATGTTCTGTAATGCAAGATGAATCTAATGACCCATTACCAAAATATATACCAAAAAAGTTCCCACAATTGAACTCCATTCCCAAATATCTGATGCCTGGGGCTTATCTTGAGGAATTTGGCAGAAAAATAAAATGTATCATGTTAAACCACAAACAAACATTCGGCTAGATTACGAGTTTTGCCTTAACAGGGGTGCGGTGCTAACGAGCAGTTTATGCTCTCCGCTCACTTACAGAAAGCGCTGGTATTACGGTTTTTACAAACCCGCTGTTAACCGGAAAAAAGTGAGCGTAGAACAAAATTTTGCTCCACATCTCACCTCAATACCAGCGCTGCTTACGTTAGCGGTGAGCTGGCTGAACGTGCTCCTATTCCTATGGGGAAATAAAATTTATGTCTACACCTAACACCCTAACATGAACCCCGAGTCTAAACACCCCTAATCTTACACTTATTAACCCCTAATCTGCCGCCCCCGACATCGCCAACTCCTACATTATATTATTAACCCCTAATCTGCCGCTCCGGACATCGCCGCCACTATAATAAACATATTAACCCCTAAAGCGCCGCACTCCCGCCTCGCAAACATTAGTTAAATATTATTAACCCCTAATCTGTCGTCCCTAACATCGCCGACACCTACCTACATTTATTAACCCCTAATCTGCCGCACCAACGTCGCCGCAACTATAATAAACATATTAACCCCTAAATCTAAGTCTAACCCTAACCCTTACACCCCCTAACTTAAATATGATTAAAATAAATCTAAATAAATATAACTATCATTAACTAAATTATTCCTATTTAAAACTAAATACTTACCTATAAAATAAACCCTAAGCTAGCTACAATATAACTAACAGTTACATTGTAGTTATCTTAGGGTTTATTTTTATTTTACAGGCAAGTCTGTATTTATTTTAACTAGGTAGAATAGTTACTAAATAGTTATTAAATATTTAATAGACTACCTAGTTAAAATAAATACACAAGTACCTGTAAAATAAAACCTAACCTAAGTTACAATTACACCTAACACTACACTATAATTAAATGAATTCCCTAAATTAAATACAATAAAATACAATTAAATAAAATTATCTAAAGTACCAAAAAACAAACACTAAATTACAGAAAATAATAAACAAATTACACGATTTTTAAACTAATTACACCTAATCTAATCCCCCCAAAATAAAAAAGCCCCCCCCAAATAAAAAAGCCCTACCCTACACTAAATTACAAATAGCCCTTAAAAGGGCCTTTTGCGGGGCATTGCCCCAAAGTAATCAGCTCTTTTACCTGTAAAAAAAAATTACAAATCCCCCCCAACATTAAAACCCACCACCCACACAACCAACCCTACTCTAAAACCCAGTCAATCCCCCCTTAAAAAAACCTAACACTAACCCCTTGAAGATCACCTTACCGGGAGACGTCTTCACCCAGCCGGGCCGAAGTCCTTAACAAAGCCGGGAGAAGTCTTCATCTAAGTCGGGTGAAGTGATCCTCCAGACGGGCAGAAGTCTTCATCCAGACGGCATCATCTATCTTCATCCATCCGTTTCGAAGCGGGTCCATCTTCAAGACATCCGTCGTGGAGCATCCTCTTCCATCAAAGTCTTCTTACTAAATGACGGTTCCTTTAAGTGATGTCATCCAAAATGGCGTCCCTTCAATTCCGATTTGCTGATAGAATTCTATCATCGAATCGGAATTAAGGTAGAAAAAAATCCTATTGACTGATGCAATTAACCAATAGGATTGAGCTTGCATTCTATTGGCTGTTCCAATCAGCCAATATAATGCGAGCTCAATCCTATTGGCTGATTGGATCAGCCAATAGGATTGAAGTTCAATCCTATTGGCTGATTGCATCAGCCAATAGGATTTTTTCTACCTTAATTCCGATTGGCTGATAGAGTTCTATCAGCGAATCGGAATTGAAGGGATGCCATCTTGGATAACGTCACTTAAAGGAACCGCCATTTAGTAAGAAGACTTAGATGGAAGAGGATGCTCCACGCCGGATGTCTTGAAGAGGGACCCGCTCCGCGCCGGATGGATGAAGATTGAAGATGCTGTCTGGATGAAGACTTCTGCCCATCTGGAGGACCACTTCGTCCGGCTTGGATGAAGACTTCTCCCGGCTTCGTTGAGGACTTTGGCCCTGTTGGGTGAAGACGTCTCCCAGTAAGGTGATCTTCAAGGGGTTAGTGTTAGTTTTTTTTAAGGGGGATTGGGTGGGTTTTAGAGTAGGGTTGATTGTGTGGGTGGTGGGTTTTAAAGTTGGGGGGGATTTGTAATTTTTTTTTACAGGTAAAAGAGCTGATTACTTTGGGGCAATGCCCCGCAAAAGGCCCTTTTAAGGGCTATTTGTAATTTAGTTTAGGGTAGGGCTTTTTTTATTTTGGGGGGCTTTTTTATTTTGTTAGGGGGATTAGATTAGGTGTAATTAGTTTAAAAATCTTGTAATTTGTTTATTATTTTCTGTAATTTAGTGTTTGTTATGTTTGTACTTTAGATCATTTTATTTCATTTTATTTAATTGTATTTAATTTAGGGAATTAATTTAATTATAGTGTAGTGTTAGGTGTAATTGTAACTTAGGTTAGGTTTTATTTTACACGTACTTTTGTATTTATTTTAACTAGGTAGTTTATTAAATAGTTAATAACTATTTAGTAACTATTCTACCTACTTAAAATAAATACAAACTTGCCTGTAAAATAAAAATAAACCCTAAGATAGATACAATCACCTAGATTTAGAGTTTCTGCGTTAGCCGTCCAAACCAGCGTTAAGGGTTCCTAACGCTGCTTTTTACCGCCCGCTGGTATTTAGAGTCAGTCAGGAAAGGGTCTAACACTCACTTTCCAGCCGCGACTTTTCCATACCGCAGATCCCCTTACGTCAATTGCGTATCCTATCTTTTCAATGGGATCTTTCTAACGCCGGTATTTAGAGTCTTGGCTGAAGTGAGCATTAGAACTCTAATGACAAGACTCCAGCCGCAGAAAAAAGTCAGGAGTTAAGAGCTTTATGGGCTAACGCTGGTTTATAAAGCTCTTAACTACTGTGTTCTAAAGTACACTAACACCCATAAACTACCTATGTACCCCTAAACCAAGGTCCCCCCACATCGCCGCCACTCTAATAACATTTTTTAACCCCTAATCTGCCGACCGCACACCGCCGCAACCTACATTATCCCTATGTACCACTAATCTGCTGCCCCTAACATCGCCGACACCTACATAATATTTATTAACCCCTAATCTCCCCCCCCAACGTCCCCGCTACCTAACTACACTTATTAACCCCTAATCTGCCGACCGGACCTCGCTGCCACTATAATAAATGTATTAACCCCTAAAGCTAAGTCTAACCCTAACACTAACACCCCCTAAATTAAATATAATTTAAATCTAACAAAATAAAATAAATCTTATTAAATAAATTAATCCTATTTAAAGCTAAATACTTAACTGTAAAATAAACCCTAATATAGCTACAATATAACGAATAATTATATTGTAGCTATTTTAGGATTTATATTTATTTTACAGGCAACTTTGTATTTATTTTAACTAGGTACAATAGCTATTAAATAGTTATTTACTATTTAATAGCTACCTAGTTAAAATAATTACATTACCTGTAAAATAAATCCTAACCTAAGTTACATTTAAACCTAACACTACACTATCAATAAATTAATTAACTAAACTATCTACAATTATCTACAATTAAATCAACTAAACTAACTTACAAAATAAAACAAACACTAAATTACAAAAAATAAAAAAAGATTACAAGAATTTTAAACTAATTACACCTACTCTAAGCCCCCTAAAAAAATAACAAAGCCCCCCAAAATAAAAAAATGCCCTACCCTATTCTAAAATAAAAAGTTAACAGCTCTTTTACCTTACCAGCCCTTAAAAGGGCCTTTTGCGGGGCATGCCCCAAAGTAAACAGCTCTTTTGCATTTAAAAAAAACATACAATACCCCCCCAACATTACAACCCACCACCCACATACCCCTAATCTAACCCAAACCCCCCTTAAAAAACCTAACACTAAGCCCCTGAAGATCTCCCTACCTTATCTTCTCCATGCCGGGTATCACCGATCCGTCCAGAAGAGGGTCCGAAGTCTTCATCCTATCCGGCAAGAAGAGGTCCAGAAGAGGGTCCGAAGTCTTCATCCTATCCGGCAAGAAGAGGACATCCGGACTGGTAGACATGTTCATCCAGGCGGCGTCTTCTTTCTTCATCCATCCGGCGCGGAGCGGGACCATCTTGAAGCAGCCAACGCGGATCCAAGTGGTAAATTATGCTCTACGCTCCCTTTTTGGAGCCTAACGCAGCCCTTCAGAGAACTCTAAATACCAGCGTTGTTTAAAAGGTGCGGGGGGGAAAAAACACGCGTAGCTAACGCACCCCTTTGGCCGCAAAACTCTAAATCTAGCGGAATGTAACTATTAGTTATATTGTAGCTAGCTTAGGGTTTATTTTATAGGTAAGTATTTAGTTTTAAATAGGAATAATTTAGTTAATGATAGTTATATTTATTTAGATTTATTTTAATTATATTTTAAGTTAGGTGGTGTTAGGGTTAGGGTTAGACTTAGATTTAGTGGTTAATAATTTTAATATAGTGGCAGCGACGTTGGGGATGGCAGATTAGGGGTTAATAAATGTAGGTAGGTGTCGGCGATGTTAGGGACGGCAGATTAGGGGTTAATAATATTTAACTAATGCGGGAGTGTGGCAGTTTAGGGGTTAATATATTTATTATAGTGGCAGCAATGTCCGGTTCAGCAGATTAGGGGTTAAAAATTTAATTTTAGTTTTTGCAATGTGGGAGAGCCTCGGTTTACGGGTTAATAGGAAGTTTATGGGTGTTAGTGTACTTTTTAGCACTTTAGTTAAGAGTTTAATGCTACGGCGTTGTAGTGTAAAACTCTTAACTACTGACTTTAAAATGCGGTACCAGGCTTGACAGGAGAGGGTCTTCCGCTCACTTTTTGGCAGACCCGTAATACCGGCGCTATGCAAGTCAAATTGAAAAAATTGGATACGCAATTGACGTAAGTGGATTTGCGGTATTTCCAAGTCTGGCCAAAAAAGTGAGCGGTACACCTGTACCTGCAAGACTCCTAATACCAGCGGACATTAAAAAGCAGTGTTGGGACCGGCCAATGTTGCTTTTTAAGCCTAATGCAAAACTCGTAATCTAGCCGATTGTCTTATTTTATTTTCCTTTAAGAATGATAAGCTACCACTATATAAAAAAATATAAAGCCCAAATTTTCTTTCGTGATTCAGATAGATAATGAATTTACTTCTGTGATCAATATGGCTTTATTCTCTTGGTATCTCTTATTGAAGAAGCAGTGCGAACACTTCTAAGCCTATGAAAATGGGCTTACAAGTTCAGCCACCAATCAGCAGCTAGCTCCAAGCTCCTGAAAATACCTAGGAATGCTTTTCAGCAAAGGATACCAATTGAATAAAGCAAATTAGATAGTAGAAACAAATGGAAAGTTATTTAATATTGCATGCTCTGTCTGAATCATGAAAGAAAAAAATTGGATTTCAGGTCCCTTTAAAGTAGAATAACTATCGGCTAGATTTAGAGTGTGGCGGTAGCCGTCAAAATCAGCGTTAAGGGGTCCTAACACTGCTTTTGGCCGCCTGCTGGTATTTAGAGTCAGGCTGGAAAGGGTCTACCGCTCACTTCCCTACCTCGATTCCAGGCTACCGCAGATCCCCTTATGCCAATTGTGTATCCTATCTTTTCAATGGGATCTGCCTAACGCTGGTATTTGGAGTCTTGGGAGAAGTGAGCGGTAGACCCTCTACCGACAAGACTCCTAACGCCAAAAAAAGTCAGTAGATAAGAGCTTTATGGGCTAACGCCGGAATATAAAGCTCCTAACTACTGTGCTCTAAAGTACACTAACACCCATAAACTACCTATGTACCCCTAAACCGAGGCCCCCCCCCACATCGCCGCCACTCTAATAACATTTTTTAACCCCTAATCTGCCGACCGGACACCGCCGCCACCTAAATTATCCCTATAAGCCCCTAACATTGCCGACTCCTATATTATATTTATTAACCCCTAATCTGCCCCCCCCATGTCGCCACTACCTAACTACACTTATTAACCCCTAATCTGCCGACCGGACCTCGCCGCTACTATAATAAATTTATTAACCCCTAAACCGCCGTATTCCCGCCTCGCAAACACTATAATAAATTGTATTAACCCCTAATCTGCCCTCCCTAACATCGCCGCCACCTACCTACAATTTTTAACCCCTAATCTCCCACCCGCACCGTCGCCGCTACTATAATAAAGTTATTAACCCCTAAACCTAACTCTAACCCTAACACCCCCCTAACATAAATATAATTAAATAACTAAATGATTCCTATTTAAAACTAAATACTTACCTATCAAATAAACCCTAATATAGCTACAATATAACTAATAATTACATTGTAGCTATTTTGGGATTTATATTTATTTTACAGGCAACTTTGTATTTATTTTAACTAGTTGCTATTAAATAGTTAAGAACTATTTAATAGCTACCTAGTTAAAATAAGTACAAAATGACCTGTAAAATAAATCCTAACCTAAGTTACAATTAAACCTAACACTACACTATCATTAAATTAATTAAATAAATTACCTACAATTACCTTAAATAAAATACAATAAAATAAACTATTCTATAATACAAAAACAAACAAACACTAAATTACAAAAAACAAAAAAGAATTACAAGCAGTTTAAACTAATTACACCTAATCTAAGCCCCCTAATAAAATAAAAAGCCCCCCAAAATAAAAAATTCCCTACCCTATTCTAAAATACAAAAGTAATCAGCTCTTTTACCAGCCCTTGCATGAAAATAAAAATACAATACCCCCCCAACATTACAACCCACCACCCACATACCCCTACTCTAACCCACCCAAACCCCCCTTAAAAAAACCTATCATTAACCCCCTGAAGATCTCCCTACCTTGATTGGATCAGCCAAAGTTGCCTGTAAAATAAATATAAATCCTAAAATAGCTACAATGTAATTATTAGTTATATTGCAGCTATATTAGGGTTTATTTGATAGGTAAGTATTTAGTTTTAAATAGGAATAATTTAGTTAATTTTAGGAATATTATTTTGTTTTATATAAATTATATTTATGTTAGGGGGGTGTTAGGGTTAGAGTTAGGTTTAGGGGTTAATAACTTTATTATAGTAGCGGCAACATTGCAGACGGGAGATTAGGGGTTAATAATTGTAGGTAGGTGGCGGCGATGTTAGGGAGGGCAGATTAGGGGTTAATACAATTTATTATAGTGTTTGCGAGGCGGGAGTGCGGCGGTTTAGGGGTTAATACATTTATTATAGAGGTCCGGTCGGCAGATTAGGGGTTAATAAGTGTAGTTAGGTAGCGGCGACATGGGGGGGGCAGATTAGGGGTTAATAAATATAATATAGGTGTCAGCGATGTTAGGAGCAGCAGATTAGGGGTTCATAGGGATAATGTAGGTTGCGGCGGTGTCCGGAGCGGCAGATTAGGGGTTAATAATAATATGCAGGGGTCAGCGATAGCGGGGGTGGCAGATTAGGGGTTAATAAGTGTAAGGTTAGGGGTGTTTAGACTCGGGGTTCATGTTAGGGTTTTAGGTGCAGACTTAGAGAGTGTTTTCCAATAGGAAACAATGGGGCTGCGTTAGGAGCTGAACGCTGCTTTTTTGCAGGTGTTAGGTTTTTTTTAAGCCCAAAATGCCCCATTGTTTCCTATGGGGATATCGTGCACAAGCACGTTTTCCCAGCTTACCACTACCGTAAGCAACGCTGGTATTGAGGGTTGAAGTGGAGCTAAGTTAGGCTCAACGCACCCTTTTTTGAGCCTAACGCAGCCCCTCAGACAACTCTAAATACCAGCGTTGTTGGAAAGGTGCGTTGGGAAAAAAAGCAGCGTTAGCTACGCGGGTCTTTACCGACAAAACTCTAAATTTAGCCGTATGATAGTACTTATTTTTCTTTATGCTGCTCACAACACATGACATCATCAGCAGTGTGTTTTTTTTCTAAATTGGTTGTTACTATGTGGTATTAATTGAACATACAGATTCTTATAGTATATAAATATTTGTATAGCTATATAATAGACAATAGAACTATAGGAGATTACTAATGCTTATAGCGATTCTAAGAGTCTGTGGCCTACACAACACTGCTCAGTAAGGAAGAACTGGCCTGTTCTTCCTATGAGGCCCATTTATCAAGATCCAAATGGAGCATGAGGGCTCGTGTTTCTGGCGAGTCTTCAGACTCGCCAGAAACAGCAGTTAATTAAGCAATTAGCCAATAGGATTGAGCTTTCATCCTATTGGGTGATCCAATCAGCCAATAGGATTGAGCTCACATTCAATTGGCTGATTGGGGGGCTTTTTTATTTTAATAGGGCTATTAGATTAGGTTTAATTAGTTTAAATATTTAATCATTTATTTTTTATTTTGTGTAATTTAGTGTTTTTTTTGTGTGTAACTTAGTTGTTATTTTTTTGTAACTTAGTAACTTTTTATAGTAGATTTAAATAATTTGAGTAGGGTTAGGTTTTTAAATATGTAATATAGTTAATTTAATTGTTAGTTTAATGTAATTTTAGGTAGGTTAATGAATATTTTAATAGTTTAATGTAGTTTTAGTATAATAGTTATGGTAGATTAATTATTAGTTTAATATAGTTTAATGTAATTTTAGTATAATAGTTAGGATAGGTTAATTAATAGTTTAATATAGTTTAATGTAATTGTAGTACAATAGTTAGGGTAGGTTAACTAAAGGTAAGTTTAAATTTATTATAAGATAGGGATGAGGTAATATTTAATGTAAAAGTTAGCGGGTTGTTAGGTTTAGGAGTTAATAGGTTTAGTTAGTGCTAGTGATGTGGGAGGCCAGGGGCTTAGGGGTTAATACATTGATTTAGTTGCGGAGGGGTCCAGGAGTGGCGGGATAGGGGTTAATAACTTTATTAGAGTTGCGGTGGGCTCCGGGAGTGGCGGGATAGGGGTTAATACATTTTATTTAGTGGCGGCAATGTCAGGGCGGCAGATTAGGGGGGTTTAGACTCAGGGCTTATGTTAGGGTGCTCGGTGTAAACGTTACTGGTTTTCTAGCATAGAAATCAATAGGATATCTTGCAGCATTGAACATAAGCTTTTGCTGCTTCCAGACTCCCATTGATTCCTATGGCATCTGCGGCCTCCAGGGTGGCGGATTGAAAACCAGGTACGCTGGGCCGGAGTAGTGGTGAGTGTACCGGTTAGAAGTTTGATAACTTGCAAAAGTTGTCAGATAGTGCCGAATTTGTATTCGGAACATCTGTAATGATGTAAGCATTGATCTGTGTCGGACTGAGACCGGCGGATCGTATGTTACGTCACAAATTTCAACTTTTGTTGGTTTGTAGGCTTTAATAAATAGGGCGAATCAGGCTCGCCTCAATTATGCTGCAGAATTCCAGCGTATTTGCGGTAGACAAATAGGCCTCCATGGACTGAGACCGGCGGATCGTATGTTACGTCACAAATTTCAACTTTTGTTGGTTTGTAGGCTTTAATAAATAGGGCGAATCAGGCTCGCCTCAATTATGCTGCAGAATTCCAGCGTATTTGCGGTAGACAAATAGGTCTCCATGGACTGAGACTGGCGGAACGTATGTTACGTCACAAATTTCAACTTTTGTTGGTTTGTAGGCTTTAATAAATAGGGCGAATCAGGCTCGCCTCAATTATGCTGCAGAATTCCAGCGTATTTGCGGTAGACAAATAGGCCTCCATGGACTGAGACCGGCGGATCGTATGTTACGTCACAAATTTCAACTTTTGTTGGTTTGTAGGCTTTAATAAATAGGGCGAATCAGGCTCGCCTCAATTATGCTGCAGAATTCCAGCGTATTTGCGGTAGACAAATAGGCCTCCATGACTCTTTCTTTGACAGGAAAGAGATGAATGAAGTTAGTATTAGCTTGTCTGAACCTTCAGTCTCTATCATTCCCTTCAGTAGCTATGTGCATGGAAGTTTTAGGTCTCATGATTGCAGCATCAGACGTGATCCCCTTTGCTTGTTTTCATATGAGACCTCTTCAGCTTTGCATGTTGCACCAATGGTGTGAGATTATACTTAGATATCACAGTTGATATACTTAAGTCCCAACATACGACAATCTCTGTCTTGGTGGTTAAACCATCACCTTATTGTTCAAAGGGCCTCCTTTGTTTGTCCTTCCTGGACTGTGATCACAACAAATGCAAGTCTTACAGGTTGGGGAGCTGTCTGGGGTCTCTGACAGCACAAGGGGTTTGGGAACCTCAGAAGGCGAGGTTACCAATCAATATTTTAGAACTCTGTGCTATTTTCAGAGCTCTTCAGGATTGGCCTCTATTGAAGAGATACCTTTATATTCAATTCCAGACAGACAATGTTACTACAGTGACATATGTCAATCATCAAGGGGGGACTCACAGTCCTTCAGCAATGAGCTAAGTTTCTCTGATACTTTCTTGGGCGGAGTCCAACTCTTGTCAAATTTCTGTGATTCATATCCAAGGAGTAGACGATTGGTAAGTGGATTATCTCAGTCGTCAGACTTTACATCCGGGAGAGTGGTCTCTCCATCCAGATGTGTTTTTTCAATTGGTACAGATTTGTGGTCCTCCAGAAATAGATCTGATGGCCTCGCATCTGAACAAGAAGCTTCCAAGATATCTTTCCAGGTCCAAGGATCCTCAGGTGGAGAAGGTAGATGCTCTAGCATTTCCTTGGTTTTACCAACCTGCTTAATTTTTTCTGCCTCTGGTTCTTCTTCCAAAGGTGATCTCCAAGATCATAATGGAACAATCTTATGTGTTTCTGATAGCTCCAGCTTGGCCTCTCAGGTTTTGGTATGCGGACCTTGTCAAGATTAGTGATGTCGCGAACGGAGGACTCGAACTTCCGGTATTGTTTGCGAACCCGCGAACCGCCATTGAATTCAATAGGCAGGCGAACTTTAAAACCTACAAGGACTCTTTCTGGCCACAATAGTGATGGAAAAGTTGTTTCAAGGGTACTAACACCTGGACTGTCGCATGCTGGAGGGGGATCCCTGGCAAAACTCCCATGGAAAATTACATAGTTTATGCAGAGTCTGCTTTTAAGCCATAATGGGCCTAAATCAACTAACATTCCCAAAGTGGCTGTCTCAAAACATCCCGGACAGAAGATAGATTGATAGATAGGATAGATAGATAGATAGATATACATAGATTGATAGTTAGATAGAATCGATAGAAGAGGAATAGATAGATTTGTTAGATATATAATTACCCTGATAAAGTCTAATAATTAAACATGCGTTCTTGGACCCAACTAGGTTGTGTTAAGCAGTACTGTTCTTCGCACTTTCAGCCCTGTAACTCCCCCTATTGGTGGAGGTCTATATGGCGGTTATTATTACCCAGACAAAGTATAATAACAAGACACGCGGTCTGGGACCCATGGTAATTTTGTTGTGTTAAGTAAAACTTTTCTTATCACTTGAATCACTCTTACCCCCCCTTTTGTTGGAGCTCTATATGGCCTGCATGATTAGCCTGACAAAGTATAATAATAAAACATCTAGTCTTGGACCCATGGTAATTAGGTTGTGTTTAAGTAGTACTATTCTTATAACTGTAATCCCTGTTACTCCCCCTATCAAGGGAGGTCTATATGGCCTGGCACACAGGCTTGGAAGGCAGTAGAAAAGTGCAATTCTAGGGCACGAGCAAACTGAGGATTAAGATCAACAATCAAATTTTTTTTTAATTTTAATTAGTAATGTCAGCCTGTGGAAGGTAATCTCACCCCTGTAAAGGAGAGAGGGAATTTTTAGGACCACAACTGCAGGTTTAGGAGTGTTGTGAATGTATCAGTGATTCTGTGTAAGTGAGGGAAGGCAGCAAGGATCAGAATCATTAGATACAGTTCACTTTAATATAAGGATAGGAGTGACAATGGCTGAGACCTCAGAGCATATAGCCCCACTCAGTATTGACAAACTGGTTCCCACATATAAACAACAAGCAATTGCAAGTTAAAGTTTTAGACATACCATATCTAATCATAGGTGGCAGCAGACATAGTGTACAACTTAAGGCAACAAATAGGGTTAATGAGATTTATGCAGCATTTAGGTGTTGAATCTGAACTCTTAAGAATATAGGTTGAATAGAGCATTTACATATGAAGGCAACCTAACTAAGATTCTGAGACATGTCAGGAGTAATTGCTGAATGATCGTAAGTTACTTCGGTATGAGTTTGAAGGAAGCGCTTTTGAGACTTACTAGTAAAAGTAAAGGGTGAGGTCTGTCCGGACAGAGCGAAGTTCCCCTGCAGAGTTTGGGGAAATTGCAGCGTGTGCGATGGCGTGTGACGTCACAGCTTGCCGGTTCCGGTCCTGTGTTTGGTAGAGAGGTGAGCCGCGTCTGTCTCTAAAGTTGCAAGCAGGTTAGAGGGTGAGAAGCTGGATTCAACAATCAAGCAATTTGGTATGAGTAGGAGGGAAATTTAAACTGCTTGTTGGGGAGGAGTTATGTAAGTGTGAAAAGACACAGCTATACAAAGGATAAGGCAAAGAACTTAGTCAATTATTACAGGACCCCCCCCCCAAAGATCAACTCCGGGGATCGAGTCCAGGACGATCAGGATAACGTTCATGGAACCTGGCCACCAACCGGGGGGCAGAGAGATTGGAAGCCGGTTCCCAGGAGTCCTCCGAATCAGGGTAGCCCTTCCAATGGACCAGATACTGAAGCTGCCCACGAAAACGTCGGGAGTCCAAGACATCTTGTACCTCATACTCCAGGGTGGTATCCTGTAGATGAGGAAGTAAAGGAATAGAAGGATCATGGTGACGAAGTTGTCTATAAGGCTTGAGGAGAGACACATGAAAGGTAGGATGGGATTTCAGATTTGCTGGTAATGCAAGAGTAACAGCGTTCATATTCACAATTTTTATGATGGGAAATGGTCCAATGAAGTTTGAAGATAATTTCCTGGAAGGAAGGGGTAAATGTAGATTACGTGTTGATAACCAAACGTAGTCACCTACACTATATTTAGGCGAGGAAATCCTTTTTTTATCATAATGGAATTTATAGCGATCCTTGGCGATGCGAATATTTTCAGCAGTTAGTGAAAAAGATTCACTAATAGTGTTGATGAGGTCATTCACAACAGGACAACTGTTGCTGTCCATAGAATCCCATTCAAAAGAAGGATGGAAACCATAATTAATGAAGAATGGTGTGAACTTTGTAGAGGAATGGATGGAATTGTTGAAGGCGAATTCTGCGTATGGTAGTAGTTGTGTCCAGGTATCTTGTTTAGCTGAAATGAAACATCTTAAATATTGTTCTATGCACTGGTTTGTCCTTTCAGTCTGGCCATTAGTTTGGGGATGGAAAGAGGTACTGAGACGTCTAGAAATACCCAATGAGTGACAAAGTTGTTTCCAGAATTGGCTGGTGAATTGAGTTCCCCTATCTGAGGTAATACTATTAGGGAGTCCGTGATACTTGAATATATGATGTATCATTAAGGAAATGGTTTCAGAAGAAGTTGGCAGCTTATGGTAGGGCACGAAATGTGCCATTTTACTAAATAGGTCTACGACTACTAATATGGTGTTATTCCCTTCAGAAATAGGTAGGTCGACTATGTAGTCAATTGCTATGTCCTTCCAAGGACGGTCAGGAGTTGGTAATGGGATCAATTTCCCGTAAGGGGGAGTCCTCCCTTTTTTTTGTAGTTTCGCAGATTAAGCAGGTTTTAACGTAATCCTCAACATCAGAGAGGCAGGTAGGCCACCAAAAGAATCTGGAGACTAATTCTTGAGTTTTCTTTATGCCCATGTGTCCAGCAGATGGAGAATCATGTAAAGTTTTTAAGACTGTTGTTCTGAGACTGTTGGGTACATAGATTTGTTGTTGATAATAATACAACCCATCCGAGTGTAAATCCAAGACCTGTAATGGTTTATTGGAGTCAGCCTGTTGTGCTGATTTGAACTGAATGTTTTGTTCTGTAGTTAAAGCTAAGAATCTGTCAAGAGGAATTAAAGGTGAAAGGTTTGGATGTGACACTTGGTCCACCAAGTGTCTTGAAAGGGCATCAGCCTTCTTGTTCTTGTTTGCAGGACGGTAGGTGATAAGATAATTAAATCTAGCCAAGAATAGGTTCCATCGGACCTGTCGTGCGCTAAGAGTCCTATTAGATTGTAGGTATTCTAGATTTTTGTGATCCGTGTAAATCAAGATTGGAAGAAGGGTCCCTTCTAGAAGGTGTCTCCATTGTTCCAATGATGTTTTGATTGCTAACAGTTCTTTATCACCTATTGGATAGTTTATTTCAGCTGAATTAAGAATACGTGAATAGAAGGCAACAGGATGCAGAGGATCTTTTGGAGTCTGCCTCTGTGAGAGAATTGCCCCCAAAGCATAATTAGATGCATCTACTTCCAAGATGTACTGCAACTCAGAATTAGGGAATTGGAGGATAGGGGCCGTAGTGAAAGCTTTTTTTTAAAAAAATTGAATATTCCTTCTAAATCATCGTTCCATTTGAAGTGTGTGTCAGATTTGGTCAAGTTAGTTAATGGTCTAGTCAAGTCAGCAAAATTTTTAATAAACTTTCTGTAGAAATTGGCGAAACCCATGAACCTTTGTATATCCTTTTTACTTTTTGGGGAAGGCCAATTTTGAATTACCGATATCTTATCATTATCCATCTGGATACCTTGGGGTGATACAATATAACCTAGAAATTTAATTTCTTTGGAGTGAAATAAGCATTTTTCTAGTTTAACATAAAGAGAGTTCTCTCGTAACCGTGTTAATACTAGGGTGACATGTTTGATGTGTTCAGTAAGTGAGGTAGAGAATATGAGTATGTCATCCAGGTATATTACCATAAATAAATCCAAAAAATCCTTGAAGATATCATTTATGAAATACTGAAAGGTAGCCGGGGCATTACAGAGGCCAAATGGCATCACAGTATATTCAAAAAGGCCATAACGTGTACGGAATGCTGTAAGCCATTCATGACCCTCCTTTATTCGTACCAAGTTGTAAGCCCCTCTAAGATCCAATTTAGTGTATATGGTAGCATTTTGTAATCTATCAAGGAGTTGAGGAATTAAAGGTAGTGGATAGCGTTTTTTTATCGTACGCTTGTTTAACTCTCTGTAATCGATAATGGGTCTTAGGGATTGATCTTTGTTTTTAACAAAAAAAATACCAGCCCCAGCTGGGGAGGTGGAAGGACGTATAAAGCCTTTCTTCAAATTATCTGCCAAATAAGTTTTTAGATGTTGTAACTCAGGATCAGAGAGGGGAAATATATGGCCGTAAGGTATATCAACACCTGGTAGGAGATCTATAGGGCAGTCATAAACCCTATGAGGGGGTAGATTCTCTGATTCTTTTTTGTCAAAGACATCAGCGAATGTTATGTATTCCTTGGGGATTTGTAAAGGAACATCAAGTAAAATTTGTTCATGATGGAGACACAAATTTTTACAATAAGGAGAATCAAAGATGACATGTGAAGTTGACCATTGTATAGTGGGATCGTGTTGTTTAAACCAACTGATACCAAGTATAATGGGATATAGAGGTGAGGGTATAACATCAAAAGTAAGAAATTCTGTGTGTTGGTCATGTGTGGTGAGCCTTAAAGGTATGGTGTGGTATAAGATGGGTCCTGATGTAATTTCCTTACCATCAATAAAACGAAGTATACTAGGCACCATTTTCTTAACTAGTGGAATTTTATTTACAATAGTGAATTGGTAATCTATATAATTGTGGCTGGCACCAGAGTCAAGGATTGCTTGTGAGTTGAGTCTTTGCTGATCCCACTGTAATAAGATAGGAAGGGAGCAATGATTAGATTGTGGTTGTTTAGCGGATAAACATATACTTGTGGTGTTCATCTTACCCTTCCTACGCTGTAATTGAGAGCAGTCCTTTACAGAGTGATCGATCCCTCCACAGTACATACAGAGATCTAAAGCTTTTCTTCTTAATTTTTCCTGTAGTGTTAATGGACCTCTGATGAAACCGAGTTCCATAGGGATTTCAGAGGCTTTTGTAGTTGTCTTAGGTGGATGTAGAGTAGTAACTGTTTGTTTGGTGGATGTTTCTAAGTGTGACTTTTCTGAGCGTCTCTCTCTGATGCGTCTATCTAATGTGATGCTAGCATCTATTAGGAGTTCTAAAGTCTCTGGGAGGGGTTGTCTAGCTAGCTCATCCTTGAGAGTATCTGAGAGGCCTAGGCGGAATTGATTGCGCAAGGAAAGGTCATTCCACTGTGTATCAGGGGACCATTTCTTAAACTCTGCGATGTAGTCCTCCACAGGCCTTTTATGTTGTCTCAGA
The DNA here is from genome assembly GCF_027579735.1 of Bombina bombina. NCBI lineage: Eukaryota > Metazoa > Chordata > Amphibia > Anura > Bombinatoridae > Bombina > Bombina bombina. The sequence continues at coordinate 674,826,002 of NC_069499.1, forward strand.
GACCTCATTGCTGTCTCAGCAGACAGCTGTTTGTAGGGATCATCATATAGCTGTCCCATTGCTTTAAAAAACTGATCAAATGAGTACAGCAATGGGTCATTGGTTTCAAAAAACAAATTTGCCCATATACGTGGTTCACCACGTAGATAGGAAATTGTGGTGAGAACCTTCAAATGATCATTGAAGTATGTTTTGGGTTTTAATTTGAAATATAAGGAACATGAGTTTTTGAATTCCCTAAATTCTGAACGAATACCACTAAATGTTTGTGGAGGATTAGGTTGAGGTTCACTAGAACTAATATGTGTAGTGAGGGTATCAATCTTTTCATTGATGTATTGCTTTAAGGCAGAGTTTTCTAATTGTAGTGTATTTAACCCTGTTGTAAGGTTATCTACAGTTTGAGTTAATTTCTCTACATGAGATAATAAGGCTGCTGGGTCCATGGTAAGGCTTGATTGTTATTGTCAGCCTGTGGAAGGTAATCTCACCCCTGTAAAGGAGAGAGGGAATTTTTAGGACCACAACTGCAGGTTTAGGAGTGTTGTGAATGTATCAGTGATTCTGTGTAAGTGAGGGAAGGCAGCAAGGATCAGAATCATTAGATACAGTTCACTTTAATATAAGGATAGGAGTGACAATGGCTGAGACCTCAGAGCATATAGCCCCACTCAGTATTGACAAACTGGTTCCCACATATAAACAACAAGCAATTGCAAGTTAAAGTTTTAGACATACCATATCTAATCATAGGTGGCAGCAGACATAGTGTACAACTTAAGGCAACAAATAGGGTTAATGAGATTTATGCAGCATTTAGGTGTTGAATCTGAACTCTTAAGAATATAGGTTGAATAGAGCATTTACATATGAAGGCAACCTAACTAAGATTCTGAGACATGTCAGGAGTAATTGCTGAATGATCGTAAGTTACTTCGGTATGAGTTTGAAGGAAGCGCTTTTGAGACTTACTAGTAAAAGTAAAGGGTGAGGTCTGTCCGGACAGAGCGAAGTTCCCCTGCAGAGTTTGGGGAAATTGCAGCGTGTGCGATGGCGTGTGACGTCACAGCTTGCCGGTTCCGGTCCTGTGTTTGGTAGAGAGGTGAGCCGCGTCTGTCTCTAAAGTTGCAAGCAGGTTAGAGGGTGAGAAGCTGGATTCAACAATCAAGCAATTTGGTATGAGTAGGAGGGAAATTTAAACTGCTTGTTGGGGAGGAGTTATGTAAGTGTGAAAAGACACAGCTATACAAAGGATAAGGCAAAGAACTTAGTCAATTATTACAAGTAACTATACTGTCTGTGACAACAATTATGATTGGTGTAAATAGCTGGCTAGACGGTCTGGCAGTGGCAGGCAGGAGGTAAATGCAATTCAATGGCACTAGGAGACTGAATATTTGCAGTCCAAAAAATAATGATTTTTATTTTTTAATATACTGTTAGAAGAATTATGATTGGTGCCACTAATTGGCTAGTTGGGCCTGGCACACAGGCTGGCAGATATGAGTCGTGGATGGTAGGTAGGGCAGCAATTTAACACAGTGTGCTGTGTAGGTGACAAAAACACAGGCCTGATAGAAAATTAAGTTAGATTACACTAGCAAAATATTTTAAAATTTTAGATTTTAATATTAAAATTATGTTAAGAAGTGCAATGCACATATGACTCTATGAGTGGTCGCACTGGCTGGCTGCTACGTAGGGCAGCAATTAACAACAGTATGCTGTGTAAGTCAGATAGACAGTTAGACACACGCCTGATAGAAAATAAAATTAGATTACACTAGCATTATGATTTAAAGACTTTTTTTGGGGAATTTAAAGAAAAAGGTTAAGCACATACATATGAGTCGTGGCTGATAGCCTTGGAAGGACAGCTATTAAAAACAGTAGGCTCTGTAAGTCAGATACACACACGCCTGATAGAAAATACTATTAGATTACACTAGAAAAATGATTTAAATTATTTTTTGGGGGGGAAATTAAAAAAAGATTAAACACATATGAGTTGTGGCTCATAGACTAGGGAGGGCAGCAAGTAAACACTGTAGGCTCTGTATGTCAGCAAAACACACAGGCCAGATAGAAAATTATATTAGATTACACTATCAAACAAATTTAAACTTTTTTTTTGTTTATATTTAAATTAAGGTGAAGAAGATATGAGTGCTGGGTGGCTGCCTGGCACAGACCAATTAACCAAAAGACTGAAAAAAAAGAGGTATATTAATGCTGAGTGAGCCTGACAGACACAGGCCTGATAGTAGTAAATGTAATTAGATTACACTAGCAAAATATATATATATTTTTTTAAATTTAAAATCCTATATTATAAAAGACAAGAGTTTGTCTGAAGCCGTCATGCGCAGTTCAGACAAACTCTTGCCGCTGATCGCACGCGCACTCTTGGCCAGCTGTTGATCGCACGCGCAACCCACTTAGCATGTTTGACCCCCCTTGCTGCGCACGCAAACTCACAAAACTGATTTGAGCCAACGCGCACGCGCACGCGCACGCGAACCCTAGCCGCCTATCACACCCTCGCACTAGCCGTTGACAACTTAGCCTACTAGCCTATCACACAATGCGCACGCGCACGCAAACCCACGCAACTAGCCTAGCCGCCTATCACACCCTCGCACTAGCCGTTGACAACACACTTAGCAAATAGCCGTTGAAAGCAGCTGATCAGAGACAGGGGAGAGGGAGAGAGGGAGACAGGGGAGAGGGAGACAGGGGAGAGGGAGACAGGGGAGAGGGAGACAGGGGAGAGGGAGACAGGGGAGAGGGAGAGAGAGACAGGGGAGAGGGAGACAGGGGAGAGGGTGAGAGAGACAGGGGAGAGGGAGACAGGGGAGAGGGAGACAGGGGAGAGGGAGACAGGAGAGAGGGAGAGAGGGGAGAGGGGGAGAGGGAGACAGGGGAGAGGGAGACAGGGGAGAGGGAGACAGGGGAGAGGGAGACAGGGGAGAGGGAGACAGGGGAGAGGGAGACAGAGACAGGGGAGAGGGAGACAGGCAGGGGAGAGGGAGACAGGCAGGGGAGAGGGAGACAGGGGAGAGGGAGACAGGGGAGAGGGAGAGAGGGGAGAGGGAGACAGGGAGACAGGGGAGAGGGAGAGAGGGGAGAGGGAGAGAGGGGAGAGGGGAGAGGGAGAGAGGGGAGAGGGAGAGAGGGGAGAGGGAGAGAGGGGAGAGGGGGAGAGGGAGAGAGGGGAGAGGGAGAGAGGGGAGAGGGAGACAGGGGAGAGGGAGAGAGGGGAGAGGGAGAGAGGGGAGAGGGAGAGAGGGGAGAGGGAGAGAGGGGAGAGGGAGAGAGGGGAGAGGGAGACAGGGGGACAAGGGAGAGGGAGAGAGAGACAGGGGAGAGGGAGAGAGAGACAGGGGAGAGGGAGACAGGGGAGAGGGAGACAGGGGAGAGGGAGACAGGGGAGAGGGTGAGAGAGACAGGGGAGAGGGAGACAGGGGAGAGGGAGAGAGAGACAGGGGAGAGGGAGACAGGGGAGATGGAGAGAGAGACAGGGGAGAGGGAGACAGGGGAGAGGGTGAGAGAGACAGGGGAGAGGGAGACAGGGGAGAGGGTGAGAGAGACAGGGGAGAGGGAGACAGGGGAGAGGGTGAGAGAGACAGGGGGGGGGGAGAGGGAGACAGGGGAGAGGGTGAGAGAGACAGGGGGGGAGAGAGAGAGACAGGGGGGGGAGAGAGAGAGACAGGGGGGAGAGAGAGAGAGAGAGAGAGAGAGAGAGAGGGAGAGGGGAGAGAGAGAGACAGACAGGGGAGAGAGAGAGAGACAGGGGGGAGGAGAGAGAGACAGGGGGGAGGAGAGAGAGGCAGGGGAGTGAGAGAGACAGGGGAGTGAGAGTGAGAGTGAGACAGGGGAGTGAGAGTGAGAGAGACAGGGGGGATAGAGTGAGAGAGACAGGGGGGAGAGAGTGAGAGAGACAGGGGGGAGAAAGAGGGGAGAGAGAGAGAGAATATAAAAATAAAAATAAACCACACGGCCCGTGTGAACGGGCTTTAGGACTAGTAATGTTATAAACGGATATTAACACTGGTGGTTGGCACAGAGCAATGAACCAGAGTATATGCTGTGTGACACAGGCCTGATAGAAAATGAAAAAAAATTACACTAGCAAAATAATTAAATTTTTTGGTTAGTTAAATTTAAACTAATGTTGTTAGGGAGATATCAGTGGTGGCAGTAATCACAGCATATGCTGTGAGCCTTAAACACACAGCCTGAAAGCCAGACAAATGCTAATAAAAAAATAACGAAACGAAAAAAAAAAAGGCACGAAATATAGCCCTAAAAAGGGCTTTTTGGGGTGCTGTGCTTGCAGCAGAGATGAGTGGAGTCCTTCTGGACTGTAAATACACTAGCCTAGCTATGTTTTTCCTATTAATGTCAGGAGCAAAAACACAACACGTCCTCTCATTAAGAAAGCAAGGTCGTTATGAGTCTAAAATGGCGGATTCCGAGTAGCTGGGAGTGTCTGTGAGGGAGTGTCTGATGTTGATTGGCTCTAATGGGTCAGGTGGCTGTGACATAAAGGGTCAAAGTTTCCTCAATGATGACACATAGGGGCGGATCGAACATCGCCATGTGTTCGCCCACAAACGCGAATGCGAACAAGCTATGTTCGCTGTGAACTGTTCGCGGGCGAACAGTTCGGGACATCACTAGTCAAGATGTCCAGTTGCCAACCTTGGCCACTTCCTTTAAGGCCAGACCTTCTGTCTCAAGGACCGTTTTTCCATCAGGATCTCAAATCTCTAAATTTAATGGCATGGAAATTGAACACTTAGTGCTTAGTCATAGAGGTTTTTCTGACTCAGTGATTAGTACTATGATACAGGCTCGTAAGTCTGTTTCAAGGAAAATGTATCATCAGGTTTGGAAAACCTATATTTCTTGGTGTTCCTCTCATAATTATTCTTAGCGTTCTTTCAGAATCCATAGGATTTTACAGTTTATTCAGGATGGTTTGGATAATGGTTTGTCTGCAAATACTTTGAAAGGACAAATTTCTGCTCTGTCTTATTTCATAGAAAGGTTGCTAAACTTCCCGGTATTCACTGTTTTGTTCATGCTTTGTTATTACATCTATTTCTCCTCCTTGGAGTCTCAATTTGGTTTTGAAAATTTTGCAGGCTCCTTCTTTTGAGCCTATGCATTCTTTGGATATTAAATTACTTTCTTGGAAACTGTTATTTCTTTTAGCTATCTCTTCTGCTAGAAGAGTTTCTGAGTTGGCGGCTCTCTCTTGTGAGTCTCCTTATCTGATTTTCCATCAAGAAAAAGCTGTTTTGCGGACTTCATTTAAATTTTTGCCTAAAGTTGTGAATTCTAACAACATCAATAGGGAAATTGTTATTCCTTCTTTATGCCCTAATCCTAAGAATACTCTTGAAAGGTCTTTATATTCTTTGGATGTGGTAAGAGCGTTGAAATATTATATTGAGGCTACTAAGGTTTTCAGAAAGATTTCTAGTCTATTTGTTATTTCTTCTGGCTCTAGGAAAGGTCAGAAAGCCTCTGCCATTTTTTTGGCATTTTAGTTGAAACTTTTAATTCACAAAGCTTATTTGGAGGTGGGGCAGTGTCCGCCTCAGAGAATTATAGCTCATTCTACTAGATCAGTTGCCACTTCTTGGGCTTTTAAGAATGAAGCTTCCCAGTTGATCTAATTTGCAAAGGAGCAACTTGGTTTTCTTTGCATACTTTTACTAAATTTTACCGTTTTGGGGCCCGATCCGATATGCAGCGTCGCCCGCAAAAGCCGGCGACGCCGAAATTTGCGCTGGTTTGTTATCCTATATACGGCGTAACCTAGAAGTTACGCTCGTATATTTCTGCCTTCGCCCGTAGTTTTTTGGGCCATAGGCAGGTATACCAAGTCAGCGCAGTTTGGTATCCAATATACAGAGTAAGGACTTACGTGGCGAAAATGGAGAAATCTTACTTCATTTTCACCTCGCCACAAAATTCAGCCGTAGTAAGCCTTACGCTGTCTATTGGAGCCCTGTAACTCCCTAAACTACCTGCAAAATAAACCTAACGCATGCGCAATGTCTATCTACCTGTCAACTGCGATCCCCCGCCGCAATCCCTAATAAAGTATTTAACACTGAAAACCGCCGCTCCCGGACCCCGCCGCCACCTACAGTAAAAGTATAACCCCCTAATGTGATCCCCCTACACCGTCGCCAGCTACCTTACCTACCCCCTAAAGTAAGCCCCTACCCCGCCGCCATCTACCTTACCTACCCCCTAAAGTGAGCCCCTACCCGCCCGCCATCTATCTTACCTACCCCCTAAAGTGAGCCCCTACCCCACCTCCATCTATCTTACCTACCCCCTAAAGTGAGCCCCTTACACCGCCGCCATCTATTTTATAAATATTAACCCCTAATTTAATCCCCCTACACCGCCACCAGCTATATTAACTATATTAACCCTAATTATATTAGGGTTAATATAGTTAATATAGTTATTATATTATATAAATTAACTATATTAACCCTAATTATATTAGGGTTAATATAGTTAATATCGTTATTATATTATATATATATTAAGTATAATAACCCTATCTAACTCTAACATCCCTAACTAAATTCTTATTAAAATAGATCTAATTAATATTAATATTATTAATTAAAATATTCCTATTTAAATCTAAATACTTACCTATAAAATAAACCCTAAGATAGCTACAATGTAATTAATAATTACATTGTAGCTATTTTATGGTTTATATTTATTTTACAGGTAACTTGGCATTTATTTTAACTAGGTACAATAGCTATTAAATAGTTAATAACTATTTAATAGCTACCTAGTTAAAATAATTACCAATTTACCTGTAAATTAAATCCTAACCTAAGTTACAAATAAATCTACACTATCAATAAATTAAATAAACTACAAATATCTAACACTACTCCCCTGAAGGTCTCCCTACCTAGATCTAATTAATATTAATATTAATTAGATCTATTTTAATAAGAATTTAGTTAGAGATGTTAGCGTTAGATAGGGTTATTAAACTTAATATATATAAATATATATATTATAATATAATAACGATATTAACTATATTAACCCAAATATAATTAGGGTTGATATAGTTAATATATATAATATAATAACTATATTAACTATATTAACCCTAATATAATTAGGGTTAATATAGTTAATTTAGCTGGCGGCGGTGTAGGGGGATTAAATTAGGGGTTAATATTTATAAAATAGATGGCGGCGGTGTAAGGGGCTCACTTTAGGGGGTAGGTAAGGTAGATTGCGGCGGGGTAGGAGCTCACTTTAGGGGGTAGCTAAGGTAGATGGCGGCGGGGTAGGGGCTTACTTTAGGGGGTAGGTAAGGTAGATGGCGGCGGGGTAGGGGCTCACTTTAGGGGGTAGGTAATGTAGCTGGCAGCGGTGTAAGGGGCTCACTTTAGTGGGTAGGTAAGGTAGCTGGCGGCGGGGTAGAGGCTCACATTAGGGGGTTATAGATTTAATATAGCTGGCGGCGGAGTCCGGGAGCGACGGTTTAGGGGTTAATAACTTTATTAGGTGGTGGCGGGGTCCGGGAGCGGCGGTTTAGGGGTTAATACATTTTTTATTGTTAGGATAGTGAGGGGGGATAGCGGATAGAGGGTTAGACGTGTCGGGCTATGTTTGGGAGGCGTGTTACAGTACGGGAGATTTAATAACTTTAGTCAGGTTTTGTAGGCGCCGGCAGTTTCTAAAGTGCTGTAAGTCACTGGCGACTCCAGAAATTTGTGCTTACGCAGATTTCTGGACATCGCTGGTTTGTCAGACTTACGCACTTTAACCTCTGACGGCGCCGTATATAGGATAGCTTGAGTTGCGAGCTGAAACTGTGGGCGGCAGGGGTTACCTCGCATGCGCCGCAAACTACGATCTTTATCGGATCGCGCCCTTGATGTTTGCTTTTTCGGAAGCAGCCTTTGGCAGAAAGGTTCTTCAGGAAGCTGTCGCAGTTTGATTCTAATGCCTTTTTTTATTTGAGTTTTTCTGACATTTTTAAGAAAACAATTATTTTTTTGGATTTAATTTCTCAGCAGATTTAGCTGTTTTTATTTTTTCCTTTCCTCTCTAGTGACTTGCGGACTTCCACATCTTGAGTATTATATCCCATACGTCACTAGCTCATGTACTCTTGCCACTTACATGAAAAAGAACATAATTTATTCAAGAACTTGCCTGATAAATTAATTTCATTCATAGTGACAAGAGTCCATGAGACCCACCCTATTTTTTGTGGTTTTGATTTTTTTGTATAAAGCAGATTATTTTTTCCTCTTTTGTATGCTTTTTACTTATTTTTTACACCTCACTTCTTGGCTATACATTAAACTGAAGTATGAGTGAAGTGGGAGGTGTATTTATAGGCATTTTGAAGTTTAGGAAACTTTGCCCCCTCCAGGTAGGAATGTATATCCCATACGTCACTAGCTTATGGACTCTTGCCACTATGAAAGAAATTAATTTATCAGGTAAGTTTTTACATACATTTTTTTTTCTTCGTTCTCTTGGTATCTTTATTTCAGGTTCAGCACCTGGGTTGAGCTTGCTGATTGGATGGCTAAATTTAGCCAACAATCAGCAAGTGCTATACAGGGTTCTAAACCAAAAATGAACCAGCTCCTAAGCTTTCATTCCTGCTTTTTCAAATAAAGATACTAAGATAATGAAGAAAAATTGATAATAGGAGTAAATTAGAAAGTTGCTTAAAATTGCATGTTCTTACCGAATCACAAAATAAAAAAAATTGGTTTAGTGTCCCTTTAAGCTTGTAGTGAATTAGCGCTTTAAAAAAAAAAAAAAAAAAAGTTAATATTTGTAGTAATGGAACAGAAAGAATACAAAGTAACAAAATGTGCATGAAGATTGCTAAACTGATATGAAACATATGCTAAGATTATATAAAGAAACTACCATGGTATGTTTGACTCTATCAATAGTTTTCAAAAAACAAAATCAGCTTTTCAAAGGAATAAAAATAAAAGAAACTGTAATAATTTACACCAATGCTACAGAGGACTTCCATTTAGCAAGGTGCAGATGTGGCTTTGGGGGTCCTAGCGCTGCCGGTTTGTGTGAGCAAGCTGCGCTAATTAAGGACCAGCGCTCTTAAAACAACTCCTATCCCATCAGGGGGCAGAGTTAAATCATCCTTGTCACATCTGACTGTGATTATTGACAAGCCCTTCTCTTGTGCAGTTGGATGTGTAAAAACAGGGGGTAAGGTTACAGAAGCATTTTCTTGTGCAATGGTAAATGCAGGCAATGGGGCATATCTATCAAGCTCCGTATGGAGCTTGAAGCCCCATATTTCTGGCGAGCCTTCAGACTCGCCAGAAACACCAGTTATGAATGGAGCTTGATGCAGTCGTTTCCGTGCGAGCCTTCAGGCTCGCTGGAAACAGGAGTTAAGAAGCAGCAGTCTTATGAACGCTGCTCCTTAATTTGTACGCCTCCTCTGAGCCTGAGGACATCAATCCGCCTGATCGCATACGATTGGGTTGATTGACACCTCCTGCTAGCAGCCGTGAATTAGCAGGGGGCGACATTGCACAAGCAGTTCACCAGAACCTCTTGTGCAATGTTAAATGCCAACGGCATATATGCTGTCGGCATTTAGCAATGCAGGGGGCGGACATGATTCGCTATAGCGAATCATGTCCATCAGGGGTATGATAAATTTACCCCATAGTCTTAGGTAGTGCTTTAAACTAGTACTACCAGATTGAGGAAAGTAGAAAGGAGAGGGTTTAAGGGCATTATTGGAAGAGTTGAAATACAATTGGTGCATCTGATATATAAACAGAGAGCCCCATAGTGTAGGGGGCTGTGTTCCACTATCTGATCTTAAGTCTGGGCCCTATTGTTGGCATATTGGTGATTTCAGGAGCAATAAATCCTATATGATGTCTCACTTGGGCATTTATTTGACATAATGGGGGATGCAGGGGCCAAGCTTTTGGTCTGAAGCTTCAGTTGGGTATATAGCTGGGATATAAGTGATTGCAGGGGTTATGAATCTAATCTGAGCTATCACTGATATATGGATAACAATGGAGGATGGAGGGACAATGCATCTGATCTCAGGTTTCAGTTATATTAGAAACTTGCATAATGTTTATTAGCTTATTATTTAGAAGTAATTTACAAAAGGTTTATGGATACATGGAATTATTCTGCAGTATATGTGGCAGAGGCAAATACAGCAAATCGATTCAGGAATGCCTTTAAACCGTACAAGCCTATCTTGAGAATTATTCAACCTTTTAGTTTAGATAACAATATTGGCAGACAGGAAGAGACATTTTGTTTTTGCATTTTATGCCTGAAAAAAAAAAAAAGATTTGGGTGAATGCTAAGAATGCAGAAGATTGGTGCCAAACATAGGCATTTTCTGCTTAAAATGACTTTTGCATCCAAGCAATGCCAGCAATTTGTAATGCCAGACATGTCTGCCCACAACCATATACTACTACTCCCATCTCGGATTCTGAAAGGGTTAATGTTAAGTTACTGCTGTCTCTCTTTTGATTAACATCTTTTGCCTGTTGTCTACTTTTCCCTGTTCCTGGCAGGCTACCAAACAGATCCTGCAGCCTAAGCAGAGACAAGCAAGGTTAGTTTCTGAAAATTAATCATTACACAAGTGAACATCCCTTTGGTGAAGAGGCAAGCTGTATATGCTCCGTGCACAATGCCCTGTGCTGGGATATTGTAAATCAATAGTGTTCTGCAGCATGTTGGGGTCAACAAAAACAGTGTTTAGTTGCTTGTTTTTAGTCTTAAATTGCAGCAGGCTTTAAAGTCTACAGACGTATAATGATGCACCGCGCAAAAAAGAAACAGATACACATTTTCTTAAAGTGGCCATAACATTAAGTATATATTTTATGTTAGTACAAAAAAATGACAGAAAAAGCATTGCATTGTACTAGTGTTATTTATGGCTTATAAACAAACTTAAAGCAAAAGTAAACACCTTGAGATTTTTAAATATACCTGTAATGTTTATTCATGCATAATAAAATGACATTGCAATTTAATTTTCTTTTTTATTTTCCCTTTTTTTCACATAATTTAGCATTGGAAATTGTGGGTTTTTTTAACTCTGACCTTGAACCACACTCTACTAACTTCAACCCTGCTACATATATCCCCCTAGATGGGTTTAACGGATAACAACTGTAAAGCAATGCATTTTCTACTAATATTATGACTGTAACTAACCATCTTTTCTGCAGCTCGAATTGGCTATACCAAGTAAGGCATGGTGGGAGGAGCTTGGCTATTGAAAAACAGTTGTAGCAAGGAATATGTTAATTAAAAAAACACATTTAAACTAGGCTGATTTGTTATATAGCAATACGACAGAAACATCTTGTAATTACTAAGAGCTGTATTACAAATTACTCGCTATTTAGTGTTTTCACTCAAGATTAAACTTAAACTTGAAGTAAGCTTTTGGCGCGTCAGGATGTGTGGGTATTACAAGTTGAAAGTAAAAAGTTTGCCCATGAGCAAAACCCAAAGCGCGTTATCCAAATGTCTTAGAGTATCACGACTATCTTAAATTTATTCTTCCCATAGAAGTCAATGGAGAGTTCAGAAGAAATAAAAATGAACACCTATGGCTAGTGCGCTATCTCTGCAGGAGTTATGAGTGCTTCACATTATAATGTGCTTCACTTACAAAACAATCACAGAGATTACGAGTATGGCATTAGCCTTAAAAAGCAGTGTTGAGAGGTCCCAACTCTGCTTTTTACCTAATGCTGGTATTACGAGTCTGACAGGTAGAGGCTCACCACTAACTTTTCTTCCGCGACTTGAGGCTACTGCAAATCCCCTTACGTCAATTGCGTATCCTATCTTTTTAATGGGATTTGCCTAATGCTGGTATTACGAGTCTTGGAAGAAATGAGCGGTAGACCCTCTCCTGTCAAGACTTCTACCGCATTTAAAAGTCAGTAGTTAAGAGTTTTATGGGCTAACGCCGGAACATAAAACTCTTAACTAAAGTGCTACAAAGTACACTAACACCCATAAACTACCTATTAACCCCTAAACCGAGGCCCCCCCACATCGCAAACACTATAATCGTCGCCACCTACATTATACCTATGAACCCCTAATCTACCGCCCCCAATGTCGCCGCCACCTACCTACACTTATTAACCCCTAATCTGCCGACCGGACATCGCTGCCACTTTAATAAATGTATTAACCCCTAAACCGCAGCACTCCCGCCTCGCAAACACTAGTTAAATTTTATTAACCCCTAATCTGCCATCCCTAACATCGCCGACACCTACTTACATTTATTAACCCCTAATCTGCCACCCCCAATGTTGCCGCTACTATATTAAAGTTATTAACCCCTAAACCTAAGTCTAAACCTAACCCTAACCCCCCTAACTTAAATATAATTTAAATTAAACGAAATACATTTAACATAATTAAATAAATGATTCCTATTTAAAACTAAATATTTACCGATAAAATAAACCCTAAGATAGCTACAATATAACTAATAGTTACATTGTAGCTAGCTTAGGATTTATATTTATTTTACAGGCAACTTTGTATTTATTTTAACTAGGTACAATAGTTATTAAATAGTTATTAACTATTTAATAACTACCTAGCTAAAATAAGTACAAAGTTATCTGGAAAATAAATCCTAACCTAAGTTACAATTACACCTAACACTACGCTATCATTAAATAAATTACCTAAGCTACCTACAATTAAATACAATTAAATTCAATAAACTAAATTATGGGGAAAAAACACACTAAATTACAGGGAAAAAAAAGAATTACAAAAATTTTAAAATAATTACACCTAATCTAATCCTCCTAATAAAATAAAAAAGCCCCCCCAAATAATACAATTTCCCTACCCTATACTAAATTTCAAATTGCCCCAAAGTAATCAGCTCTTTTATCTCTAAAAGAAAAATACAATACCCCCCAACATTAAAACCCACCACCCACACACCCCTACTCTAAAACCCACCCAATCTCCCCTTAAAAAAACCTAACTCTAACCCCCTGAAGATCTCCCTACCTTGAGCCGTCTTCACCCAGCTGGGCACAAGTGGTCCTCCATACGACAGAAGTCTTCATCCGATCGGGGCAGAAGAGGTCCTCCAGACAACAGAAGGCTTCATCCAGGCTGGATCTTCTATCTTCATCCTTCCGGAGCGGAGCCATCTTCTATCTAGCCGACGCAGAGCCATCCTCTTCAAACAACGTCCTAACGAAGAATGAAGGTTCCTTTAAATGACGTCATCCAAGATGGCATCCCTTGAATTCTGATTGGCTGATAGGATTCTATCAGCCAATCGGAATAAAGGTAGGAGAAATCCTATTGGCTGATTGGATCAGTCAATAGGATTGAGCTCACATTCTATTGGCTGTTCCAATCAGCCAATAGAATGCAACCTCAATCCTATTGGCTGATTGCATCAGCCAATAGGATTTTTCCTACCTTAATTCCGATTGGCTGATAGAATCCTATCAGCCAATCAGAATTCAAGGGACGCCATCTTGGGGATTAGATTAAGTGTAATTAGTTTAAAATTCTTCAAATTCTTTTTTTCCCCTGTAATTTAGTGTTTTTTTTTTCGTAATTTAGTTTATTGAATTTAATTGTATTTAATTGTAGGTTAGTTTAGATAATTTATTTAATGATAGTGTAGTGTTAGGTGTAAAATAAATATAAATCCTAAACTAGCTACAATGTAACTATTAGTTATATTGTATCTAGCTTAGGGTTTATTTTATTGGTAAGTATTTAGTTTTAAATAGGAATACTTTATTTTATTATGTTAAATGTATTTCGTTTAATTTAAATTATATTTAACTTAGGGGGGTTAGGTTTAGACTTAGGTTTAGGGGTTAATAACTTTAATATAGTAGCAGCGACGTTGGGGGTGGCAGATTAGGAGTTAATAAATGTAAGTAGGTGTCGGCGATGTTAGGGACGGCAGATTAGGGGTTAATAACTATAATATAGTTGGCGGCGATGTTGGGGGCAGTATATTAGGGGTTCATAGGGATAATGTAGGTGGCGACGGTGTCCGGAGCGGCAGATTAGGGGTTAATAATATAATGTAGGTATCAGCTATAGCGGGGGCGGCAGATTAGGGGTTAACAAGTGTAAGATTAGGGGTGTTTAGACTCGGGGTTCATGTTAGGGTGTTAGGTGCAGACATATTTTTTATTTTCTCATAGGAAACAATGGGGCTGCGTTAGAAGCTGGATGCTGCTTTTTTGCAGGTGTGAGGTTTTTTCCAGCCAGCTCAGCCCCATTGTTTCCTATGGGGAAATCGTGCATGAGCACGTTTAGCCAGCTTACCGCTACCGTAAGCAACGCTGGTATTGAGGTGGGATGTGGAGCTAAATTCTGCTCTACGCTCATCTTTTTGCGGCTAACGCCAGGTTTAAAAAACCTATAATACCAGTGTTGGCTTAAGGGAACGTTAGAAAAAAAAGCCTTTTTAGAAACGCACCCCTGTTAACAACAAACTCGTAATGTCGCTGAATGTAATTTTTATTGTAAATACAAATTTCTATATATATATCTGTATATACCTATACCTGTATATCTATGGGTTGAAGAATTGTTAATCTCAATCTGTGTTGTTGAAATATTAAATATAAAATATTAAAAACTATTAATAAAATTATTAAAATTGTTAAACACACTGTAAAAAAATCTAAATAATCCATTGAATATATATATATTGTCAGTATATGGCCGGGTTATAATACAATATATTTAATAATTATTCTTTAAACAAACCCCCAATAAAATGCATATGCAAAACAATAAAATTAATGTAAATTCCTCAATTCTTTATATTAGTTAAAATTTATAGACACATTGAATTATATTTATAGAAAACCATATATGAATCAAACTATACAATGTTTAAACTGTTACAACATTCTTTACAAAGCAAACCAAATTGTAACTTTAGAATTAACCTTGTTCACAATTGAATTGCATTAAAATACCACAATGAGATACCAAGATATGAGCCAATAACATTCAGATTAATACAACTAAGCTATTTAACCCACATATGATTTTATATAACTCTAATTAAAACACCAGACATTATATATATTCTTACTGTAAACAGTCAGTTTATATGCCAATGTATATATACTGAAATAAATTCTTAATTATCTACAATTAAGACAAATTCTAATATATGTATATATTTGCAAAGATAAATTACACACCAGAAAGATTTACTTACAATAATGCACCTGACTAAGAAATATGCAACACAAAGGATATTTATCTAGCAAATAAATTATTTACTTAGCATACTAGAGTGACTAGTTAAGACTACACAGGACTATGAATGCAAGCTAAAATACAAAGGGCCCTTTTAAAATGTCTAACTGCAATTTAGTTATATTTACCAAATACCTTTGATTTAAATGTTAAAATATAGATTTATCAATCGCGTATACTTCACCAAAATAATCAAATAGATAATTCAGCTTCCAGAACTTCTCGTTTCACCTCATATGAAATAAGGGTATTTGCAATATGGATAATAAAAAGGTAGCCTGATTTTGCTTATAGACTGTGTCCCAACGCAGCAAGTTATCAGTCCAGAGTTCTGCAAAAAGGCAGCAGCCTCTTTTCTCCTCTTGCATTCAGCTTATATTATCCTAATCATTGGTGAAACAATATGGTAGGCCCTTCGGAAGCTTGTCTGTGATTTACTCCTGGATCTGAATATTTCATAGATTATTTTGGGAGACGCCTCCCTGACTGGCTCTGCATGTGTTCTAGTAGACAATTTATTTTGCTGTCATACCAGTTCCAATCCCCTAGGGGGCAGCAGACAACCAGCAAATACAGTCTCACCATCAATCACTGCTACAATCCAAATATCTCCTTATAGTGATTATTTAACATAGTATAACTTTATGCATTAATCACTTACAATTGTAATTATAGATGAGATAATATAATGTTATTTTTCTGATTATTTTAATATGAAACATCAGTATTATTTCTAACATCATATTATTATTATCTTAAAATCCATTTAAAATTGCATTTGATTATTTCCTTATATTCATATAAAACACAGCATATTACACATACAGTACACCTCTTTCTGATTACAGGTGTATTTGTTAAATGCCTGAAAAAAATAAAAAGAATAGGTTACTAACATTGGACATTTTAAATTGACTGTATTGCTATTTATTAACTCAGCATGTGTATCCCAATTTGTCCTTTAGATGTCTGGAAGACAGAAAAAAATATATAAGTATGTTACATATTTCAAAATGGGACTACTACAATTGTCATTCAATCCTCCACAATCTGAATTGCATCATCTCCCCAAATCCATAGATAGACATTTAATACAGTCTAAGGCACACACACACACACTAAATTTTCATCTAGACGTATGTCTGAGCTTCGTGTATTTAAAGCTCAGCAGGTATAATCAACCTTTGCATCTAATTAGGCTTCAGAAGAGTGCAGTGAGCCATTGTGTTAAGTTATCACATGTCTGTTGGCATATGCTTCTCTCAGATCAGAAAGAAATGGTGAGAAATCTTCAAAGGGTTGTTTGTGATTGAATAATTGTATACATTAGCATATTGAATGGAGAGGGGAGAAAAGGTTTAAGCTGAATCCTGGTATGTAATTAGCAAGGCATCTCATGTCTGACTTAAGATTTGGGGGCCTATCTATCAAGCTCTGAAAGGAGCTTGACGGCCCGTGTTTTTGGCGAGTCTTCAGACTCGCTAGAAACAGCAGTTATGAAGCAGCGGTCACAAAGACTGCTGCTCCATAACCTGTCCGCCTGATCTGAGCAGGCGGACAGACATCACCGGAAATCAACCCGATCGAGTACGATCGGGTTGATTGACACCCCACTGCTGGCGGCCCACTGGCCGCGAGTCTGCAGGGGGCGGCGTTGCACCAGCAGCTCTTGTGAGCTGCTGGTGCAATGCTGAATATGGAGAGTGTATTGCTCTCCGTATTCAGCAAGGTCTGGCGGACCTGATCCACACTGTCGGATCAGGTCTACCAGACCGTGTTAAATAGAGATCTTGGAATACACATAATGTACTCAGTGATAAAATGAGCATGCTCAAACTTACTATTTGAGAGATTTCAATTTTATTTTATCTTATTTTATATATATATATATATATATATATATATATATATATATATATATATATATATATATATATATTGTCCACTGACATCTACAGATGCCCTGACAATATATATTTCATGATTCAGATAGAAAATACAATTTGAAACAACTTTCTAATTTACTTCTATTATCTAATCTGTTTAATTCTCTTGGTATAATTTGTTGAAGGAGCAGGTATGCACTAATGGTTTCTAACTGAACACATGGGTGAGCCAATCACAATATAATATATATATATGCAGCCACCAATCAACAGCTAGAACCTAGGTTCTCTGCTGCTCCTGAGCGTGCCTAGATATACTTTTCCACAAAGGATATCACAAGAAGGAAGCAAATTAAATAATAGAAGTAAATTGGAAAGTTGTTTAAAATTGTATTCTCAATCTGAATCATGAAAGAAAATGTTTGGGTTTCATGTCCCTTTAAGGAAAAAGGGCAAATTAGTGATTCTTAACCAGCACAAGGGTATAATAATAAAAATAATTTAAGCTAAGGCAAAGAAAACAAGATATCCTGATATGTGCACAAAATTCATACATTTAATAAGCACAAAAATATCATGGTTAAATGGCAACATAAAAATTCATAGGAGTCCCAATGGAATAAAGATCATATATGAGAGAATGATCCTATATGTAAATAAGCCCTAAAAAGCCTATAAACATCGGGTTTCAGGTGGTATCCAACCTAGAAAGTCAATTCATGGATGTAGTATGAGGCGAAAACACGCCATTAATGAACCCATTAGTAAGGCATTTAGGAACGTGAATTGAAAAATGCAGCATACAATTTCAGCAATCCTGGAAAGAAACTAGGTGCATAAGATAGAGGTATAGTAACCGCAAATTCAAATAAAGGCTCTATATTCATTAGGGGCGACTCTCCTAAGAAATTATTTAGGGTCTTGTAAAGTCAGTTTATCACCTTGCAGGCATAGCTTGGACCACCCCTGTGTTAGGGTTCAACAAAGCCAATTCAATCAAACAGGTTGAATATTAAAAGTGGTACCTCTTCCGTAGTAAGTAAACCTTCCATTCTCAAATGCCAGGTATTCAGGCTGGTGGCATTAGGGCACTTAGTGGTGATCCACGCCCCTTCCACCATAGGTATTTGCTGCTCAAGTTGTTCAATTCAGGACCAAAATTTCCACTTGGAGCTCCAAGACAGTCTGAAGGCGGACAGCTGTAACCCCTCTGGCTTTTCAGACCAAACAGCTACACCGTTTCACCCGTGGGTCAGCGGGCTTCTTCCGGCTGAATTGAATATATATATATATATATATAGATAGATAGATAGATAGATAGATAGATAGATAGATAGATAGACAGACAGACAGATAGATAGATAGATAGATAGATAGATAGATAGGTATACAGTGTGTGTGTATATAAATTTATATTTAAATATTTATATTAATATTTTTTAACAGATAGTTTTATATGATTGTAACTGTAATTTTAAATCTATGTTGGGTTTAGTGCAACTTTTTTTTAACATTCTACCCTTTACGCTCTCGCGATTGCTTTTACTTTCAACTTCTATTTCTGATGCATGCAAAAACCTGATATCATTTACCACTTGTGAACTAGCCACTTGTGAGATCGCGGAAGCAATAACCAGCCACTTGTAATGGCTGGTTATGTATTGAGCACCCGCAAATGGGTGAATTTTCCCATTTGCAAACGCACAATAAATTAGCGCTCCACTTTTAATCTAGCCCTATGTATTTACCACCACAAAAGGGTTAAAAACATGGGTAATACAGCTTCCCCGCAGACTGTGGCTGGTGAGTGAAACAGTAGCTACTGTTGCAAGTAGCCGCTAGGCATGGACATTTGGATGCTTCGCTAACATCTGAATGCAGTAGAAGGCCTTTTTGTGAAAGTTCAACACACTAAGATCTGGGCAAATCCATGTTCAGTAGCGACCAATTATAGGCCATGTCCTGCTCAGGGACTGTGACAGTCCAATGGGAATTTACCTATGTGTTTAACCCTTTGCAGGTAGTAAGCTAATCTCAGTCAATAGTGCAAGAACTACATGTTCTAATGAATTGTTATTGTCTAATGAGCATATCATTTTAGTTTTGAATGTCCCCTAAAATGTTTCACTATGGGGCATATTTATCAAGCTCCCTATGGAGCTTGATGCCCCGTGTTTCCGGTGAGCCTTCAAGCTCCCCGGAAACAGAAGTTTTGAATACGATCGGGTTGATTGACACCCGCTGCTAGCTGCAAATCTGCAGGAGGCGTAATAACACCAGCAGTTCACCAGTTCAAGAGCAGCAATCCACTACTGGGAGCTATCTGAGCAATTTGTTGCACCAATGACAAGAGAAATATGTGTGCAGCCACTAATAACAAGCTAGCTCTAGTGCATTGTTGCTCACGATCCTACCTAGATATAATTTTCAACAAAGCATACCAAAACAGAGCAAATTTGATAATAAACGCAAATTAGAATGTTGTTACTGCATGCTCTGTGTGAAACATAACAAGTAAGTCCAGTTTTTATTTTACTGTCCCTTTAAATAGTTTCAATTGTCTAGCCAATCACTTGATAGTACGGGCCTTCACTGTGTACTAATTTATTGGATGGGCTTAACCATACTCCTGTTTTACAAGTATAGAATAAGCTAGCAAGAGTATGTGTTGCAACAATGCAGATATAACTGTAGTTGTTAAGACCGGGTCTGTTTATGTCTCACTGTACATTAAAGTCAGGAGGAGTTCATCCCACAATATGTTGTACATATGGAGTAAGATGGATCATTTTCTGGCATATTTACAAAGTTCTACATTCAAAATATGACAAAGATATTTCCTATTTCCTAGATATGATTTTCCAAGGATTAATAAATATTTGACTTTAGGAAATTATTTTACAGACAATAAATTCTGTGTACGTTTCTATGCTAAGAAGAACATTTACAAAGCAGGCTCTAGATTTCCATGCAATAACTAAATAATATATGCGTGTGTGTATGTATATGTACTATATATATATATATATATATATATATATATATATATATATATATATATATATATATATTAAACTGTTTGAACGTGTACAGTTGCATGAGAAAATAAAGGATTTTCTTCATTGCAATCTTTAAAATTAAACACATTTATGCCATAAAATGCTGCACATGTGGTTATATATACATAGTATATTTGTATTGCCTCCAGCCTAATATATAGGCATATCTCATTTTATTGTGCTTTTTTTATTGCGCTTTGCAGATATTGAAGGTTTGTGGCAACTATGTTGAGCAAGTCTATCCGCGACATTTTTCCAACATATATAAATATATAAACACATAAATACACACCTATATATACACACCACCAGCAAAAAGATTATGGGGCCAATTTATCAATGTACGGATGTGCCTTCAGAGGTGGCAGATGAGTTAAGATGCAGCGGTCTTAAGACCGCCGCTTCTTAACTTTTGTTTCTGGTGAACCGAAAGGCTCGCACGGAAACTGTTGCATTTGCAGCATCGTAAATCGGCCCCTATGACTCAATGAAGGCTCAGATGATGGTTAGCATTTTTTTAGCAATAAAGTATTTTTTAATTATTGTATGTACATTTTTTTTTTAGACATAATGCTATTGCACACTTAATAGACTACAGTATAGTGTAAATGTAACTGTTATATGCACTGGGAAACAAAAAAATGACTGTGACTCAATTTATTGCTATAGTCGCTTTATTGTGGTGGTCTGGATCCAAACCCGCAATATCTCTGAGGTGTGCCTGTATTAATTGTATAATACATAAAAGTGAAATGGGAGGGTAAAACTGTTACAATTAGATAAGATAGAAACATATAGGATATATTTAGGAATTTATTAATACTTCAAAAGAGAATTATTTTTCAGGAAAAAAATGAGAATACAAGAAAAAGATGCAATGATCTGAAGTAAATAATAATTTAGAACTCATTTGTGAAAGCTTCTTTTTATTGAAAGAGTAGTAAGTAAGCGGAGGTATAAGTCATTACAAATAGTTCCTCAAAGAAAGTAAATTAATTCAATAATGTTAGAAAATGAGCAGGATAATGTTAACGATTAATAAAGCCTGAACTCTCACAGAAGATAAAAGATTAAAAAAAAAAATAGACGGACTAAGATAAAATAGACCGAATGTACTGTCACAATTTTTTATACAGAGTTACCAAAGAAATGCAATATATTATTATTATTTTTATTATTATTAATTGTATTATTATGTTCTTCCTAATGCAAGTCATATTCTGTATAACAATGATAACAAATAATGGGACCACTCAAGACAAGAACACAAGTCAAGAAAATATAAGACGTAAGAACCATAGGTGCAGTGGCCAGTTTTAATCCTCTTGGAAATTATATGGATGTACTGATTTTACATTTTCTTTGTATTTTTTAGTCTTCATGGATCTCTGCCCTATTTAATTAGCGACCTTTCTAATTACCACCCTTTAATAGTAACATTTCTAGTCCTATCAATTATAGAACACCCGTGAACAACACACCATATCTAATGGGGCTATCAATGGGAAGAAGAAAACAGTTATAGAATATTTTATTTAATAACAAGAGTGAATTTGCTTTGCTAACAGCATTACATGTGTATAAGATTGTGTTGAGGTGGTTAGTGTACAAGAGGAATAAACGTCCAAGGTGGTAAAAACAAGGACTGTAAAATAATTCAAAAATGCATTGAAGCACTCATAAGGCTATCCTGAGGAATAAGTAACATGTAATATGGGTAGAATTTATGGTTCTTATCTACTGACAAATTCTATGTGTCTATGTATTGAGTAGGTTAATGTGAGTGATTGATCATGTGCAGCAGCAAGTATGGGTTTAAGTAGATGTATGAGTGTGTAAATATATGAGGCAAAGAGGTACAATATACAAGGGAGGTAGAGATTAAAGGGACATTCAAGTCATAATTTAACTCCATATAGATGAATTACATATTTGAACAGAAATATATTTGTAATTGACATGTTTTGGCAAAATAGCTTCTGGTAAAAGTTATCACTGTTTTAGTGTTAACATTTTTCTCTGTACATGTGAGACCAGCATTTATAAAAACTGTAGCTGCTCAGAATGCGAGTGGTGCTTGTATCATGTGAGCAATTAACAAATTATCGGCTAGATTACGAGTTTTGTGTTATGAGGGGTGCGGTACTAACTTGCAAGTTATTGTCACTGCTTACTTACCTATAGTGCTGGTATTACAGGTTTAAAAAAACCCGGCGTTAACAGGCAAGAAGTGAGCGTAAAGCAAAATTGTGCTCCATACCGCCCTCCAATACCAGCGCTGCTGAAAGCTGCGATGAGCTGGTTTTACGTGCTCGTGCACAATTTCCCCATAGACATCAATGGGGAGAGCCGGCTGAAAAAAAGTCTAACACCTGCAAAAAAGTAGCATAAAGCTCCATAACGCAGCCTCATTGATTCCTATGGGGAAACAAAATTTATGTTTACACCTAACACCCTAACATGAACCCTGAGTCTAAACACCCCTAATCTTACACTTATTAACCCCTAATCTGCCGTCCCCGACATCGCCGACACCTACATTATACTTATTAAGCCCTAATCTTCCGCTCCGGACATCGCCGCCACTATAATAAACATATTAACCCCTAAACCGCCGCACTCCCGCATCACAAACACTAGTTATTATTATTATTATTATTTTTTATTTATAAAGCGCCGACAGATTCCGCAGTGCTGCCCATGGGTACAAGGATAACAGTACAGTGGAGAAACAATACTATAAGACACAAAATTTTACAAACAAATACAGGGGGAATTGAGGGCCCTATTCCCGTGGGAACTATTATTAACCCCTAATCTGCCACCCCTAACATTGCCGCCACCTACCTACATTTATTAACCCCTAATCTGCCGTCCCCGACATCGCCAACACCTACATTATATTTATTAACCCCTAATTTGCCGCCCCCGACGTCGCTGACACCTACATTATACATATTAACCCCTAATCTGCTGCCCCCAACATCGCCGACACCTACATTATATTTATTAACCCCTAATCTCTCCCAATGTTGCCACAACCTACCTACATTTATTAACCCCTAATCTGCCACCCCCAACGTTGCCGCCACTATAATAAACATATTAACCCCTAAACCGCTGTACTCCGGCATCGCAAACACTAGTTAAATATTGTTAACTCCTAATATGCTGCCCCTAACATCGCCACCACCTACATACACTTATTAACCCCTAATCTTCTGCCCCCAAAGTCGCCGCCACTATACTAAATTTATTAACCCCTAAACCTAAGTCTAACCCTAACCTTAACACCCCCTAACTTTAATATAATTCAAATAAATCTAAGTAAAACCTACTATCATTACCTAACTAAAACTAAATATCTGTAAAATAAACCCTAAGCTAGCTACAATATAATTAATAGTTACATTGTAGCTAGCTTAGGGTTTATTTTTATTTTACAGGCAAGTTTGTATTTATTTTAACTAGGTAGAATAGTTACTAAATAGTTATTAACTATTTACTAACTAATCTAGTTAAAATAAATACAAAGTTACCTGTAAAATAAAACCTATCCTGTCTTACACCAGGATTGGAACAGCCAATAGAATGTGAGCTCAATCCTATTGGCTGATTGGATCAGCCAATAGGATTGAAGCTCAATCCTATTGGCTGATTGCATCAGTCAATAAGATTTTTTTCACCTTTAATTCCGATTGGCTGATAGAATTCTATCAGCCAATCAGAATTCAAGGGACGCCATCTTGGATGACGTCATTTAAAGGAACCTTCATTCTGCAAGAAGACTTTGATTGAAGATGATGCTCCGCGCCGGATGTCTTGCTCCGCGTCGGATGGATGAAGATAGAAGATGCCGTCTGGATGATGATTTCTGCCCGTCTGGAGGACCACTTCTGCCGGCTTGGATGAAGACTTCTCCTGGCTTCGTTGAGGACTTCTTGCCGCTTGGATGAAGACTTCTCCCGGCTTCGATGAGGATAGATGTCCAGTCTCCAAAACTGTAAGTGGATCTTCAGGGGTTGGTGTTAGGCTTTTTTAAGGGTTTATTGGGTGGGTTTTATTTTTAGATTATTGGTTTGGGCACTTGAAAAATAGCTAAATGCCCTTTTAAGGGCAATGCCCATCCAAATGCCCTTTTCATGGCAATGGAGAGCTTAGGTTTTTTTAGTTAGGATTTTATTTTGGGCGGTTGGTTGTGTGATTTAGGTTTAGGGGTTAATAAATTTAGTATAGTAGCAGCGACATTGGGGGCAGCAGATTAGGGGTTAATAAATGTAGGTAGGTGGCAGCGATGTTAGGGGCATCAGATTAGGGGTTAATAATATTTAACTAGTGTTTGCAATGCGGGTGTGTGGCGGTTTAGGGGTTAATATGTTTATTATAGTGGTGGCGCTGTCCGGAGCGGCAAATTAGGGTTAATTATTTTATTATAGTGTTTGCAATGCGGGAGTGCCTCGGTTTCTGAGTTAATAGGTAGTTTATGGGTGTTAGTGTACTTTTTAGCACTTTAGTTATGAGTTTTATGCTACAGCTTTGTAGCGTAAAACCCATAATTACTGACTTTCAGTTTACAGTATGGATCTTGAAGGTATTGGCTGTACCGCTCACTTTTTGGCTTCCTAGGCAGACTCCTAATACCGGCGATATGGAAGTCCCATGGAAAAAGGACTTTTTGAAAGCTGCGGTAATTACGTTGCGTTACGGCCAAAAAAGTGTGCAGTGCAGCTAAACCTGCAAGACTCGTAATACCAGCGGTAGTGAAAAAGAGCCATAACGATGCTTTTTCACCCATAACGCAAGACTCGTAATCTAGCCGTATGTTATTACCAGATGGTACAAGCACCTTAGGCAATCTTGTGTTTAAAATGCTGGTGCACGGTGCATACTTAAATACGCCGAAACAGCTGTAGCTTTTATTAGAAGCATTTTTGCTAATACATGTATATTACAAAAATGCTTCTATTCCAAACTGAAATCCATCTATGTGGATTCCAATTTTGGCTGGAATGTTCCTTTAACTGAATAAAGAAGTGGCACAAGAACATAAAAAAACGGAGAATCAATGAAAAAAGAGAAAGATAAATTAAACTTTAGGAAATTATTAGTGGGGATGGGACAAAAAAAAGGAATAAAGTAAATAAAGAACATCGGTATAAAACAACAAGGAAAGCGAAGAAATAACTACGGAACAGTAGAAAACAATTCAATCACAGTAATTAAATCAATGAGTTGATGCAAAGTGATTAACTAAAGGACAATTAAATACAGTATAGTTGCATAATTAACAAGTGCATAATAAGGAGCTGATTTATCATTTGTTGGACAGACATGATCCGCTGTAGGCGGACCTGAAGCGAAGTGGGTTTGAAGCAGCATCCACAGCTACATAACACGACCCCTTTGTTTCAAATAAAAGTTTCAAATAAGCAGTAGATTTTTTTCTGACAAATATTTTTTTTCACCATTTGTCACCCAGTTATCATGTGACAGGTATCAGCCAATCACAGACTAGTATACATATAGACTGTGAACTTGTGCACATGTTCAGTTGGAGCTGGAGACTCAGAAAGTGTACATATAAAAATAATGTGCAAAATTACGGCGAGATTACGAGTTTTGCGGTAACAGGGGTGCGTTGCTAACGCACAGTTTTCCCTCACCGCTCACCTAAAGTAACTCTGGTATTACAGGTTTTTTAAACCTGGCGTTAGCTGCAAAAAGGTGAGCGTAGAGCAGAATTTAGCTCCACATCTCACCTCAATACCAGCGTTGCTTACGGTAGCGGTACGCTGGCAAAACGTGCTCATGCACGATTTCCCCATAGGAAACAATGGGGCTGAGCTGGCTGAAAAAAAACCTAACACCTGCAAAAAAGCAGCGTTCAGCTCCTAACGCAGCCCCATTGTTTCCTATGAGGAAAGGAATTTTATGTCTGCACCTAACACCCTAACATGAACCCAGAATCCAAACACCCCTAATCTTACACTTATTAACCCCTAATCTGCCGCCCCCGCTATCACTGACATCTACATTATATTATTAACCCCTAATATGCCACTCCGGACACTGCTGCCACCTACTTTATACTTATGAACCCCTAATCTGCTGCCCCCAACATCGCCAACACTTACATTATATTTATTAACCCCTAATCGGCCCCCCAACGTTGCTGCAACTATATTAAATTTATTAACCCCTTTTATTAACCCCTAAACCTAAGTCTAACCCTAATCCTAACACCCCTCTAACTTAAATATAATGTTAAATACATCTAAATAAATTTACTACAATGAAATAAATTATTCCTATTTAAAACTAAATACTTACCTATAAAATAAACCCTAAGCTAGCTACAATATAACTAATAGTTACATTGTAGCTATCTTAGGATTTATATTTATTTTACAGGCAACTTTGTATTTATTTTAACTAGGTACAATAGTTATTAAATAGTTATTAACTATTTAATATCTTCCTAGTTAAAATAAATACAAATTTACCTGTAAAATAAACCCTAACCTAAGTTACAATTACACCTAACACTACACTATAATTAAACTAATTACCTAAACTAGACATGTGCGATTCGGTTCGATTCGGAAATTCGGAAAATTCGGCAAATTCGGCGATTCGGATTGAACCAATTTCCGAATTAAAATTCTGCCGAATTTTCCGAATCTAACCGAATCGAACCGAATCGATTCGTAAATTCGGATGGCCATTGGGATTACACTAGTATTGTACAGTATGTTAGGTTAACACCTAATATACAGTATAATACTAGTCTAATCCCACCTAACACTTACCGAAATGCCGAATTTACGAACCGAATTGAACCGAATCGAACCGAATCCAGCCGAATTTCTTCGAATCCGAATGAATCCGAAACGAATCCGAAACAAATCGATTCATAATTTTCCGAATTCGAATCGATCCGAACCGAACTTCAAAAAATTCCGAATCGATCCGAACCGAACCGAATTTTTTCGCCATGCACATGTCTAACCTAAACCACCTAAAATGAATTACAATTAAATTAAATAAACTAAATTACGAAAACAAACAAGCACTAAATTACAGAAAATAAAAAAAGAATTACATTTTTTTTAAACTAATTACACCTAATCTAATCCCCCTAATAAAATAAAAAAGCCCCCCAAAATAATAAAATTCCCTACCCTATACTAAATTACAAATAGCCCTTAATAGGGCCTTTTGCGGGGCATTGCCCCAAAGTAATCAGCTCTTTCACCTGTAAAATAAAATACAATACCCGCCCCCAACATTAAAACTCACCACCCACACACCCAACCCTACTCTAAAACCCACCCAATCCCCCTTTAAAAAAACCTAACACTACCCCCTTGATCACCCTACCTTGAGACGTCTTCACCCAGCCAGGCACAAGTGGTCCTCCAGAGGGTCCAAAGTCTTCATCCTATCCGGCCAGAAGAGGACACCCAGACCGGCAGAAGGCTTCATCCAATTGGCATCTTCTATCTTCATCCTTCCGGAGCGGAGCGGGTCCATCTTCAAGACATCCGACGAGGAGCATCCTCTTCATCCCACGGAATTAAGGTAGGAAAAATCCTATTGGTTGATGCAATCAGCCAATAGGATTGACCTTGCATTCTATTGGCTGATTGGAACAGCCAATAGAATGCAAGCTCAATCCTATTGGCGGATTGAATGTTGGGGTGGGGGTATTGTATTTTTTTTTTACAGGTGAAAGAGCTAATTACTTGGGGCAATGCCCTGCAAAAAGGCCCTTTTAAGGGCTATTTGTAATTTAGTATAGGGTAGGGAATTTTATTATTTTGGGGGGCTTTTATATTTTAGTAGGGGGATTAGATTAGGCGTAATTAGTTTAAAAAAAATTGTAATTCTTTTTTTATTTTCTGTACTTTTTTTTTTTCGTAATTTAGTTTATTTAATTTAATTGTAATTAATTGTAGGTAGTTTAGGTAATTAATTTAATGAGAGTGTAGTGTTAGGTGTAATTATAACTTAGGTTAGGGTTTATTTTACAGGTAAATTTGTATTTATTTTAACTAGGAAGTTATTAAATAGTTAATAAATATTTAATAACTATTGTACCTAGTTAAAATAAATACAAAGTTGCCTGTAAAATAAAAAAAAATCCTAAAATGGCTACAATGTAATTATTATTTATATTGTAGCTATTTTAGGGATTATTTTATAGGTAAGTATTTAGTTTTAAATAGGATTAATTTATTTAATTGTAGTAATTTAATTTCGTTTTATTTAAATTATATTTAAGTTAGGGGGGGTTAGGGTTAGGGTTACATTTAGATTTAGGGGTTAATAAATTTAATATAGTAACGGCGACTTTGGGGGCGGCAGATTAGGGGTTAATAAAATGTAACTAGTGTTTGCGATGCGGGAGTGCGACAGTTTAGGGGTTAATACATTTATTAAAGTGGTGGCAATGTCCGGTCGGCAGATTAGGGGTTAAATAATTTTATTATAGTGTTTGCGATGTGGGGGGCCCTCGGTTTAGGGGTCAATAGGTAGTTTATGGGTGTTAGTGTACTTTGTAGCACTTTAGTTAAGAGCTTTATGTTTTACGGCGTTAGCCCATAAACTCTTAACTACTGACTTTTATATGCGGTAGGAGTCTGGACAGGAGAGGGTGTACTGCTCACTTTTTCAGGCGATCGTAATACCGGTGTTAGGCAAATCCCATTAAAAAGATAGCATTCGCAAGTGACGTAAGGGGATTTGCGGTAAGCTAAAATTGCGGGAAAAAAGTGAGCGGTAGACCCTTTCCTGCCTGACTCTTAATACCAGCGGGGCATTAAAAAGCAGCGTTAGGACCCCTTAACGCTGCTTTTTAAGGCTAACGCAAGACTCGTAATCTAGCCGATAGGAAGTAAATTGGAAAGTCTCTTAAAATTTTAATCATGATAGTTTAATTTTTAGCTTTTGTGTCCTATTAAATTAAGGTGAAAATAAAGCTTAAAGGGAAATGAAACGCAAAACATTACTTTCATGATACATATAGAGCATACAATTTAACAACTTTACAATGTACTTCTATTATCCAATGTGTTATCTTGGTATTCTTTGTTAAAGGAGCAGCAATGCACTACTGGGAGCTTGCTGAACATATTAGGTAAGCTAATGAAAAGAGGCATATATGTGGATCCACAAATCAGCAGCTAGCTCCCAGTACTGCTTAACAACTCCTGAGCCTACCTAACTATTCTTTTAGACAGAGGATAGCAAGAGAATTAAACAAATTAGATAATAGAATTAAATTGTAAAGTTGTTTAAAATTGCTTTCTCTATCTGAATCAGGAAAACAAATTGTGGCTTTCATATCCCTTTAATATCATAAGGAATTAGAGGAATAAAGGAGTAAGATGAATAGTATAACAACAATATTACATTAATGTGGTGGAGAAATTTAGTCTAAAATTGCAAATGCAGCATACATCTAAACATGTTTGCCTCGGAAAATCAGGACAAGAGTCATGGAGGTGGGATATTATGGTCTGACGTTGAGATTTGGACAGCCCAGAAAATAGCTGGAACTTTGCGGTTAGAAAAATAGAGTCTGGGTCGGATTTTTTAAACCACCACCTCTACCATATGTAGTACTCCATGGTGTGATTAATCCCAGCTATGCACTACATATAGTACCTGCTGGTGTACATCTAGAGCGATATGTAGCTCCGAGCACTGGACCTAAGACTTAGGCATTTTATTGCATTACATTTTGGTTTTTGAAATAGAGAAATTAACAACCAAAAAGTTTATTCTAGATATGTGCATGATCGAAAAATTTGATTTGGTTCGGATCGATTCTGAGTTTTTCGAATTTCGTTTCGGATCGATTCGAATTCGGAAAACTTTGAATTAATTCGTTTCGGATTCGTTTCTGATTCATTCGGATTCGAAAAAATTTGTCTGGATTCGGTTCGGTTCGGAAATTCGGAATTTCGGTATGTGTGCTGTGTATTAGACTAGTATTATGTACTGTATATTAGGTGTAACCCATAGTAGAGTGATATAACCTAATATACTGTACAATACTAGTGTAATCCATGACCATCCGAATTTACCGAATAAATCCGAACTAATTCGGATTTATTCTGTAAATTCGGCAGTATTTTAATTCAGAAATTCGGGTTGATCCGAATCTCTGAATTTGCCGAATTTCCAAATCGATCTGAAACTAATTGCACATGTCTAGTTTATTCTTGTAGACTTCACCTAAGAGAATCAACATATGTTTGTACATATGTATTTATTTATTAACTAGGTGATAAGCCTGCACAGAAATCCACAAGCTAAAGTTACAAAAAATAAAAAGGTAAAATTACAGAAAAAAATAAACAAAGCTATCCAAAATAAAATATTTAAACCTAAACTAATACCCCTATAAAAATAAAAAAAATCCCCCCAAAATAAAAACACCCCCAATCTAATACTAAACTACCAATAGCCCTTAAAAGGGCCTTTTGTAGGGCATTGCCCTAAGTTAAACAGCTCTTTTACTTACAATTACAAATTACCCCCAATTACCAATTATAACAGTAAAACCCTCCACCCACCAAACCCCCCAAAATAAAATAAAAGTAACACTAAAAAAACCTAAACTACCGATTTCCCCTAAAGGGGCATTTGTATCGGCATTGTCCTTAAAAGGGCATTTAGCTTTTTTACTGCCCTTAAAAGGGCAATCAGCTCTTTTCCAGCACAAAAAACCCTAATTTTAAAAAAAAGTCACCCCAAAAAATAAAAAAAGCCGAAGACTAAGCCGCAAAAAGGTACTTACCATTCCTGAAGTCTGGCAGAGAAGGTCTTCTTCCAGACGGCTCCATCATCTTCTATCTTCATCCGGAACGAAGGCGGTGCGGAGCGGAGGTGCAGAGCTGTCTTCCCTGATGTGTGGATCCTCAGCGGCGGTCCTCAATGGAGGCGGTCCTGGTGGCGGTCCTCGGTGGCGGCATTCCTCAGCGGCTTGGAGGTTTCTCTCCATCCAATGTCCATCATACACTGAAGATTGAATGCAAGGTACCACATTAAATTAAGGGTACCTTGCATTCCTATTGGTTGAAATTTTTAAATCAGCCAATAGGATTAGAGCTACTGAAATCCTATTGGCTCTTCAAATCAGCCAATAAGATTTCAGTAGCTTTTATCCTATTGGCTGATTTCAAAATTTCAGCCAATAGGAATGCAAGGTACCCCAATAAATATGGGGTACCTTGCATTCAATCTTCAGTATGTGACGGACAATTACATGAAGAGGAGCCTCCACGCTGCCGAGGATCGTCCGCCGAGGACCGCCGCTTAGGATCCATGCAAAGAGGGAGCCAGCTCCATGCCGCTTTCGCTCTGGATGAAGATAAAAGATAATGGAGCCACCTGGAAGAAGACCTTCTCCGCTGGACTTCAGGAACGGTGAGTACCTATTTGGAGCATAGTTTTAGGTTTTTTTGTTTTTTTTTTTAAGATTAGGGATTTAATTGGCTTGAAAAAGAGCTGATTGCCCTTTTTTTTTTTTAAACGTTTTATTTTTGTTGAGGAGAGAATAGCATATACAAACAGTCAGTTCAGACATGTAACAATTTTCCAGTGTCAGAGAAAAACAAAAACAAAAATAAAAATAAAGAAATAACAGTGCAAAAACATTCTATCTAGACGTCCACACATAAGTATCTAACCTGACATGTTAATCCAGGTACCTCATTTTTTGTTTTTATAAGTTTATAACGTCCTCGAAACATACAGGTCCACTCATGGGGCCAGACACACCTATGACTCAATAAGGACATGTGAATAGAGCTGATAGTAAGAGACCAGTTTCAGTGTACATAATTATTAACAAGATTATCAGTTTAACTGAACATAAGCAATGTGCCAACATAGGTTACCTGAACCACGGGTGGGTTCAATTCCTTCATTGGGTAGAAAACATTGCAATTTAAGACACACAGAGAAAACTTAAGAAAAATCTCACTTTAAACAAACTTTAGGTTAAGGTTCAAGTAAAAGAGAAATACCACAACTGGCAAACTTTATGTAACCAATAGTGCATATGTAAACACAGCTAATCTATCCGTATTAGGGCCCAGAGAGCAACCAGGACTCTCTGGACAGGGCAGAGACTACTTAACTCTGCCAAAAGGGAATAAATGGGGGGGGGGGGGTAATGCAAGGAGTATTGTACTTAAATTTTGCCACACTAGAATTATGGATGTCTGGTCACTTAATCGTTAATGTTTTCTGAAGAAGTGGAATAGGGCAGCAATATTAGGAGCCTCCTTAGAAATGAGATACTAATGAGATGCGTACATGGTAGGCTTATATAGATAGAAGGGCCACTCTTGGACCTTTGACCAAAGATATCAACGTTCATAGTTATGACTCATCCTCCCCGATATCAGAAGCCTCTCTGAGGCCTCAGCAACACAAACAGAAGGAATAGTTAGATGGGGGGATGATTATAGTTATGTCACAGAGAGAAGCAAGATTTATGTTTCTAAGTAAGAGTAGTGCCCTAATTGGAAATTTAACCGCTAGTTTAAACAATAGTGGGCTTAGGTATATAATTAAATAAAATATGGAGCTCCTCCAGATATATTGAACACCCACATGCTTTATATTAATGATAGGCTCATATTATAAGTCAGGCTGTTTAGCATGGGGACGGTCGTTGATGCTTGTGTTACAAACAGTTAAATTACAGCAGAATATACAATAAAATTCACAACACAACTAAACAGTTACACTTCAGAGTAAAATGCATTATGAAGCTTGCCCACTGAACATATAGTGCAATCAAAAAATAACAAATACTAAGATGTTATGAGGGGCATCTAGGATTGCCCGTGAAACCAGGGCAAACTAATATATAGGAAGTATAAGTTTTAGAACTAGTAAGAGGGGAATCTCACGCTATAAAATTGTACATAGACTGTTACATAGGAGCTTCAGGCATGAATATAGGATTCTAGACTAATATACATAGTTAAATATTAGGATACAGGTAATAGGGTTACAGCTTATTTTTACATATCCAGAAAAGTAAACCTTGTTATGGCTTAAACTAGAAAATAATAGTTTAGGAACATGTCTAATGGCATTTATAATCCCTAAAACTAAAAGTTTTATATAGGCAGCACTAACCATATCAGGGAATTATAATGTTCCTTCATTAAGGGTGATGCTAGGAATGTAAGCAGAGGGGAGTTACATCAATATGAGCCCAATACCAAACTCTCAGCCAGTGTGCCGCGGCCTACTAGACAAATAAAAAGTTTCCATTTTTGTAGTCCTTCATTATAGAGTATGCCCATCCGATAACTATCACAGGGGCATTACTCCAAGGCATACTGTGGTATATCCGGACACATTGATGGGTAAAGGGCAGCAACTCCACCAAGCCAGAACGAAAGAAAACTGCCTAAAACGTTCAAGCCTGGCAAAAGTATCTCTGCTCCTATCCGATGCCCACTCGCCGATATAGGGAAACCTCACTGCTACCTTTGTGTAAGTCCCGTGGGTCAAAGCCGACATCTCTGCATAGGCTCCTCAGGACTTCTTCATCGTTAGCCCCAAAGCCCCAGGGACCGCAGCATCACGCCCAAAAGCCACGGAGCTGCACACTCGGGAACCGCCCGCTCTCACCTGCACAGCCACGTAGCATCCATCAAGAGGGCAGTCGTTAGGTACCAGGTAAGCGTCAGCCCTCTGGGCATTTCCAATAGGGCAACCTTCGTGGGCCTCTGCAATTTCTTGTGTGGCGTTAATAGCCACTACCGCCACAGCTGCTTCCATTTTCGGCGGGTCCAGTACTCCAGGAGATTCCAGGCTGCCAACATCAGTGGTTCCAGTGAGTGTGCAGACTTCCCACAGCCACAGACCTCCATTCGTAGTGTTTGGAGCTGTCATTTCCACCATACTGATCTCACAAGGCTGCGTCATAGGGGCCTCCATTAGCTTCATGAGCCGGTCAAATCTGCAGTGCATCTGCCGCTCAGACTCAGCAAATAGAGCCTGTATTTTAAAGTAAAAGTCCTCCTCCATGTTGCCCTCAATGAGCTTAACGACCCTATATCGGTCAAATGCAATCTTATATCTAGAAATATTAATTTTTAGCTGATTTTTGTATAATTAGGGCAGGAGCTCTGGTCTCACACGTCTGCCCTGAAAGCTAGCTGGCTCCGCCCCCCCTGATTGCCAGCTGAATGCCCATTTGGGGCAATGCCCAGACAAATGCCCCTTTAGGGGCAATGGGTAGTTTGGATTATTTTAGTGTTAGGTTTTATTTATTTTGGGGGGGTTTGGTCGGTGGGGGCTAGTTTACTGTTAGGGGGGATTTAGTAATTTTTTAATGTAAAGGAGCTGTTTAACTTGGGGCAATGCCCTTACAAAAGGCCCTTTTAAGGGCTATTGGTAGTTTAGTTTAGGGGGTGTTTTTATTTAGGGGCGGGCTTTTTTATTTTCATAGGGATTAGGTATAATTTTTTTTATTTTTGATAATTTTGTTTATTTTTTTCTGTAATGTTAGACTTTTTTTTTTTTGTAATTAAATGTTAGGATTTTTAATTTTAATTGTAATTAAGTAGTAATTTGGGTTAATTTAGGGGGTGTTAGGTTCTGGGGCTTAGTAATTAAATTAGTTATTTGCATTGTGGGGGGTTTGTGGTATAGCGGTGTATATATATCAATTAGGTTTATTGCGATGTGGGTGTTTGGAGATTTAGGGGTTAATAGGTTAATTAGGTTTCTTGCGATGTGGGGAGTTGTTGGTTTAAGAGTTAATAGATTAAATAGGTTTATTGCGATGTGGGGTTTTGAGGTTTAGGGGTTAATAGATTAATTAGGTTTATTGTGATGTGGTGGGTTGGCGGTTTAGGGGTTAATATTTTAATTAAGTTATTTGCAGGTTAGGGGTTAATTTCTTTATTGTTGTGCGATGTGGGGGTTGGCGGTTTAGGTGTTTGTTAATACTTTGTGCGGGAAATTAGTTTTTTTGTTATAATTCGTGTTAACTTTTGAGACATGGAGGATATTAATCTCAGATTTTTATCTCCCCCATAATATTAATGAATTTTGATTTAACCCTGAAATGATCTTTACCTAAGCAGCAACCAGAAATCTATCTCCTACTGACAAGTTCTAAAAGATCGAAACAGGCTGTCTAGTGAGTGGTTTCTGTGTTGCTGCAATAGTCCTGTTAAGGGATCGCTGTGTTAAAACAGTATTTGAAACAAAAAAACAGAGAATTTGCATATCTTACCCAGAATCCTCTTGTGCATTGGTAACCATGTATGTGGAGTTTTACTGGGGAAAACGCAAGCGGGGAACTTGCCTAGATGTGCTAATTTTCTATGCAAAAATATGTATTGATTAAATTTTGAGACATGGAGGATTTTAATCTCAGATTTTTATCTCCCCCATAATATTAATGAATTTTGATTTAACCCTGAAATTAGCTTTACCTAAGCAGCAACCAGAAATCTATCTCCTACTGACGAGTTCTAAAAGAACGAGACAGGCTGTCTAGTGAGTGGTTTCTGTGTTGCTGCAATAGTCCTGTTAAGGGATCGCTGTGGTAAAACAGTATTTGAAGCAAAAAAACTGAGATTCTAAAAGAACGAAACAGGCTGTCTAGTGAGTGGTTTCTGTGTTCTGTGAAGCAAAAAAACTGAGATTTTGCATATCTTACCCAGAATCCTCTTGTGCATTGGTAACAATGTATGTGGAATTTTACTGGGGAAAACGCAAGTGGGGAACTTGTCTAGATGTGCTAATTTTCTATGCAAAAATTTGTATTGATTAACTTTTGAGACACAGAGGATTTTAATTTCAGATTTTTATCTCCCCCATAATATTAATGAATTTTGATTTAACCCTGAAATTAGCTTTACCTAAGCAGCAACCAGAAATCTATCTCCTACTGACGAGTTCTAAAAGAAAAAAAACAGGCTGTCTAGTGAGTGGTTTCTGTGTAGCTGCATTAGTCCTGTCAATGGATCGCTGTGTTAAAACAGTAATTGAAGCAAAAAAACTGAGATTCTAAAAGAACGAAACAGGCTGTCTAGTGAGTGGTTTCTGTGTTGCTGCAATAGTCCTGTTAAGGGATCGCTGTGGTAAAACAGTATTTGAAGCAAAAAACTGAGATTTTGCATATTTTACCCAGAAACCTCTTGTGCATTGGTAACAATGTATGTTGAGTTTTACTGGGGAAAACGCAAGCAGGGAACTTGCCTAGATGTGCTAATTTTCTATGCAAAAATTTGTATTGATTAACTTTTGAGACATGCAGGATTTTATTCTCAGATTTTTATCGCCCCCATAATATTAATGAATTATATATATATATACTGTATATATATATATATATATATATATATATATATATATATATATATATATATTTATATAAATCAATATAACATATTCTTCTATATGAAGAACATTGGTATGTGAAATATTAATATTATCATATCGAGTTAGCACACTTAAGAAAATGAGGTCAGGTTTGCACCTGAGTAGGGTGTTAGTTTTTCCCCCACTTTTCTTGTTCCCTTGACTTCTGCTATATTCATAGATCGGCTTTTTGTGCGTCAGGGTTAATGCCTAAGACAAAACATTTTACTTTCGACTTGTAATACGAGCACTACCCGACACGCGTAGAAAGCTTACTTCTACCAGAATAAATGGGCGAGCTGGAGTAATAAATAACGCTCCACTTGTAATCTAACTCTTTGTCTATAGGATAATCTAATGGTAGAAAATAATGTCAAGGGAAAATGTTGTTCTTTTATTCAGATTTTTACAGCAATTATTTGTCCATCCCTATTAATAATTGTAAAGGGTACTGCTCACTAATCTGAAGAGTTGATGATGATGCACAAACTTAACAATTTATATCCAGATAATTCTCTTGACCCCCCTAAAATAATAATTGTATTGGCTCACTGTCCTCAATCATAGAAAATGGAAAATTGAACAAATAAAAGGTGATATGTAAATATTTATTTATACTCAATGAGGCATATTTATTAAATGTCTTGCGGACCTGATCCGACAGTGCGGATCAGGTCCGCAAGACATCGCTGAATGCGGAGAGCAATACGCTCTCCGCATTTAACATTGCACCAGCAGCTCACAAGAGCTGCTGGTGCAACGCCGCCCCCTGCAGACTCGCGGCCAATGGGCCGCCAGCAGGGAGCTGTCAATCAACCCGATCGTACTCGATCGGGTTGAATTGTTGCGATTCCTGTCCGCCTGCTCAGAGCAGGCGGACAGGGTTATGGAGCAGCGGTCTTTGTGACCGCTGCTTCATAACTGCTGTTTCTGGCGAGTCTGAAGACTCGCCAGAAACACGGCCATCAAGCTCCTTTCGGAGCTTCATAGATAGGCCCCATTGTCTTTTTATTTTTGTTTTAATTAAAAAGTGAATAATTTTTGAGAAATGCAAAGTAAATATTACCATTATCTTATAACAAGTAAAACACTAAACAAATAACCCAAAGCTAAATAAATGACAGTCAGTAAATTATACCGAGAATATATGGGTCCCACTCTCTGGTTTTCATTGGTAACAACTACTGAGCAAGGCTTCTTTTTATTCGGTGCTCCATACCAGGAGAAGACAACACACAGGAATGTTGAATCAATATGAAACCCAATATACTTTGTTCTCTTGGTATGCATTGTTGAAATGCAGGAAGGTGGGCTCAGGATTGTGCACATTATTATTATGTGCAAACCCAACTGCCATCTAGTGCTCAAAAGCATTCTTGCTAAACTGCTGCCATATTGTCCTCCAGACTCATGTATCCTACCTACCTTCCCATTCTTTTCAACGAGGAATACCATGAGGACAAAGATAATTTTATAATAGAAAAAAAAATGCTATAAATAATGAAATACAAAAATTGGGTTTCATGTCCCTTTAAATGTGAGACACTAGAGTGCATGACAAGGCATAACAATAACGTTAGCCAGTCAGAGAGCTTATCTTTTGTATAAATGTGTTATGTCCAATAGAGTAGTGTTCAAGGTTGGCCCTCTCTTAATATTGAAAGCAGATGTGTGTTAAAGTACAGACATAATAATTTAAATATATTCATGAGCTTACATTTGTCACTTTAATGGGATTTTAGTATACAACATAAAATGCTCTTTTTAATTGGTGTGCTTTATTTTTAAATAATTTTTAATTTTTCTATCTATTTAACTCCATATAAAGATGACACATTTAGTTAAAGGGACACTCAAGTCAAAATTAAACGAATTAATGAATAATTCATTATTCAGATATAGCAGCAATTTTAAACAACTTTCCAATTCGCTTCCATTATCTAAATGTGCACAATCTCTTTTTTACACACTTTCTAAAGGGCACCAGCTTCTACTGAGTATGTGCAAGATTCACAGAATATATGTATATGCATTTTGTGATTGGCTTATGACTGTCACATGATGCAGTGGGAGGGATAATATAACTAAGTTAAACATTTGTCCAAAAGAAATCTACAACTCATTTGAAATTCAAATGAATGCTTTTTGCGGTGTTTTTTTATTACACATTTACTGGTTATGCTATTCTTTTGTGTTTAGTGGTCCTTTAAATTTGCAGTACAGGAATGCCCCATTTTTGCTCAAAATAAGGATATAGTAGGTGATTGGAGTATATTTATATATGCCTGTTTTTCATTTGTTAACCAGCTGGATTTTCCTCTAATACAACATTTAGCCATCTTCCAGGGATTAAACACATAATGAAAAAAACAAATGTGTGTAGAAATAAAGGGCCAGATTACAAGTGGAGCACTAAATATCACTTTCTAGCATGCAATATTTGGGCTCCACTTTTTAATACCAATGCACACTAATTTTCGCTGGTATTGCAAGTTTAGTGCAATGTGAACGCAACCTCATGTTCACATGGCACCGGAAGCATTGTGCTCACAAGAGCGGGCTTCGATAGGCTGCAATGGGAGCCTCGTTCTGATGCTGGCATCAGAACCTTGCATAGCAAAAGGGAAAGTCATGCAGCGATTGGCAGCATTTATAAATGTATATGATTTTATACATATATATTTATGTGTTAATATGTGTATATACACATATTAAGACATAAAAATAATTGTTTTTAAACATATACATATATATCTACATGTGGTCTATGAGAAC
This sequence comes from Bombina bombina, assembly GCF_027579735.1. Classification (NCBI taxonomy): domain Eukaryota; kingdom Metazoa; phylum Chordata; class Amphibia; order Anura; family Bombinatoridae; genus Bombina; species Bombina bombina. The sequence goes on from NC_069499.1 coordinate 674,865,498, forward strand.
ACACAGTTCCCATAAACGACAATGTAAAGGCAGTTTTCAGTGCCGTTTTTTTTCTTCTAACCCCACCCCCACGAATTTTAAAGCCCCAAAATTGCCTAGTGCCATTTTTTTTATCTAAAAAAAAAATGGTACTTTTTTCATAAAAAAAATATAATGCCCACTATTTTGCGGCCATTAGGGGCACCTTTAGAAAATTAACCAGAGTTATTTTTGTAGCGCTAATTGCTACCGCGAGCTCACGGTAGCAATAACCAGCCACTTATAATGGCTGGTTTATTACCACACTCCTGCAAACAGGTAAATTTTAATCTAGCCCAAAATGTGCTAACACAAGAAAGCATTTGGCAGGAACTAAGCATGTGCATTTGTTTGGTTGCAAATTCACAAAAGAATATCTGAAATTAGTTTATTTTAAATCACCTTAGGGGTTAAACATGCTACTCCCGACAATTCTTTGCAGAGCCTCCTATTTGCTCAAAGTCCAAAGAGCAACCACACCCAGTGGCGTAGCGTGGGTTGTCAGCGCCCAGGGGAAGGCAAGTATTGCTCTCCCTAACCCATTAGCATTGACTGAGTCTCTTCCACCAGTACAGTAGGGATTGAATATAGTACCTCACTGTACCACTTCACTATAGTACCTCACTGTACTACCTCTGTATTGTACCTCACTGTACCACCTCACTATTGTACCCCAGAGCCCCCCAATTCAGAATTCCTCAGTGCTCTGATTATAAAATAGTTGAAAATGGTATCACAAAATGTATGTGAGAAAACAAAAATACACATATAAATAAAAAAGACAAGATGAACCTTGCATGTATAAATATATATAAGCATCTTATAGCTTTAAAGTATGGGAGTCTGCACAATATAAAGTATGGGAGTCTACACAATATAGAGTATGGGAGTCTGTACAATATAGAGTTCGGGAGTCTGTACAATATAGAGTTCGGGAGTCTGTACAATATAGAGTTTGAGAGACTACACAATATAAAGTATGGGAGTCTGCACAATATAAAGTATGGTAGTCTGCACAATATAAAGTATAGGAGTCTGCACAAAATAGAGTATAGTAGTCTGCACAATATATAGTTTGGGAGTCTGCACAATATAGAGTTTGGGTGTCTGCACAATATATAGTGTAGGGGTCTGCACAATATAGAGTTTGGGAATCTGCACAATATAGAGTTTGGGAGTCTGCACAATATAGAGTTTGGGAGTCAGTACAATATAGAGTTTAGGAGTCTAAACAATATAAAGTATGAATGTCTGCACAATATAACATTTGGAATTCTGCACAATATAAAGTATGGGAGTCTGCACAACTCCCCTATATCAGGTCTATTGCTATGTCTCACACTGCACTAGAGCTCAGAAAGGGGAAGAAAAGTCTAGAGAGGAACACAGTAACTACAGTATTTACATTGAGCTATAATGGAACAGTGACACCTAGAGGTAGAAATGAAAAGTGCAGGCACAAACCACCAGGATGATCACTTCCTCCCGGCGCTTCATGTGAGACACTCAGTGAAAGCGGTGAAGGAGACTGGAGAGCGCACCTTATGATAAGGAGATGGCTCTTTAATTTTGCATCCCTAAGAATTATACGCCAAGGGCAACCGCCCCTGTGCCCCCCCTCACACTATGCCACTGGCCGCACCATATAATAATGTATTTTATTAGGTTTGTACAAAAGCATAATAAAAATGCAACTTTTTGAACCACACAGGTTCTTAATCATGCATATACAAATGCCTACAACTCACTCTTATACCCTAACATACAACTCCACTTCTGTGACATCATCAGGACAGCAATACTTATATACAAATTAATCTATAGAAATACAGAAAGATCTCAATCTTTATTCATTCCTTGGGGCATCCTGGTCTCTAAGTGATAGATCCAGAATGCCAATCTCTGCTTTAGTTTTTTTAAACCTGTCATCCCCTCGCCTGTCAACTGTTACATGCTTAATAATTCTTCACTATAAGTTCATCTTGAACTCTTACTATTCTGCCCTTAATCTATATAAGCAGCACTACTTCTACACTCTTATCTCTACTCTTTCCTCAAACCCAAAACGCCTGTTCTCCACATTCAATACTCTTCTCCGCCCAACCCCACCTCCCACCACAACTTTTCTCTCAGCCCATGATTTTGCCAGCTACTTCAACAACAAAATCGACTCCATCAGAAATGAAATCATCTCTCAACATACTACTGGTCTCCCTCCCCCTCAAAAGCTCACAATTATCCAAAACCCACATAGCCATACATTTAGCTCTTTTGCCCCTGTTACAGAGGATGAAGTTTCTGCCCTTATACTATCCTCTCACCTCACTACCTGTCCCCTCCACCCCATCCCCTCACAACTACTCCCCTCCCACTCTTCTACCCTTACCCCTATACTCACACACATCTTCAACCTCTCCCTCAGCACTGGTATAGTTCCTACATCTCTTAAATATGCATTAGTCACACCTATCCTCAAAAAACCTTCTCTCGATCCAACCTCCCCATCCAACTACCGCCCTATTTCCCTACTACCTCTTGCCTCAAAGCTTCTTGAAAAGCTAGTATATGCACGTCTTTCCTATTTCCTTACACTAAACTCCCTCCTGACCCACTGCAATCTGGATTTTGCCCCCTGTACTCAACAGAGACAGCAATTGTTAAGGTTACCAATGACCTACTTAAAGCAAAATCAAAAGGCCACATCTCTCTACTTATCCTCCTTGATCTGTCTGCAGCCTTTGATACTGTCAACCACCCTCTTTTGCTCCACACCCTCCAATCCTTTGGCATCTGTGACACAGCTCTCTCTTTGTTCTCTTCCTATCTGTCTAACCGTACCTTTAGTGTAGCCTTCTCTGGGGCATCCTCTGCCCTGTTACCTCTTTCTGTTGGGGTACCACAAGGCTCTGTCCTCGGTCCCCTTCTCTTCTCAATCTACACGTCCTCAGTCACTAGGTTCCTTAATAAAGTCCCATGGGTTTCATTATCATTTGTATACCGATGATACCCAAATCTACCTCTCTGCACCGGAACTACCTCCTTCCTTGCTAACCCATGTCACTAACTGTCTCTCTCATATCTCATCTTGGATGTCCTCTCACTACCCCAAGCTAAATCTCTCCAAAACTGAGCTCCTAATTTTCCCCCCTTCTTCCAAAATCTCAACCCCCCATGTCTCTATAACTGTTGATAACTCCATCATTACCCCAACCTCACATGCCCAATGTCTTGGGGTCACACTGGACCCAGATCTTTCTTTCACTCCTCACATTCAGTCCTTGTCTAAAGCCTGCCGCTTCCACCTTAAAAACATTGCTAAAATTAGACATTTCCCTACACAAGACACAACAAAGATTTTAATCCACTGTCTCATCCTTTCCTGCCTTGACTACTGCAACTCTATCCTCTCTGGTCTCCCTAGCTGCCTCCTAGTACCTTTACAATCCTTAATGAATGCCTCTGCCAGGCTCATCTTCCTTGCACGTCGCTCTTCATCTGCCGCACCTCTCTGCCAATCCCTTCACTGGCTTTCTCTTGCCTCCAGGATTAAACACAAAATTCTCACTCTGACACACAAAGCCCTCAATTACACTACTACCCCCTACATCTCAGATCTTGTTTCCAGATACTCTCCCTCCCATCCCCTTCGCTCCGCTCATGATCTCCTACTCTCCTCCTCTCTTACCTCCTCACATTCACGTCTTTAAGACTTTTCCAGATTGGCTCCCATCTTTTGGAACTCTCTGCCTCGCTCCACAAGAATCTCCCATAGTTTTAAAAACTTCAAGTGCTCCCTGAAGACTCTACTATTCAGGGACGCTTACAACCTACACTAACCTTCCTATCTCCACTGCTATCCCCTTAAAACCCATAGCATGTAAGCCTATGAGCGCAGCTGTTTGTAGTTCATCTTCATAAGAGCCGACTACAACAGTGCAACTCTCGTAATCATTTTTTTATATACCACCTATGTTCATAGCGCTGCGGAACCTGTTGGCGCTCTTCACATACTTGATAATAATAATAAATAATAATAATCTGGTATCTAAATTGGCTCACTGTGTGCTCCGCCTCCTTGAAATGACTTGCAACTTGGGATTTTTCGTAGGCAGTTCTAATGTTTGACCTATGTTCCGTGATCCTGTCACGGACTCGCCTGATCGTTTCACCTACATAAAATATGGCACACAGACATTTCAAAATGTAGATTACATAGTCTGTGTTACATGTAAAAAAGCCATTGATCATAAATTTCTTGCCCGTTCAGAAATGACAGAGGCTAGATCCTTTTATAAGATTGTTGCAGTTGCTACACCCCAGGCAGGGGAAACATCCATTTCTGTTGGGGCCTATAAGTGTTTGTCTGTTTTTTTTTCTTTCTAAAGATCTGCTTGTAGATTTCCATTCTCCTTATATACTGTGGTGTCTAAGAAATTAATCCTTTCCTCACTGTATTCAATAGTAAATTTAATTAGTTTAGTGGCCTGATTGAGGGAGGAGAATGGAAATCTACAAACAGATCTTTACAGGAAGCCAATTGACCGCAATAACTTATAATATTATGACAGTGCTCACCCCAATGCTCTAAAAAATTCACTGCTCAGGAGTCAACGCCTTAGAGTCAAAAGAATTGTCACTGATAAGAGAATGGTCAATAGTAAATTGCAAATGTCTAATCTGTTTAGAGAAAGGGGGTACCCTAGTGATTTGGTTGAGAGAGAGAGGGAACAAATTCTACAAATGTCTGAGGTTAACTTGTCTAATGTGAAGGAAAAAGCCAACAAAGACAGGGTGGTTTTTGTTACTCAATACAACAGACAAAGTAGAAAGATTGCACATATAATTCAAAAACACTGGAATATCTTAAAGTACAGTAATCCGGAGATAGTGGAATTTCAAAATTCCCCTATGACTTCTTTTAAGAGGCCTACGAATATTAGAGACCAACTAATTAGATCTGATTTGGGAACAAACGCCTAGATTTAGAGTTCTGCATTAGCCGTCAAAAGCAGCGTTAAGGGGTCCTAACGCTGCTTTTGGCCGCCCGCTGGTATTTAAAGTGAGGCAGGAATGGGTCTACCGCTCACTTTCAATCCGTGACTTTTCCGTACCCCAGACCCCTTACGCCAATTGCGTATCCTATCTTTTCAATGGGATCTTCCTAACGCTGGTATTTAGAGTCTTGGCTGAAGTGAGCGGTAGACCCTCTACCGACAAGACTCCTACCACCCATGGAAAAGCTGTAGTTAAGAGCTTTATGGGCTAACGCCGGTTTATAAAGCTCTTAACTACAGTGCTCTAAAGTACACTAACACCCATAAACTATCTATGTACCATGTATTAACCCCTAAACCGCCGCACTCCCGCCTCGCAAACCATATAATAAATAGTATTAACCCCTAATCTGCCCCCCCCACGTCGCCGCCACCTAACCAAATATTAACCCCTAATCTGCCAACCGGACCTCGTCGCTACTCTAATAAATGTATTAATCCCTAAAGCTAAGTCTAACCCTAACCCTAACACCCCCGTAAATTAAATATAATTTTAATCTAACGAAATAAATTAACTCTTATTAACTAAAGTATTCCTATTTAAAACTAAATACTTACCTGTAAAATCAACCCTAATATAGCTACAATATAACGAATAATTATATTGTACCTATTTTAGGATTTATATTTATTTTACAGGCAACTTTGTATTTATTTTAACTAGGTACAATAGCTATTAAATAGTTATTAACTATTTAATAGCTACCTAGTTCAAAGAATTACAAAATTACCTGTAAAATAAATCCTAACCTAAGTTACAATTAAACCTAACACTACACTATCAATAAATTAATTAAATAAATTACCTACAATTACAAACAATTAAATAAACTAAACTAAATTACAAAAAAAAAAAAAAAAGATTACAAGAATATTAGGCTAATTACACCTACTCTAAGCCCCTAATAAAATAAAAAAGCCCCCCAAAATAATAAAAGTCCCTACCCTAATCTAAATTAAAAAGTAACCAGCTCTTTTACCAGCCCTTAAAAGGGCTTTTTGCGGGGCATGCCCCTAAGTAATCAGCTCTTTTGCCTTTTAAAAAATACAACCCCCCCAACATTAAAACCCACCACCCACATACCCCTACTCTAACCCAAACCCCCCTTAAATAAACCTAACACTACCCCCTGAAGATCTCCCTACCTTGAGTCGTCTTCACCCAGCCGGGCACCAATGGACCAAAAGAGGACATCTGGAGCGGCAGAAGTCTTTATCCTATCCGGGCAGAAGAGGACATCCGGACCGGCAGACATCTTCATCCAAGCGGCATCTTCTATCTTCATCCGGAGCGGAGCGGAGCCATCTTCTTCTAGCTGACGTGGATCCATCCTCTTCAACCGACGCCTACTCGCCGAATGAAGGTTCCTTTAAGGGACGTCATCCAAGATGGTGTCCCTCGAATTCCGATTGGCTGATAGGATTCTATCAGCCAATCGGAATTAAGGTAGGAAAAATCTGATTGGCTGATTAAATCAGCCAATCAGATTCAAGTTCAATCCGATTGGCTGATCCAATCAGCAAATCAGATTGAGCTCACATTTTATTGGCTGTTCCGATCAGCCAATAGAATGTGAGCTCAATCTGATTGGCTGATTGGATCAGCCAATCAGATTTTTCCTACCTTAATTCCGATTGGCTGATAGAATCCTATCAGCCAATCAGAATTCGAGGGACGCCATCTTGGATGACGTCATTTAAAGGAACCTTCATTCGGTGAGTAGGCGTCGGTTGAAGAGGATAGATCCACTTCAGCTGGAAGAAGATGGCTCCGCTCCGCTCCGGATGGATAAAGATAGAAGATGCCACTTGGATGAAGATGTCTGCCGGTCCGGATGTCCTCTTCTGCCTGGATAGGATAAAGACTTCTGCCGCTCCAGATGTCCTCTTTGGTCCATCGGTGCCCGGCTGGGTGAAGACGACTCAAGGTAGGGAGATCTTCAGGGGGTAGTGTTAGGTTTATTTAAAGGGGATTTGGGTTAGAGTAGGGGTATGTGGGTGGTGGGTTTTAATGTTGGGGGGGGTTGTATTTTTTTTAAAAGGCAAAAGAGCAGATTACTTAGGGGCATGCCCCGCAAAAAGCCCTTTTAAGGGCTGGTAAAAGAGCTGGTTACTTTTTAATTTAGATTAGGGTAGGGACTTTTATTATTTTGGGGGGCTTTTTTATTTTATTAGGGGCTTAGAGTAGGTGTAATTAGCCTAATATTCTCGGTAGATTAGGGGTTAATAAATATAATATAGGGGTCGGCGATGTTAGGGGCAGCAGATTAGGGTTTCATAGGGATAATGTAGGTGGCGGCGATGTCCGGTTGGCAGATTAGGGGTTAATAATATAATGCAGGTGTCAGCGATAGCGGGGGCGGCAGATTAGGGGTTAATGAGTGTAAGATTAGGGGTGTTTAGACACGGGGTTCATGTTAGGGGCAGATTTAGAAAGTGTTTCCCCATAGGAAACAATGGGGCTGCGTTGGGAGCTTAACGCTGCTTTTTTGCAGGTGTTAGGTTTTTTTTTCATCCAAAAATGCCCCATTGTTTCCTATGGGGGAATCGTGCACGAGCACGTTTTGCCAGCTTACCGCTACCATAAGCAACGCTGGTATTGAGAGTTGAAGTGGCAGTACATTGGGCTCAACGCTCCCTTTTTTGAGCCTAACGCAGCCCCTCAGACAACTCTAAATACCAGCGTTGTCTTAAGGGTGTGTTGGGAAAAAAAGCAGCGTTAGCTACATGGGTCTTACCGACAGAACTCTAAATCTAGCCGAAAGAAAAAAAGCAGACCGTTGATACGTCTCAGGAGTGTCCTCCAGTAATGTTGGTGTATTTATCAGCAGCAATTGCTACCAACGTGTTACGTATTGTAATTATGAATATTAATAATTAATAGCAGTATAAAATTATTGTCAGGGATATCTCCAATTAATATAGCAGAATATTATCAATACACTTCAGTAAGATGCTAAATCTCTGTAGTGTACCCCAAAATAAACACTATTGAGATATCTATAAATTTGACAACAAAATTATTATTAAAAATGTATATTTAATCTCACTATATAATATCCCTAAATTCTGATCAGTTAATCCGTATTTACACTTTGACTTTATTTATGTGGTAACTGAATATCACCTATGACCAGTTATATCTATCAATTGATCGATCAGTACAATATTAGAATATAAAGCAGGCTATAGAGATATTTAGATTAATTACTATTCAATGGATATTGTCTATTATCTCGTGAATGGACACAATATTTCTATAAATTAACCTTAACTCAAAATTATTCACTTAACAAGTATCCCTCATGAATTTCACATGAACAATTTGTATTTAACCAGCAACCTTAGTCCAATGGCAAAATATGGACTACTAACTAAACAATGCTTAGTGAACAATATATCAAGATATTTCAACACAGATCTTACCAAATCTCAATAAATCTAATAGAACTTCCAGATAAATTTAATTAAACTATGTGGCCCAAAATAGTCACAATGCACAATAATAAATGCAATTTTTTAAATATATATCACTGTAACTGTAAATCAATTTTATAAGCGTAAAATACAAAATCTCTTATTTTTTAATATGATTATTCTTAACAAATCATAGCTACAATTTAACTATAGCTATAGAATACCTTTGATTTAAATCATTAAAAATATAAAACAACCGCTAATACGTTACTAGTAACCAATATGAGCGTTCAATATCCAGATATTTCTATTGTCATATTTTTAAGGGAAATATTGCACAATTTTGGAAGAAAATTAAGCCCAATAATCTCTTATCCAGATTCAGGGTCCCAACAGGATTTGTTTTACAGAAAACTGTGTTCGCACACTTGTGTTCCTCTGTAAGCAAAATGGCAGCAAGGCAGGATTGCAACAAAGACAACAGGCAAGGCTCAGTCAGTCACCAAAACAAATTCAGCAAAAGCCTCTCTCCCTCTGTACAAAGTCAGAGACCAAACTCCTCCCCATTTCTTAATCCTTCAATAGAATTTGGATACGCCGTAACTCTCATTGGCTACTGGGAATGCCACTCTTAACAGTCAAACCTTTTGGCTGTAATACTGGTTTTAGCCCATGGGGGGAACAACAACAGGAATATATATATATGTATATATATATATATATATATATATATATATATATATATATATATATATATATATATATATATATATATATATATATATATATATATTTATAAAATATCTATTTAATGCACTCATAGTTTCCTAGCTTTAAAAAACAATATGTTCAATACATGGCCCATCTAATGTAACTGAGCACGTACTTACAAGTCCAAACATGGGTATATTTAAAATATATATATATTTTTATATAAAGGGATTACAGATATATTCTACAGTACACCTCCATTTGGAGGTTTTCATATGTGACTGAGACTTGTCCATAACTTTCTTTTATGTGATAACCACCATCAAGCCTGCTTTAACGGTTAAATAGCAGACTGATGTGTGTGTCTTTTACATAATTACATGATTTATGTTTGATGTGGCGTATGGAAGAACTGCTTTAACCCCAAATTGGGACTGTGCTACAACAACTGCAGATACACCATACACTGGGTCCATACAACAAAAACTATATCTAAGTGTTTCTACATGCCTCATATGTTTGAGGACTCTTAATGTGAGTTGCCATTTGTCTGTTTTTAATACCTTAATATATTTTTTATTAAACGGTTTTACGCTATGTCCTTGCACTTTATTTCTTTTGCATAAAACTGTGAGAACGTGAAGGGAACAGAATACCAGCCTCTAGAAGGATTGAAAGTCCATACTCTAAGAGGGGAAAGGCACATACTCTGAGAGGAGAAGAACACTACCATTGGACCCCACTACCACAGCCATACCAAGACCACGGAAGTTTCACACTTACAAGAGGCGGCAACTTACCTCATATGATTGAGGTCTGTTCTAGTAAGTGTAATACCTACCAGATTTTCCTGTGTATTTCCTAATGGATACCTAGTCTCCATTTGAGACTATCTCATTGACTATTTTTATTTTAATTTGTTGTCACTGTCATCATTACCACCTCTAATACAAGGGACAACACACTGTGTGAAAAATATTTTGTATATGACAAAGTATTTGATTGGACTTATGTACATCTATATCTACTTCCAATCATAACTAATATCACTAGTGAGACCAGGATTTTGCACCTAGGATAAGCACTGTTTTACACTCTCTCCTCTTATATTTTTATATATATATATACATATATATATATATAATGTATAACTACACACTCACGTGATTCAACCTCATCCAGTATGCGGTATGGATAAGACACTTGATGAAAGATGATATCTTATTCCTGGTCTCTTTGTGTTGAGTCTGCCTAGGTCCTCTTTTTCTTCTTCCTGTTTAAGCCCGGAATACTGTCCCAGTAATACTGTCCCATAGCCTAACGTGTTTCGCAACACCATTGGTTGCTTCATCAGAGGTAGGGGCCGCCCCCCTCCTATCCAATTTATATAGCGTTCTTAAGCTCCTTAGTCACCTGATACATCCATGTGGCCATGTCCTCCCTATTTATTACTGGCAAATGCCCTCACTGGTTATTAGCTTTAGCTAATGATGACTATGTATAAAGGATATTTTAGTATTATATATGGGCACACCAACCTATGTGCTGAATCTTTACTGTCATATTTAGCTCTTGGGTGTTTAAAGCACAGCAGCTAATTGCTTTTGTTTAAATTTGTCAAATTCTTAAAGAAATACACCCTGAATCAACATATTTGTCCTAATAGAAGTGTTACCTATTTCATACATTAAACATTATTTTCTAAAGTATATATAGAAGAAATATCTATTTGTACATGAAAGGGCATAGCTAGATTAGTGACATTTATCTGGGTTGTATATGTGTATTCTTTTACTCTCTTTGCAAGGATTTTATTAGTTCTATTTTATTATATTTTATTTTATTTTATTATATTCCCATTCTATTTGTAGTATCTGTAGACAGGTTGTGTAACACCAATATATTTAACCTTTATTGTATGGCAGAAATCCATTTTTATGGGACTTGCAGTAGTATTTATATTTATATTAACTATACATTTAGTGTATAGCTAAGGTTGTCCTTGCCAAGGGAACTAGTCTATATAGGGAAACATAGTAATAATGTGCCTTCTGTTTTATGAAGGATACATATGATGGAATATAGTGGAGATACCTTTTGTTCTATAAAGGTTACATATATGGCATTATTAGATGACTCTCAAGAGTTTACATGAAATAGAGTATACTGAGGATGTCAGAGCAGTGAGAACCTAGACGGAATTTAATTAGTTATCCTACATACACATCTAGCTATACTCATATTTACATCCAGCTGGGTGGCATTAGAGAACTAAAGGAAATCTGCTAGATCTATATCCTTATTCAGACCATTAGGTTCTAGCGTGTTAAGTGTATAGATCCAAAAGGTTTCCCTTTTCCTTAGTTCCAAGAGTCTACTGCCACCTCTGCTGCCTGTGTTTACTTGCTCTATCACTTTTATGTAGAAATCCTTCTTATTTTTATTATGTACCTTGCAGTAGTGTGGAATTAATGGGGTTTTTAGGGTCCCTTCCTCAATGTTTTTCATATGTTTGAGGCACCTAATCTTTATACTCCTTTTGGTACACCCTATGTACCTCAATGGGTTCTTACAGGTGCACTCCAACATGTAAACAACATAATCGGATTGAGAAATGTTTCAACTGGAAATTTGGGTTGGTATTCCTTTCCTACTGTTTATCACTTTGTTATTTTTCTTCCTCATGACACTGGGAGCTAGCAGAGCTTTTAAATTTTGATTCTTTTTATAGATGACGTTTGGTGTGTTTCCAATTGCCTCTCTCAACAGAGGGTCTTTTTGTAAAATGGCCCAATATTTTTTTAAAATGTTGTTTATTTTCCAGTGTCCTTCATTGAAGGTGGTCACGAATTTGACTTTACTTTTGATGTTTTTTTTACTTATCTCCCTATTTTCCTTACCTTCTTTCCTAGCCTTGACTGTTGTTTTATGTACCAGAGTATGTCTATCTAGGGACTTTTTCATATGCCCTTTTTACCACTCTATCTGGATATTTATTTTCCTTAAACTTCAGTTGTAATGTCTCTGACTCTTTTTCAAAGTCACCTACATCCATGCAGTTCCTTCTAACTCTTTGGAACTGCCCGTATGGTATGTTTTCTATCCACTTTGGATGGTGAGCCCTTCTGGCGTCCAGATATACATTTCTATCTGTCTCTTTTCTAAAGAGTGTGCTTCGAATTTTACCATTCAAAGTGGATAGAGAAACATCTAAAAAGTCAATATGAGTATTACTGATTTTAGATTCATGTTGTTGACATTTAGACTTTCAACAAAGGAGCCCCACTCCATATCATCTCCTTCCCAGATTATAAGGATATTGTCTATAAATCTGCGGCAAAACTTTACCTGACTATATTTATAGCCCGTTCCATCATAGATCATATCATTTTCAAACGCCCCCATATAGAGGTTTGCAAAGTTTGGCTTAAATTTAGTGCCCATGGCGTTCCAGTTTTTTGTATATAGAATTTTTCTTCAAACTGAAAATAATTTTTCTCTAGGACAAACCTTATTGAATCTAGAATAAACAACTTTTGGTTTTCTGCCATTTTATCTGTTGATTCTATGGAGTATTTTATGGCCCTTATGCCCATATCATGTGGGATTGATGTATATAAGGCTGTCATCCAGAGAAGCCCATTTATAGGTGGGCTTCCTTTCAATTCCTTCTATAATCTGCAGTAAACGGGGTGTATCTCTGAGATATGATTTCAGGTCTAGTACCATCGGTTTCAGAAATACATCTATGTATTCTGATAGACGTAAGGCTGAGTAATGGGTCTACCCAGGGGTTTATCTAGATTTTTGTGGATCTTTGGCAGATGGTAATATATAGCCATTTTAGGTTCTTGATTAGATAAATACCTCCATTCACAAAGGTTTATCACCTTTTCTTGGTATGCATAATTAATATGCTCCATATATTGGGCAAGAAAATGACTTGTGGGATCTTTTTTCAAGCATGTATATGTTAAAGGGTCAGAGAGTTGTCAATATGCTTCTTCCAGGTAATCTTTCCTGTCTAGAAGGACTATTCCCCCTCCCTTGTCCTCTTCTCTGATTATGAGTTGGTCATTATCTACCAGTCTTTTCAAGACCTCTTTCTCTTTTAAACATAAATTATGTTTTTGAACTTTATAATCTTTGCAGAGGGAAGTACACTCTTGTATGATTATATCTTTGAATTGGACAATATGTTTACCCTGGGATTGTACCGGAAAGAAGATTGATTTCGACCTAAGACCGCTATTTGTAACCCTTTTATCCTCTACTGCATCTGTACCCATCTCTGGAAAATAATCTATCCTTGTGGTTGTTGGAACAGCTGCTGGGTAAATCTGTGCTTGTGTGACCGTTGAAACCGCCTGTTCCACAAACAATATCCATATACGTAAATGTCCACATCAATAGTAGTATAAAATATGTCTTTATTGACGAAAGATCAGAAATGTTTCGTGACTAGTGTCACTTAATCATGCTATACATATCATACACTGAGTAGCCGCTTTTAAACTGTTTAGTTTGGCGCCATTCATTTCTGGCCTCAGGCGCCATCTAGTGTCAAAAGTTAATTATTACATATTTTAAACAAACTTTTTTTCATAAATATACTTATATCATGCTTAATACATTGTTACAAATTCATTGTTACTATACATTTGTTTCTTATAATAACTATAAAAAAATGATGGGATACTGGAGCTTCCTTGTCCCCACATCTAATATTGAAGCAGTGCTGACTCATTCTGTCCTTTACCTTTCTTACCGTCTCTCCAATATAGATGAGGGAACATGGACACTTAATTAAATAAACAGCATAGGTTGTATCACATGTGAAAAAATTGGGATGTATGAGCTGTAATTCGATAATCAGAGGAAAGGAATTTGTACATTTTAGAAGTGGCCAAAAATTAACCATTAGGAATTTTTCACATGTGATACAACCTATGCTGTTTATTTAATTAAGTGTCCATGTTCCCTCATCTAGATTGGAGAGACGATAAGACAGATAAAGGACAGAATGAGTCAGCACCGCTCCAAAATTAGGTGTGGGGACAAGGAAGCTCCAGTATCCCATCATTTTTTGGAAAAGGGCCATAGTGTAAGTCAACTCAGGTGGCAAGTAATAGACCACATAGGCCCACAAAGAAAGGGAGGTAACCGTGAGAAATTACTTAAACAAAATGAAATGTATTGGATACATACATTGAGTCAATGGCCCCAAATGGTATGAATAGGGACTTTGAGTGGTCAGTATTCTGGTAAAAGGACTGTCAAATAAGTGTATAGTATGTAGGAATTTTTTAATAAAAGTAAGGCCCGTATCTAAGGCAATAATGCAGGCTTTAAGTTAATCAAGTGTGTATATGTATAGTAAGTTATAAGAAACAAATGTATAGTAACAATGAATGTGTAACAATGTATTAAGCATGATATAAGTATATTTGTGAAAAAAAGTTTGTTTAAAAGATGTAATAATTAACTTTTGACACTAGATGGCACCTGAGGCAAGAAATGAATGGCGCCAAACTAAACAATTTAAAAGAGGCTACTCAGTGTATGATATGTATAGCATGATTAAGTGACACTAGTCACAAAACGTTGCTGTTCTCTTTTCAATAAAGACATCTTTTATACTACTAGTGCTGTGGACATTTACATATGGAAAATCATCTAAGTCAATATCAATTGTTTCCATCAGGTTATCACTCTCTATTTCTAGGTCTTTTAAAGCTTCTAGGGTGTCTTTGTCTGACTGAGTTAAAGTATTTGATTCCCTATTTTTCTTTTCTTTCTCGAAATGTCTAATTAGCGTTATTTTTCTAATAAATTTGTTGACATCCACAAATAATTTGAATGGATTAGGTTTCTTTGTGGGGGCAAAAGACATGCCTCATTTTAGGAGTTCAGTCTCTTTTAAATTGAGAATATGTGTTGACAAGTTAAATATGTTTATTGTTTCTTTCTTCACATTGATCTCACCTCTCTCCTTCTTTTTGAGTTGTAGAGCTTTTCCTGCTCTACATCCCCTTCAACTTCCAGATATCTTTTCCTCTTTTTATTTTGCTTAGTGTATCTAGCTGTCTCCATTCTAGATATGTGTGAGATGGTGCTACTCTCCCTGATCTTTCTGCAATTGGGGTTCTTGGTTCATCTCTCAGATGTCTGTCCTGAAAATCCCTCATTTCATGCATACTTCTATCATAGGAGTTCACCCCCATGTCCCATGGATTCTCCTCTCTATTCCTAGCATCTCTAAATTCTTTCTGGACGTGTATTCTATCTGTATGGAATCTTGGGTTTCCTCTATTTCCCAGGTTTCTGCCTCTCCTGCCTCTCGTATATGATCCGCTGGGGGCATAAAAACCTGTTTGTCTATTATATGCATATGGGTCTTTGTTGTTTTCTCGTGAGTAGTTTTGTCTATTGGATCCCCTCTGAGGGGCACTCTTATGATTCGCTTGTGTATAGTTGTTGTTTGTATTACTATTTACAGGGAACTGAAATCTGATATTAGGTGTTCTAATAGAGGAGTTCCTTCTTTATTTTTGTCCCCCCTAGCTAATGGGATACTGACTGCATTATTGATGTTTATACCAGGAGTGATGGGTGTGACGGGAACATCTGTCTGCATCTCTATATTACCAGTGTTTTCTGAGTGTTTTGTTAGAAAATCTCTCTCAAATTTCCTTTTCTTTTTTTGTTTTAAATCTCTCTCAAGTTTATTCATCCTCTCTTAATTTCTCCATCTAGTTTATCATTATATGGATCTCCATTAAAGGGTGTAATCTGAGCCTCTAATTTATTAAGTTCTGATATGACCTTTTCCAAGTTAGATTCCCTAAATTTGATAATAATTTTCATTACTTTTATTGAGCTTTCTTTTAAAGTTGACTCCCACTCCGTTAGGAGCTCAATGTCTGTGCTATTAAATATAGGGGGTTTTGTGAGTATAAGTCCTTTAGGGATAATACCTGCCTTTAAATAGGTTTCTAGCCCTATTATGGCGCACCCGTTTTTTTTTTTTTTTGTATTTTGCTAAGTTTTTCAACTTGCTTAAAGAGCTCCCCAGGATTAGTTAGTGTAACCTGACCATTATTACCTTCTATAATCTGGAGGTCTCTAGAGAGAGTTCTCTTTTTATGATTAGGGTCAAAATAAATACCAAAGTTACATATGGGTATATCCCCAGCTGCAGACATGATATGTGGCAGTCATAGCCACTTCTCAAAGAGGAGTGGTACAACAGACACACAAGAGAAAACAGTACAACAGAAGGGTATGTCTGTGCTTAGGGATGTAGTGCTGATACTTAGAAATGAACCAGGGAACAATGACTTAATACAAAGGTATACTACTAGAGGTCAACGTGTATCTATCTGTCTATCTATCATCTATCTATCTATCTATCTATCTATCTATCTATCTATCTATCTATCTATCTATCTCTCTCTATATATATATATATATATGCATATGATTACAGGCAAGTGTGTATATCTATCTATCTATCTATCTATCTATCTATCTATCTATCTATCTATATATATATATATATATATATATATATATATATATATATATATATATATATATATATATATATATATAAGCAAAATAGAAGAAAGCACTCACTGGTCTTCAGATAACAAATCCAAGAATTTTTTTTATTAGTAACTAATAAAAAAAATTCTTGGATTTGTTATCTGAAGACCAGTGAGTGGTTTCTTCTATTTTGCTTATGAATTTTCCTACAGAGCACCCTGGCAGTTGATGGTAGCTGGTGAGCTGGTGAGAGTGCATATACCCCTTCCTGTACTTTGGCTATTTATATATATATATATATGCTGAGGTCCTCTTTTTCTTTTTCCGGTTTTAGCCCGGAATACTGTGCCAAGATGCAACAGAGGCTTAGATGTATAGCTCTCTATATCGTCAGAGAGCTCTAGGAGGGCATGTTAACCCAGTGTATTAAAGTACTACAATTTAATGGATAAACAATTATGTATATGTACACACAGTAAAAGTATACAACTTTTTCTGCTTAAAACTTTCTCTGTTTAAAACAAGTGTGCAATGTAAAAGTTAAAAATGCCTCTCAAAGAGGCAGTTACAAAATAAGCAGCATTAACAGCTACTAGCCAGCATATGTAAATTAATGCCTGATGTTTAGACTGTTAAAAAGCTGCTGTATAGCGTTTAAATTATATGCAGAAACCGGGCATAAGTACTTTTTTCCAGATCGCACTATAATGTATGCGATGCCTGGCTATTAATTTGCTCCGGTATTGCAATAAGTGTTAAGTGCGTCTGGCGGGGGCGGAGTCTAATGCATTTTGCAACACCATTGGTTGCTTCATCAGAGGTAGGGGCCGCCCCCCTCCTATCCAATTTATATAGCGTTCTTAAGCTCCTTAGCCACCTGATACATCCGTGTGGCCATGTTCTCCCTAATTATTACTGGCAAATACCCTCACTGGTCATTAGCTTTAGCTAATGATGACTCTGTATAAAGGATATTTTAGTATTATATATGCGCACACCAACCTATGTGCTGAATCTTTACTGTCATATGTAGCTCTTGGGTGTTTAAAGCACAGCAGCTAAGGGCTTTTATATATATATATATATATATATATATATATATATATATATATATATATATATATATATATATATATATATATATATATATATACAGTATATATATTCCACTCAAGGGTAAAATGACTTAATACAAAGGATAACTTTTTGAATATGTATTTATTTCAAAACCTCATTTCCACACCTGATTCCTGAAACAAAGAAAAATAAATGTAGTTTTATTTTGAAATACAGTCAAATATTTTAAATGCATCAATACAGCTACCCACTTAATACAGCAGACACTTATCTAATATAGTATATCAGGCATAGAGGTATATCTCCCAGACCAATATATATATATTGTGTATATAATCTGAGTATTTTAAATAGATCTGATAATTTTACAATTCATATATTTAAGTCTACATCCTGAAAATTCTGCCCCTTGTTTTAGACTTCTAGTCTCCCTCCACATAAAGGGTCAGGTGATCTAATAGGAAATCCCAGGCAGTGATCAAAAGATCATTTGAAGTGATCTCCTTTCATTTGAAACAACTGTCTTCTCTTTGATTGTGTTTTTCAGATAACCTATGTGTATTCAACTGGCAACTGGTTTG
Organism: Bombina bombina; assembly: GCF_027579735.1. Classification (NCBI taxonomy): domain Eukaryota; kingdom Metazoa; phylum Chordata; class Amphibia; order Anura; family Bombinatoridae; genus Bombina; species Bombina bombina. The sequence continues at coordinate 674,883,904 of NC_069499.1, forward strand.
GGTTAAATTTTGATTTCAGAATTTAATGCAACTTACATTAGCCAGATTTTCACATACAAATTAATTCTTTCTCTATATCATATATGTATGTATGTAAATATATATTACATAATGTCACTCACCTATTCCCTGACAAGACAAATACTTATAGGCCCCAATAGAAATGGATGCTTCCAGGCTTCCTGCCTGGGGTGTATCAACTGTAACAATCTTCTAAAAGGATCTAGCTTCCGTCATCCCGGGCAAGAAATTTATGATCAATGGCTTTTTTACATGTAACACGGACTATGCAATCTACATTTTGAAATGTCTGTGTGCCAGATTTTATGTAGGTGAAATGACCAGGAGAGTCCTTGACAGGATCATGGAACATAAGTCAAACATTAGAACTGCCTACAAAAAAATCACCTGTTACAAGTCATTTCAAGGAGGCTGGGCACACAGTGAGCAAACTTAGATACAAGATCATTGATCATGTACCAGTTGACAGGCAAATCGGTGACAGGGTTAAAAACTAAAGCAGAGAGAGGCATTCTGGATCTATCACTTAGAGACCAGGATGCCTCAAGGAATGAATAAAGATTGGGATCTTTCTATATTTCTATAGCTTAATTTGTATATATGTATTGATGTAGTTTTATATAATAACTAAGCTGTCACAAATCTAATGGGTAACCTAATTATGTATATAGAAAATGCTGTTGTTACTGATGCAGTTAATGATTATGGCAATACCTATTAGTAACCACCTTTGCTGTCCTGATGATGTCACAGGGGTGGAGTTGTTTGTTAGGGTATAAGAGTAAGCTTTGTAGGCATTTGTATATGCATGATTAAGAACCTGTGTGGTTCGAAACGTTGCATTTTTATTATGCTTTTGTACTAACCTAATAAAATACATTATTATATGGTGCGGCTGCTCTTTGGACGTTGTACGTATTTTGAGGGTTTGGAGTGTGAAACCTGCAGCAAGCACATATCTGACACTAGTGCTAAACTATTCTGCCTTATATTTGCTCTGCCAAGGGCTCTGTGAAGAGGTTTCAGGATTAGCACGGCTCTTCAGTGCGCTAGAGATAAGTATATAACGCTACAGGTTAACTTTTTTTAACTGTAGCAATGGAACATTTACATTTGTTTAACGAAAATGAATGCAAATGTTCCATGAATATTCAGCATTTGTTTACTTTAAAATGAAACGAATATTGAAAAGCACAGCAGTCGAATATTAGGAAAACTAATTTTTTGGAATGTTTGGCCCGAAAGATTCTGCTGAACCAAATATTTCGCCCATGCACATGTCTAGAAAGAACCACTTAAAGGGACAGTCTAGGCCAAAATAAACTTTCATGATTCAGATAGGGCATGTAATTTTAAACAATTTTCCAATTTACTTTTATCACCAATTTTGCTTTGTTCTCTTGGTATTCTTAGTTGAAAGCTTAACCTAGGAGGTTCATATGCTAATTTCTTAGACCTTGAAGGCCACCTCTTTTCAGAATGCATTTTAACATTGTTTCACCACTAGAGGGTGTTAGTTCATGTGTTTTATATAGATAACACTGTGCTTGTGCGCGTGAAGTTATCTGGAAGCAGGCACTGATTGGCTAAACTGCAAGTCTTTCAAAAGAACTGAAATAAAGGGTCAGTTGATGCTTAGATACAAGGTAATCACAGAGGTAAAAAGTGTATTAATATAACTGTGTTGTTTATACAAAACTGGGGAATGGGCAATAAAGGAATTATCTGTCTTTTAAAACAATAAAAATTCTGGTCTAGACTGTCCCTTTAAAGCAATTTATTATAGGAAGAGTGCAAAAAGAAGGCACACTGAAAAAATATCTCTCATAGATTGCTAGTAAACATATTTTTTTTATTCTTACATTAAATAGTGTGTTCTTTGTTTACTAGGGAACAAATATGTCACTCAAGTGTCCTAAATGCAGCACTTACTAAACCATTTTATGATCAATTTCAACTGAAGGAGTCATTTGTAGTAACAGATTAAAAAACAAACAAACAAGATTTAATCACCCTTATAGCAAAGATTTCGATTTTCATGATTGATAAGAAAATTAGGCCACAGTTTCACAGAGATGCTCTTCAAATGGAAATGTGAGACACAATACACTATGGGGTTGCATACCATACAAATTGCATTTGTATGGTAAAACAAATTTATAAATTGTACTTTTCTTTTTATGGTATTACATTTAGGGCCATTTACAACCTAAATCCATATCCATTATATACTACTATTATATATCTTTGAACTTAAATGGACAGTCTACTCCAGAATTTTTGTTTAAAAAGATAGATAATCCCTTTATTACCCATTTCCCAGTTTTGCATAACCAAAATGGTTATTTTGATATACTTTTTACCTCTGTGATTACCTTGTATCTAAGCCACTGCAGACTGTCCATTTATTCAGTTTTTTGACAGACTTGCATTATAGCCAATCAGTGCTGACTCATAAATGACTCCCCAGGAGTGTGCGCAATGTTATCTATATGGCACATGTGAACTAGCGCTTTCTAGCTGTAAAAGACTGTTGAAAAGCATTGAGATAAGAGGCGGCCTTCAAGGGCTTAGAAATTAGCAAATTAACCTAACTAGGTTTAGCTTTTAACAAAGAATACCAGTAAAGCAAAGCAAAGTTGATGATAAAAGTAAATTGGAAAGTTGTTTAAAATTTCATGCCCTATCCGAATCAAGTTTAATTTTGACTAGACTGTCCCTTTAAGAAACAAAATTATTTCAAATGATATTATTATCACTGCTTAAGATTAGAATAATAATAAAACAGATGTAAAAACATAGTATTATTTTTGTGTATGTATTTGTAAAAAATGTGTTTAAAATCAAACTGGAAGAAGAAATTCGATATTACCAATTGTTTAATGACTTTTATTGAGAAGTATTTCTTAAAAAGGACTTTAAAAAAACTCTTGTTTTTGTGTAAAGTAAATTATCGCTTGTCCCACACTCCCTAGTGATGCCAAAAAGCAAACTCTGTTACCTGCAAATACTGTAAATCAAATAGCTAGTTTAGGCAATTTTGCAGCATTGTGAAAGCCTAGGTTACTGATTTTGCTTTTTTAGACATTTAACAACAATACTCAAGTCAATATAACAGGACAGATTTTTAAGATTTTTCCTGCTTGTGTTGATCAATTTAGACTCAATAATTGTGACCTGGGATTACATATCTGGCCTGTAAAATGTACATGAGCACTTTAGTTAAGAAGAAAAAAATGACGATACTTAATATTTGCGCCCTATGGAGTGTTTAAAGAACTATTAAATACAGTATATTTGCATAATCAACACATGCATATTATAAAGATAATGCAAAAGCACTTAGGGACCGATTTATCATGTGTCGGACGGACATGATTCGCTGTTCGTGTGAAATGCTTGTGCAATACCGCCCCCTGCACATTTGCGGCCAATAGGCCGCTAGCAGGGGGTATCAATCATCCCAATCATATCCGATCGGGATGATTGCTGTCCGCCACCTCAGAGGTGGTGGACGAGTTAAGGAGCAACAGTCTTAAGATGCTGCTTCTTAACTTAAGGGCCACTGTAAGTAAATATTTTCTATGCCTGTTACTAACTAACTACCCCAAATACGCTTGTTATCAATAGCATTTCATTAACATATCTCTACCGTATATCAGAAATCTTGTCTGCAAATTTAATTGTTTTCCAAACCCACTCCGTGGGTATCCTTTGCTCTGTACCAATCCGTTTACAATACCTAGGTTTCAAAATGGCGCTTTAAACACAAAGTTATTGGTTTAAGTATTTTGAACACGCAGTGCTGAAAATAGTGGGCAGGATAACGTGACATCATCGGCGAATAAAAGATATAACTTTTAGAACGTTATGAAACTTTGTTTTGGAGAAAATATAGGTCAGTAGGTTTTAATTGATGTTTATTAACTTTAATATGTTAGTTGTTTAGCTTAAAAATTATAACAGAAAGTAATCCTTTATGTTTCAGGGGAACCTGAAGCTACAGGGGGTAGATTGCAGCATATGCTGCTTGATAAATCTGCCCCTTAGGCTGATTTTAAAATAAGTAGTAGATTTTTTTTTCCTGACAAATTACAGGTAGTTCAATTTTCCTTCTAATACATTTACATTTATGCCGCAAATTCCTGCACATGCTCAATAGGAGCTGGTGCCTCCAAACAGGTATCAGAAAAGAGGGGGGTGTGATGGCACTCCTATAGGTATGACAAGGGGGGCTATATTAATATATCAGCATTGGCCTCCAAACAGGTGCAATTGTTTAAAATGACTTGCTCTTTCTGAATAATGAAAGTTTAATTTTGATTTTAGTGTTCTATTAAATGGACATAAAACCCACTTTTTTTTCTTTCATGATTCAGATAGAGCATGTTTTTTAACCAACTTTCTAATTTACCTCTGTTATCAAATTTTCTTTTGTTCTCTTGGTATGTTTTGTTGAAAAACAGGGAAGACATCTTATGAATGTGGACGTGTCTGGAGCACTATATGGCAGCAGTTTTGTCAGAATGTTATCCATTTGCTGCCATGCAGTTCTCCAGACACCTACCTTGGTATCTTTTCAACAAAGAATACCATGGGAACAAAGCATATTTTACAATAGAAGTAAATTGGAAACTTTTTGTTGTATCATTAGATAAGTTCTGAATTCATGAAATGGGACCTAAAACTTGTCCATCAAAGTTGGTTATTGTTCATAGTAACATAGTAACATAATAGATGAGGCTGAAAAAAAGACAAAAGTCCATCAAGTTCAACCTATACAAATCTAATATACTTAAAAAAAGCTCCAGTTGAGCTTAAATTAATCCCATTGAAAGGTGACCCATTTAACACAAGCAATCATATCCATGAATTGTGTTTCTAGCCAGAAATGTATCCAAACCATTTTTTGATGTATCTAGGGTATTGGCATTCATTACCTTCTTAGGTAATGAGTTCCACAATTTTATTGCTCTTACAGAGAAAAAAACATTTCTGTTGCAGGAGATTAAATCTCCTTTCCTCCAGCCTTAAATAGTGACCTCTTGTCACAAACAATTTTGGAATAAATAGAGCTTCTGTCATCTCTTTATATGGGCCTTGAATATATTTATATAAAGTAATCATGTCACCTCTCAAGCGCCTTTTTTCTAAAGAAAGCAGAACCAGTTTGGCTAACCTCTTCTTATAGCTTAAATTCTAACATTCTCCTTATTAGCTTTGTGGCCCTTCCCTGAACATTTTCTAGGTCTGCAATGTCTTTTTTTTTTTTAGATCGGCCCCCAGAGCTGACCTCCATTCTTAGGCGGATATTTAATAAGCAGCGAATGCTGCTATCTCCGTGCGTAGTTTCCTGCAATCCGGAAATTTAAGTTAAGAATCAACGGTCGTAAGAGGGCTGCTCCTTAACTTGTCTGCCACCTTTTAGGTAGCGGACTGCAATCATCCCGATCAGATACGATCGGGATGAATGACACCCCCTGCTAGCGACCGATTGGCTGTGAATGTGCAGGGGCGGCATTGCACAAGCATTTCTTGTAAAATGCTTGTGCAATGTTAAATTACGACAGGGATTTATATAGTGACAGAATTATACTTTCCTCCCTTGCATAAATGCCTCTTTTAATACATGCTAGTATCCAGTGGAGGCTCCTCCATTTGTTCACATTCGCACGTGAACCCCCATTCAGATGTGAACCCCCATTCAGAAGAAGAGAAGAAAAACAAATTCTGAAGAAAATATAATTTTTCCAATAGCCCCCCTATTGGAATAATTATATTTAATTTATACCCCCAAAAAAGTTAAAGCAAAACTGTTTTTTGTTGTTAATTTATATATTTTTAATGTTTCCACAATTCCACTGTTTTTTTTTTTATTTAACCGCACGTGCGGTAGAACCTACATGCCTGTCTCATTAGCTGCCTGTATATTTTCATGCAGACCACTCCCACTCTCCACCCCATCCCTATACTGGCTTAATCGCACAGTTCAGCCTGTGCTCACGAGCCAGTGAGGTGGTGTTAAGCTGGTCTGGATACGTCATCACTGATCACGTGATGATCAGTCAGCTCCAGAGTCCAGCTCCGCCTCCACCCACTCTCTTTGAGGTGACTGACTGCGAGTGCGCACAGTGTGCTGTGAGGAGGAAATGAGGAATGAAAATTGCTGTTCATCCAGCATGGGGACATGTGCCATGTGTTGGTGGGGACTGGTTGAGAAGCAGCAGAGGACAGGCAAATCCTGCAGCCCTAACAATAGCAGCAGATACACCATCCTTGATCCTTCTGTGACCCAACTGGATTACTAAGGTACGGTGGCTGTGTCAGTGGTAAAAGGGACTGGGAGGAACGTTATCTGCACACTGTTTGCACTATGACACTGCTCTGTTGTCATACTAACAGGCAGGCAGTGTCACAAACACAGGCAGCACGCTGTGAGGGAGGCTGGCTGATGTAGAGTAAAAAAATAGATAATGGCTGCACCGGAGGATCCAGGAGGCTTTTGATTGACAGTTTTACAGCCTTGTGACTCCACTGTTTGTTTTTACTACACAAGCCATGTACAGGGGTTAGGTGAGGGGGTCAGATCTGTTTAATGGTTATGTATGTAAGACTACAGCAATACAAATGGGCTAGCTGGCTGCAAATACAAGTGAGTGAGAAATCCCTGACCCTGTGTGTGCTGTGTGAGCTGTATACATGTAAATCACTAACATATTTTTAAAACCTAATCTCCCTCCCCCAGTGTGACTTGAAGCTTCTATAACAGTTACTCTGCTAGTACTAAATCTCTTTAATTTTGAAAATTGAAATTCTGCATTGTACTTATTTTGTGTTATTAAAAATATATATATGATGTCATCTTAAAATGTAAGATAAATATTTCTCCTTTCACAACCTCCATTTTCTATGCATATATCTGCCTGTTTTCTAATGGTTTTAATAAGCTATGTTTCTTTTAGCTTGGCATTCACCCTGCTTCTCTTTCATGATTCAGATAGAGAATACAATTTTAAACAACTTTCCAATTTAGTTCTATTATCTAATTTGATTCCTTCTCTTGTTATCCTTTGCTGAAAGGTTTATCTAGGCAAGTTCAGGAGCAGCAGAGAACCTAGGTTCTAGCTGGCTGCATATATATATCACCTATGTGTTCAGTTAGAAACCATTAGTGCATTGCTGCTCCTTCAACAAATGATACCAAGGGAATGAAACAAATTAGATAATAGAAGTAAATTAGAAAGTTGTTTAAAATTGTATTCTCTATCTGAATCATGACAGAAACATTTTGGGTTTCATGTCCCTTTAAGGTGAGCTGGGATGGTTGCATGGGGTAATAAAAACATCAGATTACTCCCATTATCATTCAGAAGCTTTATTAATGCTGTTATACCTCTCATGTACATATGAATACCAGATCTTTGATATGCCTATCCTAGATTTAAAGGGACAGTCTACAATATAATTTTTATTGTTTATAAAGATAATCCCTTTATTACCCATCCCTCAGTCTTGCACAACCAAACACTTATATTAATACACTTTTTACCTCTGTGATTACCTTGTATGTGTGCATCATCTGACAGCTCCATAATCACATATATAAAAGTACATTAATATAACAATGTTGGTTGTGCAAAGCTAGGGAATGGGTAGTAAAGGCATTAGCTATCTTTTTAAACAATAACAATTTTAGTGTAGACTGTCCCTTTAACTACAATTCCTATATGGCTACCACCATACTGCCTGCAAGAACATTTTTAGAAGTTTATCACCAAGTCAGCACATACATTATTAACGTACTAAAACATGTTTCCCCCAAAGCTAATATTTAATCATTTGCATTGAGACTGACAATTATATTGTTTAATATAATGTCACGTCAAAGCTTTTATATTATATTCAATAGGAAATGCATTACAAGAAAGTATGTAGTCTGTGTGTGTGTGTAGTGTGTATGTATGTATGCTTGTGTAATGTGTATATGTATGTAGTGTGTACAGTATGTATGCTTGTGTAATGTGTATATGTATGTAGTGTGTACAGTATGTATGCAGTTTGTTTGTGTAAGTGTGTGAAGTGTGTATCAAATATACATAGTTTCTCATTAAAGGGGCGGGGCCTCATTTCAAGGGGTGTGGTCTAGTGCACCCCCATCTTCAAAATTCACCAGCCGCCACTGCTAGTATCTTATTAGCCTTAGAAGCTGCTGCCCTGCTATGTGCACCCATCTTTAGCTTGTTATCTATTGCTACTCCCAAATCCCTTTGCTCCTCTTTTTGGCTTCAGCCAACTGTTCTACTGTTCGATACTTTAGGGGATGGTGAATGAAAAAGTTAAATGTATCATTATTATTTATTTTTTTAATGTTTTGTTTAGGTTCAGTTTTTAACCCTTTTAATTTTGATTTAATGCACTAAATCACTTACAAAATGCATTAAGGGCCACTGCTCTAGATTCCAAATTCCTTAAAATTGTCAATTATAGCTAGCAACTATTCATGCTGGTCTGTATAAAATGATTTTTGCTGATAGAAAAACAGTACTATGTATACATATGCACATATGTATATTAATAAGTAATTTATTACAAATATATTAGCATTTCTAATAAAACACTGATTCCCTAGTAAAAGACGAATAACTTTGTGCAGTGCTATAGCCAAATATGTCACCCAGACAGTTATTTGCACTTTTGTTTATATAGGTTTTTATTTGCGCTAATATTATTTATTTCTTATTGGGTTTTTTTTTTGTTCTAGATAAAGTTCATAACATTGTCCTCTTCAAAGAGAAGTTCTGTAAATGAACACTGCATAGAATCAAAACTGAATCAAGTAGAGACGAAAGTTGGTATTTGCTGAATACTTTGAGTACTTCAAAATAAAATGTAATCTCATAATATTTAGCTTAATATATGTGCCCTATTTAATTATATTCTTAGGAACTGTAGTAGATGTATATGATTCCTAATAGTACTGACTGAAAATGTGTACAAATTTAATCATAATTGTTTGTGTCACTACTCTGCAAAAAATACTTTAATGCACAATTGGTCAATATGCTAAACTGTCTCTGTTATATAAAGTAACACATCAAACAGAATGTATGGGAGTACAACATTGCTGCATTATGTCACCACATCTGTTCTGTCTTTATAGATAAATGGTTATGTGTTATTAGCCCTGATGGATACAATGGCAGAATTCAAATTGAAACTAACAGATGCTGTAACCTCATCTTAACTTATGATGTTAAATAGGAAGAATCACATCAGGGGGTATGAATCAGAATTGCAAGCTAGGAATAATTTAAAATAACTTTATTAAAAGCCTGTTGATGCATAATTTTCAAAACAAGCAAAGTTAAGTACCAGTGTAGTGTTCATTGTAACATTATTTTCTCTTTGGAAAAAATACCTCCTCATTTAAATTTACACAGATTAAATCTTGAAATAAAATAGAAATTGAGTTTCATAGAAGGGTACAGATGCAAAATACCCACATTTATATAATGTACTTAAAACGTATCTTTAAACCTTATTTTTTTTACATAATAAGAGATATGGTTGATTGATTGATGACACATTAGCGCACTTAACTCCTGACTACAGGACCCCCTCACCACAACTAATCCCCATAACCACAACCCTCATAATGCTTTACCCCCTACCTGTGAGACCCCACTACATTTAACTCTCATTTTCCCCACCACACTTGACCCCTAACTGCCAGACCTCCACTTCATCTAACCTCCGTAACTGTGCCCCCACTACACTTAACCCACAACAACCAATTTCCATCCCCCTCTAACCCTGTAACTGCTCCTCTTTCCCACACATAACACCCTAATAGCTGGATCCCCCCACTCCTAACTACTACATCAACACAAAAACTAACTCTCTAACAATAATCTAATCACCTAATTACAAAGAAATTGGAAACATTTAAAATACAATGTCAGAAACAAACCCCCTTAATTAAATACCCTACATTTGTATTCACAGTTTAATGTCTTGCCTACAGCCATTTACTTCCATAAAGACTGAATCTTCCCCACCACCATCTTGAGATGAACATGTCCTCTTTTTATCTCAGAGTTTTGACTCTTTTCAGCCTTTTCCCAGTAAGTAAAATAGGACCGTTTTGACTCTTATATGAATTGATTTATCTCATAATTTCAGATATCTGGGCATTGCTCCATGTAGTTAGAAGCATTTGTAAGCCCCCATTTATATATGTATATATATATATATATATATATATATATATATATATATATATATATATATATATATATATATATATATATATATATATATACACTGTGTGCAGAATTATTAGGCAAATGAGTATTTTGACCACATCATCCTCTTTATGCATGTTGTCTTACTCCAAGCTGTATAGGCTCGAAAGCCTGCTACCAATTAAGCATATTAGGTGATGTGCATCTCTGTAATGAGAAGGGGTGTGGTCTAATGACATCAACACCCTATATCAGGTGTGCATAATTATTAGGCAACTTCCTTTCCTTTGGCAAAATGGGTCAAAAGAAGGACTTGACAGGCTCAGAAAAGTAAAAAATAGTGAGATATCTTGCAGAGGGATGCAGCACTCTTAAAATTGCAAAGCTTCTGAAGCGTGATCATCGAACAATCAAGCGTTTCAATCAAAATAGCCAACAGGGTCGCAAGAAGCGTGTGGAAAAACCAAGGCGCAAAATAACTGCCCATGAACTGAGAAAAGTCAAGCGTGCAGCTGCCAAGATGCCACTTGCCACCAGTTTGGCCATATTTCAGAGCTGCAACATCACTGGAGTGCCCAAAAGCACAAGGTGTGCAATACTCAGAGACATGGCCAAGGTAAGAAAGGCTGAAAGACGACCACCACTGAACAAGACACACAAGCTGAAACGTCAAGACTGGGCCAAGAAATATCTCAAGACTGATTTTTCTAAGGTTTTATGGACTGATGAAATGAGAGTGAGTCTTGATGGGCCAGATGGATGGGCCCGTGGCTGGATTGGTAAAGGGCAGAGAGCTCCAGTCCGACTCAGACGCCAGCAAGGTGGAGGTGGAGTACTGGTTTGGGCTGGTATCATCAAAGATGAGCTTGTGGGGCCTTTTCGGGTTGAGGATGGAGTCAAGCTCAACTCCCAGTCCTACTGCCAGTTTCTGGAAGACACCTTCTTCAAGCAGTGGTACAGGAAGAAGTCTGCATCCTTCAAGAAAAACATGATTTTCATGCAGGACAATGCTCCATCACACGCGTCCATGTACTCCACAGCGTGGCTGGCAAGAAAGGGTATAAAAGAAGAAAATCTAATGACATGGCCTCCTTGTTCACCTGATCTAAACCCCATTGAGAACCTGTGGTCCATCATCAAATGTGAGATTTACAAGGAGGGAAAACAGTACACCTCTCTGAACAGTGTCTGGGAGGCTGTGGTTGCTGCTGCACGCAATGTTGGTGGTGAACAGATCAAAACACTGACAGAATCCATGGATGGCAGGCTTTTGAGTGTCCTTGCAAAGAAAGGTGGCTATATTGTCACTGATTTGTTTTTGTTTTGTTTTTGAATGTCAGAAATGTATATTTGTGAATGTTGAGATGTTATATTGGTTTCACAGGTAAAAATAAATAATTGAAATGGGTATATATTTGTTTTTTGTTAAGTTGCCTAATAATTATGCACAGTAATAGTCACCTGCACACACAGATATCCCCCTAAAATAGCTATAACTAAAAATAAACTAAAAACTACTTCCAAAACTATTCAGCTTTGATATTAATGAGTTTTTTGGGTTCATTGAGAACATGGTTGTTGTTCAATAATAAAATTAATCCTCAAAAATACAACTTGCCTAATAATTCTGCACTCCCTGTATATATATATATATATATATATATATATACACACACAAACAAGTAGGATATTTGACAAACAAATAAACCCAGAAGCACAGTGTATGCTATAAATGTTAAGGGACTAAAATCGTCAATGCCCCTTAAAATGTCCACTTTAAGAACCTCAATCCAAATGAGGTAAGTGCCATGTGTGAGATCAATAAGGTGCTGTATGGTAGAATCCTGTTGCTGCACTCTCCCACTTTCCCTTTTCCTTGGATATACTTTTGCTGGAAGCTTTGCTCAGGAAGAGAGAACATAAGGCAAATAGTATAATACCATTTAAGTAAAACTATACAAATTAAAGGTCACACAATCACATAAAACAACCTCAATGAGGTACGTATTAAGCCCAAAAGACAATTCCATCATTAGTCGTTCCTGCCGTCTCGTATATTAGGACTGTTTGTTGCAATACCTTCTCAGTTGTTAACATCAGTATAAACAGTTACACCCTAGATATTTAAAACATTCCAGACTTCACTTAAAGGGACAGTCTAGTATAAATTAAACTTTCATTATTCAGATAGGACTTTTAATTTTAATCAACTTACCAATTTACTTTTATCATCAAATTTGCTTTTTTTCTCTTGGTATTCTTAGTTTAAACTAAACATAGGTAGGGCTCATATGCTAATTTCTAAGCCTTTGAGGGCTGCCTCTTATCACATGCTTTTTAAATCTTTTTTCAACACAAAGAGACAGAAAGTACACATGGGCCATATAGGTAACACTGTGTTCAGGCACAGGGGGTTATTTAAGATCTTGCACAAATCAATGCTAAATTTAAGACAATAGATAATAAACAGTCACAGTCATGTGATCAGGGGGCTGGAAGAAGGTTCCTAGATACAAGGTAATGACAGAGGTAAAAAGTATATTAATATAACTGTGTTGGTTATGCAAAACTGGGGAATGGGTAATAAAGGGATTATCTATCTTTTAAAACAATAACAATTCTATGGTAGTCTGTCCCTTTAAAGGGACAGTAAAGTCAAAATTACACTTAAATTGATTACTTTTGCTTAGTCTACTTGGTATATTTTGTTAAAGACAAAATCCTAGGTGAGCTTAGGAGCATGCATGTGTCCTTAGCCCTCTGGCAGCAGTGTTGGCAACAATGTTCATAGCAATGCTATATATACTTACAAAAACTAAAGCCATAATGGTAGATTTAACAAGGGCCGAATGGCCCCTGTTCCCCTTGTTTCCGTGCAAGCCTTTAGGCTTGCAGGAAAAAGGAGTTAAGAAGCAGCAGTCCTAAGACCGCTACTCCTTAACTCATACGCCGCCTCTAAGGCGGTATATAGCAATCTGCCCGATTGTGTATGATCGGGCTGATTAACACCCCCAATTGGCCGCAAATCTGCAGGGGGCGGCATTGCACAAGCAGTTCACTAGAACTGCTTGTGCAATGCTGAATGCCAACAGTGTATGCTGTCCACAATCAGCGATGTCTGGCGGACATGATACGCTGCAGCGTATCATGTTTGCTAGGCATTGTTAAATTGTCCCCATAGAATACTACAGACACTCTATGGCAGCAGAGTTTGCAGCTATTTTTAACATTGCTACACACTGCAAACACTGCTGCCAGATAGCTAAAGACATGTGCACACTCCTGAGCTTACCTAGTTACCTTTTACCCAACTTTACCCATGAGGAAGTTTTTCTGCCTTAGTCCTTTTACATAGTGAGACAAACCTATATTTGACATATATCTCTGCCAAATTTGCATACAATTTTGCATAATTTTAAAATCAACAATTAATTTTGATCGTTCAGTTGATTATATTTTAGTTGTCCACAAGATTCATAGTTTAAAAATGAGACAAGCTATATTTTTAATGTTTTATTATACCATGAAAACAATGGTGTTTATTAAAATGAAAACTGAACAAACATGAAACAAACATTTTTACAAATGCTAAGAAACAGATTATGAAATGCTCAAATGTTTTATGAGGGATTGGAATACCTTTGGTGATAGACCTCAATGCCCAGTATTTTACATTTTTACAGTGAAAAGTTTTAATACAAACATTAAACAACTATTGAAAAATATATTTTTTTCTGAATGTTTGGAATGATCTCAGGTATACAAGAACTGTTGAGTTACAGTGAAACGTACGTCGGATGTACTTCAAGGACTTAACAGACAGTTTTATCATATAAGGGCTGGACTTTGAGTATTACCGCATCCAGGGCTACAGAATTTTGCGGTGCTATATACAAATAAATGATAATAATAATTTGCTGCTATCAGTTGCACACAGTGTCAGCAGTGTGTTTTCTGTTTGCTTAGCGGTCATAGTTTTCTATTGTTCTATGTCCCTGTCACTGTGATTTGTCGTCTGTATATTTGTCCTTTAGTTTTTATTAATAAATATTTTATCATCACTTTGGAATTCCTGTGTATGCTTGGGCAGCCGTGGGGCTTTATACCTCATGCCTTTATACTAAGAGCTTAGTGATAGCTCTGGAGAGTGTGAGTGCCCATTGTCTATTGACTTTAACATCTTTCCTTTTTCAGACTTCACTATTCTGTCTTTTCTTTTTGAAGGTTCATTATTTGACTTACAGAGAATCCTCACAGCTGATTGTCTCTTCACTTATACTGTGACAACTTTGGACTATATCCTTATTGGTTTAAATATACACATATTTTAACTTAAAAAAATACACTCTGCAAATAACTTGTTACAGATTAGAATAGCATCCATTATATAGAAAATTACAGCATGTACCTTTACACATTTATAGTTCTTTATAGTTATTTGTACCTGTATATAGTATACTACGTATATTTTAATTGATAGGTATTGTCGTTACAAAGATGTGGGGCTTCCTTATTCTTTTGGCATATTACCCTATGAAATATTTATTTCAGTATCAATTGAATTTTCTCTGAATTTACTACACTTCTTGAATCTGACACATTTTGAAGGACAGCCTTAGGGGTGATAAATTGTGGGTTGTGAAAGTGTACTGTTCTCTTATATAAAGATTATTTAGAAAAGACATGGATAGTGTGTACTCCATGTACAGAGGTACAATACAGCTGCAAATTAAATAATAATGACAAATAAATCAGAATAATTATCCATTGATCGTGACTGATTTAATAGATCACGAAAATTACTTAAGTATCCAATAATATTCTACAACTAATAGAAAATAAACAGATTAGCTTGTACAACTGTTTAGCAGCTTTCTTAAAGTAGTGCAGAGTTATATTACATTATAATAGAGTTATATAACATTATATTAGCTGCACTGTGTCTAATGGTGTGGTCGGGCCGGGCTGTGACTATACAGCTGGCCCGATGCGCTCAGTAAAAACAGACCCGCTCAGCAGAGTACAGAGAGCGGGTCTGTAAAACAGCGGTATTTTTACAAAATAAAAAGGGAATATTATGATTTACAAAGTTTGGCTAATATAATGTTATATAATTCTGCACTATGTGCAGAATTATATAACATTATTTTTAAGGTTTACTGACCCTTTAAATAGTTCAGTAGCATGAACTTCTGTGCTTAAAAATATTTTCAATCAATAGAATTGACGGTACTCAATGGCAGCTCTTCACTTATTTGGCCTTGGCGGAAAAAAAGAAACATGACACACTGAGTTATTTTGATCAAACTGGGAATACGTTGACTACTTGCAAATATAATGTACTCATTGAACCCTGCATCACTTGAAATTCAGTTCCAGCCAAGATCTATAAAAAAATATCCAATCTTATTTTTGTCAATTGAGCATATGACTAATAAATCTAAATTCCTGAATGACACCTCAACTGCTGAAAATAATGCACTAATATTTCTTTGTTTTCTTTCGCACAGAAAAACATAAGATTGTCCAGTTTCATAATCTTTCAACTTGCACCCTTTGGCTTTTGACAGTGTGACTCCTTAGCAGTGTTCTGTTTTTCATTGGGGCAGCAGTAATATGTAGCATTTTATGGTTTAAATAAAGTTAGTTCTAATCAGCATTTGTCACTAGTCTACTGTTGCAATATGTTTGTCTCTAATCTGTAAAAAGAGAAGCATGTCTTCCTATGGAGTGCAACCTTAAGCAATGAATAAGAATTGTTCAGAACATAATTGTGGTTACATAAGCAAGGTAATACATTGATAAAGCAGCTGATCTCTGACTGAGAACAGCTTAAAATTGCAATAACATGAAATTGACACAAATGATGACTGATTGTCAGTCTTGGTGCAGAAATAAAGGTTTAATTTTTAAGGGAATTATTATATATATATTTTTTATAAATAAGAAAGCATGTTTTGGCATTTATTTAGATGCAAAATACAAGGTGAATGCTCTGTTTGATAAATAGACCCAATAGCAGCAGAGTCTGGAAAACAATTTAGGTCTGGGAAGGAGGATACCATTGTTGGCTTAGGGGAGGGATGTTTGGGCTTAAGCAACATACAATAAGCAATCCCAGAGAAACCAACAGTCCTCCATATTGCAGATTTTTCAGTTTGGGTTTCAGTTTCTCTACTTTAGCTTTCTCTCCCCTAGAAATAGGCTTACCAGAAGTCCCACTTTTACTGGGATTGTCCCAGTTTGGAGGCACTGTCCCAGTGTCCCACCCAGTTGTTCATTCTGTCCCAGTAGGGTTGCCACCTCCAGGTTTCAAATCATGTGTCCGGGTTTCAGACCGCCTGAAACCTGGACACAATATACAAAATGACGGGACTGTGGCTCTCCATAGTTGGATGCTGGTACTTTGTTACATACAGCCCTGCTTAGCTTAACGTTCGTGTCCTTCAAAGTTTACATTTAGTAATACAAGCTGAGTGAGCAGCATAGGGTTTTTTAATTTTGTATTATTACTTGGTTTATTTTTCTAAGAATTTAACACCCCCCCCCCGACCCCTGGTGACATTGCCGGTGATACACTTTTAGGGGAATCATATGGGTATGACTAGGAAGTACAGACAGGAAGGCCTGGATCTTGCTTTACTTCATGCATGATAACATTTTGGCTATAATCTTCCTCCATTATGGTATAGAGTAGCCTCTTAAACAGCTTTAGCAGGTACGTGCTTCTTTTTTTACTTATTTCATTCAATGTTGTATTTATGCCTCATCAGTATTTGGCTCTGTTCCTTAATTAGACACATAAAACACATATTACACTGCAGATATTAAATTGTGAAATTGATAATTATGAAAGTGATAATTATGCTTGATGTTTGGCATTATTTAGAATCTGAGATTTAGATTAATGACTTATTTGCCATGACAACGTAATGGTGCCTTTTTCACTAGGGGGTGGTGTTATGGTCTATTTAAACTGTGTGATTCACTTGTTTGACTGAGGAAGGGTAGAGTATCCACGAAATATTACACACATAAAAGCTACTACTTTAAAAGGACCGGTAATTGCCACGCCCCCTTGACCACGCTCCTGGCCACACCCCCACTGGCACTGCACCAGATGGTCCCAGTTTCACCTCTAAAAATTATGGTAAGCCTACCTAGAAATATTCTGGTATCCAAAGTGAAATCAAGGACCACCCACAGCTTGTCATGACACTTCTCATTGTCCAGCTAAAAGACAGCAATGTAACTTTCGAGTCAAGGCTCCACCCACAGGAAACCTGTGACCATGCCCACAGGTCTCCCTCACTCAGCCTATATTTCCTGGTGCTAAAAGGCTTCTGGCTAGTGTTGGGTGGTATGTAATGCCTATGTGTAAGTTAAGTAGTAGCCCTTATGGTAAATATGCTCCTGCTGTGATTTGTAACCCAAATTATGTTCCCCTTTATACTTACATTCTGTGTGCTGTAAAATTACTACCCAATATAAAAAAGCAAAACTGTGCCAATTTATTTTTTTCTTCTTTTTAAATTGAAATACTATATATTGATCAGTGAGTGCACGTTTGCTATAATACCTTATTACTAGTGGGCTGAAGGAGCGCAAGGGCATCAGAATAACCTTTATAGAGGTGTATAGAGGTGCACAAAATATAAATACAGACTCCTGATAAATTGTATCTAACCTCTGTTGCTTTTGCTGTGAACTCGTTTTTCACTACATAAATCACTTTTTCCTGCCAAAGGTTCAAGCAGCTTATTAATTATAAAATAGCTACCAACTGCCAATGATTAGTTTCTTACAGCCTGCCTGGCTCCCAAAGAACATTGCAAATGCCAAAAGAAAGAACTATTTTGATTTTATATACTTAATAGTATGATTAATCATATAATTGTAATGAAATTCTTTAAAGAGAACACATTTCCCATAGGAAAAAAACAACAACAATGTGGATTGCAATCAAAATACCATAACTTTCCCCAATTTAATAAATGTTAAAGGGACATTAAACTCATAGAATATTTTCACTATTCACTGCATTATAAAAGAAACATTTTAAAATAATAGAATAATGTAATTTTGTTATCCTAGTTTACAAGGTTTTTAAGTTTCAAAATAATTCAACTTATACTCCAATTGTAAAGCCATGAGGAATCCATTTCCCTGGTCTCTGCTGTGGCCAATTATGGAAAGATGTAAATAAGCTTGTGATCTGAGCTACATAATCACTATATAGAATGCTACAGGCTCAGGTACTCTCTGGTAACAAATACACTTTTCATAAGTAATTTACGCCTAGATTTAGAGTTCTGCGGCCAAAGGGGTGCGTTAGCTACGCATGCTTTTTTCTGGCCGCACCTTTTAAATACCGCTGGTATTGACAGTTCACAGAATGGCTGCGTTAGGCTCCAAAAAAGGAGCGTAGAACATATTTAACGCAAGTTCAACTCTCGATACCAGCGGTGCTTACAGACGCGGCCAGCTTCAAAAACGTGCTCGACCACGATTCCCCCATAGAAAACAATGGGGCTGTTTGAGCTGAAAAAAAACCTAACACCTGCAAAAAAGCCGCGTTCAGCTCCTAACGCAGCCCCATTGTTTGCTATGGGGAAACACTTCCTACGTCTGCACCTAACACTCTAACATGTACCCCGAGTCTAAACACCCCTAACCTTACACTTATTAACCCCTATTCTGCCGCCCCCGCTATCACTGACACCTGCATATTATTATTAACCCCTAATCTGCCGCTCCGTAAACCGCCGCTACTTACATTATCCATATGTACCCCTAATCTGCTGTCCCTAACACCGCCGACCCCTATATTATATTTATTAACCCCTAATCTGCCCCCCACAACGTCGCCTCCACCTGCCTACACTTATTAACCCCTAATCTGCTGAGCGGACCGCACCGCTATTATAATAAAGTTATTAACCCCTAATCCGCCTCACTCCTGCCTCAATAACCCTATAATAAATAGTATTAACCCCTAATCTGCCCTCCCTAACATCGCCGTCACCAAACTTCAAACATTAACCCCTAATCTGCCGAGCTCACCACTATTCTAATAAATGTATTAACCCCTAAAGCTAAGTCTAACCCTTACACTAACACCCCCCTAAATTAAATATAATTTAAATCTAACGAAATAAATTAACTCTTATTAAATAAATTATTCCTATTTAAAGCTAAATACTTACCTGTAAAATAAATCCTAATATAGCTACAATATAAATTATATTTATATTATAGCTATTTTAGGATTTATATTTATTTTACAGGTAACTTTGTATTTATTTTAACCAGGTACAATAGCTATTAAATAGTTAAGAACTATTTAATAGCTAAAATAGTTAAAATAATTACAAAATTACCTGTAAAATAAATCCTAACCTAAGTTACAATTAAACCTAACACTACACTATCAATAAATTAATTAAATAAAATACCTACAATTACCTACAATTAAACCTAACACTACACTATCAATACATTAATTAAGTACAATATCTACAAATAAATACAATGAAATAAACTAACTAAAGTACAAAAAATAAAAAAGAACTAAGTTACAAAAATAAAAAAATATTTACAAACATCAGAAAAATATTAAAACAATTTTAAACTAATTACACCTACTCTAAGCCCCCTAATAAAATAACAAAGACCCCCAAAATAAAAAAATGCCCTACCCTATTCTAAATTACAAAAGTTCAAAGCTCTTTTACCTTACCAGCCCTGAACAGGGCCCTTTGCGGGGCATGCCCCAAAGAATTCAGCTCTTTTGCCTGTAAAAAAAACACATACAATACCCCCCCCAATATTACAACCCACCACCCACATACCCCTAATCTAACCCAAACCCCCCTTAAATAAACCTAACACTAAGCCCCTGAAGATCTTCCTACCTTATCTTCACCATACCAGGTTCACCGATTGATCCAGAAGAGCTCCTCTGATGTCTTGATCCAAGCCCAAGCGGGGGGCTGAAGATGTCCATGATCCGACTGAAGTCTTCATCCAAGCGGGAGCTGAGAGGTCCATGATCCGGCTGAAGTCTTCATCCAAGCGGGAGCTGAAGAGGTCCATGATCCGGCTGAAGTCTTCTATCAACGGCATCTTCAATCTTCTTTCTTCCGGATCCATGTTCATCCCGCTGACGCAGAACATCCATCTTCACCGACGACTTCCCGACGAATGACGGTTCCTTTAAGGGACGTCATCCAAGATGGCGTCCCTCGAATTCCGATTGGCTGATAGGATTCTATCAGCCAATCGGAATTAAGGTAGGAAAATTCTGATTGGCTGATGGAATCAGCCAATCAGAATCAAGTTCAATCCGATTGGCTGATTCAATCAGCCAATCAGATTGAGCTTGCATTCTTTTGGCTGTTGAACTTGATTCTGATTGGCTGATTCCATCAGCCAATCAGAATTTTCCTACCTTAATTCCGATTGGCTGATAGAATCCTATCAGCCAATCAGAATTCGAGGGACGCCATCTTGGATGATGTCCCTTAAAGGAACCGTCATTCGTCGGGAAGTCGTCGGTGAAGATGGATGTTCCGCGTCAGCGGGATGAACATGGATCCGGAAGAAAGAAGATTGAAGATGCCGTTGATAGAAGACTTCAGCCGGATCATGGACCTCTTCAGCTCCCGCTTGGATGAAGACTTCAGCCGGATCATGGACCTCTTCAGCTCCCGCTTGGATGAAGACTTCAGCCGGATCATGGACATCTTCAGCCCCCCGCTTGGGCTTGGATCAAGACATCGGAGGATCTCTTCTGGATCGATCAGTGAACCTGGTATGGTGAAGATAAGGTAGGAAGATCTTCAGGGGCTTAGTGTTAGGTTTATTTAAGGGGGGTTTGGGTTAGATTAGGCGTATGTGGGTGGTGGGTTGTAATGTTGGGGGGGGGGGTATTGTATGTGTTTTTTTTACAGGCAAAAGAGCTGAATTCTTTGGGGCATGCCCCGCAAAGGGCTCTGTTCAGGGCTGGTAAGGTAAAAGAGCTTTGAACTTTTGTAATTTAGAATAGGGTAGGGCATTTTTTTATTTTGGGGGTCTTTGTTATTTTATTAGGGGGCTTAGAGTAGGTGTAATTAGTTTAAAATTGTTGTAATATTTTTCTGATGTTTGTAAATATTTTTTTATTTTTTGTAACTTAGTTCTTTTTTATTTTTTGTACTTTAGTTAGTTTATTTCATTGTATTTATTTGTAGATATTGTATTTAATTAATGTATTGATAGTGTAGTGTTAGGTTTAATTGTAGGTAATTGTAGGTATTTTATTTAATTAATTTATTGATAGTGTAGTGTTAGGTTTAATTGTAACTTAGGTTAGGATTTATTTTACAGGTAATTTTGTAATTATTTTAACTATTTTAGCTATTAAATAGTTCTTAACTATTTAATAGCTATTGTACCTGGTTAAAATAATTACAAAGTTGCCTGTAAAATAAATATAAATCCTAAAATAGCTATAATATAATTATAATTTATATTGTAACTATATTAGGATTTATTTTACAGGTAAGTATTTAGCTTTAAATAGGAATAATTTATAATATGAGTTAATTTATTTCGTTAGATTTAAATTATATTTAATTTAGGGGGTTGTTAGGGTTAGGGTTAGACTTAGCTTTAGGGGTTAATCCATTTATTACAGTAGCGGCGAGATTCGGTCAGCAGATTAGGGGTTAATACTTGAAGTTAGGTGTCAGCGATATTAGGGAGGGCAGATTAGGGGTTAATACTATTTATTATAGGGTTATTGAGGTGGGAGTGAGGCGGATTAGGGGTTAATAACTTTATTATAGTAGCGTTGAGATCCGCTCGGCAGATTAGGGGTTAATAAGTGTAGGCAGGTAGAGGCGACGTTGAGGGGGGCAGATTAGGGGCTAATAAATATAATATAGGGGTCGGCGGTGTTAGGGGCAGCATATTAGGGGTACATAAGGATAACGTAAGTCGGGGCGCTTTGCAGTCGGCAGATTAGGGGTTAATTATTGTAGGTAGCTCGTGGCGACGTTGTGGGGGGCAGGTTAGGGGTTAATAAATATAATATAGGGGTCGGCGGTGTTAGGGGCAGCAGATTAGGGGTACATAAGTATAACGTAGGTGGCGGTCGGCAGATTAGGGGTTAAAAAAATGTAATCGAGTGGCGGCGATGTGGGGGGACCTCGGTTTAGGGGTACATAGGTAGTTTATGGTTGTTAGTGTACTTTAGAGCACAGTAGTTAAGAGCTTTATAAACCGGCGTTAGCCCAGAAAGCTCTTAACTACTGACTTTTTTCTGCGGCTGGAGTCTTGTCGTTAGATTTCTAATGCTCACTTCAGCCACGACTCTAAATACCGGAGTTAGGAGGATCCCATTGAAAAGATAGGATACACAATTGACGTAAGGGGATCTGCGGTATGGAAAAGTCGCGGCTGAAAAGTGAGCGTTAGACCCTTTAATGACTGACTCCAAATACCAGAGGGCGGTAAAAACCAGCGTTAGGAGCCTCTAACGCTGGTTTTGACGGCTACCGCAAAACTCTAAATCTAGGCCTTACAGTGCAAGCAGACAAAATAAAGACAACATATTGCAATGATTTCTATTCCCTTTTTAATTTTTTTTACAGGGACATTGGGTTTAACTTTCTTTTAAGTTCTAATTTTGCCCGTATAATTAACTGATAAAATTAATAATTAGCATACCTGATTTCATATTGAAGTAGCACCATTATCTTGCCCCTACCTGGTAGTAATTACTTGTTATAACCCCCTCTCTGTGTGTCATGGACAGAGCTGATCACTCCCCTAGCTGCCTGAATAAAGGTAGCCCTCAGACTATGCCCCCTTCTCCTAGTACTGTCCAACTCTAAAGTGAATAGTACTGAGAGACTATTTAAAGGGACAGTCAACACCAGTATTTTTGTTGTTTTAAAAGATAGATAATCCCTTAATTACCAATTCCCCAGTTTGGCCTAACCAATACAATTATAATTATACACGTATTACCTCTGTAAATACCTTGTATCTAAGCCTCGGCAGACTGCCCCCTCATTTCAGTGCTTTTGACAGACTTGCATTTTAGCCAATCAGAGCTGTCTCCATGGTAAGGTCACGTGCAAGAGTTCAATGTTATCTATATGAAACACGTGAACTAATGCCCTCTAGTGGTGAAAAACTATCAAAATGCATTTAGATTAGAGGCGGCCTTCAATTAGCATATGAACCTCCTACGTTTAGCTTTCAACTAAGAATACCAAGAGAACAAAGCAAAATTGGTGATAAAAGTAAATTGGAAAGTTGTTTAAAATGACATGCCCTATTTGAAACATGAAAGTTTTTTTTGGACTTGACTGTCCCTTTAAGGATTTACCTCTCTGGACAGTGTGTATGCATCTTTTTGATGCTTTATAAAATGGCAGTGGCCTAGATCTTTGATTCTGATCACTAAAGAGGTGAAGTGACATGACGACCTTACCAATGTAAAGAATCTTGTAGGGGCCATTGTCAGAGGGCTGTTTTTAAAGTGCACATGCCTACTTTAAATTAAGCCTCGTTGGGTGCTTGAGCATTGTGTTAAAGGGTTTCTGTAGACTAATTATTGCATAAAATGATTCCCCTTCTCCACAAAGAAATATGTCTGCTTACTTTGAGCCCTGCTGACATAAGCATTCTTTCTGTATTTTTATCACAGCTCTTAAGCTATGTTATGTAGCCTGCTGTTAAGCCAAGGACTTCCCAAGCAACCCCAGACAAGGTTTTAAGGTATGTGTTTCCACCCCCCCCCCTTTTTCTGGTTTGTGTGCTGTGTATTCAATAATATTTATATGCATATGCATTTTCTTTCATTAGCTCTGAGCCCCTGCCAAAGCCTATCTGCTCACTCTGTGATAAGCTTTGCTGGTAAGAAAAAAGTTATTAAATTTGGGCAAATATATGGTGCAAGCTTTGCTGCATACACCGCCACTGACACCATTTCTAGTGAACCTGCTGTGGCAAAGACTTTACACTGCTGTGATTCTGGTTCTGATGGGAAGATTACTTCTCATTCCTCTGATATGCTTACCACCTTTGATAAGGTCTAAAACATCTATTCCGTCCTCCGTACTGTAGCATAACCTTAGATGAAATAAGACAACACACAAGGTTTGGAGAAAAGACCGGTCACGGTCACGTTTATTAAATAAACGATTTAACTAGTGCCGAAGTGTTACTATAATTATCCTTAGGCACTCAAAAATATCCTAACTTCAAACTTGGCAACAAGTTCATAATACAATAATCGTTGGCGGGATCTCACCCTAACCTAACCCCTACTAGCAGATGGACAATGCCCCTTTCGATGCTTGCAGAGTGACACCCGGCTGTTCACGCTCAATGGCACGAAGAGAGAGCTGTGATGTTTAGAGATCTTCGGCCCGCATTCGCAAGGGAGAGGACCCCCAGACCGGCGCCTAGTGGGCGTAACCCCTCCCCTTTTTCCAGACCGTCACTCTTCTCTCTCCGTGCCCGCTCCCCAGGGCCTTGACCACCCGCCTGCTAGGGCATCTCCAACCAACCCAGTAAGGTGACCCCCATCAATCGAATCGTACAACCCTACTGATAGGGGTGGATTGCTATATTACAAACCAGGTCTTACTAAAGGCTAGCTCAATTAAACCTACCCCTGCCGGGTTAACTCACCCTCTCTCAGCCGCATCGTTGCCGCCAGTCACTTCTACTCCGGGGACGGGTGGGTGGGAAAACCTTCTCCTTGAAGTCTGGAACAGAAAGAGGCTGGACACACTGCTGCAGGACCCTATAAAGGTAAGTACAAACACCGCCTCCCCACCTGCAACATTGTAACAAAACACATTCTAGCATTCTCCCGACTTCAAGTTGGTAATCCCTTAATGTTGTTACAGGCCCACTAGAGGGCCCTCCACTATCATAAGGTCTAAACCATCTATTCCGTCCTCCGTACTGTAGCATAACCTTAGATAAAATAAGACAACACACAACGTTGGGAGAAAAGACCGGTCACGTTTATTAAATAAACAATTTAACTAGTGTCTAAATGTTACTATAATTATCCTTAGGCACTCAAAAATATCCTAACTTCAAACTTGGCAACAAGTTCGTAATACCATAATCGTTGGCGGCATTTCACCCTAACCTAACCCCTACTAGCAGATGGACAAGGTCGATGCTTGCAGTGTGACACCCGGCTGTTCATGCCCAATGGCACGAAGAGAGAGCTGTTATGTTTAGAGATCTTCGGCCCGCATCCACAAGGGAGAAGACCCCCAGGCCGGCGCCTAGCGGGCGTAACCCCTCCCCTTTTTCCAGATCGTCACTCTTCTCTCTCTGTGCCCGCTCCCCAGGGCCTTGACGACCTGCCACAAGAGCCAAGCGTCCTCTTGCTGCCACACAAAGCCAACAGGCACCTATAACATAACTTAAGAATTGCTTCATAATAGCAATACCTTTTTTTTTTGTAACTCTTTTTTTTGTTTTTTAACAGTCAAACTAGCATAGAAACCCCTTAAATTATCCTCAATAGTTCACTCCTGATGTCTTTTAAGAACAGGTCCGACCCAACGTCCGTTAGGTGAACACCATCAGGGCAAAATAGGTCCTTCTTGTCGGCTGTGATACCTTTGTGAATGATCACGAAACCGCCCCAGGCCGTGACCGTCCTACCCAACTCCATGTTGACCATCTTCCACACATTATATGCAGCTTTCTGGGTCACAATATGTCTCCATTGCAGCCGAGCAACCACATTGGACCATCCCAGTGTCACCTCCTTCAACCACGTGTGCACCCATTTCACGTCAGCTGCCATCCTCTTAATGAGGTCCAAAGCAGGCACTGAACCCAAGTCATTCCTCCCCAGGTGCAGCACTATTATATTAGGCTGCCCCAACCTCCTGTGTGCCTCCTGCAACAATGCTGGCAAATCTGCCCATAAAAGGCCCCTGCGCTCTAACCACCGGAAGTTTGCCCTGGACATTGGGAATCCAAGCTGCTGACCTTCCGGAGACCGCTACGCCCTGATGTACGCCCAATGGATGTACGAGTGGCCTACAATCCACACACGAACTGGAGGGGAATTTTCACCTAATGCACCTGGCAAAACAGAGTACACCACATTAACCTAACGCCAGTGCCCCGTCTCTACCAAACCTCTGCCATTACCCCAACTAGAATCAGCCCATACAACCTTCCCCCCAACCCACATGGGTATGCCCCTGTATATGTATAACATTTTTTTTTTTTTTTTTAAATGTGGGCCTAATGTATGTTTTGTACTGGGCTGATTTCCATCTTCCCAAGCATTTATTCCCAAGCATTTAATATCCATTGTGGAAACGCCTTTGTCCGCGGCGCTGGTCGCAGCGCCGATCCTAAATGAGTGTGGGGCGATACTATTGGGATCCATCCCTGCACAATCAGCCGTCTTGGTGAGGACCCTGCAGAACTGAAAGGGCAGTACATCCTCTTGCACCAGGAACTGCGTACAACCTCCCGGTCTCACCTTCATGAACTCCTCTATGCATCGCATGGGACAGCATTCCACCCACTCCTGTTTTGCGAGGGGCAACCATGCCCCCTTACCCTCCTGGTCCGTCTTTGACCTGGGTACAAACAAGAGCAGTCCCCCATCCGACAACCGGATGTGCTCCGCCTGACTCCCCCTGTCCATTTCACTTTGGACGACGCCACCAGCTCGCCCACGCAAAGCGCCCCTGCAAATGCTATTGCGAAGAAGGCTATCGCGAATAGCCTACCCCCTGCACCTGCTCTACTAATCCCTTACAATCTCAGCTGCGCCAACCACTCTAACACCTGTACCCTCGAAGCCCCCTGTACCTGTACACCTTTCTGATATCAGAAAACTTCCCATCTGTTCCAGTGGCTCAAGTAGGCTGACCAAGTCCTCGGTGCCAATGACACCTTGACTAAGGGAAGGATGCTTTCCCAACCGTCAACAGCTGCCAAAGAG
Organism: Bombina bombina; assembly: GCF_027579735.1. Taxonomy (NCBI): domain Eukaryota; kingdom Metazoa; phylum Chordata; class Amphibia; order Anura; family Bombinatoridae; genus Bombina; species Bombina bombina. The sequence continues at coordinate 674,911,162 of NC_069499.1, forward strand.
AAGACGGGCACATTAGATCCTCTTTCGCCGCCCTGGGTTCTGCTTTCCTAAACTGCCCCCAATTAAATCGAGAGAGCGCGTCAGCGATAACGTTCTGCACTCCCGGGACGTGTTTGGCAGTGAAACAAATTTTGAGCTGCAAGTAGCGCAACACCAGATGCCTCAAATAGCATACCACTCCTGGTGAGAACGCAGACGATTTGTTAATGGCGTACACCACACTTAGGTTGTCCGTCCAGAATACCACCAACCTATTTGCTAACCTATCGCCCCAAATTTCCACGGCTACCACTATTGGAAAAAGTTCCAACACTGTTAGATTTTTGGTACAGCCGGCCTCCATCTATTCACGTGGTCATGGAGCAGCGCTCCATTCACCGTCCAGGTATTCCCCATACTCCGAACTGCCGGCTGCATCCATAAAGAGGTGCAAGACGTGATATGACACTGGTGGGAGCCTCCAGAGACAAACCCTGTTAAAGTGCTTCAAGAACCTTTCCCACACTTCCAGGTCCTCTTTCACCTCAGCTGTGACTCATTTCACCTGTCCCGGTGGGCCCTTCAGCTGGCCCTCCAAGCGGCGAGCCAGCTGAAGGGCCCATTGGAATGACCCTTCCCGCAAAGTTCAGAAGGCCGAGTAGTGACTGCACCTCCCTGATAGGCACCCTGTCATGGCCCTTGACTGTCTGCACCAGTTGTAACATGCGCGTTACCTTATCCCCCGGTAACCTGCATACTACCTGCACTGTGTCAATCTCTATCCCCAGAAATGTGAGACACGTGCAAGGCCCTTGCATCTTATCATCCGCAAGTGGCACCCCGAACCTTGCTATCATGTCCTTCATAACTTTCATGAGCTGTTCGCAATCAGCGCAACCTGCTCTCCCTACCAACAGAAAATCATCCAGGTAGTGGGCCACCGCACCCCCCCGGAAGCTTTCTGAACCACCCAGTGGAGGAACAAACTGAAGCATTCAAAAAGCGAACAGGACAGCGAACACCCCATTGGCAAACACCTGTCCACATAGTATGCCCCTTTGAACTTCATCCCCATCAGCCTGAAGGCAGAGGGGTGTAACAGCAACAGCCGGAAAGCGGACTTGATGTCCAGCTTTGCCAACAGTGCGACTACCTCCAGCGCATTATCAAAAGATAAAGATAATGCACGGAGCTCAGTTCTTGGTCAATCGCGTCATTAAGCGACCCCCCTTTCGGAAAGGACAGATGATGGATCAACCTGAACTTTCCTGCTTCTTTCTTGGGCACAACCCCCAATGGCGAGACCACTAGATCTTCCATTGGGAGAACTGTGAATGGGCCAGACACCCTGCCCAGCGCCACTTCCTTAGCCAATTTTTCCCTGACCACGTGTGGGAATTCATAAGCTGTTTTCAAATTTTTATGCACCACTGACCCCACAACCTTCCCCGCCACAGGGATCCTAAACCCCCCTTCCAACCCTGACCTGAGCAACTCTGCTGCTGCCCGGTCTGGGTAGTTTGCCAGCCATGTCACCATGGCCTGCAACTTAAGCGGAGTTGGTGCCCTTGACCGCAACTCCAGGCTTGGGAGCTGGCTTTACCTGTCCTTGTTCCTTTCTCCTCCCACAATCCGCTCCTGGGTGTGGTCCTCCGCAGAACTTGAATATGTGATTAAAGGAACAACCGCTCCCCCTATCACACAGCTTGTCCTGGAATTTCCAGCACTCCCTTCCTCGCCTACCTAGCCACACGCCCTGATGCAAGGGCCACCTGTCAACATAGCAAGCGGCCAAGACCCTGAAGCATTTCAGCCATTCTTCGTAGGTCTCGGGCCTGCGCACCTTCTTGGTCCCCGAACCCTCCAGGGCCCGTTCCTTAGCTCTGAAAGCATCCAGGGAGAGGTCAAAAACGTTCACGTATCTTCCCTCCTGGATCTTTTTAACGACCTTCATCTTAAGATGGCCGTAAATGGAGTGAACCAGACAGAGATATGTATCACCCTGTGCCGCCACCTTACGTGGGACTGGACCCACCGAAGCAGCATTGCCCCCTGGTCCTAGCACCCCAGGTACCCCTACTGCTGGACCTTTACCCCCAGCCCTGTCTTTTGCCTGACCCGCTGCCATTTTTTTGATCCATCTGAACATCCTACGCTGTCCTTTACCCACTAACGTTATATTTTAGGGAGAATGGGGGGATTTTGGCATTTAAGCCAAGTGTAGAATTATACACTCATTATTAGAATAAATTATAGAAAATTAAATTAACACTTTATTAACAAATATGCAAAAGCAAACATTACCATAGGTAGATACTATAGTTCAAAAAGAGTCTGGGTATAATTCCTTCCAGTCCCCACAGATAAGATTTAGCAATACAGTATCTATCTACAATTTAAAAAAGATACTATAAAGGCCATAAAGAAACATGGGAATTCCACTACCAGTTTCTAGGAGTCAGTTGCCTTTAAATAGCATCTATATTAAAAATAAGGGCTATAGAGTCTGTAATGGCGTGTAATTTTAATCAGCTTGTATTAGGAAACTCAAAAAAGGTAGGATGCTTAGTGATTCACAATCAATCCAATTCCCAACAGTATTCACACTGTCTATAAAGCTGTGCGCTCAAAGGCGACCTCCTACCTGCGTACCGCTCTGATTTAACAGAAACGGCCGATTTCTGACTGAATTCCCTATATACAATATCTATTTGTCACACAAACATCACAGCATACAACTATTATGTACAATACTACCGGTCATTATCATTATCCTCTTAGTCTATATCAGTAAAAAGAGGTGACCCTGTTTGTAGTGGATACAAATTGAGCTATACATATGTAACGGAGAAGTAACTATAAAGCTGTCATTAGCCTTACTAGTTTCAACAAATGTTCTAATGTCTAGCATATGCCCCAATAGGAGCTGCAAAGTTATCCCCAAATTTTAGCAACAATTGTATCCAGAGCGGATAAAACTTAAACAAAGCCGCTCGTGTATGCTGTGTAATTGCTAGCAACCACGCTCAAACAGACTCCGCCCGCCTTACCCACTAACCCCAGGTCCTCCCCACTTTCTGAGCCTGACCCATTAGTAGATGACCCCGTTTCAGTGTGTAAAGTGTCAGGTGCGTGGTGCTCACCGTTCCCTGGCCGCTCCGGTTCGGCAGATGCCTGAGGTATTGGTCCAGTCTGACCCATCTGCTCTCTGCTGGGCCATGCCACCACAAGTGCACTCGATGCTCCGGTTGCCATAGCTGTTGCTGCTCTCTCACGAACCTGTGGAGACAAAATAACCTGAGGAATACTCCGGTCTGCGAATGGCGCATCAAAAGAGGTACTCGCCCCCACGGCCCCCTGACCCCCCAGCATTCATCCCCAATGCAGCTGATACCGCTCTCCTGATTATCTCCTCCTGTCCAGACCCCTGCCGGGTGTGCTCACTAAACCCAGAAGGGGCCTGGGGCCAGCCCACCTCACGCAGCACAGCCTCCACTGCTCTCCTAATTGTGTCCTCTGTTACACCTTCCTGTACATGCATACTGGCAGCTTGACATGTATTCCTCATATACATATGCTCCCCTGTCTAATGTGGTCCCCCATAACATGCTGAGCCCCCTGTACACAGTCATGCATGTAAATGTTCATCCCTCAGCTGCCTTTCCCACGTATCATCCATTCCTCCTGAGGGCCCCCACCTACCATACACCACTTCCACTGCTCCTGTGAGCCTCCTACCAACGCACACATCCTCCCAAATGCACGCATGCGCACTAGTGCTGGGCCTCTCCTCTCGCTCCTCTCTGCACACCTCGAGGCATCCGCTCCTACCTGCGCCACACCAGCGCCTACTGGTAAGTGCTCCCGCACCCCCAATGCCCTTCAACTTCCTCCTGGCTCTATCCATCTTCCAAGCTTCATATAGGATCCAAAGAAAAAAACCTTCTCCTTGAAGTCTGGAACAGAAAGAGGCTGGACACACTGCTGCAGGACCCTATAAAGGTAAGCAGAAACACCGCCTCCCCACCTGCAACATTGTAACAAAACACATTCTAGCATTCTCCAGACTTCAAGTTGGTAATCCCTTAATGTTGTTACAGGCCCACTAGAGGGACCTCCACTATCATTCTGCTGTCTTATGTGATTTTATAAAGGCTATTAAAGAGATTTTGGGGGTTGCGGATGAAGAGGTCCCTGTTTCTTCTGGATGGTTTAAAGCTAAACTGGAAGTTTCTGATTCGTTCTCTGTATCTTAAGCCATTAAAGATATATACCTCAGTAGTTTTGGTAAAACCGGGAAGGAACTTGGGGTGCCTGGAAAACTATTCAAGATCTTTCCTTTACATAGGCCCTGAATGTTTAAATTACCAGTCCTGCTAATGTGGATGCTGCTATTAATTGAAAAAGATGCCAATTTCATCTAATGATGCTGGTTTGTTTAAAGTGTTATGGATAAGGAAATGGAGCAATTCTTAAGAGCCTTTACTTATAACAGGGGCTATGATTCATACTTGATTGTCTATGTTCCCCATCATGCATCATAAAAAGACAATGCAATAGCACTTAGTTTGAACTTCAAATGAGTAGTAGATTTTGTTCTGATACATTTCAGTTATGTCTATTTCCACTCCTCCTGTAGCATGTGACAGCCATCAGCCAATCATAAATGCATATACGTACATTTTGTGAATCCTTGCACATGCTCAGTTGTAGCTGGGGACTCAAAAAGTATAAATATAAGTAAATTAAAACATTGTTTAAAATAGCATGCTCCATCTGAATAATGAAAGTTTAATTTTGACTTTTGTCCCTTTAAAGCCTCAGACATTTGGAATAATATTCTGTTATATTTCCTGAAACTCATAATCCTATGCCTTTGCTTTCAGATCTAAATAAAGTCACTTCCTTTTGTGTTTCTGCTGTTACAGAGATGCTTGAGATGAGTGTCAAATCTATAGGGTCAATTTATCAAGCTCCGTATGCTCCATAGCCTGTCCACCTGCTCTGAGGCGGTGGACAGAAATCAACCTGATCAAATACGATCGGGTTGATTGACACCCCCTGCTATCGGCCGATTGGCCGTGAATCTGCGTGGGGCTGTATTGCACCAGCAGTTTACAAGAACTGCTGGTGCAATGATAAATGCGGACCTGATACGCTACATCGTATCATGTCCATCCGCACTTTAATACATTTACCCCTTAGACTACAGTCAGCCTGGTTTGATGGGCATAATGATTATGCCGTTGGGAGGCAGATACCGGCTACAAGATTCACATCTTGAGTCTTCCATTTGAAGGGAGCATGTTATTTGGTAAGGAGTTAGAGCTCTTGATCTCCAAACACTCTAGAGATATCATTGTTGTTCTTCTTCAGGCTCCTACAAACCATTAGTCTCCTTCCCATACACACAGTAACAGGTCTCAATAGCATGCCTTTTTTGCCCTCTTCTAGAAGGGATTCCTTTGTATCCAAGACTGGAAGTCCCAGTCCCAGACATAGGGAACATGATGCGGAAGGTTCATCCAGATACTTTAGTTCAGAAATGGTTTGCCTGTCCCTGATTCGGGACAGACTATCCAGGTTCAGGGACATTTGGAGAATAGCTATTTCAGATAGCTGGGTTTTGCAGCACATGTAAACCAGATACTACCTAATGTTCAGAGAACGGTCTCATAAAGACACCAGTCTTAAAAGATGCTGTGAAGATGGAAGCCATTCATCATTTTGTAAGCAAACATTTGGAGGAACAGGTAACTCAGGAGGTCCCAAGGTGCCAGCAAGATCAAGAATTATACTCTCCTTTATTCCTGGAGGGCTGTTCCAGATCTTCAAAAAATTCTTACCTCATTGTCAAGAGATTCAAAATAGAGTACCTTCTGTCTGTGGTCAATATTATGTCAGTGGAGGCTATTCTTCTATCAGTGGGTCTCAAGGATGCCTGTGAAACTGCTGAGGTTTGCTGTAGGAAATTAACATTTACAGTTTGCCTCACTTCCTTTTGGCACATCAATGGTTTCACATGTCTTTATAAAAATATTAATTACCAGGTGGCAGAACTTTAAATCAGTGGAGTTTTTACTGTCCATTATCTAGACAACATTATTTTAGTTGCAGAATTAGTTCAATAGGCGCTTCTTAATTTTTTACAGCAGCTATGTTGGCTTATCAAATTCCAGAATAGTTAGTTAGATCCCACTCAGATGTTGGTCTTTCTGGAGACCTCATTTCAACAAAACAAGGGCTTATGTGGCTCTACCTCAGCACATGCTTTTGTTCCTACTGAGGTTTTTTAAGACGCTTTAATCTTCCAGACTTATGACAGCTTAGATGTTGGGTCCAATGTCATCCACATGATCAAATTTGCAAGATGGAGGATGCAATCTTTTCAATGTCACTTTCTTCTATGTCACCAAAAGCTTTTGGGTATCTCTCAGCAAATTATCTTTCCAGCCAAACTCAGGAAGAATCTTCATTGTTGGCTGAAAGTACTGAACCTCTACATAGGGCTTTCTCTCACAGAACCAAATTGGATCACTCTTCAGACTGACTCCAGTAAGCACGATTGGAGTTCTGTGATTCAGGTCAGGAGACTTGGGAAAGAAATCTGACCTTATTCTCAATCTTAGAGAAATAAGGACCATTTTTTAAGAACTATGCTGTTTCAAGGATCTACTAAGAGAATAATGACAGACAACAGAACTGACAAGTCCTATATTCGGCTTCAGGGAAGTACAAGAAACCAACTGGTTCTCAGGGAGGTAGCTCCAATATTTACATTGGCACAGAGAGCATCTCCAACATCTTTCAGTTCTTCCAGTAGTACAGAATGCCCAAGCAGATTTCCTCGGTCAGAATCAAGTATTGCTTGCAGAATGGCAACTCAACAAAAGATTTTTTTAAATTTCATTAACAGCATATGGGGCATTTTGAATATAAATCTAATGGCCTCCAGCTAAGAGGAAACAGGAAAGGGCGACTTTAATACTAATTCTTCCTTTTTTGGCCACAAAAATATTGTTCCCCTTAGTACAAAGACTGGCAGTAACACTTCATTGGTCACTTTCTTGCTGTGTTAGGGTTTTCTTTTCTATACAATCTGCAGCAATTCCGACTGATGGCTTGACTTCTGAGGTCTCCAGATTTTGACAAATGATATTTCAGTTCTGGTTAACAATATAATAAAAATTGAATAAAAACTTGTTATTTCACTTTGATCGGGAGTTGTCATATACTTTCTGACCGCACATCTAGCTAACCGCTACTACCAATCCACGGTTTGTGAACAAGGGTTCCTGAAGCTCAGCCGAGATTTATCCAGTGTGAAAGACACAGGGGACTATCGAGCTGTATCAGTGTGCTAACCACTGTAAGAGTTAGTCCGCCTGCTGGCACCGGTCCCTAGTACGGTGCATCTCCATTCGGTAAGCCTTTCTAATTTGCACCTTATGGTTTTACAAAGACTGATTTACACTATGAGGCGCCCTCTTCTTTTTGTTTGATTACCTAGGTTACGCAAACACCGGGAACCAGAGGAGCAGCCCAAGCTTCACATCTTGTCGAGACGGTTTTACAATCGTTGATCAACTGCCCAATTTTGGGTGATTTCTCCCTTTTGGGAGTCCAATACTATATATAACATTATATGAACATTGATTTTATATATAACATTATATGAACATTGATTTTATGTGCATACACGCTTTTAATAGTATTTTCTAGCGCGCCCTACATCAAGTTTCCATTAGGGGAGTTTGTCCAGCTACTGGTTAACAATATACATTTGTAAGCAAGGAAGAAATCAGGCATTGTCTGTGTGCATGAGACTTGCTAATTTGTGTTTACCTGGGACCTTTCTAAGCTCATATTTATGTGGCAATTGCCTTCCTTAATCAGTCATTTATAAACCGTTTCCTCTCCTGCTCTAGATACCAGTATTGCTCAGATTAGGTAATGTTGTTGGGGTCAATCCCCTTTTTAGATTAGCTTTAGAGCAATCCGTGTATTCTCTGAGCCCTGAGGGTTACGGTGTATTTGAACTATTACCCAGGGAAGTAATTCTGTTTTTTAGTCTCACACACACAGTCCTGATTTGTTTCTTAATCTAAGTTTTAAATGTATGTCTCACATATTTATGTTATACATTTGGTACTATTTACCACCTTTTTTATTCTATCATTAGTAAAAGTTACGTTTTAATAACGAGTTCTTAACACAATCCGGTTTTCAATGCATACTGTTACTATATAGTGTTTTGTGAGTGCTGGGTACTGTCAAACTTCTCTCTCTTTTTTGTACCTATGATCCAATATAATGCTTCAGCAACAGACATGCATTCATCACAATTACTTGAGTTTCTACATGCTGATTACAGCCAGGGTTTTTCATCTAGAACTCTGAAAGTTAGGTCTCAGCAATATAAGCCATTTTGGGGTTTAGATGGCCCCAGAAACCCTTTGTGGACTAGTTATTATGGTTTCTTATGTTTAAAAACTATTTTCTTAGCAGCCCTCACCTTTGCTTCATGGGTTTGAATTAGAAGCATTATCAGTTAAGGAGCCCTACTTGATTTTTCCTGAGAATAAAGTTGTTTTACTGACAGTTCCTACATTTCTTCTCAAAGTAGTCTCAGACTTCCACAAAGGTCAGGATATGGTTTCAGCATCTTTTAACCCAAGTGCACAATGGAAACCTCTGCTTCATTTGGATGAGATGCACTTCTTACAGGTCTATGTGGAACACACTGTTGTAACTATGGCCTGATTCTTATAATAAAAGGGTTAATACAGTGACATATTAACCATTTCTATTAACTACATTTAATGTAATCAGGAAAACCTTGCAACATTAAATGTATCTTTATTTATATATCTGGTATCTTGATATATCAATGATTCTATGATTGATTATATAGAAAGACACACAAGGCTAGATTACAAGTGGAGCGCTAATTAGTGCTTTAGCTAGAGCGCTAACTGTACTAGAAGTAAACTGTTTGTGCATGTCAGATTGCACTGATATATACAAGTTGAAAGTAAAAATGTATCGCTCCAGCGCTGACGCAATGCGCAAAAAGCCAAATTTACAATATTGTGCGCGCAATAACCTATTCCCCCATAGAGGTCAATGGAGAAAAAAAAGTGAGAAAAACATAATTTATGCTTACCTGATAAATTCCTTTCTTCTGTTGTGCGATCAGTCCACGGGTCATCATTACTTCTGGGATATAACTCCTCCCCAACAGGAAATGCAAGAGGATTCACCCAGCAGAGCTGATATAGCTCCTCCCCTCTACGTCAGTCCCAGTCATTCGACCAAGAATCAACGAGAAAGGAGTAACCAAGGGTGAAGTGGTGACTGGAGTATAATTTAAAAGATATTTACCTGCCTTAAAAAACAGGGCGGGCCGTGGACTGATCGCACAACAGAAGAAAGGAATTTATCAGGTAAGCATAAATTATGTTTTCTTCTGTTATGTGCGATCAGTCCACGGGTCATCATTACTTCTGGGATACCAATACCAAAGCAAAAAGTACACGGATGACGGGAGGGATAGGCAGGCTCATTATACAGAAGGAACCACTGCCTGAAGAACCTTTCTCCCAAAAATAGCCTCCGAAGAAGCAAAAGTGTCAAATTTGTAAAATTTGGAAAAAGTATGAAGCGAAGACCAAGTTGCAGCCTTGCAAATCTGTTCAACAGAGGCCTCATTCTTAAAGGCCCAAGTGGAAGCCACAGCTCTAGTGGAGTGAGCTGTAATTCTTTCAGGAGGCTGCTGTCCAGCAGTCTCATAGGCTAAACGTATTATGCTACGAAGCCAGAAGGAGAGAGAGGTAGCAGAAGCTTTTTGACCTCTCCTCTGTCCAGAATAAACGACAAACAGGGAAGAAGTTTGGCGAAAATTTTTAGTTGCCTGCAAGTAGAACTTGAGGGCACGAACTACATC